>NW_026999419.1:0-612999 GCF_037126465.1 Ornithodoros turicata
TGTATTTAGCCTATCAAAAATGTCTTAGTTATTTTGGAATAACGGGCGCCAGGTATGAAAACCAGTAGAAGTCAATGGTAGCCAGGGCCGGCCGAAAGGCGAGCCAAACGGAGAGGTTGCTGATTGGCTGGCTGCTAGGCATCACGACGCATTTTCATTGGTCATATGTCCAGTGTTGCCTGAATTATCTCAAACTATGGGCTCTATGTGGAGCTGTGGGCGCCTGGACTGGCGCAACGGGCTAGGGCATCACGTGATTCTCTCTTCTGCGCCTGACGAAAAAATACGCCTTCTCCCCAGATTTATGTCTGTGACCGGCTCGCCGGGCGCCATGGCGGTGGTACGGGGGTGTGGGTGTCTCAGACGGCAGGGGGGCAGAGTTAAAGGTGTTGCGACACTTTCTCTGATGTGTTGAAGCATAATATATATGCATCGTACTGATTATGAGAACACCGTGAAAAAAAGAATTTTTCCTCTCGCTAGAGTGGTTCGGAAAATAGGCGCAGCCAAAAACGACGACCCACGGTGTGACCTCACGGACTATTCTCTAGAGATCTGGCCTAGGATTTTCCCTCTCCCTCGCGCGCCCCGCCCACCCGGAGCGCGCCAATGGGAGGACGCGTGGGCGGAGTCGACTTTCATTGCCATCTGGGGGCAGAGGTTCGAACGTAGACGGAGACGTGCTTTTCGCGATGCGCGATGCTACGTCCACTGGGTCGTTCCATTCACCATGGCCCTGAGTTGGCCCGTGTTCCATAGATTGCGCTGCTCGATCTGTGAATCTAGGGACGCGCGTTCCTTGGGACCACGAAAATGGTCGGCGATAAGTACTGCGTCTGAGCGATGCTCGCGTTTGTCTGTTTGTTTTTGCTTTTAATGAACGTTTTATGATGGCTTGTTTTTGCTTTTAATAAACGCTTCATGATCGGTGTGTCGCTTCATCGTACGTGTTGTTACTAAAGGAATTTGATAAGATTCCATGCCCGTGCCGTTTTTGTGCGTACGTTTAGGTAATGCCGACAGAAGACTCTGGTTCTTTTCCCCCTTTTACTGAACATGATGACACACGTTGTTACAGAAGGACTTTGACGAGACGCCCAGGCCGTTTCTGTGCGTATGTTGGGTAATGCTGGCTAATAACGACAGAAAACTACTGTTTTGGTGTTTTCTTTCATTAAACTTTGGTGGCACCGTACCGCTGTCAATCGACTGGGCGCGCATCATCTTTCTATGTGAAACCAGGAGACGCATGCAACTGACCACAGCGGGCTGCGAAATTAATGCACATGACATTTATTGCAAGGAACTGCATGGACAGGCTTTTGTTGGCGATGACAACAGTACATGGGGTTGAGGGCTGTCCTCTGAAACCCTGTTGTCACACTGTTGTCAGGGAAGGCACACGCCAAAGAACGCCCTACTATCACCCAAACACGGGCGCAACGATTCCGCGGACGTCTTATCAAGATCATTCTAACAACGCGTGTTGTATATGTTTAATAAAGCAAACAAACGCGGGCATCGCCCAAGGACGCCGATCATGAACCCAAGCAGCACAATGTACTGAAAGTCGGGTGCAACAGGGGTGGACGGTATGTGTCTTATCAGTGTTCTTTAGTTTCAAGAGTTTGTTCAAGGCCTTCCGCCTACCCGTCCACCCCTATTGCACTCGACTTTCAGTACATTTTGCTGCTTGGGAAGCGTTTATTAAAAGCAAAAACAAGCCATCATAAAACGTTCATTAAAAGCAAAAACAAACAAACAAACGCGGGCATCGCTCAGGGATGCCGATCATGAAGCGTTTATTAAAAGCAAAAACAAACAAACGCGGGCATCGCTCAGAGACGCCGATCATGAAGCGTTTATTAAAAGCAAAAACAAGCCATCATAAAACGTTCATTAAAAGCAAAAACAAACAAACAGACAAACGCGAGCATCGCTCAGACGCAGTACTTATCGCCGACCATTTTCGTGGTCCCAAGGAACGCGCGTCCCTAGATTCACAGATCGAGCAGCGCAATCTATGGAACACGGGCCAACTCAGGGCCATGGTGAATGGAACGACCCAGTAGACGTAGCATCGCGAAAAGCACGTCTCCGTCTACGTTCGAACCTCTGCCCCCAGATGGCAATGAAAGTCGACTCCGCCCACGCGTCCTCCCATTGGCGCGCTCCGGGTGGGCGGGGCGCGCGAGGGAGAGGGAAAATCCTAGGCCAGATCTCTAGAGAATAGTCCGCGCGACTTCCCTCGTTGCTCCTGTGTGACGTCACCAATGTCGCTTCTTCGGGGCCGTTTTTCTCCGTACCTGCTCACGTCATGGACCTGAAAACTTGAATATGGGATGATGTCGGGTGATAGAATAGTTGCACGTATTTATCTGGGAAAGCTGGAAACCAACTGTAATAACACCTTTAAGGAGATGGGGTGAAGGCGGATGGAGGAGAAAAAGGGGCTCAAACGCCCAAACTTTTATTTTTCTTTTAAATGAATTGAATTTGATTATAGGCAGGGTTTTCAAGATGCTCTGAATTTTATAAAATACCCGTGTCTGGATTGCTGGGTGAGCACTTCCTGGTTTTCCATCAGATGTAGGTTTCCGACGTACGGAATTACTACCATATTAATATTTCCTTTGTACGATCTGTTGCAATGCTAACAGTAGCAGAATCACGCAAAAGCAACCTTGGTAAAGCGCTGTTGATCGGCCTGCGCGGCAGATCCATTGTTTGAGCCTGCTTTTTGCTAAAGGCATGAGCCAAATTTTCGCCAAAGCAACGTTGTATATTCGACGTCTGTCCTTCTGTGACTTTCCATTACATTTATCGACGCTGTTTTCACGAATGACAATCTACTGTTAATTTGCGTGCCACAAATCTACGTTATATTCACGTAAAAGATTTGACATGCTGAATTGACTACGTAAAATCAGCGCGGAATCAATGTTCGCATTTTGCGTTCTACATTGTTCAGCAACATTCAACGTTAATTCTGCATTCTACCAACAATGTGTGTTGACTGGGGAGCCATTTTACGAAAGGCACAGGAGTAAAAATATTGAGAGGTGCCTTTAAAGTGTTATATATATTATTAACTGCCCGGGCGCTCTTACAGAGAAGAACATCAAAGGAGAAAGGTCCATAAAATCTAAAAGTTCCGTCACGCGTGGAGTAACCTACATTGATGATTCGTCTGCAACGTTCCAGATTGGCAAGGTTGTAGGACAAAACGTGACGTATGCTCCGCCCCCCCCCCCTCCCCAACCATCTCGCTCATGATCAGAGCCGACAATGAATGCATAACGTTTTCAAATTTCCAAGGTTCTCCAAGAAGTGGCATGCAGTTCAGAATTTGTATGACTATAACTCAACCGCATGTACACCCTGTGACAATAGTTCACGGCACTGGTGTTTTTCTTCATCGGAGCAATCCCCTGCCAACTACCAGCAAGAGGTCAAATAAGAAACGGGTCACTATCTATCCCTTAGTATGTGTGTCCGCTCTTGTTTGATGCTAGGATGTCACTCCAATGGAGAAAGGTGACACCATGCTGTTCCGAAAACTGTATATTTCGCAAAATATCAACTGTACATTTTGTCCCAAGCTGTATATTGTACAACCCCAACAGCTAACAAACGTTGCTGGGTAACATGAGATAACTGTTGTTCTGAGACTGGGACAACATAGAAAGGACAAGTGCACAAAAGCCTCGAATTGCCAAAGAAATAAACGATGAAAGATGAAAGTCACTGAAAAGGTTAGCCAGCTGTAGGGCTCGAACCCAAATCTTCTGGATTACCGGCCTAGGGGGGGGGGGGGGGATATGTTTATTAAGAAAAAATAAAGGAAAGGTCCAGGGCTCTACACTCTAAATCCAAAAACGCATACTGTGCAGCTTGCGATGGAAAAACGCCAATTTAAAGCGTTTTTCCTATCAATTTGTAGGCGATACAAGCCTGTACGTGTCATTTTACTCCTAATACGCGGCACAGATCAAGGTCTAACGCTTCATGAGAGGAAAGTTGTCCACCGAAAGCAATGTGCGGCCTATTTGTGCCGGGCAAGTCAAGACGTGTCTGGCTTTTTGTTTCTTTTGTTTGCTTAGTTCCGCTCCTACCTGCGTCGCCAACCGTCTCACTCTCTCGCATGGCAATTGGTAAGTGATAACCACCATAACTATAACCCCAGAACGCGAGGACTCGGGGTTAACTGTCTGCCTACGCTTGCGAGACGAAAATCAAATGCGACGTAGTATTGTTGACAGAATTTATGGAATTTGGAGTTCAGGAAGTCTCTCAGTCAATCAACCTCGACTACTACGAAGCGGCAAGGAGGGCCGGCTGTCATCTCCAAAATGTGTTCCAGAAATGCAGTGTAGTGCACAATTACATTTGTGCTGGTCGCGTCAGTTTCGTCAAGTACGTTGTTGACATGACACGCTCAAGGTGAGTAAGTATTTATGTTCATTTTTACGGGTGTACCGAAAAGTGAATAATCATTCAGGGGTCAGCCATGAGAAAGGGCTACATGTAGAAGCTTAATGTTAGAGTTTTTTTTTTTTTTTATAAATGCTCGTGCACGTAACAGAGAAGAAAACTTCATTGCCGAATTCTCTTTGTGTACACTGTGATTATTCCCAATAGCAGTTGTACTAGAGAAACTGATTATGTATAGGCCCATAGACCCTCAGAGCGTTATGATTTCATGAGAACTAGACGTGGAATATGCCGTGTTCTAGGCTGTTGTTTATGAATGCGGTCAACTAAATCGGGAGGGCTGCGATATGAATCAGTAACTCGTGATATGGCCGAACGAAATGTGCGTGGCATGCATAGCGATTGGGAAATGAAGAGGATGTGGCAGTGACTGTGCCGATTTTGACTCACAAATGCCACGTGACAGAGAAGCTCGGAAAGTTCCGTGGGGGGATATGTATAGTTCGATCGGAACTACATGGAAGGCCCACTCATGTGTTGTAATCAAATAGGAGAGCTACCTCATGAAGGGGGTGGGGTCTTTCCTGCATGCACCATCCCATAGTTCATGCTATTCTGCGTAAGAACTAAAATTGGTTGTTGCATCGTGAAATGAATTTGTGGGTATGCAAATAGGTTCATATTTCTCCTTATTTGTTTCGTACAGATATGCTAGAATAAAGCAGTAGCCCACCACACACAAGTTACGCTTCAAATGAAGTTTCGCAAAGTGCAGCCTCCCTGAGCAGTAAGTTCTGTTAAAGGAACGAGCGAAACAGCAAAAAAAAAAAAAATATATATATATATATATCTTGAGTTATCTTATCGGGCTTCTTGTTTAACATTGGATAGTTATGTTGGTAAAGTGCAGGCGCGCAAAACTGATATTCCCTTGCCTGCGTTCAGTATTTTCCCGCAGCATTTTTGTCAAACACATGATTTTCTTGCAGAGGTAACTCCACAAGCAGCGTGTTAAGTTTCGATGGTGTGCCATATCACTAAACGAGACTAGCCGTCACAAACCAGACGCTGACTAGAATAATTCAGCGACATCTCTCATGGTCCCAGCCACTACACAATTTGAAAAACGCGTGTGTCCTTCAAACAACCCAGCCAGCACGTCAGGAAGTGAAGCACGGACACCACAGCCTCCTACGGCAGCAACTCCCTCAACCATCATTGTACATCATGGGTGCTCGGGGTATGCATTTAGAAGCATATTCTTCAGCCGGTTTCGGAGTCGTATAAGGACTTCAACGTTACCTTGATTTTCATTATCTGCCATGCAAAATGCCGGCTCTGCATTGTTTTAGAAGAAAACGTCCTGTGATATTTACTGTTCTGTGATATTGTTGTGAGATTAATGCTTCAACTTTTGTATAGTGCTTGCTTTGTTGCCGGAATCTAGGTGTCTTGACATAAATAAATATCTGTTTCGTGCCTTTTGTTGATCACTAATTGACTGGAGACGTTTTCAAATTGCATTACCGGCTACTGTAACACAACCAATTGAGACTTTGCAAAATGAAATATCACATATCGGTGTTGAGCTGATGCTTCTAGTGAAATGATGGTTTTAATGTAACAAACACACGTGTGGTGTGTCTGTCCTGTCCTTCTAATGGTTACCCACGCTCAGGCTTTGCACATGATGAATAATGATCCCTGTAGGGTAAAAGTCTCATTTCACGGCCCTAAAAGCTCCTCGAAGCTGCTTCTTCTCGAGCTTTCCTCCTCCTCTGTTTTGAACTATTTGCATGCCCATAAGAGGGCATACCAGATCTCCGTCCCAATGTATTTCCTATGGAACAGTTTTTATGCTTTCTCTCGGTAACCGCCGAGCAGATTTTCTCGCGGGTGGCTTCATCATAAAGAAGAAGACGAGATGAAGAGCATTACGCTACCAGATTTCTCATATATGTCGTATGTATTTTACGGCGACGTCACGAATGCGAAAAAAATACACAATTTTTCTCCTCCCTCTTTGAACAGGTTTAATTAAACTTCTATCGGCCTCTTTCTGTTTACAAACACAAGACGCCATTGTTGTGTGGGCAACCACACGAACGCGACTCCCGATTGCCGTATGTAAGTGCAGATTGATTCAGGTGTTGTCGAATGGTAATTTCTGGCAAACTGTGTCACATTATTCTCATTGTCCCGGACTCTCTGTTAATTTGTTTTGCCCACACCGGCCTTGTGACGTCACCCGCGGAAACTAGTCTATAGACATTTCGAAAAAAACTTTCCATTTACTTTCTCTGGAAATATTTCAGGAATCGATAGACATCAAATTTATATGTCTACCACTTTCCGTTTTTATAAAAAAGCATGAAACGTGAGTACGGATAAATACCGTCTCAAAGCCCCGTAAACCGCGTCATTCTGTGTCGCCCTCTAGCCGTAGCAGAGGAAAAACCGCGCGGAACATTTTGACCGTATCAATCCGCCGACCATGGCGCGCACGCGCGCTGTAGTGCTCCCTCTCTCCTCTTTCCTTTCATGGACAGCGGACTCCTTGGAGACCAGAACAAAAGCTTACTTAGCTGCTCGTAAAGGGATTATCGTCAGCCAGCTTTGTGTGTGTGGGGGGGGGGGGGGGCGTTGGGTAGACGGGCCAGCATTGTAGCGGCCCGTGTAAGAGGCCACCGAGACCAATAAACCTCTTCTTTTTTCGGTGCGCTTATAGAGAACAAATTGGAACCCGAGAAAGGGACAGAGGAGGGACGACACGACACGTTCTCGAACACAGAAAACCCTTTAAAACCCAGCTGACCTGCACCCTTGCCCTTTTGCGCGTATAGAGAGTTGAGATGAGTTTATTAGCTTAACATGAAACGTCAATTTGCTCGATTTTGCCGTTTCGGGTTTGTGCTTACTCAGTCAGCTGTCTTATAAGGCTAACGAGAATCTCTCGTATTTACGGTTAGTGGAAGGCCGACTTCACAAACATTCCAGTAACGTTCAACAGGACTGCCCTGTAATGTTCGTAATGTTGAAGCAGCCGGCAAGCGGATTACACACAGATAAATGTTTCTTAGGATAACGGTACTTAGAACTGCAGCTTTATTTGTTGTTTCTCTTTCTTTTATTGATCGATTTATTTTTATTTTTATGTTTATTATTTTACTTATTTATTTTCATGAACGCTCCACGTGAACCAATAAGAAAAATCGATCAAGCGACCGCTGCTAATTATTTACGCCCACGCAATGTGCAACAGTCTTTTCCGGAACCCAAATTCACGTTCGCGTAGCAACGAAAACCAACGACAACCAGCGACAGCGACGGGGGAGGGGGATATATTTATTAGACGAAAAGGAAAAAAAAAAAAAAAACTGGCTAAAGGTCAGCCAAACGGGACGTCGGCTTGCTATTCCAAAAATAAATAAATAAATAAAATTAAGAAATAGGGGATAAATGAAACGGACGCGACGGAACAGCACGTTAATTAGTTGATTATTAGGTTAGTGAGAGTTCGGTGTTTGCATTTTCATGTTCAGGTTAGTCTAAGTGGGCTTTGGCAGTTTCCGCGTACAAACAGCCAGATAACATTTATTTACAGCAGTTTATTTTGCAAAGGGGACTTCGATCACGTTATTTTAAGATACGGCCAATTTTTCAAGACCGCTTCCCTGGATTTTCCATCTTTCGACAATCCTTGCTAGTTGCACGTTGGATGACCCAAAACCTGTACCCGTCTGCCTTTGGACGGCGAACAAAGGGAGGCCTTCTCAGGAAGATAAGGATAAGCTCCGGGTCACTGGGGATTCTCCGCTGAACTAGTGTCTACGCTGAACGAAAGGTCTGGTGTAATGTGAAGTACCCTGTGAAAACCAAGGTGTGTCTAAAAATATAGTACTGAAGTTTCCGGGTAATAATCAGAGCATTATGAGACGGAAATCGTGCTCCGAGACCTCGTCGCGCGTCAAGTTCCTTTGATTTTATCTTGTCCATTTATACATAAAGATTGAGTTCAAGGAGTTATTCCGAAATCCTAAGCTGTTTTGAGAAGGCGTTTGATCGAAGACCGCTTGGTCGCAAGCCGTTCAATCGAAAGCCGGCTGATCGACGCCGTTTGTTCGAAAGACGTTTTTTCGAAGGGAGTTCGAAGCTCGTAGCGTGTCCTTAGCACCTCTTTTTCTGTAACTTTTGATTCGAACATATGGAGCATGAGGCAATCAGTGTCCTCTTCTTTTTTTGTTTGTTTCTTGCTTGTTTTTTTTTTTTTAGCTAAAGAGGGGAGACCACTGGTCATTTGCAGAAAGGTTTTATTGGTCATTCACGAACAGCACAGCCTTCTGGCTTTTTACTCTCTCCCATCCGAAAGGAAATAAAATTGAATAAAACTGAATTGAATTGAATAGAACAATGCGGAAGCATCCCCCGTAGCTGTAGGACACATACCGAAGAAAATGCCTTCAAGTTGGGAGCAGCCAATATAGTCTGTGCTTCTTCTGGGCACCCTTTTCATTGCTGGTATCCGAAATGGGATAGTGATGTGTGCACGAAAGGCACTCGAAGTCTGAATGCTAAGAAGGAAATTTCGCCATAGTATAAAATACAGATATTGTATTAACAGCCATATAAAACTTTAGTTCAGTCTTGTTTAGAGTATGCATCTGCTCCAAACGAAGCAATAAAAAAATCAATCAAACGACCGCTGCCGTTTCGATCAAACGGTGTTTGATCAAATGACTTTCGACCAAATGTCCCGCGTTCGATCAAACGGCTTTCGTTCTTGCGGAGACGATTTCTCCGGGGGACATTTTTCCCTGGGGACGTGTCTGCCTGGGGACATTGTTTCCGGGGAAGAAAATCTGGCATCTCGGGCGAGCTTTGATTATATGAAACGACTTCTCCGTGATCATTCCTTCATTTGGCAACTAGCGCTCATATTCATCTCTGGAAACCTCAATTTTGTAATTGCATCTGTGTTGCCCTTCAAGAATAGTGATTTTCCTAAAATACGCATAAATTTGGTTCACATGGTGTCCAGTTCTTCAGCTTTTCCACGACCGAATTTCACGTTTCCAAGTTACGATTGAATTAACTGAGACCTCAGCATTCAACACAACGGAATCTGGGGTAAAAATTTACGCTTCAGAAATTCTTCTAAAAAAGAAAGGAATGCATATATTATCCTGTCCCACATAATAAGGAGGCCGAACTGTAGTTTTTTGCCACACTCAAACAAGAACCTCTTATGTTGTCAGGTGACCATAGTTATTATTTTTCTCCAATGTGTCCTTTTATTTTTCGTCGAATCGTTCCTCTTGGCGTTCAGGAAAAAAAAAAAAGAAAAGACTGTGTAGGGAATATCGCGACACCCGCTGCGAAGCCTTGCCGCTCGACCTTCCCATATCTTTTTTGGTTGGTTTCCGTGTGTCGACCCGAAGCCTTTATCGCCCTTCACCTCCTTTTATGGTTTTGCAACCTGGTGCACCAGAAGAAAAGAGGTCCCCTGTCACTGGGGTTGTCGACTGACATCATTTTTCTGAGCGGGTGTAAGGTAAAAGAAAAAGAAGGGAGAACATGGAGGAAAGGAGCCTTGCAAATATGTTACTGAAGTTTTCGGTAATAATAAGAAGTCGGTTCTACGACGGAAATTTTGAAAAATCTTTTGCACAAACGCTTTGTAAATGAATTCAGATATTTGATAATGCTTACTTACCAGAAATATACATATCAAAATGTCATTTTTGCGTGAATAATAGAGTTATTATCGAGGTAAATTGCATGTTGTAAAAACATTTTTGGGACCCCTCATATAGGACCCCGGTTAGCGAATGCTGCCCTTCTAGACGCAGGCGGGTTAACTTTGTTGTGCATTTCTCACACACAAAATATGGACAAAAATATTTGTCGCAGGCAATGCTATGTACCTCGTAACTTTAATGAGATCCCCTTCGACAGTTTTTCTTTGGAATCGAAGTACAAACTAAAAAGAGCGCTACGGCAACTTTATCATAGGATGTAGTACCTTTATATGTTCATATACTGTCAAACTGTATGCCGCTGGCTGCTTCAGGGCGAGTGGCACAAGCCTTTCGGCTTAGGCGGGCCTGTTTTATTATATTTGTAGTTTGCTTTCTTGAGTAAAATTATTATTATTATTATTATGTAAGCGAGTGCAAAAAAAAAAGGTAATACCGGTTCGAGCACTACATTCTCCAGATTGGCTTGGCATTGTAAGCGCTGTGTGTAGGCAATGTTTATAGCCTAATTTATAGCCGCTGGTAGATCCAATTGAGAGCCTCCGAGATACCGGCATCCGTAATATCCGATCACACTTGTACGTCGGCAAGTCGGCATACAGTAAGTATGCACTAGTAAAACAATACGAAGAGCAACTAAACATTCCATAATCAGTCAGTACAGGCGGTAGTGACTTGTGAAAACAATAATTGTAGCATAAATATATAAGAACAAAAAAATAAAAATAGAGTACTCATGTAGCAATAGGAGACAAGCAAAAGGGCGTGAATGTCTCGAATCGAACTGCGTACCTTTCGTGGAAAAGTCCGACACTTTACCACTCGACAAACAACGCAGAGGGCGGGGGGCCGCCTTAAACTCGCGAGGTCAACCATGCACAATGGGGATTATTTCGGGAGTCGGAGGCGAACGGCGTGATAAGGACGGCGAGCGTGGCGCCATCTAGAATCGGGAAAATCGTGAATCGGAGTTGCTCCCCAACTGGTATGGCCTCTTAATTTCGATCCACGGAATTCACGAAAATTGAAAGCTCGCGAACTAAAAGGGTTTTAGCTATCTTTATCCTATAGCCACACGCGTCAAAACGCGCGTCTGTACTCGCCCCTGAATTTGTTATTTTACATACTGCACTTACCTTTTGTTATCATGACAGAAACAGCGTGGCTTTGAGCCAGAGAATGCCGACGAGACTATACGGACCAGAGAACACACAGCAGACTCATTATTGTATCCTTCGTGTGTGTGTTCTCTATCAGTTTTGCCTTGTAGGTGTCCTCGGGGTCAGTCATGTTGTCTCTGTCATGTGGCACAAAATAACAGGCGCGCGACGCGGCACGTTGGGCCGCTTACTGTAGGCGGTTTTTCGTGCTGCATACCCAGGAAGCACAATGTAACTGGTATCCCATTCGCTACACCCTATCCATGTGTTCAAGCGGCACCGTGTAACACGTGCACCACGCGTTACACTGTAGACCTTCGTGTAGAGAATAAACGGTGACGTTTGCTCTAGGCGGCAATTTAAAAAAAAAATGCCTCTTACTAAGTGTCACATGAACGTGATTATCTGCTGGATGCTGCTGTAATGCCGATATCTCTCTTCGTTTGCTTGAAGTGTTTACGTAAATATTTTGTACATACAGCAGCACGCGAATGATACCACTATTTAATGTCCTTACTTATTCCCCATACTTCATGTTCTACAAGTTAAATTTTTGGCTTGCTATTACATCCCGCATACTTAGGCCTATTACTCTAGACCCAAAGATACTCTTACACTCGTATACCATTACATACATTACTTATTTGCATTACTTACATAGATTACTCCCATCACATACTCCATGTACCTACATAGAATCATTCAAAAAATCAATTGAATCAGATTTATTGAATTATTTCCCTAAAATGAGTCATTCTTCTTATTGTAACATATCCTGTGCTCCATGTCCAAGAGATGTCTCAGGGATGTACAAGCTACGAGTATCTACAGGGTGTCCCACCGAAAAAGGGCCAGGGGCTAAAGAAAAAACGGAGTGCTCTACACAAATGGAACCAACTATACGTGCTTGGCAGTTGTGTGGTCTATCAAAAAATATTTTTTCCATCGCCTTCTTGTCAATTAATTAGCGGTAATTAATTTTCTAACTTTTTTATTATCGGTATTAGCTCTCAGATGCCAACGAGGAAGTTGTAGTACATGTCGAAAAAGACACAACTGAAGTGGTGCGAGGTCGCTATGGCTTGTGGTTTCGTTTTTTTTCTCGGGTCTAAAAGTTGGTTTCAGATGTCGGGCGGACCGCAGATCGCTGCCCACAATTCGGCACCCGCGCGTGACGATTCCAGCGCCCTCCGGCGTACATTGACTTGGAGATTAGCACTTGGAGACCATCCTTGGGCCACGTCAAACAAGAGGAAGATATTTCACCTGTTTCACGGCACACCTATCACAGTGCACTGCAATCGTCGCGCGCGGGCGCCGAATTTGGGAGAGCACTCTGTGGTGCGCGCGGCTTCTGAAACCAATTTTTAAACCCGGGAAAAAACGAAACCACAAGCCATAGCAACCTCGAACCACTTCAGTTGCGTCTTTTCCGACATGTACTACAACTTCCTCATTGACATCTAAGAGCTAAAACGGACTAGAAAGTTAATTACCGTTAATTAATTGGCAAGGGGCGATGAAAAAATATTTTTGGGTAGACCGCACAACTGCCAAGCACGTACAGTGGTTCTATTTATGTAGAGCACTCCGTTTTTTCTTTAGCCCTTGGCCCTTTTTCGGTGGAGCACCCTGTGTAACGTCTCATTGTGTAAATGCGTGCAACATTCGTGTGACGTGCGGGACGTATTTGACGTTTGCGACTTTTCTGGGATGCCTCAGGGATAGGTAACATCTCATTACGGCCGAAGTCTCATTACGGCCAAAAATCCTTTAATCCTCAAGTGTCTCGTTACGGCCAATGTCTCAATACGGCCGAAGATGTCTCATAACGGCCAAAAAGAAAAAAGAAGCATCCACCATATTAGCTCTGTATATACTGTGTTTTATGCTTCCCACAATGTGTCCGAGGCGGTGTGCCCCCACGGCTTGTGTCACACACAATGGTTCATGCACACAATATTGCGACAGTGTTTCATGCATCCCTCGTGAAAAATGTTTTTATTGTCATATGTGTCACACGATATTTGTATGTGTTTCGCCATTTTCACTCAGTATTCAGGCAACATTCTACTCGTTGGTTCTGTGAGCAAACTGTGTGTGTGTGTGTTCTGAAAAGTACTCCACACTTTACGTCCACCTGAAACTTAAAAAAAGTACATAAGGCACTGAACAAAATGACATATGCTCTTGTTTGATGATGACCATAAGACATATGCTGTCAAGCAGACTTTTTTTTTCCATATATTCAAAACATATTCAAGAATTATGGACAACAATGGCAATTACGTAATAATGATGCAGCTGCATAGCCAGGAAAATATTTCAGGAGGTGTTTTATGAGGCTTGACATGGGGTGGAGGAGTCCCCTCGTCAGTGCTTTATCCAGACCCCCCTAACTTTTTTGCCTGTGCACCCCCTACAGGGGGTGCCCTTGTGATTTCAGCTTCAGATACGTCTGTAATGATATGTTAAGCTGTAATGACGTAACTATAATGATGACCTCCCCCCACAATTTTTTCCAACACCCCTCTCGTGCTTGGGATTCTGGATAAACCACTGCCCCTTGTTCATTTTCGTGGGGCACTACATTAGAGCTTATGCCACTGCACTGATGTCACAGTGTTATAAGTGTGTGTCACTCTGGGCATTCGGAAATCGGAATTCCTCTAAGCTACAATATGTAAATTCAGAATATCCGAAGGGTAAGTATCAGATGTTACCTGCAGGCTTCATGCTGAAACGCGTGTACGCAAAACACTTCCGCCGTGGTCGGCGACGTCATTAGTGTAATCATACACGCAAGACAATTGCGGGCACATGGAGTAGTGGCAGCAACCTGAAAACAATACATTTTCGTGTTATATATGAGTAATCAAAAATATACATTCCCACATGTTTCGTTTTGTCGTTTGTAGGAAGCGCTAGTAAGGGAACAGCACTTGGTTGGTCACATGCAAGCCACAATGCGAGAGGTGCCGATATTTCGATTACGCGATCAAAAATTCAAAGTCTAGAACCATGCACACTTCCACATGCAACTACTTCCCCAGCATCGTGAGACATGACACCATGTATTCACGTATAGTGTAATGTGAAATGATATGCAGGAATGCAAAAGTAAGATGCCAACATACCTGTAATCCAGTGTCCCATATTCGATCTTCTGGTAGCTACCATGAAGAGCAAATGCACGATTCACAAGTTTCGTTTCGTCATTTTCATTGCTGTTAATTTCGCACGTCCTTTGGATCAGTGAAAAGTGAAAATTACTCGCGTCATGAACATATATGTTCATCTCAGCGCAAATCACGTTTTGCATGCTATAGAAGGAGGGGGGATCAATACTCTTCCTTTCGTGTTTTGATATCTTGTTGTTTTGCTACTCTCAGTTTGGAGTTCGGATGGTGTCTAGCAACGTTGGGTACCTCGTTTCTTGTGTGAGCGAGTGGTTGCTGTTTACGAGTTTACACAAGACGTGTTCATATATCGATTTGTAGTGCTCTAATGTGCAAATTAGCGGACTTTGTAGCGGCTCTCTATTTTCCGTCGTTGTCTTTCGAGCAGCGCCTGTTGTTCCGGTAAAAATCGAGTTGAATGAATCGCCACAGCCCCAACGTATATCGCGCAGTGTTGACCAAGACCAAGTCAAGCAGGAATTCTGGTGAGTAATGCTTTCGTAAATTGTCTGGCTTAGTAGTGTGCTGTCCACACATAGTTGGATTCTCATACGAGTAATTTAAATGAATCAAAACAGCCGAAGTGCCTGTAATAGATGTAGCTCGGTATCTGTTCGTAGGTTTGCGCCGTTTCTACTTGGTTGCGCGTTTAGGAACAACAAATTTATTCGAAGACGATAAGATACCGACAATGCATCACCGTACAGCAGCATTTACTCGTATCATTGTGAGCCATATTTAATTTGTTAAAATTTGTCGTCGTATTTCTTCAAAAATAAAAGCGCAAGTCGGCGTACTTGAATTGATGTCCTTGAACTGCTTACGTCGAACGTCTGCAAATGTTGTACTTATGTGCCTTCGCGCACCATACTAGGCACAAAAGCGTATCTGATTAGAATAAATACTTCAAGAGGAAGTCATTCAAATACATAGTTGTTTATAGCTGGTTTTCCATTCCAGGCATGGTATGCGGCTGCACGGAGGATTCCGAAAAAGAAAAACAACAACATGGCTAATAGGATGTTGCTGCCCAGGGAGTCCCGGCCGAAGAGGTGAGCTGTTAAGATCATCATAAGGTTCTGTTGTGAAGTGAGAAATTTTGTAGTAGTGCACGAATGTTAATTCGTGCACTACTTTTATAAAAAAAGAAACCAGAAATGGAAAGTTATGCATGCATCATTTCATGAATTGTAATGTATCACTATTTGATATCACATGTTTCCATTAAGGGAATGAACTACTGAACCTATATTCATATCATGGTCATGCTCTGTGTTTACCTGGAAGTCACATTTTTAAGGCTTGTCATTTTTTTGTCTAGATGAAGATTTATGTTAACCTTGTATGAAATAACAGACACGTATCAACACGTGTGCAACTTGTGCACGTTAAAACCAGCCATGTAGAGACAAATGCTTGTTTTTTTTTTATATATATTCTAGCCTATTCATGGTTGCTCTTCGCTTCTTGCAGGTTTACTCATTCCAGAAGCAAGAATTGTACCATTGAAAGGCGAATGGAAATAAACTGACATCGACTGAGATAGGTGTTCCGTCTTGGCCAGTGACTGTAGGATGGCTCCAAAAGCGTCACAACAAAGCCAATATTCATCTAGCTCTTTACAAGTAGCTAACTCCACATAGTAGCCTGCTTCACAGCAACGTCAACACTACCTTGTGGGTGTACACATTACACAATATGTTGCATTGTGCTGTGGTATGATAACATACCGTTTGTCTCGCAATATGTGTATATAAAATGATAACGGCCCTAAGGGCACAGTGCATGGCTTATACCCTGCTGAATATATATCCATACCTGGCTGCGACATTGCATATCAATGCAGGTTACAATACACATTTTCACATTTGGCCGTTATGAGACATCTTCGGCCGTAATGAGACATCTTCGGCCGTAATGAGACTGCCTTCGGCCGTATTGAGACTTTGGCCGTAATGAGACACTTGGGGATTAAAGGATGATCGGCCGTATTGAGACTTTCGGCCGTAATGAGACTTCGGCCGTAATGAGATACAATCCAGGGATATGTGGTGTCCACTGGGATTCTTCCTTCTTTTCATTGAAACATGGCAGCTCTACCAGGTTCCCGCATCCTTCTACGTCTGTGGTTATCAGGAGGGTGTCAAGAAGGCATGCCTGGTATATTTTACGTGCAGGGCGTTTTTTGACCAGAGAGTTTAATGTTTGCTATGAAAGCTGCGCCGCGTGTTCCCATTTGAGGTATGGGATACTCAGGCTCGCGATACCATGGACATTGATCGCGTCAAGGCACAGCTACAGGTACAGGCAACCTCCCAACCTTCCAAATCTAAAGCAGATATAGACCAATCTCAAAACCAGAAATCCTGCTTCTCGTGTGGCAACACAACACTGCATCCTAGAACAAAGTGTCTGGCGTCAAAGACAAAGTGCAATAAGTGCCGAAAGATGGCTCAGACGAAAATTAACGATGTGATAGACGAAAATGAACTCCGTCCTGATAATGATAAAATTCGCAGCATCTGGGAGACGCCTCCACCAATCAACATATAACAGAACTGAAAATGTCATTCCAAGCGAATGACTTTCGCACTGAATGACATTCGTTCTGTGTCACACGGTGAAACCAAATGGCAATACATGTGAATGGCATTCGCCTAGCGAATGAGTTCGGGGAACTCATTCTCTCTCTCTCTCTCTCGCACTAACTGCGTACCCTTGCAGTGGAGAGGTAGCAAAAACAACAGCGAGAAGCCATTTGAAGAAATCAAAGACGATTGGAAAGTTGCACTCCAATATATTATCATGAATTTGATAACCTTTGACACAAAAGCCCTCGTTTCCAGTCGCTAAGATGCATGTGCGGAGCAGATAGACTAAGTGTCGTCAAAAACGATTTTGTAAATTTCTAATGTTTCCCAAGATTCTAGAGCAGCATTCGGGGACACCCCCCTCTGAAACCCGGCTTGATCTGATAGCAGAGGACTACGCAAGGAAGCGCTTGAGTACGTGAGGATGAACAGATTTGGACAGGGACAGGGGGACATATCTGAGGCGAGCAATTTCCTTTTCGCGCCCTGACCTGATAACTGGTAGTCAAATTCCCCCCCCCCAAAAAAAAAAGAACAATCAGAAGCGTTTCTAGATCAGTGTCCAAGGTTAATGTACGCACCAGGACTGACCTCTACTTCGCTCCCTTCCTATGATAGGAGGAGGGGTCAGTCCAGGTGGCACAGTTGACACCTTGTGGCATATCTAATATGTAAATATCCAGGGGGGTTTCTTCATTGGGGCACGTAGTGGGGGAGAGGAGAGAGGGAAATCCAATCTATAAACTGACTTTTCTGGGGGCGGCGATCGCCCAACCGAACCCCCTCCCCCAGATTTTGATGACTGACTGACGACTAAGTTTTTAACAAGATGTTACTAAAGCCAAATAACCAGTAATGCATTTATTGTTTCCTACAGCAGGCACTGTAAGTTGTGAAATAAATGTGTATTCCCATGAGCTTTTCAAAAAGTTATGCCTTCTGGACACCTTACCTTGCCCTGTTGATTTGACCCAAAATGCTCAAAAGGGCCAATCTTTTTTTTTTCCCCGTCTTATGAACATTTGGGTGTTCTTATCACTTGGGCCTTACGCACACTCGGGCCATATGAGATGATACCTGTGTGTCCAGCCATCGTCAGTGTGTACTGGTTGTTTCGTTCCCCAAATTCGCTATCTTCAACGTGTGGGCAGTAAAGTAAAAGCTGGATACAAACATAGACAGGAGACATGATCAGCGACTATGTCCCTTCCTACCTTTATCGCTGCTCAAAAAGCCATATAGGTGTGACCCTGACTGGGATTGCCGCAGAGAGGTAGATAATCCTGTGCTTTCTCTGTGATACGCTACGTATTGCTACTTGATAGATTTGTATGGCATAATCCTCATGCTGTAAATGAGCACAATGTTACCATCCAAACTGCGAAGAACGAAGGATCAGACACAAGTTGGTCGCTCGGTTTTGCTCAGTTCCGCCTCCCCAGTTAGCGTAGTCATTCTGTAAGCAAGACCCAATGAATTATCACTTCAAGCCGTTCGCGAAACGCTCAGCAAAGTTGCAAAGCTATGAGAAACCAATCGAGACGATGGGAGAAGCTGAGCCACACGCCACATCTGGAACACGCGCCGCGACGAAAAACGATAAAAATATAGACAAATATAGGAGATAAGTACAAGTAAGTACAAAGAGGAGTATAACGATACGTGAATCATAGTTCAAGGTCAAGCCGGTCATGACACTCAGTTCTCTCATATACAACCGGCCTGCTATCGACGGCTCCGCGCTTACGAGGAGGAAACCGTCACCCCGTCACTTCCATAAAGGAGAGCAAGGAGGGTGAAAAAAAGCGAACCATCAAAATTTCTCCCGCGCGCCATCTAGTGAAAGAAGAAGACGTCCCAATGTGCCCACAGACGTGAGGAGCGTTTATAAATGAACTACATCTTGGTCCTCCACTCGATCTTACCCCGGGTCCTCAATTTGCATCGGTACAATTTGACGAGATGGGTACGCATATTTGTGGGCTGGCCCATTCCTCAACACCTGATCCTGACCGCGTATCCGTACGTTTATCGAAATCCCGCCTTAACGCTTCCAAGAAGGGTTGAGGATTGGGCTAGTTGGTAATGAGACATCTGAACTGAGAGCGCAAGATACACGGACAAAGAACGGAGAAATAGGCAGGACGGGCGCTAACTTCCAACTAAGTTTATTGAAGAAAATGAGCCAAAAATGCAGAAACCCCCTCACAGCACACGTGTCACTTTCTGGGCGCACCGGTTCTGAGCACACCGGTTCTGAGGAAGATCAGTTCCTTTTCGGTTAGAGATACAGAAGGTGTGCTAACGCATACATCTTAATGGTTATTTATCTTTTCTGCTTCTATTATTCCCCTTGTTAGTTTAGTCTTGTTTCTTGCGATGATATGGCAATCTCGATAGATAGCTTATCATTGTAACACTCATGGATGTGAACCTAACTACCCCTCTTTTTTTCTTGTTGTTCACATTCCTGTCTATTTCTCCGTTCTTTGTCCGTGTATCTTGCGCTCTCAGTTCAGAAGTGAACGCTTCTAAATACATCATTCTGTGGAGCGCCAGCTTTCGTTATCCGCTGCTTGTGTCCAGTCCACGATGACGAAGTGGAGTGGAATGAACCGTTGATAATGTTGGAATCTCAGTTCTGTTACGTTGCTGTGTTCACACGGATCCGTTCACATGGGGTGCAACGAGAAAAGTAAGAGATGCGGACTGTGCTGTGGAGCTAAAATCAGTGACTCCATACATGTAGGGTGCCAGAAAACAAGTGATAATTTGTATGTTCGATCTTCGCGTATGAGAAGATGAGTATGAGGACGATAGTCGCTGTTGGTTTAGATGCATGGGCCACTGCAGTGCCAGGATAGCAATTTAAGTATTGTAAGCGCTTTGTCCTGTCTACTTCTTTTCTGTCTATGTTCCCGTTGCGTCGCACCTGAATATAAATAACTTTACTTTCTAGTGGTGCTGGTTGAAGGTTCACTCACCCCGAATGAGCATAGTGTTGTTTTACGCATTACTGCTTTTGGAAGGCTTTTATGCACCCAACTGCCCACACCTTCCATACTACATACAGTGTGTTCTTCACTAACGCAATAATCCACAAGTAAAAATTAAGTAATTCTCAAAGCGTAAATATATGTGTTTTGTATACGAACTACGAAGTCCCTATTTTACTGGTTCAGTGGGGCTGCTTCCTGCATTACGCATAACAAAACAATCGTGTAGAAACGATCTGTGAAGATCGGCTACATCTACACCGTGGAACCAGTGAGTCACACGTGTGCAAGTTTTCGTTCCGCTTTCTTTGTTTCTTTTACTTTGAAAGGTGCGTAGAGCAGTTTGGAAGGATGTTAGTACAGCCTGTTAGTACAGCTGGACCACTGTCCACTGTCCTCTGCGCAAAAACGTCGGATTGGGCCTGTATAGGGCATCATGAAAGTAAAAGCTCTAAAACCAGACGAAGAGACGAGATGTGTGTTCTCGTCTCTTCGTCTAGGGCTTCCAATTCCACTGTCATTTGCAGTCAGAACACGGTCCTTCCGAGGGACTGCTGGTTTGCATTCTGCCTAGGGCGCCCGCAACTTGGTGGCAGGGCACAAGGTGCTTTGACACGCCGTCTTCCGTGAAGGACAGTAAATTCTGCGTGCCGTGTTTGGAAATTTTAGCAGCACACGTTAGAGAACCCTCGAGTGAACAAAACGAATACACAGAACGACCTCTGTGGCGTCGCTCATGATCACAGCTGTTTCCTGATGTACAGCCACGAATTATTATTATTAGTACTTACCGAGGGATTGCCCGCCTCCGCGCCTTCAACCGCCCAATGTCTAAAACATGCACCGGAAATAACGACATTTGCCCTTCCACGGCTTGTACCCGTCACTACGAGCTGAGGCAGAGTACATATTAGCCAATATTATGCTCCCCTGTACCTCATTTTTCGCAAATCCTACGCAACAGCCACGAAACATGCCGAACCGCTGCGCACATATTCACGGTCACAACGAGAGGGTGCTGCGCATAGCGGCCTCTCTCCAAACCATAAACAACGATTCGGTGCCTACAGCGTCAAGCAACACCATAAGTAACACCGTCGGTGCCTGGAGTATGCGACGCGTTCGGACACCTGTCTTTCTTAACACCGTGCCGAAAGCATTAGCGTGATTATCTGAACTAGGATTGTCACTCTGCGAAACGAAAACAATACTTAAATGGACAAGTACAAGCGCGTCGTTGGTCAGAGTTATATTGAACTCATGCATCATACTGTCTGGCTTCATTCAACGCCTTCGTGGAATGGTTTTTCACCCTGCGCTGTACCACCTTGAACAGGATGGATGACAGCGTCGTGACCTTGCCAATCTCATCTTGTTCTATGTAGGCCTCTGTGGCGAGCATGGTCACGTTCAAGTCCGCTTCGAAGCGACGAGATCCGTTAGACGTGGTTCCGCCCTTCGAGATATGTGTGGTTGTACTTGTGGCAAAAGCTATCGCCAGCATAGGCACTATGAAGCAAAAGAAGCAGTAACAACAGCAACAGCAGCAAGCAGCAACTATCCCAAGTCCTGCAACTCCCATGAAAGCCTCATCTTGATAGTTAGGAGGTTGCACTGGCATTTGTGCAACGGCTACTGGCATCGGTTGCATCAGCTGCATAGGCTGCATAGGCTGCATAGGGTAAGGTTGTGGACCCATTGGCCCCAGAGCCATTGGTCCCATTTGTCCCGGTCCTATTGGTCCCGGCCCCATCGGTCCCGGAGCCATTGGTCCCATTTGTCCCGGTCCTATTGGTCCCGGGCCCATCGGTCCCGGAGCCATTGGTCCCGGTCCCATTGGTCCAGGTTGACCTCCATGAAACTGTTGCTGTGGAGGTGGTAGCATTGGTCTCTGTTGTCCAGGGCTTGGTTGCCCAGATGGATGCGGTCGTCGCATGTCCCCTTCTTAATCCAACGGTGTAGCTTGACTGGAAGGGCCCTGCTGTTCCACGGGAACAAGTTACTTTGCGGTTATCGTCTCCTGACCTGTGGTTACTAAGTGACGCATCTACTTGTGCCCCGCAGCCATTAGTTCGTGCGCTGTCGACGCCCAGAGATCCCACGTACGCCTTTTGCACATGAGGGAATCGAGCGGCCGTGGCTATCCCGGCAAATATTGGCAAGTCGGCGTAATTCTTCTTCTTCTTCTACTACTACTACTTAAAATGGTTGGCGCATAGCCCGAAGGCAATTGGCCAGGGAGACGGGTGGGTTTACTCAGAGGCTATGAGAAGCGCTGAGATGAAGAGATGAACGAGATGACCGAATAAAGAATTGAGCGAGAAAAGCGATTATGGATGCGGTCAAGGACAGAATAGAGGAAGAAGTGACAGGGGTCCTATGAGCACGAAAAGGCGGAATGTTTTTATTAAGAAAAGAAGAGGCATGAAAAGGAATGGCAATGAAAGTGTTCCGAAGCGACGCGTAACGAAGACACAAGAGAAATAAGTGATCAATGGTTTCCTCAGGAGCACAGTGGGGGCAGCTGGGTGAAGGAGCACGCCGTATACGGAAAAGAAAGAAATTTAGGGGAGGGACGCCTCAGCGGAAGATCATCAGTAGGATCTCCATCCGACGTGAGCTGCACAGTAAACGGGGTCAGGGCGAGATGAGGTGAGACCGCTCAGGGTGAGAAAGAAGCTCACCAGCCGAAGAAGACCTGCGGAGAAAATCAAAGAGCTTAAACATGACGTAGAAAATTTAAGGAACAGAAAGAAAGGCAGCAAGCTGTGCAGATGGGAGAGCCGTCCTTGCGATGGCGTCAGCAGCCTCATTGGCGGAATGCCAACGTACCCTGCCACCCAGGAAAGCAAGATTTCGCGGATGAAGGGGGGCAGAAATAGGAAAAGAGTCGAAACTCAAGAGATGCATTGTTCGAATCCAAACATGTAACCAATGACAGGCAGTCAGAGAAGGAGATATATTCGCGCCGTGATTCGGGGCAAAATGCCGAAGTGCAAAGGGAATGGCAAGGAGCTCCACAAATTAAACCGGCGTGTAATTAGGAGCGCGTATGCTTTTTACGGACGTTCAAGCGCGGGAAGAAAGTTCTGACACCAGTCTCTTGAGAGGAAAGGAAAAAGAAGGGGGCTAGCACGGGGGCAGGACAAATAAGCGGGTGAACGATATTGGCGAGGGATGTAACTGAAGGAAGAGCCGCTCAACAAACCAAAGCTGAGAATGTATGCGGGAATCCACGAGAGATTAGAGAAATACGCAACGTTGAAGATGCGGAAAACAACGCGAAGAAACTAAGGACTAGAGTAGAGAGAGGAAAGAGTGTCGTTAAAAGATGGAATCTGATGAAAAGAATGGTGAGACGACCTTCCGTGTATAATACAGGAATGGGAGTGCAAATAGGCGCCCCCAAAGAAAGGCGAAGGGCCTTGCGCTCGAGTAGCAGGTGAGGGTGAAAGAGAGGTTGCGAGCGTCCGGAAAAAAGAATACAGCCAAACACAACTATGGGACTGACATACTGTTTATATACGTGCAGGAAGGCAGGCCGGCGAAGACCAGTCCGCCTGCTGCTGAATGAAGCAAGAAACCCAATGGTGGCGTTCGTCCGAGGTGACGCCCCCTCTTTTTCTTCTTCCTTCGGCCTCATATGGTCGTTGCTCAACGATGAGCTGTTTCCGATTGTTTTCTCTGTTGCTTTGTGGCGTATTATCGACGACCTAGTGGCTCCATACTCCAATTACCATTTTACGACCTAGTGACTACGATGATGGCATTCTACACCGAGACTGGGAGGTAACCGGGTTCGAATCCGGGAACCGGCTGCGCTGCATGGGTGTTTTCCCATGGCTTTTTCTCAGACCCTTTAAGACAAATGTCGGTGCACAACTAGCTGTGAAGCCCAGACTAGGGCACATAATCCCCCCACCCCACCCCGTGGTAGTCCTGACGTTCCCTAGTCAGGAAGATGGACAAGGAGACCCGGGATCACATTGGACTAGGGAGGACAATGTCATCACTATTACGCAATAGTTGACATTGTGCGGCATCGTCTTCCTTCCTTCTGTTTATTGAAACACGGCTGCTCTGCAAGATTCCCACATCCTGCTACATTTATGGGTACACTTTACGTGCAGGGTGTTTTTACAGCGGTACCTGTTAAAGGGACTATGAAATTTCCCGAACCCCCATACTTTTTTTCGATGGAAACTGTTCTTCCCGCAGAGAAACTAATATGCCACAAATTTTTCCGGACGAAATCGCTCCACTCTGCGAGGAGCGCGCGCTGGAAATGTCTCTTCCGCGTTCCTCCTCTCCCGCGCATATTTCCCTGCCGATGGTGTAACTGTACGGACCGCTCTTCGGATCCCCGTTACGTCACCGGTGTTGCACAATGGCAAGTAATGCCGCGAGCTCGCGCTGTGGCTGCCGCCACTGCCGAAATCTGCCGATCGCGCGAAAGCTGCTGTCATGGAGATTTCCACTCCCGATGAACGCATACGCGGGATCCTACGGCGCATGCTCCTGGCGGGATTCCTCGGCTCGGCAACACGTCACGATGACGTGTTGCTGAGCCGGCCGTGGTCGCGTCAAGTTACCCGTTGTGTCTCCGCTCGGCAGCTCGTCACGGCGCGGCGCCAGCTGTCCTCTCTTCGCTGCTCCGTTTAAATTCGCTCCCGAGAAATCCGCTCGCGCGACGAAAGTAAAATTTCGGTTCTAGACTCAGAAAAATGTCTTCTTTCGAACGAAACGAAGAAAAAAATCGTTTCATGGTCCCTTTAACGGGAAGGTTCCAGGAGATCGCCGCGCAGCGTTTTCCATAGTGCAATCATCGCGTCCCTGCAAGAAACTGTTGTCGGAGACGCTCCCCTTCTTTGGAATCCACGACTTCCTGCGTGACCGCTTCTTGTTTGTTTGGACCACTGAGGGGTACCACTGAGGGGAATCTGGGCGTGGTACTCGACCGTGACCTTTATCTGGTCTCGTCACTTTAAGACTGTCACCACCAAGATCAACATTTACGTGGCGGTTCTTCGTTGGCTCGCTGGTCCGCGACGAGGCCCGTCCTTCTTCGACCTCCGCCGTGTTCGCCAATCTCTCGTGCTGGGTTCTATCCGGTATAGCCTTCCTATATATTCCGATATAGGCCTCAGCCGAAACAGAAATCGAGATGTCCTCTTTAACCAAGCCAGGAGTCTCCGGGTCTGCTTGGGAGTCCCTTCGAGAACCAAGACATACTCTATCCTAGCCGATAGGCACGCCAACCACCGATCTACGTCCTGCGGGACGGCGCAACACTCCGCGTTCTCGCCCGGTACCTTACTCGGCACCCTCTTCACTACCTTCACCACGTCGACGAAGACTGCCCAGCTTCTGACTCCGGTCGTACTATCGTTCGGCTAAAAGGGTCCGTCCCTGCACAGTTCTCCCTGCCCTTGCACGCCCCGATGATGGAGATGCTTCTAGACCCAAGGTCTATGCCAGTGTTCCCGACCTACAGAGGAAGAACGATGTGCCTGTGGCAGTAGCCCGTCAGCTCGCGCTCGAGTATCTCAGTTCGGCCTATCCGCAGAGCCGCGCCCTGATCGGGCGGTAGCTAATGGTTCATCAGCGGCGGCCTTCTACGTCTCGCAGGAAAACCGTGACCTAGCCCTCCGATTTCCCTATACAGTGTCCTCCACGGATGCGGAGCTACTCGGTCTGCTCGCCACTCTGCGGCATATCGCAGGATCTGTGCCTGATGCGTGCGTCGTCCTCACAGACAGCAAGGCGTCCTCGGCAGCCCTGTCAACATACCATCCGAGCGTCGTGAGTGATCTGCAAACCATGGTACTTCAGGAGTACGCCCGCCTCTCCTCGGTCGGCACCGTATCTGCTTTCAGTGGGTACCCGGGTATACAGAACTACAGGGAAACCTGTGCTGATGCGGCTTCGAGACGCGCCGCGCTTGATTCGGCCACGCCGGTGCCCTTACTGCCGCTCCCAGTGTCTGCGTGTCGCGTGCTAATACGGCGCCTCCGCGCCGACGGCACCCGCCAGTTTCTTGCAGGCGCTATCCGACATCAGTAGTATATTATCAGCTCAAGAAGCCGGCAAGTCACACAGTCATCTGGACGCCATTAATTAGCAATTAGAGCTAATTGGGACCCCCCACAGTAATCAGAACCCTCCAGGGAGTCATTACACTAATTGGGGAGCATCTATGACGCGTCCAGACCACTGTGTGAGTTGCCGGCTGCTTGAGCTGAGAAAAAATAAAAAAATAGGTAGAAAATAAAATAAAAAGATAGAAATAGAGTGGAGAGAAACAATTTATTCGAAAATCAACGATGCCGCGGCGAAGAAACGGCTCCGGGGTGACCAGCGCTTGTTGACGTCGGGTAGTTGCAGAGATCGACGACAGGTGGCCACTTAGTTGCAAGGCATCACACCAGATGGCGCCACCATCATAGCTCTAGACGAGAAAGACAGAGAACAAGATACTAGCGGCAGGTAAAAATGACAGCACTGCTAAACAAGTCTAGGCATGCGAGAGAAAAGGTCTAATCGCTACTGCTAAAACAGCACGGAGAAAACGGTACACATCGGGGGAAAAGGCTCACGGGGGCGATCGCTTAGGCCTAACCACAACACTATGCAGCTAACACAAGGCGGGAACCACTGGGCACACATCGCTAAACATGCGTCAACATGAACAAAAGGCTTGCTCACCGCAAAACAAGTCTAAACATGCGAGAAAAGGCTTAACACGAGCGCGGTCAAATCACTCGTTGGTCACCGCTAAACACGGCAAACATACAAGGAAAAAGGCTTACGGGGGCGATCGCTTAGGCCTAACCTCAACGTCACAACACTACGCAGCTAACACAAGGCGGGAACCACTGGGCACACATCACAAAACATGCGTCAACACGAACAAAAGGCTTGCTCACCGCAAAACAAGTCTAAACATGCGAGAAAAGGCTTAACACGAGCGCGGTCAAATCACTCGTTGGTCACCGCTAAACACGGCAAACATACGAGAAAAGGAGCGCGTCAAATCACTCACCTTTTCCCCCGCGGCGACTTCGAGGCATAAACTGAGCGAGCGCGGGGAACATACGTCTGCTCTGTACGACAGCCAGCCAGAAACTGAGCGAGCGCGGGGAGCGCACGTCTGCTTCCAACGACAGCCAGAGAGAAACTGACTGAGGCGACGCGCAGCGGCAGCTATGGATGCGCGCGCGCCCTCTGCTCCACCTGTCCGCACATGCGCGCACGCGCTCCTAGCGCCCTCTGCGCCGCCCGCGGGTGTTTTCGGTTTTGGCTCTCCGCAGCGCGCGCGCTCCTAGCGGCGACGGGTGGCTTCTGAGTTTCGGTTTCACTCTCCTTTCTTTGCGCGCGCGGGTTTATCTGTATAAAGGCAGCGCGCACCGCGCTCGCGTCATCATTCTGACCGATACGTGGAAAACGCCATGTGTGGTTTATTCTCCTGCGTTTCTCGTCGTCGCAAGGAAAAGACAAAAAACGAAGAACTTCGCGAATTTATTCGCGGCATCGTGGAGGAAGCCTTTCAAGTCCACCGCCTGGAATGGTTGCAAGCGCGTCAAGAAATGTGTCAGGACAAGATGAAGACGCTCGACCGCATCTTAGCGGCGGACAGACTGGCGAAAAAGAAGTCCAACTTTAGCCTGAATAATCTGTATTGGGAACGCAGTTCCGATGTAGAGGACGACGACGACGATGTGTAAATAAAAGCGATGCATTTCTCTTCGAGTCTCAGTCTCTTCTTTCTCTTCGTGCAACGTGTAGCTCGCAACGTGTCTTCCCCGGAACCTTTTCGTTTCCGTCATCCCTTTCGCTGTATCTTAAGCGGCCCCTCCATGTGCGGCAAATCTACTTTCGTTGCTAATGTGCTGAGGAACCTGAACGACGTGGTGGACAAGCCTCCGTCAGAAATATTCTACGTGCAGAAATATGCTTCGCCGAGCATGCAGGACGAATTCGGGGACTCCGTAAAATTTACCAAGGAGCTACCACGAGAGTGGGACACGTCGCGCGCTACGCTGATCGTCGTCGACGATCACATGACCGACGCCGGTTCCTTGAAGGAGGTGACCGACCTTTTCATTCGGGGTTCTCACCACGCCAACACGTCGATCTTCTTACTCGTTCAAAACATCTTTTTCGACAGTAGCCATTTTAGAACAATATCCTACAACGCCAGTTACGTCGTCCTGTGGCGCACCGTGCGCAGCGTGCACCAGATGGAACATTTCGGCCAACAGCTATTTGGCAGAAAAAGATTGGAGTATTTTCTGGACGCATATAAACGATGCTTGATTCGGCCACGCCGGTGCCCTTACTGCCGCTCCCAGTGTCTGCGTGTCGCGTGCTAATACGGCGCCTCCGCGCCGACGGCACCCGCCAGTTTCTTGCAGGCGCTATCCGACATCAGTAGTATATCATCAGCTCAAGAAGCCGGCAAGTCACACAGTCATCTGGACGCCATTAATTAGCAATTAGAGCTAATTGGGACCCCCCACAGTAATCAGAACCCTCCAGGGAGTCATTACACTAATTGGGGAGCATCTATAACGCGTCCAGACCACTGTGTGAGTTGCCGGCTGCTTGAGCTGAGAAAAATAAAAAATAGGTAGAAAATAAAATAAAAAGATAGAAATAGAGTGGAGAGAAACAATTTATTCGAAAATCAACGATGCCGCGGCGAAGAAACGGCTCCGGGGTGACCAGCGCTTGTTGACGTCGGGCAGTTGCAGAGATCGACGACAGGTGGCCACTTAGTTGCAAGGCATCACACCAGATGGCGCCACCATCATAGCTCTAGACGAGAAAGACAGAGAACAAGATACTAGCGGCAGGTGAAAATGACAGCACTGCTAAACAAGTCTAGGCATGCGAGAGAAAAGGTCTAATCGCTACTGCTAAAACAGCACGGAGAAAACGGTACACATCGGGGGAAAAGGCTCACGGGGGCGATCGCTTAGGCCTAACCACAACACTATGCAGCTAACACAAGGCGGGAACCACTGGGCACACATCGCTAAACATGCGTCAACATGAACAAAAGGCTTGCTCACCGCAAAACAAGTCTAAACATGCGAGAAAAGGCTTAACACGAGCGCGGTCAAATCACTCGTTGGTCACCGCTAAACACGGCAAACATACGAGGAAAAAGGCTTACGGGGGCGATCGCTTAGGCCTAACCTCAACGTCACAACACTACGCAGCTAACACAAGGCGGGAACCACTGGGCACACATCACAAAACATGCGTCAACACGAACAAAAGGCTTGCTCACTGCAAAACAAGTCTAAACATGCGAGAAAAGGCTTAACACGAGCGCGGTCAAATCACTTGTTGGTCACCGCTAAACACGGCAAACATACGAGAAAAGGAGCGCGTCAAATCACTCACCTTTTCCCCCGCGGCGACTTCGAGGCATAAACTGAGTGAGCGCGGGGAACATACGTCTGCTCTGTACGACAGCCAGCCAGAAACTGAGCGAGCGCGGGGAGCGCACGTCTGCTTCCAACGACAGCCAGAGAGAAACTGACTGAGGCGACGCGCAGCGGCAGCTATGGATGCACGCGCGCCCTCTGCTCCACCTGTCCGCGCATGCGCGCACGCGCTCCTAGCGCCCTCTGCGCCGCCCGCGGGTGTTTTCGGTTTTGGCTCTCCGCAGCGCGCGCGCTCCTAGCGGCGACGGATGGCTTCTGAGTTTCGGTTTCACTCTCCTTTCTTTGCGCGCGCGGGTTTATCTGTATAAAGGCAGCGCGCACCGCGCTCGCCTCATCATTCTGACCGATACGTGGAAAACGCCATGTGTGGTTTATTCTCCTGCGTTTCTCGTCGTCGCAAGGAAAAGACAAAAAACGAAGAACTTCGCGAATTTATTCGCGGCATCGTGGAGGAAGCCTTTCAAGTCCACCGCCTGGAATGGTTGCAAGCGCGTCAAGAAATGTGTCAGGACTAGATGAAGACGCTCGACCGCATGTTAGCGGCGGACAGACTGGCGAAAAAGAAGTCCAACTTTAGCCTGAATAATCTGTATTGGGAACGCAGTTCCGATGTAGAGGACGACGACAACGATGTGTAAATAAAAGCGATGCATTTCTCTTCGAGTCTCAGTCTCTTCTTTCTCTTCGTGCAACGTGTACGCTCGCAACATGTCTTCCCCGGAACCTTTTCGTTTCCGTCATCCCTTTCGCTGTATCTTAAGCGGCCCCTCCATGTGCGGCAAATCTACTTTCGTTGCTAACGTGCTGAGGAACCTGAACGACGTGGTGGACAAGCCTCCGTCAGAAATATTCTACGTGCAGAAATATGCTTCGCCGAGCATGCAGGACGAATTCGGGGACTCCGTAAAATTTACCAAGGAGCTACCGCGAGAGTGGGACACGTCGCGCGCTACGCTGATCGTCGTCGACGATCACATGACCGACGCCGGTTCCTTGAAGGAGGTGACCGACCTTTTCATTCGGGGTTCTCACCACGCCAACACGTCGATCTTCTTACTCGTTCAAAACATCTTTTTCGACAGTAGCCATTTTAGAACAGTATCCTACAACGCCAGTTACGTCGTCCTGTGGCGCACCGTGCGCAGCGTGCACCAGATGGAACATTTCGGCCAACAGCTATTTGGCAGAAAAAGATTGGAGTATTTTCTGGACGCATATAAACAAGCGATGTTGTCGCCCCACGCATATTTACTCGTGGATCTTCACAACTATACGCACGAGGATCACAGGTTGCGTAGCAATATCTTTCCCGGAGAACGTCAATATATCTACGCTCCGAAATGAATCTCCGCCCTCACCTCACTTTACTCAAAGTACTCTCCACTCTACCCCCTCCGCGCCGTCGCGACGTCTTGAGACGTTCGTCCTCGTCCGACATGAAACACCTCTCCGAAATTTGTCTCAATGTATTGAACGGAAAGGTGGCTCTAGCTCCAGATACGTTCGCGCGTTTGAAGAAGCACAAACGCTTTTTACGACGGCTCGCTTACAAAAAGATTCACAAGAATCCGCAACATTTGAAGCGCTATCTGTCTCAGCAGCGAGGACAGGGCGTTCTTTCGTCGGTAGTTCCTCTCCTGCTTTCCGCCGTGTTGAACCTTTTCGCCAATGGCCAAGAGAATTGAAGTGACCACCTCCTCCTCCATCGGAAACATTCTTTCCTCGAAGGAGAGTGACGACGTCAAAGTGAAACTCATACTGCAAGCACTGTATCGCATACTCAAGCAGTACGGATTTGACCCCTACGACAATAAAAACAAGGCGTCCGACGCTACAAATGACTTTAACTATTCGCTCCTCTCTCCAGAGGTGGACGAAGAGGAAGCGGAAAGGGTCGTCTCGGAATTAAAGAAGGTTCTTTCCTGGGATCGCGAGGGTTGTGTCTCCGTGTCAGGCAAGCCCATCAGACACTCCTCCGTTTACGAACTCGTCAATTATTTGTTGCAACGTAAGACGGGAAAGAAACCTTCCTGGTTCCCCAAAGACTCGAAACTATTGCGTCTGATTTCTCTGCCCAAATCTCGCGAGCCTCAACAGCAGCAGCAGCAGCAGCAGGCCTCCATTGCGTGGACGACTTATGGAGGGATATGAGAAACCAGAGGGTGGTTTGGGGTGTGTGGAACGCTATAGAAAAGCGCATCACTTGAGCAAAAAGAAGGCTGTCGCCATTCTCAGAAAGCTGGATGCCTACACGCTACACCATCCGGTCAGAAGAAAGTTTAATAGGAGGCGCATCATCGCGCTCAAGATCAACGACGTGTGGCAAATGGATCTCGCCGACTTTTCAAAATACAAGAGATTCAACGGTGGCTACCGCTACATTCTCGTGGCAATCGATTCCCTCTCCCGCTTTCTGCGCACCCTCCCGCTAAAGACGAAGCGCCCCGCCGAAATGAAAAGGGCCATGATAAGACTTTTTCGGGGAGGTAACGTACCTACACGCATCTTTTGCGACTGAGGAGGGGAATTCTACAACAAGACCGTCAAGGAGTATCTCTCACGAAAGAAGGTACACATGTATTCTACCTTCTCTCCAGTAATCATCGCAGGCTGAACGCGTGATACGCACTTTACGCGACAGAATATTCCGCTATTTTAGAGTAACCGGAAAATACCACTTCGTTTCCGCGCTTCCCATGATCGTGCGCGACTACAACAACACCAAACACAGGACTTTGGGCATCAGCCCGTCCGAAGTCACGCCCGAAAACGAATTGGAGCTGTTCAATAAGATAAATGGGAAGCCCGTCGTACCCTCCGTGAAAAAGAAGCTCTATGTGGGGGATAAAGTGAGGGTCCTACTACACAGAAAAGGTTTTCATAAGAGCTCGGAAGGGAGTTGGTCGCCTCAGATTTTCACCGTCTCCCGCCTGAGAGACACCCCCCCCTCCCGTCGTGCACCTGGAAGATTACCAGGGTAAGGAAGTGGACGGATCTTTCTACTCGGAGGAGGTACTCGTCGTAACCCGAGACGCCAATCAGCCTTGGCCAGTAACGAAAGTGCTGAGAAAGAAGCAAGTGAACGGTCAGAGCTTCTCCTTGGTTCGCTGGTTCGGTTACGACAAAGAACACGACAGTTGGGTTCCGAGCAGCGAAGTGGTCAAGATTGGGAAATGACGTCAGACATCTACGTCCACCTGCTCTCGAACGCCAGCATGGATAAGTTTCCCTCAAATAAACTCAATGCCTTCACGGTAGCTTTCGATAGTCCGCTTCAGCTCTCGAATCGGTATAAAGTCGGTCTGATGGATCTCAGCATAAGTAACGATTTTTTAAATATCGGGTACGAAAGGCAAGATGCGAAAATCGAGGTTTCTTTAGAGAACACGGTGGAAGCCGGCAGAACTTTTCGTGTCACCTCGGATCTCGAGAGGGATTTGGGAAAAGCCCTTTCGGAATTTAACGTTTCTTTCGCGTACAATAAATCGCGATACGACTTCGTCTTACCCGTGGACGTGAAAGCCGTGGAATTGGACCCTCGGCTCGCACAGGCGCTCGACGCCCCGCTAGCGTCCTGCGAAGCAGGTCGTGCGGTGAAACCTCCCAAATTGAGCGAACGCGAAGCCACCTCCATCTTATTGGAGCACGCCGCACACGTCGCTTTCGGCGACGTCACTCTGAATTCGGAAACCACGTCCCTACGGAACACACTCAACAAGTATTTCCAGACGCACAAGCTGGACGCCTCGCTAGAATTCGCGGATAACGTCTACTCTCTGAAAACGCCGAAAGGGTTGCACGTACCGGAACCCTTTGTCAAGCTGCTACATCTCACAGCAGTCGTCTTTCTACATGACCAGTAACATTCCTTTGCTATCTTTCACTGTGATTTAATTAAACACATCCCTCATGTGACAGCGTTCCCGGCACAGTTTTACCTTGCTAAACGACTTTTCGCGGCGCTTATCAAACATAACATTAGCGGTTCTTCGTAGGCCGAGGCCGAGGAAAGCAAGAGACGTTTCCATGATGTTTACCGTGATGTATGTGATTACCGTCGTGACAAATGGTAGACAGAGCAGTTTTGCAGTACGTTTTATATGTTGCCTATCGTGGACATTTTTCGCTACCAGATTGCCTGTCCAAAACAGCTACGACTGCATCAATGTCACTTCACCAATGAATTCCTTCATAAGTTACACGCGCGTGTTAGCACACCAAGTCGTTACACGTCTGAAAAATATCTGACGAAATCGGCAGAAGAAACATATGCTTTATTAGAGCTTGCAGTGATTATCCTTTTCATGCAGCACATCACGCAACACCATACAGCTCCGTCGTTACTCCATTTTCTCTAATAGCCTCGTCCCCAATAGTAGCCGAACGGCCGAACCTCTGAAGCGTTGTTTTCCTAGTATTCATACGCGTAGTTATTTACGCCTCTAACCTAATTAAATTAATGAGTAATTGAGAGATACATGCTGAATACCACACAGAATTGCATAAAGACTCGTTATTCTGGAGTGTGACCTTCTTAAACACTGATTTTCTCACGTAAAACCATGCTTAACACTGGACTGCATAGACCCATTGTGATTTATTTTGACAGTTTGAATTTGAAAGGATTGGAATTTGAAGGGTGGATTTCTTAGCGTGGATTTCAAAAGTTTTATTATTAAGAGTGGGTAACAGGGTACACCCTCGTCATATACAAGTCGGCCCAGAGTGTTAGCTAGAAATTAGTGTAATGTTTTATTCAACGTCGATGGTATTATCATTGTCATATGCGACATCGCAAAAAGGCGGGAAAGACGGAAGGCGGGGTGGTCAAAGTACAGACGACACCGTCGCAATGCGAAGAGGAGGAGAGCGGTGTAGCGACTATAAAAGGTGCGCTGGTTCTACGACGATTGATCGACAGCCCATGAGGGGCATTCATCCACGGCGCGAGGCGTTTCGTGGAGCAAAATGTAAGTTGACCGTGTCTGCTGTGAGAGTGTATTTTATGTATGGCATTGTTTTTCAGGAACCAATAGCCGCTGTCACCGCATGATACTGAACACACACACACACACACAGGGACTCATCCCATCCTCTCTCATCATCATCATCATCAATCTCAAGCGTTCCTCAACTGAAGGGAAAAGCGAGCATTGTTTCGTGAGGGGAAATCTCGTACTGATTTTGTTTGACCGCAGTGCCACGCTGTCTCGTATGTCAGTACGACCCCATCGATGCCATGCTCGTGGCCGTAGAAAGAGAGCACGAAGCTAGAATAGAGAATCTCGGTAATAGCCCAGTCGTCCTTTCAGATGACGACGACGACAGAGTCAGTAGTCCGCCTTTCGTAATACCTGAAACGGACGACGACGAACCCCTAGATGGGCACGACAATGCAGACGAATTGCTCATGTGGGAAGGGGATCAGTCGTATGCAGATTTCATTCCTCTGTCTGGTAGGGCTAGAGATGAATCACCAGATGCAAGCCCAGAATTTCGAAACGAAGCTGAGCCTGTCCAGGGTCGTAGAATCGTTGAATTACGAGAACACGTCGTAGAGAATCATCCCTCAGACGATTCCTTCCTTTCTTTGTCACAGATGAGGCATTTGACGGAACGGCTACTAGGTGCACGCTTCTCTGTTCCCCGCACGACGACAACGTCGACGATTTGCGACTCTATCTACCGAGCATAGCTCCAGTAATCACGCGCGTCCTCGAAGCATATCCCATGCCTTTCAAATTTTGTCTGTGCTCGAAAGCGCTCATGATTAAGGATGGAGCCGATGGGTTGACTTCTCATCTCCTCCACGTGAACCTTCACATGAGAGTGGTTCATAACCGTCAAGAAATCGAAGGCGCGATAAATGCTGCTATCGCAGAATCCTCGCAACGCGTAGAAAACTATGCGAGAGAAGGGTCTGGTTTCACCTCGAACGACGTCCAATGTGTCGACTTAAAACTAACGCGCTTAAAACCGAAGCGGATTGGGTGCACGATCGAGCTTCCCGAAATGTTGAAGAGAAAAACAAAGACTCTCACAAACGTCAAACTCCCACCGAATCACGAAAACGAGTGTTTCAAGTATAGCGTGCTGTCACTCTTGCATCCGTTGAGGAACAAACCAAACGATTATGTCAGATACCACAAATACATGAATCCTTCGAATCCAGAAACGCGCGTAACGTACTGGCCGCCCTGCTTCCCAGTCACTTACGAAGACATTACCCCGTGGGAGAGAAAAAACAAAACCTCCGTGTACATCTACGTGTTCGACGAGCAGACGAATTCGATATCTACCGGGCGGATTCCCTGCACGCTATATCAGGATAAAGTCCATCTGCTCGAGGTTAGGGGGCATTTCTATGGAATCAGAAAATTTAGCACTTTCATGGGGCGAGGTGACTATTTTTATTGCGAGAAATGCACGAGCGGTTATAGGACGAGGGGGGCGTTGGAGCAGCACGAACGTCTGTGTCGAGACGTAAACGAAGTGATTCTAGAAATGCCAAAAGCGGGGGAGAGCGTCTCCTTCAACAAGATACAGTACATGCATCCCTACCCTTATTTCGCGGTATTGGACACGGAAAGCATACTGGAAAAGGATGCGCTCGTTAAGGACGCCTCGAGTGTGCACAGGATGAGCTCGTATAGCACCGTGCTAGTGAGAAGTTGTGATGGGAAAATAATGGGCGTAGATGGCTATTTGGGACCTAACGCGGCAGAAAAATGCTTGCTCGCACTGAAGGGATTTAGCGAACAAATCGATAGGCTGAACCGTCTTCCCTCACCGTTGGTCATGAGTGTGGTAGACCTTGTTCGACACGAGTGCGCGACGCACTGCGAATTTTGCGGGTGCGAATTTAACCGACATACGCGGAAGGTGTCGCATCACGACCACACCCGTTTCGTAGACCACGGTTCCTCGAATTTTGTTGCGACGCTGTGTGATACGTGTAACCTTACGTGTTGTAACACCAAAGAACTCGTCGTGTGTGTGCACAACCTGCAATACGATTTGAGCTCCCTTCTCCGCCACATGCACGTTCTAAATATGGAAGAACCGTGGATCTTAGCGTCTACCACAGAAAAAATACGAGGCTTCAATATTGGCGAGCTCCATTTCCGCGATACCACGCAGTTTTTCAACCTCTCGTTGTCTAACCTGGTAGAAACGCTCCTCTCCAGCTGTGGCGAGAGTGCGTTTCATTGTACCCGTCAAATGTTTGGTGACCGTTTCCGGCGCCTCCTCAGGAAGAGCATTTACCCGTACACCTTCGTCGACAGTTTCGAAGCGTACAATTTGCCCGCACTACCACCAAAGGAAGCATTCAAAAGTGACCTGAACGACCAAGAGATCACGGACGAGGACTATCAGTACGCCCTCGATATTTTCGAATTGTTCGAATGTAAGAACCTCGGTGGTTACACGCGTCTCTACGTCACGCTCGACACCTGTCAGCTGTGCGACATCGTGCTGTATTTCAGAAAGATTGCGCTAGAGACGGATGGGTTAGATATCTTACGCACCGTGTCCCTCGCCAGTTACGCGTGGAGTAGCGCTTTGAAGCTCACCAATGTCAAACTCGAGCTCATAAGCGACCAAGAGATGTACGAAACGATCGAGAAGGGAATCAGGGGAGGCATTTGTAACAGCTTCCACAGATACTGTCGGGCTAATCACGAGGGGTGCGACGATTACGACCCCCAGAAAGAAAAGACTTTTATCCAGTATCTCGACGTCAACAGTTTGTACCCGTACGCGATGACTTTCCATCTCCCGACAGGTGCTTTTGAATGGGTCGATCCTTCGAGGTGGAGCGAGATCGATTTTCTCAACATTCCTCACGATTCGGAAGTGGGTTACGTCTACGTAGTAGACTTGTCGTATCCCGAAGAACTGCACGCGCTCACCAGGGATTTTCCCCTGGCACCCGAACACAGGTGCGTGGACGAGAACGAACTGTCCCCCTACCAGCAGCACTTGAAAGATGCGTTGGCGCTGAACACTCCTCCCACAAAAAAACTCTTGCTGACGTGCTATGACAAAGAACGCTACGTCGTTCATTATGCATTGCTCGCACTGTACGTGAGGTTGGGCATGAAAATAAAACGTGTTCACAGCATCATCTCGTTCCGGCAAGACAACTTTTTGCGAACCTTCGTGCAGAGGAACGTCGCGTTGAGGAATGCCGCGTCCACGAAATTCGAGCGACTTCTGTACAAGACCATGTCGAACAGTACGTTCCGTAAGACGATACAAAATCTGAGATGCATGAAAAAGTATGCCCTAGCCTACGACAAAGAAACCGCGCTCCGAAAAGCTAGCTCCGTCGACTGCCAGCATTTTCTCATTCTGAGTGACAAGTGCATCTTATATGAGATGAAGCGTCGCATCAAATGCACACACCCCCTTTACGTGGGCTTTGCCATTCTTGAGATATCCAAAGTCCGAATGTACAGCTTCATCTACGAGTCGCTCTTTTCTCGCTTGACGTGCCCAGTGCAATTGATCTATAGCGATACGGACAGCATAATTTTTTCTCTCACGTGTGAAAGCCTGGAAGAGCAGCTGATGAAGATTGAGAATGAGTTAGATCTGTCTTCCTATCCACCGAACCACCCGCTTTTCAACGACGAGCACGCGAATCAGATGGGGTACTTCAAAGACGAGACGGGAGGTGGTGTTATTCAAGAAGTCGTAGCCATCCGAGCGAAAATGTACAGCATTCTCTTGGCTGGGACACACAAACAGATCGCGAGAGCGAAAGGAGTTAAGAAAGACGTGGTGAGGAAACACTTATTGCACGAAGTGTACCGAGATTCTCTGTTCAATGAAAAGATGGTCTCTCAGAAGCAGTGCACCATCCAGAGTATAAAGCAAACGATGTTGTACACCATTTCGAGACTCAAGAAGAGCTTGGTCCCCTACGACGACAAGCGTTATCTCGTGGATGCCGTACACTCCTTCCCTTATGGAAGCTGCGAATACGGTAAGCTTTCCTAGTGTTTTGATGCGTATAGGATTACGATAGTGCTCTCTCTCTTTGTGCAGCAACAGAAAACCCGGAAGAGAGCCCGAGAGCGTCGTCGTCAGGCATCGAGTAACCGCGGAACAAAGAGCTGCACGCGCATGTAATCGAGAATAAAAGTTCTAGTCGAGACATGCTTCTCTCTTTCTCTTTCTCTCCCTCAGACAGGAGAAGCACGGGTCATCGTGGCAGTGTGGTAGCGGAATGGGTGTACGAAAAGTATGACCATTCCGTCATCGTGCTGGTACCGTGACCCGCGCAATGACGACGCTGCGATGAAGATTCCCCTTTTCTGGCACGTCCGATCATCTCGTAATGTTCGTTAGATCAGACAAGTTAGGGAGGGTGTAGGCACCTATCGACCGAGTCCTTTGTATGTATTCAATAAACATGTTTCAGTGAAAGCAAACACAGAGTCTCGTCAACGTTATTCGGACTGTTTAATGCGTTGCATGTCAATAACTAAGCGGTATTTCAATAAATCAATGATAAAGTTCACGATGTAGACTGCTTGCAAATGTCGCTGCTTCCGCAGGGCGTGCTTAATATGAGCGATGGCACGAGCGAGAAGGTCCACGATGTCTGCAGCGATGTAGTTGAATTCTGCGTTGGCCAGACTCACAAATTCACTCATCAGTCCCAGGGGTCCGTCTGGAACCGTTATGCAGACGTTCTTGTAACGGGCGTAGATCCGACGCACCACCTCCTGCAGCGGCCCCGGCGAGATCTCTCCTATATTGCCAAAGCCTACCATGTCTATCACGTAGCGAAAAGCAGTGATGACGAGCTCGTTGCGGGCACTTTCGCTGTTGAAACATTCCTTCTCCACTTCTTCCCAAGAAGCGTGGGTGCGGGAACAATTTTGTAACGAGTGGTAGCTGAACATCTTCACGTAGTGATGACGCGAGCGCGGTGCGCGCTGCCTTTATACAGATAAACGCGCGCGCGCAAAGAAACGAGAATGAAACCGGAACTCAGAAGCCACCCGTCGCCGCTAGGAGCGCGCGCGCTGCGGAGAGCCGAAACCGAAAACACCCGCGGGCGGCGCAGAGGGCGCTAGGAGCGCGCGCGCGCATGCGCGGACGGGTGGAGCAGATGGCGCGCGGCGCGCGCGCATCCATAGCTGCCGTCGCCTCAGTCAGTTTCTCTCTGGCTGTCGTGGGAAGTAGACGTGCGCTCCCCGCGCTCGCTCAGTTTCTGGCTGGCTGTCGTACAGAGCAGACGTGTGTTCCCCGCGCTCGCTCAGTTTATGCCTGGAAGTCGCCGTGGGGAAAAAGGTGAGTGATTTGACGCGCTCTTTTTCTCGTATGTTTGCCGTGTTTAGCGGTGACCAACGAGTGATTTGACCGCGCTCGTGTTAAGCCTTTTCTCGCATGTTTAGACTCGTTTTGCGGTGAGCAAGCCTTTTGTTCGTGTTGACGCATGTTTAGCGATGTGTGCCCAGTGGTTCCCGCCTTGTGTTAGCTGCATAGTGTTGTGGTTAGGCCTAAGCGATCGCCCCCGTGAGCCTTTTCCCCCGATGTGTACCGTTTTCTCCGTGCTGTTTTAGCAGTAGCGGTTAGACCTTTTCTCTCGCATGCCTAGACTTGTTTAGCAGTGGTGTCATTTTTACCTGCCGCTAGTATCTTGTTCTCTGTCTTTCTCGTCTAGAGCTATGATGGTGGCGCCATCTGGTGTGATGCCTTGCAACTAAGTGGCCACCTGTCGTCGATCTCTGCAACTACCCGACGTCAACAAGCGCTGGTCACCCCGGAGCCGTTTCTTCGCCGCGGCATCGTTGATTTTCGAATAAATTGTTTCTCTCCACTCTATTTCTATCGTTTTATTTTTTCTCAGCTCAAGTAGCCGGCAACTCACACAGTGGTCTGGACGCGTCATAGATGCTCCCCAATTAGTGTAATGACTCCCTGGAGGGTTCTGATTACTGTGGGGGGTCCCAATTAGCTCTTAGTCCACCGACCACTCACTGGAGTTTGTCATCGCCAGCCGCTGTACCCGCGAAGAAGAGTCCCTTCTACATCGTCTTCGGCTGAACGTTGCCTTCACTCGTTCACTCCTGTTCAAAATGAGCCGCGTCCCATCTCCCACTTGCAGTGCTGCGCCGTAGAAAACAATATCTTCCATCAGCTCCTTCATCATCGGGCTGTGGCAACGCTTCTCAGAGCTTGGATGCACGGACGTTTCCCTCGCAACACTGCTTGGCCCCGTGCAGCGAGCTAGCCAGTTGACTGTCACAAAGGCTGTGCTTCGCTTTCTGCGGGATACGGGACTCCTGTGCTCCCTGTGAGCCGGGTTTCTTTTCATGTATTAGTAGTAAAGGGGGGGGGGTGAGAATCACAGACAATGAGATTCAGAGACATGGACCCCTGGACCCTGCCCTGAGTCCTTCGCGTATCTTTTCTCGCGCGGCGCATGTGCGGAGGGCTTGCCCGCGAGGTTATAACATGCATAGACATGCAAAGAGGAGTCATACACAAAAAGTACAAGTTGAAATATATTTATTAAAGCCAATAGTGCTGGGAATTCTGCCAACTGTAATGCCAATTGTGATGCCAATCAGGTGAAGGAGAAAAACCCAGCCGAAAAGCCTTCACGCGGAGGGTTGTCCGCGCGCTTACCGGCGGGGGAGGGCTGCGCGTGCGCTTATCGTAGCGTTTTCCACCTGGGCCGACTTCCCTCAGAAATTTTTTTCCGGTACAACAGGTGTGCAGTGGGCGGTTTACATGCAAGTATAGACATGCAAAGGATAGCCATACACAAAAGTACAACTGAAAATATATTAAAGTCAATAGTGCCAGGAATTATGCTGTGACTGTGAGTGGAGGAGAAAAACCCAGCCAAAAAACCTGAAGCAGAAGAAACACAATACAATACATGTAACAAAGAATATACTTATTACAGGTACGATACAATAGCATTGAATAGGTATCACAGATCAAACACAATATTTTTTATTAACTCTAATCATGCACACAAGTTTTCAATGAATCAGAATTAAAATGCAGTAGCACATTTAATCAAAGAAGGTATTCTTAATCAATACGATTACAATCAAAATTACAAGTTTTATCATAAAAAGTCTGAGACGTGAGAACCTGATAGATGTAAGTAATTTCGAGCACAATATGGAAGCTAAGTTTAATATTCCAACATGACACAAATGTAATTAATCAGTTTCTAATGAAGTGAATAGCGCAGACATAAGGAAATAATTTGAATCAACACGATCAACACATAGCATTAATATAGAACCTAACCGACATATCCTCCAACATGTAGGGAAATAATAGCTACACAATATCATATCAAAACGAGAAACGGTCACCACATTTAATCAAAGAAGATATTCTTAATCAATATGATTACAAACAAAATTACAAGTTGTATTATAAAAAGTCTAATATTCCTATACGTGAGAACCATCAATGCAATAGCGGGAAGGATAGTTGTATGTAATTAACTGTGAACAGCAGAGACCCTGGAAGACCATGGGACACGAACGACACGAACACAAGAGGAAATAAAATCTCTACCACTACAAAGAAGTCATTCTTAATCAAAACAACAGAGGAGAATAACCTATCATTTTAACTATCATAAAATCATCCTCGTGACATCGTCTAATCGAACACTATACAATTTTCATTCTAAGAGACACTACAAACTTTACTTTGTTTTAGGAATCCAACACAGAAAACAGATATGTTAAAAATGAACTTCACCACATAGCACGCTCCTAGCCAACAACCAGCTGTGATGATATCTGCCCTGATTTGTTGAAGACGGGTGCCGATAGATGTATGTAATTAATTGTGAACAGCAGAGACCCTGGAAGACCACGGAACACAAACGACAAGAACGACATGAACACAAGAGGAAATAAAATCTATAACACCAGATTTGACCAAAGAAGATATTCTTAATCAAACAACAGAGGAGAATAATCTATCACTTAACTATCATAAAATCATCCTCGTGACTTAATCTAGTCGAACACCATACAATTTTCGTTCTAAGAGACACAACAAATCTTACTTTGTTTTATGAATCCAATGATGTATGTAATTAATTGTGAACAGCAGAGACCCTGGAAGACCACGGAACACAAACGACACGAACACAAGGGGAAATGAAATCTATACCACTACAAAGAAGTTATTCTTAATCAAAACAACAGAGGAGAATAACCTATCATTTTAACTATCATAAAATCATCTTCGTGACATAGGACCATTGGCGCTTCTTTCATGTGCTTCTTCCTTTTGTGCGACGTATAGCGTTGCGCAACCAGACGACGGGAGTTCGAGTTGTACTTGCACATAACTTCATTTTCATATTTCACATCTCCTCATAAAATCATCCTCGCGACATAATTGCGGTATGGAAGACCACGGAATACGAACGACACGAACACAAGAGGAAATAAAATCTATACCACTACAAAGAAGATATTCTTAATCAATATGATTACAATCAAATTACAAGTTGTATTATAAAAAGTCTAATATTCCTATACGTGAGAACCATCATTGCAATAGTGTGAATATCTGTCATAACATTTCGAGCGCAATAGGGAATCTAAGTTTCATATTCCGACATTACACAACTTTTAATTAACCAATTTCTTATTAAGTGAACAGCATAGACGTAAGGAAATAACGAGAAACAACACAATCAACAGCTACAATTAATAAAGAGCCAAACCTGCGCACCATCCAACACATAGAGAAAATAGCTAATCAATCTGTCAAAAGCAGAAATATTACAAATTTAACACTATAGCACAGACTTGAAGACGCTGAAGAACAGAGGAACACTCTAAGCGGCGACACGTAAACAACAACAGAGGAAAATAATCTATCATTGAATCATCATAAAATCGAACAATATACCATTTTCATTCTAACAAACACTACGAACCTTGATGGAGGTATCCAAGACATAGAAAATATGCACTGTTTTCATCTCGGTTTTCACTCTTTTTGCACAAAGCCGGGAGACTGTATGTCTCTATCTATACGACCAAAACGAAGCAACTCCCATGATTTATCACTGAAAGGGTTGGGGGCTATATTCCTTCGTCCAGCAAACAGGGCGCTCTAGAGGTCAGATAAGATAGTTCAAAGGCGCTATATTTTATTGTGCAGCGCAAATAGATGCCGATATTATTCGCGGGGATCACTATCTTTTCGCATCCTTTCCTTGAAATGGAAATCTTTCGTCAAAGTGGATGACAAGTCGGCTAAGTTTGTAGAGATGCGATGTTTTTATTGAACATCTAGAGAAAGTCCAAATTATTAAATGATAGCAACAATACTCAAGGAAAAACGAGAGACAAATTTAATTACATCAATTTTTGTAATATCTTGCTACAGAAAGTTCTATATATATATATGAACCACACAGAAATATCAAATGTGAAATGCAACTCAGAGATATGAGGCATTCCCATCTTAGAGATTATTTTTACTTATGTCAATCGAGTGAACAATTGAAACAAATACAAGACAATAATTATTTCAGGCAGTAACTTCACAACTCATAGAATATCAGTCGAGTGAATACTTGAAACAAGGTCAAAACAATAATTCTCACGACAGGGGGATATTATAGCATTCTAAACCAGATAATAAGATTTTAATCAATAAAATGAGCATAGATGTGCTTTTAATTAAGTGTAGACGCGCACTTGAAAACAGAAGAGACAATTGCTCTACATTGAAGAGATGGACAGATTTTGTACTCGCTACCATAAGTCATTCGAAGATGTGATAAAAAACTACTTCGAAAAGCAAGAGCCACGAAACCATTCCATTATCGCTGCATTTCAATACGTCCTAGACATGGTCGTATTCGGAGATATGGTACAAACTACAGAACTGAAGGTGCAAGAATTTATATGCCGAATCTACAATACTTATAAAAATATCTGCACATCAACGTCGGAAGGGCCACTGGGATTGATGGCGGAGTTTTTGAGGTTTGCTAACGAAGAATTGAAATACGTACACTACACCAGATGTAATTGTAATCATTGCAATGGGCATTGCGTTCATCAAGAAAGCAGTCAGATCAAATTATCATATATATATATATCATATACAAGCGGTTTATATCGCACGATTCATTACGGATTTGCTGAAATTACACATATCTGAGATGGAAAATACATAAAATCTTATCACATGATATGTTCCACTACCACGGCAATGCAATTATTTTCTTCTACCAGTCCCTGCAATGATGTCGAATGAGGAGAAGTTCAATATTGTTGTACGAGGTCTGATGTATCATCACTTATTGAAACAACGAACATATCAACAGCGGTGGACCACCGGACGATTTTCATCTAATACTGTCTTGTACGCCATTCAAGAACATTCATACAAAGAAAGGAAACATCAATAAGAGATTGTGCAAGTTCGTCGCAACAAAGTGCAAGTTACTGAAGCGATACAAATGCGGCGACAACGTATCGATTGCATTAATCAACGTTTTATTCAAGCGACCGATAATAAGACATCATTATGTAATACATTCCGAATTCATCAATCAAGACAACAAACGAAAACTTCAAGGATTGGAATAGGACAATTGTAATTTATCGGAATAAACAAGCATATAACTGAAACAATAAATGTAATCTTTGTCATCATTATAATGAATTCTACGCATCACAATGAAAAACACTTTGCATTTAGCATGGCTAGACTGAGAACAGTGATCGCTAAGGAAACGAATATTCCACACTGTGTGTAAGAATTCTCATATGGAATCAGAGCTAACCATCAAATAGGTTTTACCCGACTACACTCTGTACAAGTTCAACACCCGAAGGATAGAATTGTCGGAGAAGGATCCGTCATTGAAATTTAGAGGCATGAGACATCAGTCTATGATTACATAAAATGATCACTAATCTCTTGTGAAAACTTATCATATTTCATGAATTAAATTCCACAGTGCATGTATATTTCTCAAACAGTTGCACTAGCCCAGACGTAGTAAAAGAAGAAGAAAAGGCGTCTTTGACAAGCAACCCGATTGTAGTGCGGTATAAATATTTTCGTCAACACAGTTGTCCATTTGTATGACTGGATAGCAAAAATGAGCCGTCCAAAATACGGCAAAACGGAAAATAAGGCAAGATAACTGATTGCGGCGGGATAAGTCAAAGCGTTCGCGACACAGTGTTATCAACTTTTACAACTGCATTCGGATTCATTGCCTGCGAGATAATACGAAGCCTTCGCGAAAGGCGAATCTATTATCAAATTGCCGCGATGCAAATGGCGGATTTTACAATCACGATGTGCAGGCGAAGTCTAATCACGTAATCTTCGTAACACACGGCACACAAACGTATATGAAATAATTTCCAAGTGGCAATCAGATTTTGGGAGAAGCGGATCACACAACCGCCATCAGAAATGCTTAACCAATATACAATGAAGATGAGCGTTATGCATAAACACAATGGAAGATATGTTATATTAATTATAATAAGTAGATCAGCGCAGGTCACACATAAACGTAGATCCAATTCACAAAATATACTTGAAATTTCCCGTAGCCATACAGAAAAACTATCACATTATTTTAGTGTCATAGCATCCGGGCACTACAAATGGAAAGGCCATACTTTAACTTTAAAGTTAATTTTATAACCCCACACTAAATATCATTTCCTTCTTTAAATTTTCAAAGTCAAAACTGCACACTATTTCTTGCATTTTTTTAAAGGTATAGATTAAAAAGTTGGGCATATAGTCACATACTATACAAGGTATTTCATTGTGGCTTAAATGCTAAAGTTTTCGTTTGTTGTCTTGATTGATGAATTCGGAATGTATTACATAATGATGTCTTATTATCGGTCGCTTGAATCCAGCGTTGATTAATGCAATCGATACGTTGTCGCCGCATTTGTATCGCTTCAGTAACTTGCACTTTGTTGCGACGAACTTGCACAATCTCTTATTGACGTTTCCTTTCTTTGTATGAATGTTCTTGAATGGCGTACAAGACAGTATTAGATGAAAATCGTCCGGTGGTCCACCGCTGTTGATATGTTCGTTGTTTCAATAAGTGATGATACATCAGACCTCGTACAACAATATTGAACTTCTCCTCATTCGACATCATTGCAGGGACTGGTAGAAGAAAATAATTGCATTGCCGTGGTAGTGGAACATATCATGTGATAAGATTTTATGTATTTTCCATCTCAGATATGTGTAATTTCAGCAAATCCGTAATGAATCGTGCGATATAAACCGCTTGTATATGATATATATATATGATAATTTGATCTGACTGCTTTCTTGATGAACGCAATGCCCATTGCAATGATTACAATTACATCTGGTGTAGTGTACGTATTTCAATTCTTCGTTAGCAAACCTCAAAAACTCCGCCATCAATCCCAGTGGCCCTTCCAACGTTGATGTGCAGATATTTTTATAAGTATTGTAGATTCGGCATATAAATTCTTGCACCTTCAGTTCTGTAGTTTGTACCATATCTCCGAATACGACCATGTCTAGGACGTATTGAAATGCAGCGATAATGGAATCGTTTCGTGGCTCTTGCTTTTCGAAGTAGTTTTTTATCACATCTTCAAATGACTTATGATAGCGAGTACAAAATCTGTCCATCTCTTCAATGTAGAGCAATTGTCTCTTCTGTTTTCAAGTGCGCGTCTACACTTAATCAAAAGCACATCTATGCTCATTTTATTGATTCAAATTTTATTATCTGGTTTAGAATGCTATAATATCCCCCTGTCGTGAGAATTATTGTTTTGACCTTGTTTCAAGTATTCACTCGACTGATATTCTATGAGTTGTGAAGTTACTGCCTGAAATAATTATTGTCTTGTATTTGTTTCAATTGTTCACTCGATTGACATAAGTAAAAGTAATCTCTAAGATGGGAATGCCTCATATCTCTGAGTTGCATTTCACATTTGATATTTCTGTGTGGTTCATATATATATAGAACTTTCTGTTGCAAGATATTACAAAAATTGATGTAATTAAATTTGTTTCTCGTTTTTCATTGAGTATTGTTGCTATCATTTAATAATTTGGACTTTCTCTAGATGTCCAATAAAAATATCGAAGCCGACTTGTCATCCACTTTGACGAAAGATTTCCATTTCAAGGAAAGGATGCGAAAAGATAGTGATCCCCGCGAATAATATCGACATCTATTTGCGCTGCACAATAAAATATAGCGCCTTTGAACTATCTTATCTGACCTCTAGAGCGCCCTGTTTGCTGGACGAAGGAATATAGCCCCCAACCCTTTCAGTGATAAATCACGGGAGTTGCTTCGTTTTGGTCGTATAGATAGAGACATACAGTCTCCCGGCTTTGTGCAAAAAGAGTGAAAACCGAGATGAATACAGTGCATATTTTCTATGTCTTGGATACCTCCATCAAGGTTCGTAGTGTTTGTTAGAATGAAAATGGTATATTGTTCGATTTTATGATGATTCAATGATAGGTTATTTTCCTCTGTTGTTGTTTACGTGTCGCCGCTTAGAGTGTTCCTCTGTTCTTCAGCGTTAAGTCTGTGCTATAGTGTTAAATTTGTAATATTTCTCCTTTTGACAGATTGATTAGCTATTTTCTCTATGTGTTGGATGGTGCGCAGGTTTGGCTCTTTATTAATTGTAGCTGTTGATTGTGTTGTTTCTCGTTATTTCCTTACGTCTATGCTGTTCACTTAATAAGAAATTGGTTAATTAAAAGTTGTGTAATGTTGGAATATGAAATTTAGATTCCCTATTGCGCTCGAAATGTTATGACAGATATTCACACTACTGCAATGATGGTTCTCACGTATAGGAATATTAGACTTTTTATAATACAAATTGTAATTTGATTGTAATCATATTGATTAAGAATATCTTCTTTGTAGTGGTATAGATTTTATTTCCTCTGGTGTTCGTGTCGTTCGTATTACGTGGTCTTCCATACATCTATCGGCACCCGTCTTCAATAAATCACGGCAGATATCATCAGAGCTGGTTGTTGGCTAGAAACGTGCTATGTAGTGAAGTTCATTTTTAACATATCTATTTTCTGTGTTGAGTTCATAAAACAAAGTAATGTTTGTAGTGTCTTTTAGAATGGAAATTGTATAGTGTTCGATTAGCTTATGTCACGAACAACAACAACAACAACAACAACTAAATCATGACTATAGCCTGGGGTGATCCCTACCCCATTACACGAGAAGCATGAGATGTGAAATATGAAAATGAAGTTATGTGCAAGTACAACTCGAACTCCCGTCGTCTGGTTGCGCAACGCTATACGTCGCACAAAAGGAAGAAGCACATGAAAGAAGCGCCAATGGTCCTATGTCACGAAGATGATTTTATGATAGTTAAAATGATAGGTTATTCTCCTCTGTTGTTTTGATTAAGAATAACTTCTTTGTAGTGGTATAGATTTTATTTCCTCTTGTGTTCGTGTCGTTCTTGTCGTTTTTGTTCCGTGGTCTTCCAGGGTCTCTGCTGTTCACAATTAATTACATACATCTATCGGCCCCCGTCAACAAATCAGGGCAGAAATCATCACAGCTGGTTGTTGGCTAGGAGCGTGCTATGTGGTGAAGTTCATTTTTAACATATCTGTTTTCTGTGTTGGATTCCTAAAACAAAGTACAGTTTGTAGTGTCTCTTAGAATGAAAATTGTATAGTGTTCCATCAGACGATGTCACGAGGATGATTTTATGATAGTTAAAATGATAGGTTATTCTCCTCTGTTGTTTTGATTAAGAATGACTTCTTTGTAGTGGTAGAGATTTTATTTCCTCTTGTGTTCGTGTCGTTCGTGTCCCATGGTCTTCCAGGGTCTCTGCTGTTCACAGTTAATTACATACAACTATCCTTCCCGCTATTGCATTGATGGTTCTCACGTATAGGAATATTAGACTTTTTATAATACAACTTGTAATTTTGTTTGTAATCATATTGATTAAGAATATCTTCTTTGATTAAATGTGGTGACCGTTTCTCGTTTTGATATGATATTGTGTAGCTATTATTTCCCTACATGTTGGAGGATATGTCGGTTAGGTTCTATATTAATGCTATGTGTTGATCGTGTTGATTCAAATTATTTCCTTATGTCTGCGCTATTCACTTCATTAGAAACTGATTAATTACATTTGTGTCATGTTGGAATATTAAACTTAGCTTCCATATTGTGCTCGAAATTACTTACATCTATCAGGTTCTCACGTCTCAGACTTTTTATAATAAAACTTGTAATTTTGATTGTAATCGTATTGATTAAGAATATCTTCTTTGATTAAATGTGCTACTGTATTTTAATTCTGATTCATTGAAAACTTGTGTGCATGATAAGAGTTAATAAAAAATATCGTGTTTCATCTGTGATACCTATTCAATGCTACTGTATCGTACCTGTAATAAGTATATTCTTTGTTACATGTATTGTATTATGTTTCTTCTGCTTCAGGTTTTTTGGCTGGGTTTTTCTCCTCCACTCAGAGTCACAGCATAATTCCTGGCACTATTGACTTTAATAAATATATTTTCAGTTGTACTTTAGTGTATGGCTATCATTTGCATGTCTATAAACTTGCATGTAAACCGCCCACTGCACGCCTGTTGTACCGGAAAAAAATTTCTGAGGGAAGTCGGCCCAGGTGGAAAAATACGCTACGATAAGCGCACGCGCAGCCCTCCCCCGCCGGTAAGCGCGCGGACAACCCTCCGCGTGAAGGTTTTTCGGCTGGGTCTCCTTTACCTGATTGGCATCACAATTGGCATTACAACTGGCACAATTCCCAGCACTATTGGCGTTAAAGGGGCACTAAACTGCCGGTCAAACTTTTTCTAAAAACCATACAAATTGAAAGCAGGATGTCCATTTTACATGAACATGTCAAAGATTTTGCGCGCCAGGGGTGATTTGATTGTTTACAAAGCGGGTCAAGGAGCGAAGTCGGCGCGCCTCTCTCTTTCGTTCATTACATCACGAAACGTCACTGCACGTACGTCATACGGGAATGACCTATGAAGACCTGGTATTTTGGGACTTGTCTCCGAATGACGTTTTGCGACGTTTCGCGCCGCAGGCCAATCGCAGCCCCACAACAGATGAGCTGTGTCGACGGGCGGGGAGCTCCGTAAAGTACAGTCGACCCCCGTTTATCCGGACGGTGCCGTTCCCGGCTAAATCGTCCGGATACCGGGGCATCCGGATAAATGAAACGACCGAATAGAAACGTCCTACAGGGCAAGGTTTAATTGAAACACAGAAATCTTGTCAATGACAGCTGTTACATAGTAGTGTCGGCACTCGATTCCTGCAAACTTTTGCTAATTGCATAGAGTTGAGCAACGCCGTTGCGCTGCTCGAAGAATGTCAGTGCGGACGCAAAGTGTCAATGTTGGAACCTTGTTTCTCACTGGCGTCATCGGCACCGTCTTGCTGCACATCATCGAAGGCAACAGCAGCAATCACACCGTCATCAGTCATAGCTGCGCACGCGTCATCATCCTTATCAACGTCAACGTAGTCAGAAACCGCAGCATCACCTACGGCAGTCACAGTGAGCCTCTGCATCAGGGATCGCAGCTCACCTAGGGGAATGTCTTTATCGGCCAACGGGCCGAGAGCAGCAGGCCCTCGGGTTGGAGTTTTCCCCTCTAGAACCGGACAGTTGCTCGACATATTTCCAAATGACTCGACTGGTCAACGTGACCCAACGCATACAAATAGAAAAGGGGGTCATCGTGCACGGTTGTCTCCCCTACGGAGGAATGTAGGTCCCTAACGTGTGACGGGAATAACCCCGACACAGCGAAAAGGGTGACGAAGCGGGGTTTAGTGTCTCCTCTTACTCACGGTAGTCCGGATAACTGAAGCTGGATTACAAGAATTTTCGACTTTCGTTCCCTGGAATTCTTGTCCGAGTCCGGAAGCTGAAGTCCGGATAAACGAGAACAAAATACATGGAGGAAAATCCGTTCCCGTGCCTTTTGTCCGGATACCGCGGGATCCGGCTAAATGAAGTCCGGATAAACGGGGGTCGACTGTAGTACCACTAACACAGCAGCTGTCATCTGCGTTTCGGTACTCTTGCGGTTCGCGATGCTGGACACACACGACTTACGGAGTTGCAAACTTTTCCGGACGTCTGCGACGGGAACATTATCATGTGGTGCTACACACAATATGAGACTGAATGAACACGTAGCAAATGGTTAACCCGTCTGAAATAGTCGAATAGGCATTCCGGACGCTGCCGACGAAGTCGGAAATACAGAAAGGTGAGTTTCTCAATTCTCTGTTCACTTTCATGCTAGACAAAATCTCAGCTAACTGGACTTAGCCCCCTTCATGAATAAAAAAACTCACATTGCTTTCATCATGCCAATAGGTGCCTAACGGTAAATATGCGTGATGATGCCGACGAACGAGGAGTGTGATCTTTTGCTGGGACTATACAGAAGAAGAAATCGCGGTATTGACTGCATCACGACACACACAGACTTTTCTACGGTGTGTTTGAGCGACGTGGGGCCTCCGGCTAGCCCGCAGGAACCTACGCTAACACGGCGTCAAAACGCGTAAGCCGCCGCAGAATTCGATTTGTGTGTTTCAGAAATTTGGTGGCCTAAACAGTGTATTTCCGGCTCTTTGCCTGGCTAACTTTTCCATTTTCTTTCTCAATAAACATATACCCCCCCGTTTTTCTTTCTCTTTTTGGTTGCTCCAGGCAGTATCATTTCACGCTTACTGGCAATTTGTGTTGTGGCTGTGTCAGTCGAAGTTCAGGAGTGTGTCCATACCATCGTGCACCGTCGTCATTTCCCCTCTACGACATGCCGAGGACTCAGATACGCAAGAGCAATGCAGAATAAAGAAACTACAAACTCCCTGCTACTCATTTTGCGCACCTGGTTTATTTCGTTCTGGGCCACAAGACGTTTGAGTCTGGAGTGATTTTGTGCAAGAGATAAGCACGAGTTTATCAGGATAAAACTGCATGACAATCTATTTATTTATACATATAAAATTATACATACTACAGTCTCTGTGTACCTATCAAAGTACATATTTTCAAAGATCTAAAGCTGCACCTAGAGAAATTGTGGCATACTGAGAGCTTGGCAATGTGAGACTCCAGACACTTGACTGATAAAACGGCATATGTGCAGGCAAGCTGGTGGAGAAACTCCATTCCCACACGTCAACTGTATATATTTTTGGTTGTGTATTTTGCGGCAATTAAATGCCTTGCTGGTTTTCAGCCGTGTTGTTGTGTTTGTCTTCAGTGTTCGCCCATTGCTCGGGCTTGCTTGCCATCCAGATATTTGGTGTGGTAACTTCATAAGTGTGCTGTGCAACACAAAGCAGTAAGAAGTGAAAAACAAACTGTAGGTGGTATTTTCAAATTGCCCTTTGTGCTTTATTTGTTTATTAGCTATTTCTCTTGAGGTCTCTATTTCAGGTGTTGAGATGTACTTGGCTTCCAACTAGCTTTCCACTTGTTTCATTTGTTGTTACAGTGGCACATTAGAGCACCTACTGGCACTATAATGAGCAGGATCTATATATCAATATGTTGGTTCATGAAATACTCTTCATTACATAAATCACAGCATTGTCCTGCCCACATCACGTTTGCCTGACTTTAGTCCCCACCACTACATTCGGTATGATTTCGTGCCCTGCTTTACAATGCAAAACTCGAGATGTAAAAGACTTCAGTATGACAGACCACTGCATGTCATTTACTTGTCATGAATGACTGTTCTCCTGGAGCTGCTCAAAGTGAATAGATGTCATGTCAAGTGAGGCATTCGTCTACCTAAGCGGTACACAGAACTCATATCTTCACAAATATTTAGCACATACTCTACAATAAAAGCTAGAATATGAATACGAAGACCCGACACAGAGTACAAAGCTCAGTACAGTCAGCATGGTACATGTAAAATCCTTGAAATCTCAGCTTGTGACGAATCAGCCTCATAGTGAAAAAACCCGCACAATGACATTCCGCACATCATCCCTCACAGAGGATGATTGCGTCTAAGCAACTTGTATGCCGTGCCATCATATTGCTGGCAGCCATGGCTGGAGACAGACAACATCTGAATGGCTGTACTGTACATGAGTTCATAATTCAAAAGTCTCCGTACGAGAAAGAGGGTAACATTACTTTTCACTTACTGGTTAAATTTGGACAAGAAGGGAGAGTAACAATATTTACAGTGAGGGAGCTATTTGGCAAATGCAGGGAGCAAGGTAGAGTGAAAATGTAAGAATGTTACCCCCCTCGTGCTCCTCGTTTTCTCACAGTGTGGTTGCCCTTCACCTAGACAATCGGGAAACACGAGAAGCTACAACTACTTCTTTCGACAGTCTTGGCCCTGCATGGCTCATCGGTGCTGGGAATGACCTTGGGATCTTATTCTTCTTGGCAGAAGTGAAGGATGTCCATGTCCTAGACTCCACTTCAGCTTGGGCCATTAGCTTTGTGACGTAACCTGGCATAAAAATTAAAAAAGATTAGCAGCATGCTACATTTAGGAAAAGTTGGACATGAAGAAGCCAATGGTCACTTGATACGTACGGAAAGTTGGTGCGGTCTTTATAGGACATGCAACTTGCTGTCCTCCCTTCGCTTTGCAGCACTTGACTTTCCATCGCTGCTTTCCATCAAGGGTTTCTGCTTGGCAGCGGTCTGAATTTTCATTGAAGTGCAGAACCGCCAACCTTGTCCTATTGAGAACCAAACATTTGTAACCATCTGCCAAATTAATTCGTGCATGTGGCTGGTTTAATGCACATTTCTTCTTTTGGTACAATATCATGTGCATGTTTCTTTTTGTTTCACCATGTGCCATCCACAGCCATGTGCAAACAAAAGATACTCACCTGGCAAGCATCCCCTCGGGGGAAAATGCAACTGACTTCGGTGCGAAGCGAATCAGCAGACTGTGGAAGGACTCAAGTGCATATGTCTGGGTATTCGGTGACATCTGTGCCACATCCTTCAGAAGCCGTTTGTCTCCTGTGATATCCCTGAACTTCACATATGCTTGTAAATCTAAAGAGTGCATTGCTCTGTTATCAATATGATGTATGATAAATGAACAAATAATTTGTAACAATATTGGCTGACTAAGAAATCCATTAGTTTCACAAGAAGAAAACATGGGCCTGTCAAGACAGATGCTGTGTTGAAGGAACAAAAATGTGAAGAGGAAGAGACGATGACACGACGAACACATGCTCCACTGCACTGTTCATTGTGTCGTCTCTTCCTCTGTGTTTTTGCTCCTGCAAATCAATTAGTGCATATGATAAAGTGACAGGGTTATTCACAATAAAAACGTCTTACGAAGCTTGCTCAAACTAACCAGGGTCGAGCCAGTCTCCATTGGTGATGGGTTCATGTAGGCAACGTCGGTATGTGCCGGAATGTCCATCGTGCACATTGATGACATGGTTCTGAATACTGAGCCAGGCGTCAACTGCCATCTGGCCATTACCACCACCTGCTCTGGCACACCAATACAAATGGTTGGATGTGCCCTGGATCCACCCTTGGAGGCTTCGGCAGGAGGCACTTTTGCTAACACTGGTCAGCTTCTTTTTCACACCTGAAATTGCGTACCATGATTAAAATTGCAACTGCAGGTGCAGATAACTTACTTTTTGAGATGTGCCAGATATCAAAGTTGTGTGTGATGTCTGGCTCATGAACCTGCATGTGCTTCCTGATGGCGGGGTGGCGGTCAGTGGTGAAGGATTTCACCTTTATCCCTGTAAGACAGGAACCCAAAATGCTGCGTGTAGCAGGGCCCACAAAATTTCATGATGCAAATGTGCTCACCTTGCTCTTTCAGGAATGCAAGGCTTTTAATAAGGCCTTCTTTCTCCATCTGCACACTCGCCATTGTCCACTCAGACTACAACACGAAGAACAAACAAAAAAGCATTTTAATTCTATAATCTATCATGCAAGCAAGCAATTAATCATTAGAAGTTTTTCTTTCCATTATCCAATCTTGCACTACCAACAAGTACTTACTTCACCCAGCTGTACTTGTATAGACTGTATTATCTTGTTAATTTGGTCAATGTGTACGCTGTAGGTCAAAAACTTCGAGGAGAACCCTGGCGAGTCACATCTCCCGTCTCCAGATGCATCAACTGACTGGCCTTTCAGTTGTTCAATCAGCTCACTTTGCTCATGCAACCACACCTGGCAAAAAACAAATAAATAAGTAAATAAATAGCATAATAAAAAGAACCACTGTCCAGCATACAGACATAACAAAGCAATACACATAAAGTTTCCAGTGACGTCAGCACAAGTCTGAGAGTGAGAAACCCATCCAAAAAAACTTGTCCCGAACTGACCTTCTCAACAGCTGGGTACAAGAAGTGCTGCTGGTACTTGTAGTAGGTCTGGAGGCTAAAGGCTTGAATGTTAGCGTGCTTCAACATTCTGAGTACGAGGGCTACGCTGACACCTGAGAAAAACATGGCACCAGACAGCGTGAGGTTTCCCTCTGGCCTCCCATTTATCAGTCGCTGACTACTCCATGAACGGAGGTGGCCATGTTGACATCTGCTCTGTATGGTAACCCGCGTGCCCTGAGGAAGGACTTTGTTGGAACACGTTGCAAAGCATGCTGGGCAGGTCCGGAACAACTCCATGAGGCAGCTTTCAGAAACAATGAACCTCCTGTTCTGTTCAGGTGGCCCATGCACTGCTTCAGATATATCGTCCTCACTAGGAAACATGTGGCATAAGGAACGACGTCTGATACAAGTTGTCAAAAACTCACCTGCTGCTTGCCTCTTCAGATGGCGCATAGCAGTCATCAGAGTCTACTTCATCAGACATCAACATGTCTTCCGTATCTGTACCTATCGATTGAGCCTGTCTGCTAGCTACTTCTGTCGACTGAGCCTGGGCTGGTGGTATAAATGGATCAGTTTGGCACTGTTGGTCATGAAGTATTTTTACAGAGTTGTCTGATTGCGTGTCTGGAAAGTAAAATTTATTGGTTGCTGTAGTACGCTCCCTGTTGAAAACCAATGAAAAAAACATGCAAACGAAACTTGAAGAGCACTCACAAACAGAACGATGCATAACAAAAGTTTCGGTCTGGGTGGAAACAGTGGCACTTTGCTTCTGAAAAGGCAATTTTATTGGAATACTGTTGTTGTCAAAGTTGAGACACAACTTACCACTGCAACGGTCGCCCTTGACTGAGTATGTGCAGCAGACACGGTTAGGATGGCAACAGACCTGAAAAGTAATGCATGGCTTTCAACTTTATCTTTCCCTTGCAGTTCAGTGCAGTGGCATAGGCACGGTGGTGGTTTGGGGGTTCAAACCTCCCCCTGAAATCCTCCTCCCAAAACATTTTTCGCGCTATGCTGCTGCTTCAGTGCTTGTGTAAAAAAAGCAAATGCACACATCATACAAACACGACAATTTGTCACAAATTACAAGCATGCACAAACAATAGCATAAGTGACATATAAATAGTTACTAACCGTTTGTGCAGGAGGCAGTGGGACACCAATGGGGCCAAAGTTTGATGTCTGCTGCGGCATCTGCGAAGCAGTTCAAAAGACCATTGACATTTTCGTCAAGCAGCGCATATTGTTCTCACCCGTGCTCTACTTGGCGGATGAACGTTAGGATGCTGTTGCACAGTACTGTTGCTGTTTGTAGCATTGGGGTGTCCGAGGGGTACACAAATAGGCAGGGGAATGTTTTGCCTGGGCTGTAGTGCAGTGTCTACCTTCATGATAAAATTTCCGTATTAATTCATCACACTGTTGCTTCGACCCGCTTAGGTAGCTTAATTCCACTGTATGTTTTTATGAATAGACAATATTCACAATACGCTGTTTTGAGTTTCTAAGCAACGTGTTCGTAGTACCTTGCAAAATATACTTACTGGAGCTGAGCGCCGTTTTGAGGGAAATTCAGGGTCATGGAATGGAAGGCGAAGGGAAGGTACTGCGTCTGGTCGAAGTCGCCTGCTAACCGGGTCCGTGATGCTCATGTGGTATGCGCGCACAGCGAAATGTTCCTGGCAAACGTACGGAACTCCGGGCAAGTTCTCACTGTTATTCGCTTGACCGGAAAGTTGGATCCAAACTTTTCTCCTGACTTCGTCGTTCGGCACTTTGTGAAAACGGAGACCTGCAGGCTGGTTCTTCGCCCGTCTAAATACAACTTGCCCGCGGGCAAGTTGTCACCATACAAGTCGGTGGCATGATGCAGTCCAAGTTTTATATGTACAAGTGTCTACATTTACAACAAAATACACCAGCAGAAACAAAACAGAGACACAATACAAAAGAAGATCAAGGAAAACTAATTACATAAAACGACTGGGATAAACGATGCACCGAAATTACGAACACGAACAATCGAGAGTACTGCCGCACAGAAGGGAAAACGAGAGTCGGAAGTTTCACCGGCATCATTGCCGGACATGCGTGCGCCACAGCGGAGTGGTTTCGTTGTTGAAGATATAGTGCGGCATATAAAATTAGTTCCGGTGGGTTCCCGGGGGATGCTGCAAGAGGTATAAGATGAATTGATTTCATCTGAAGATTCCTCATAAACATAATGTGAGAGCACTACAGTAAGACGCTCTTAAAAAACGAAGAAATGCCACTGGCGGTTCGAGCGAAACGTCAATATGACGTAGTCGGCATTGTTGAGAAACCCGGAGGGCGGGGCATCTCTTAGAAAAGAGTGCACGACGTGTTTTGTAATTACTCGGTCAGTGTGACGTTGTTGACCACAACAATTTCAGGAAACATTCATCAACGGCTATAGAACATTTAGAGACGCAAATAACATCGCCTTTATATCAGTTTAGTGCCCCTTTAAAGGTCAGGTATGCCGATATCCCAAATAGTCGAAACGGTTGTGATATTCTTAAAGACCACATCCAGCTCCCCCCAAAATGCACCTTCATTCTCTCAGTTCGGTACAGTACCATGTCAAAAAAATAGATAATTCATTCCGAAACACACATGGGCGCAGCCATTTTTATGACGTAGATGCACCCGAACGGGCATTGTGACGTGTACGCGACTTCGTACTCGTCAGTGGATTTCAGGTACGGCTTCTCGCGGCTTCACGTATCTGTGCTTGAAGATGGCGGAGAGCCGGGTTCCACCGTTCTGCGATAAGTAAACAGTGCAGCAGCTGCGAACTCATTCGCGAACCAACCTCTGTGCGATGTTGTGACTGGAATTCGTCGTTTGTGTTTTGTGAGCACGTACAATTTGTATCAAGTCGCGTCTGCGTTAGCCCCTTTACAGCACTTGCCCATTGTAGAGACTGACGTTTCGACAGCCGTGTTAGCAAGAAAATGCCGACAGCGTTTTATTCCTGCAGGAAAAAATTGTGCTATGTATTTGAGAAACCGCATACTGCTATGGGACAAGTTTTACGTACGATTTATCAATGTGCAACAGCGTCGACGATGGTATGTAACGACGAGAGACGTAAAACGAAATACAAATCACATTTGAAACTTTTTGTGGGATTCTGTACATTTTCCAGAAGCTTTCTTGGAATCACACCCCCACGCTGCGTTGTGTGGCACGCTACAAACTACTGCATTTTATGTCTAACATCTGGATATTGTTCGTAATGAGCACCGTCGCACAAAAACATGCACACGAAAGCTCCAGTAGCCATGTGGTTGCACACTATGCAGACGCAAAAGAAGTACCAGAGCACATACTGCCCCTTAGGAATGGTGTTTTTAGAAATGTGGCGTCTGAAGAGTTAGGGCATAGCATAGATCCTAGAAATCAGGTGCACCTTATCCTTCTGTAGAGTGCTCTTTCAATTCACAACTCAGCCCATGGGGTGTAAAAGTGTTAGAGGCAATTATGTGACTTGTCGTCCTGGGTGACATCACTGGCCAGCCTCGGAATTAATTCCGTGCTCAGGAATTATTGTACAAATCACTTTGTATGTAGGACATGATAAGCAATATGTAAGTTGCAACCTTGTCTGCAGCATTCTCAATGGCCTATTACCTTTGCAGTTAGAGACACGTTACCAAACCATTTAAAAAGGGCACTCCTACAGGGGCCGTGTAACTTGAGTTTTTAATTTATAAAAATTTAAGTATACAATATGTAATATTAAATTTTATATAAAATAAAAAATCACATTTATAAAAATAATTTATAAAAAACAAATAAAAAGGCTTCATGGAACGCAGACATGTACAAGATACTCAAAAATGTATTTAAGATAAGATAATAAATACTGACGTTAGAATGTAATTAAGATAGAGTATAAATACACGGCAATTAAAGTAATTAAGATAGAGTACGAAATACTTAAAAAAGTATTTGAAATACAATTAAGATACTACATATTAATCATTGAACGCAAAAAGTCACCAGTCACTGGTCAATGCGGCGAGTCGCCGTAATGTGACATGAATCACCTAAAACCCGCGTACTACGCAAGCCGTCCCTGTGTGATAGGAGTCATCTAAACACAAGTCCCAAAAAGATGACAAAGAGATATCATATAACTCCACTATGTATATGTGACCCAGAACAAATCAAACTTCTAGCAGGACCCTGCTCGGCGAGGTCAGAATTCGGCGTTACCATGTCAGGGCACACACAATAGAACTCTCACCCGCCCAGGATTAGTACATACGGGGCAAGATCTCTAAATGGAGACTTCCAAGAAGGGCCAATGTCCGGGTCAAGTACGAGGGATTCAGGGAATTTCCACTGAACAAGCAAGATAATGGAAAGACGAGACACAGAAAGTTTGAGAGGGATATCCAAAATATGTAATTAGAGTAATGAGTAGAAAATACCATAAAATGTATTTTAAATAGAGTACAAATACACAAAACAAAAAGTATTGAGTAGAGTAACAAAATACCGCAAACTGTATTTAAAATACAGTATTTTAAATACAATACTCCAAATACGTACAAGTCTGCATGGAAGCAATCCGTTAGCATACCCATTGCACATGAAGCACAATTATATATGCTTGGACATCATCTAATTAATCTTCTGAACCATATGTGTGGCTGCATACGAAATTTTTTATGCGCATGCTCTACCTTCCTATTCCTATTTCCCGCTTCGTACCCATCCGGGAATCTGCATGTGCACACGAATAACAGTGAATATATGTGAAGTGGCAAAAAGCACCGCTAGACTCTACCATCATTGTGCCCCTTGAACTTTTCCATATTTATTTCTGGTGAACTGGGAATATCTCACTAGAAAAGAAGACATTTGTGCATTGTTTGGCAAGCAAATAAATATATTTATTTACATTTTCCATCAATCAACAATGTTGTGACCTGGTGCAAATATTAATGTCAACAAGGAAAGTACTTACAAATTATTCCTATGTGCTCAAATGCAGATATGACAATTCTGTTTTTGTACCTCAGCACAGTACAGTTTCAAAATTAACAAACTGCACAGCATCAGCAATCTTAAAGTATCTCAAGAGGGGAATCACATAAAGCTCCAATAATAGACTGTGCAAACAAAGCTAAAAAAAAAAAACAAAGTACTTCAAGAAAAATCTGAATAATCGGTTGCCGTTGTGATATGTACTACTATGCACAATTCATGAATGGAACATGTTACCTCATTGCATTGCCTCCATGTGAGCACTAGAACAGGGAGCTTTTTAGGTCGCTCTTTTCGTGTTTTTCTATTGTCTTTTTTTGTTTTCTGTTTTTGCAATAGCAAGCATGGCCATAGTGAAACTCAAGCAGCCAAGGACAGGATGAGACATCTGCAATGCGACTGCTAGCTCTAAACTGATATATTTATTAACAGACTCTGGTATATACACATATATGCTGCGAAGCAAATGACAATTTAACCAATAGAATAACAGACAAGAAAAAAGGGTTATATATCTTCCCCTCTCCTCATTCTATTTCACAGGCAGCCCTAGTATCATTCTGAGTGCGTCCGTGCGTTCCCTTTGAGATAACGTATCTCAGACAGAAGCAAATCCAACAGCGGACTGCTTACACATGCAACTGTCTTGGATTTCTCTAACCACTTGTTATTTAACCGCTGCCTTGAGCTGTGTGTTCTGGAAATTTAGGCAGCATCCAGAGTCCCTGCAATGTGTTGTCATGTTTCCCGAGGGCATCAAAAGTCTGTCCTTGGCTGCCTGTGTTTCACTATGGCTCTCAGATACAAACTACCCCATTTCAACACAGTAGAAAACACAGATTTGTAAATAGCATCTGTTGATTGCACTGAACATGCCCCCCATATAAAAGATCATAGTGGATACCACATCTCGTGCGATAATGTCAGGAACACAAAAAAGCTAGATTTGAAAGCTCTTACGTCGTAGTAGTAGTATTTGTGTGAAGCTACGCAATTCCTGTCCTGCAAATAATTTAAACCATATGTTTCATCTGCCAGCGTGATGATCCCCTGAAAAGCAATTCACACTTGGCGGGAACTACAGGTTCTGAAACCCATCCCTGACATGTGTAGCCATCAGGGAGGAAACCCAAGGGCTGCTGTGGAAAAGACAAACACACATGGGCTATGTTCTCACTGTGTATCAGCTGCTCTGGCTACTAAGAAGGACATGTTCCAAATTAATATAACATGGCTTGACATGATACGCCGGCGAAAGCTAACCAATAAAATTAGTAGTTAAATGTACAATACATAAACACTTGCCATAACATGACAGTTCCCTTCCTGCATTCATGCGCTACCATTCAACCCACATAAACAGTGTACTGAATTTTTTTATAGCATTACACGTCGTTTGACAGAACTTGAACAAGATTATATAGCACACGATAAAAGTAGAGTGAACATAATGTTCAGAAAAAAATGGCTAGGACGCAAGCGAGCTGGTGAAGATGATGCATATGTAAAACCCCGGGACTAGGGAACACAAAGGGACGTGTTTGTGTCTGTCCCTTCGTGTTCCCTAGTCTTGGGGTTTTACATCATGCGTAATGTGCAGCTTTCCATTCACGCTTAATGGTCGTAGCAGTAATGCATGAAGGCCACTGCTAAGTTGTGTTGAGAAACACCACTTTATGTTTGCCATGTCTAAATGAAACGTACCTGACCTGATCCAAATTAACCGTTCTGAGTCTGGAACACACAAAGAGAAAAACGCAACACAGGCCACAACATTAACAGATAGGCAAATCAGCTGTGGCGAGCTCCACCTTGGGACAGAGTCAACAAGTGATTCACCAAAAGTCAATGAGCGCCTGAAATGTAACATCTCTGACTGGTAGCAGGACGGTTCACGCTCAATTCCTGGTGCTAGCACTGACTGGCTTTTTCATGAATTATTTGTTGAAGTTTCGATGTACTTGAGAACCATTCGTCAACCATTGTATCCTCATGAGGTGATGAGGGTTTGTCATCCCAAAGAGACTCCCTTTCTGGCATATGTCCTTATGGATGCTCATCACTGCAGAAAAAGAAAAAAAAAGAAAAAGCATTTAATGACAAGAAATGGATAGTCGTATTTACTGCATAATGATTGTCCACAACAGAAAGAAGACTTTCGCACAGAAGGCTGTACTTCTTGAGGTCTAACATCAAGTTACAAAATTCCATAATATTTAACATGTTGTAAGGTAGAGAATAAGTAGAGTTATTGAGTTGTCGAGTTGAGTTGAGGGGGGAGTTGTACCCCCTTTTTATTTTATTATATATGATTGTATAATTATTTTTATGTCTGTACCAACCCTCGCTCTCTACATTACAACATGTTTTATATATTCTGGGATTTTGTAACTTCATGTTAGACATTAACAAGAGCAGCCTTGTGCACGAAAGTCTCGTCTCAGTCAAATTTAGATGCTCTCAACAGTCTTCTTTCTGTTGTGAATCTCTATCGCAGCATACCTGCACATTGCTGTTCTACGTACTGTGACTTTGCAGTAAGAGTATGGACTTTGGGTAAAAAGACTACACAGCACTGCTCAGGTATTTTTGCCTATCGAACAGTATGTATGTATGGAGTATGCACACAGTATTTGTGCACCGGACCCACTAAAAATGTAGTGAATGTGGCATTGCCCACGGTAATGCACCAAGTTGAGCACAATTATTGTAGAATCCAGGTATTTTAGCTTACATGTCAAGCCAGTACCACATCCAGTGTGAAGTTGTGACAAATAAATAGTTTCCATTTTTCTTAGCTCTCAGAACACAGACAGTGAATTAAAAAGAGTAGACAATGTTAACATGAATTCTGGGCTATTCTTCAATTAAAGATTCACAGATAGTAAAGGCACCTTCCTCAATGAACGTTGATGACACTGAAAATTCTAAAACGTTATCAGAGGCGACCTCAGCTTCGGTGTGTCAAAGGATTGTATGTCCAACAGTAATCCAGCTAACAGTAACACAAATGTGCAAAAGACAAATTAACTGAACTAATGTAACGTAGCTTCTATATCAGACAGTGAAGCTTGTAACACCCCATCCACAGGAACCAGTGTCCAGAGAGCAAAAGTGGGGGGGGGGGGGGGGGGAATATATATTTATTGAAAGGAAAGGTCTGCCAGACCAAGGTCGGCATGCTATTCCATTAAAAAAAATAAAAAGAAAACGAAGAATAAATAGAAAGGAAAGGACGAAGAGGAAGAGGTGAGTCTCCGTAAAAAGGAGGAAAAACAAAAACGAAAAGAAAGAAGGGAAGGAAAAAAAAATAGAATCCGCCCGTTCCAATGACTTCCTTCGCTCCATCGACCCGGCGGTGGAGTTCTCCCCACCACGACGTCTCCAAAGACCACAAGAGACACTCCTCCACGGACTGCGCCTCAACTTGGCATACACGCCACCGGTCCAGCGCATGATGGGGAGGCAGATCTCGGCCCTCTGCGATGCTTGCGAAGTGGTTGCGGACACATCACACCTCCTGCTGACCTGCCCCAAGTACACCAACCATCGCGATACCCTTTTCCGCTGCCTCGAACGTTTCGGGCACAACCAGCTCACGCTGGCCGCACTTCTTGGCCCTGTGCCTCAGCACCAACAGTGGGCCGTTACAACTGCCTTACTGCACTTTCTGAAGTGCACTGGCCTGGCCTCTAAGCTCTGAGCTGCGCGCTCCAAGAGAGCAAAAGTGCTTGAACTGGGAGATAGCAGTTAATCGGAATTGCGACCTTTGTTTTCCACCCTGAAAGCACAGGTTGTAACTTTGAGGGCAGGTTTAAAAGTGGTGTCAAGATGTCTGCATGCGAGTGCACATGAAAATTTGAACATAGGTGAATACTCAAATTATAACATCACATTGTCATACCTGTTGGTGGAGGTAGACTGCAACTAACGTGTCAGCAATTTCTTCATGCACCAGATGCAAGCCAGATCATGCTTCATTTCCGCCTTCAGCGTGCACCTGTGATAATTCAGAAGTTAGATTATCAGTACTATTGTGTTGTTAATCGTGGTTATATCAGAGTAAGCGCAGTAGGACAGCTGCACAATCGATTCATTAAGCTTGCTATTTTTTATATCTGAACCTCGACTTACCTTTTCTGCTCTCGTTTTTTGCCTTGATCCTCCGTGGCACGTTCAAAATGTTGTGCGTCGGGCACCTCAGATTTTCATCAGGCGATTTCGTGCCGAGATTCCAAATTGCCTCTGGAGTCGCGCGTAACCTATGATAACATTCGTGGACGAAATTCTTGCAGTGGAAATTAGCAGGCAGTCAGCCAAGAGCTTCGCACTGCTTGGTCTTTTGGCAGCTTATAATAGGTAACACTTGAATGCTCCGATGAATTGTTCTAACAGCGTAGCACCGTCGCATCTTCGACAACTTCGCCGTGGCATATCACGTATCATATCGCTCCAGCCCATAAAAGGCAAGGTCAGAACAAGGAAGTGCACTTTGCAAACGACGCCGTGCCAAAAAAAAAAATATTCACATGCTTTGTTTTCGGCTTAGCAACAACCTAACAGCTGTTCGCTTATGTACGATGCACAGAGGACGAAACGAAAGAAGCCAAGCGGTCAAGCCAAAGACAGACAAACCGAGAACAGTGACGTCGGTGCGCCCGTGCGCAGGGTTTGCCGACGGTCTGACGGACGGGCGTGGGAACTAAAAAACTGTTTTCTAAAAAACTACGAACAGTTGGAGCAAGATATTTCGCACACATATTCAGTGTTCGGTAATGAACACACAGCGCGAGTATCGCTCAGTTCTGCGGCACTTCAAAATCGGCATATCTGACCCTTAATAAATATATTTCAACTTGTACTCTTTGTGTATGGCTCCTCTTTGCATGTCTATGCATGTTATAACCTCGCGGACAACCCTCCGCACACGCGCCGCCTGGGAAAAGATACCCGAAGGACTCAGGGCAGGGTCCAGGGGTCCATATCTCTGAATCCCATTGTCTGTGATTCTCACCCCCCTTACTACTTGTATTTTTATTTATTTATTTATTTTTTGTTCGGAGAATAGCAAGCCGGAGTGCTGCATTGCTGACCTTTATTCCCCTTTTATCTCTCTTTTCCTTTCTTTTGGAAATAATCCCCCCCGCCCGTGTCCGTCTGGCAAAAACCTCCTCGCCTCTCCACGTCAGGGAGACCGAAAAGAGAATGACAGGTGCGCGTGACAGTGTGGAAAGCGGTGCGAGAGAGCAGCAGCTGGGTGCGGTTCAGGGAAACCAAAAAGGAGGCACACATTTGTGAGTTATAGCACATCGTGCCAGCCACTTCAACGCAATCAAGTGCTTGGCGTACCATATTATTATTATTTCTAATTTTTTTATTTATTTCTTCACAAAGACAAGTGAAGGGGAGGCTGAGGCAAAAAAGTCTGTAAGGGACTTCACAGAGGCCTCAGTCACCCGCCATCAGCTAAAACAATACATACAGGGTGTCCCAGAAAACGTGTCATTAAATCGTGTCTTCCCATTTCGCCTATTCCCATTTTGCCTAATGCTTCTTAGCAGATTATCTCGCCATCCCTTAGCAGGTTCACCGACCTCGAACTGCAGGGGGTCCCATTTGGCCTAATCTATGCTGCAGACAGTCCCACTTCGCCTACTAATCAGTGTTACGTAAGAAAGAAGGCGGTCCTCTGGCATGCTGCCAAAAGTCAATTTCGGATCTTCATATAACTTTACATGCAACCTTGTTGGTTTCACTGAAGCATGAGGTCTGTATTTATAATTCATATTACACTAGGGTTTCTTCCCTCATCTGTTGGTTCACAAATATAGACTGTGCAAGAGTGAAAACATAGTTTTTATTTACATTTTTTTTAAATTAAAAGGGCAGCTTTGTTTTCTGCACTTCAAAATTCTTCCAAATTTGCAGCTCTACTCAATATGCATTAGATGTCATCGAGGTACGACATCATGTCCCGTTCACCATTCTGAATTATTGACTGCTCAATGACATTCTTAAGTAGCATCACAACTTTTTTTTAATTCCAACGCCCTACGCCGGCTTTTTCAACTGACCCTAAGTGATTTGGGAGAAATTCACAGCACACCCTGGAGGAGACTAGAATTTGTACGACACCGACCAGAAAAGGAATTCCTGTCGGAATATATTTCCGTGTATAACTCCCACCGTTAGATAATGCGCAGGCCCTCTTCAGAGCACCTTTTTACCGAATAACGCGCGCGTTATACACCGGAAAATACGGTAGTTAGGTTGAACGTGGGTTAAGGCGTCTCGCTCGGTGGTGTCGTGCTAACTGGGAGGCGGTGGGTTCGAATCCTACCACCGGTTGTGCTGTCTGAGGTTTTCCCTTGGTTTTCCGAAGACTTTCGAGACGAATACCGGCACAGTTCCCCCTGAAGTCTGCCCAAGACACATATTAACCCCCTATCCCCCCACTCCTTCCTGCTGTCCTGTCTCCATCTGTCCTCATCTGTACGTCGCTCATAGCCACCTCTCATCTCTATATAGCCACATCTCGCTCATAGCCACCTCGCCGTCGCCATAGCTTCGCGGCGCTAACACGAAAGTAAAAAAAAAAAGAGTTAAATTAAACACGACTATAGTGACACCAGTTTCCATATTTAACATCGCTCAGGTGACACTGAACATGGCTCGAAGCCTTGTTTCATTCGTCATGCTGTCCATCAGGAGTCACTATGTAAAATGTTTGTAAAATGTTTTTGTTATATTTGTACATTATATTTACACGTTATATTTGCAAATGTAAAGGGTCTTTGTTTCGGACGACGTAAGGTAGTTGTCCGACGAGCACATTCATTTCTTGCACACGTCATCATCGGGTCGGAGCGTGTAAGTAACGCCCGCTTGCCGACAGTCCCGTTTTGCCTAATGAGATTGCACGGCAGTCCCATTTCGCCTAACGGCTGTTACCCCTCCCGCCTCTTTAATCCGATAATCCGGGTTAGGCAAAATGGGAATAGGCGAAATGGGATGTAACCCATTAAATTATAATAAAAAAACTACACCACCTAGAGTCATGCGGTCAATGGCATTTCTTCTTACTGGGTTTTTGCCACCTCCTCGTGTGAATGTCGTGTAACGTAAGTTTAATTATGTAAATTTTTGCGAGCTTAAGTCGGAAATTTGCCTAGTAAAGGTCACTTTTTTACCCCACCAATGTGAAGAGCGTGTCTAATTTAGTCAAATTAATGATAATTGACAGGGATATTCAGAAGCTATCCCATCGGAAAAAATAGCCGAACATCATGCTCTACGGAGGTCGCACAGAATAGCGCACGATGAATTTTTCAGCGCAATCTTTGTCAGTCCGACGAAAGGAGGTTGGAAAAACAGCCCTCCCCGACATCGCAGAAAGAGATAAAACAGACACGGCTTATCACGTCCGACTTTCGCTTGGATAATGCTTTCCCTCTCCCAATTTTGGGAACTGTTACTTATTCTACTATCACTCTGTGGGCTGGCTTCGGAACCTCCTTTCGTCGGACTGCGAGCGATTGCGCTCAGAAAGACATCGCGCGCTATGGTCCGGTGCTCCGAAAAGCATGATATTCGGCTATTTTTTCCGATGGGATAGCTCGTGAATATGACTGTGAATTATCATGAATTTGAGTGAATTCGGCACGCTCTTCATATTGGTGCGGTAAAAAAGTGACCTTTACTTGGCAAATTTCCGAGTTCAGTTCGCAAATATTTGCATAATTAAACTTGGAGTACATGACATTCACATTAGAAGGTGGCAAAAACCTAATAAGAACAAATGCTGTTGACCGCATGATTCTAGGTGGCGTAGTTTTTTTATTATAATTCAATGACACGTTTTCTGGGACACCCTGTATATGCAACTGAAGACATAATTCATGGCACTGATAATACATGATAATACAAACATGATAACATAATAATTTGTAACTTACACTCTAGTTACCAGTAAACCCAAAGGTTTTCGCACCGCAACTAAAAGTTCGGTGAGTAAAGCAAAGTAGAAAGTTCTAAAAATTCGGCTCAACAGGAAAGAAGAAGTGGCCAAACAACGAGAAACATTATTCTAATGCACAAAAATGGAGTAACAATTCACGCTTGGATATTTTGGCAAGGTCATTGTCAAATGTATTTAGCCGCTTACTTAGATTGTACTGCAATGTTTGAAAGCCATAGGAAGTCCTACATTGGAAAAAAGAGTATGTACAAGGATTGCGATAGCTATAGACGCGGAACAAACCAGTCACTCTCCCTCACTCATCCTCCTTTTACTCTTACATTTTTGCTGACTCATACACACATTCATACGGTTTCGAGTATACGGGTTCGAGTCCTACAGCTGGCTAACCTTTTCAGTGACTTTCATCTTTCATCTATACCGGGTGTTTCAGTTAAATCCCCGGGCTAAATAATTTGCGAACGGGTGCACCAATCCACGAGCTTTCTTTTTTACAAGTATCTGTCCGATACCACCTACAAGCTGCACACCGCGTGAATTAGTGGGAGGGGCTCATTATTAAAATAAAAATGCAAATGAGTTTCGTAAAAAAGCGTAACTTCTAAAGCAGGGCGCTGTCGGCAATAAAATGGGTACTACCCCTTTTGGGACCTTCAGTGGACACCTTTTAGAGAAAAATCTGCCACCGAAGCGGGTCATTTGTTGCAGTAATTAATTGGTTTCGGTTTACGCATTTTTGTCGGGGCTTGTCGCTGCGAAGCACAAAAGGACGTTCTTTCACTCCCTTATCCAACAATGAATTACGTCCTTACACCAATGAATTACACCAATGAAATACGCCATTTTGCGCTTCGCCGCGACCAGCCGCGAAAAAAATACGTAAACCGAAACCAATTAATTACTGCAACAAATGACCCGCTTCGGTGGCAGATTTTTCTCTAAAAGGTGTCCACTGAAGGTCCCAAAAGGGGTAGTACCCATTTTAATGCCGACAGCGCCCTGCTTTAGAAGTTACGCTGTTTTTACGAAACTCATTTGCATTTTTATTTTAATAATGAGCGCCTCCCACTCATTCGCACGGTGTGCAGCTTGTAGGTGGTATCGGACAGATACTTGTAAAAAAGAAAGCTCGTGGATTGGTGCACCCGTTCGCGAATTATTTAGCCCGGGGATTTAACTGAAACACCCTGTAGACGTGGCTCACGCGTTTCAAATTTGCCATGTCAAGAAACTCATTGTCATTTTCTTTAATGGCTTTCTTATATGTTAGAGCAAGTCTGTAGTTATACAAGTTGTGAATTTTTGGTGTAGTATGTTTTACGAACAAGCCTAACGTTGTACGTCTATAATGCCCTAGTCAGACGGCAAACCTAAGGCCGCTAGCGGAACGGCGGTTACTTCACCTGTTGTCCAACCATCATTTCGAATGATATCGTTCTTTGCCTTGATTTGTTGCAAATGGGAGGCGTACACCTTTTTTGTCACAATTATGCAGTTCATAATTGACACAAAAAAGGCGTACGCCTCATGTTTTCAACAAATCAGGGCAGAGAACGATGTCATTCGACATGATGGTTGGACAACTGGTGAAGAAACTGCCGTTCCGCTAACGGGCTTAGGTTTGCCGTCTGACTAGGGTAAGGTAAGTTTTCTAAAAGTTTTTCTGAACCAGTAAGAGTTTGGAGAGTGAGTGTTTCGAGGATGTACCCGAAACAAGAAGTAGTTGAAATGCGGTTCAATTAGCGTGCGATATAACAATATCGAAATTTTGGCTGGTAAGATGAATTTGTACTTATATATTAGTCCAAGACTGGAGCACGCCTTTGCTCGAACATGTTGAATGTGAACATCTCAAGTTAAAATTGCAGTAAAATACACTCCGAGGAGTTTAACTTTTTCGCCATTTAAAAGTATATCATTCGTTAATTGGAAGCTTCGGTTGCGTGATCCAAAAATGATTGCCTTGGTTTTGGCTGGATTAAGTCGCACACGATTTGCATCTGACCATTCAGAAAGCTTTAGAAGTACTGCATTAGCTTTTTCAACAACATCTCTGATGTCCCTGCCCGTGAAAAACATGTTGGTGTCGTCCGCATACATTACAAATTCTGTTTCTGAGCACACGTCTACAATATCATTTACGTACAGGTTAAAAAGAAGGAAACCCAACAAGCTGCCTTGTGGAACGCCGGATTTTACGGGCTTGAAAGATGACTTCATGTCTTTTATAACTACGCACTGTGGCCTACAGCTAAGGTATGACGTTATCAGCGTTAAAGCAAGTCCGCGCGCGTATGCCGCTGTAAGAAAGCTTACTTAGTAAAATCGTCTGATCTATCGAGTCAAAGCCTTTGGAATAATCGGCTATAATCCCTAGTATGAACTGTTTGTTTTCAATTCCTTTTGTCACTATTTCCTTCACTTTTAATGCTCTGTTTCAGTAGATTTTAATTTACGATACCCATATTGTGCTGGCGTTAGGATAGAGTGACGATCAACAAAAGTGATCATTCTTATATATATTATATTTTCAAATACCTTAGACAGTACCGGCAAAATGCTTATCGGTCGGTAGTTGGACATGACCTGCGTATCACCCCCTCTGTGCATCAGACAAAGTTTGGCTATCTGCATTTCTGCAGGGTACACTCCGTGCTCGAAACAAAGATTAAAAATATTTTATAAGCAGGGTGTATGTGGCTCGCTACGCTTTTTATAGGCGCTATTTGCATGTTGAAAACGTCGAAGCTCTTTTCAAAGAAACAATAGTTGAGAACACTTCATTAGCATCAACTGGAGAGAAAAATAATGACTGTAGGTTGCTACGTGCTGGATGAATTCTTGTTGATGTTGATTGATCAGATGGTGGAAATTGATTCGCAAAGTACGCGTTTATGCCCTCAGCCATATCTCGTCCTGTTAAAATGGTATTATTATGGACAACACTGTGGATGGAGCCACGAACTGTACCCTTGCCCCGCAGTTTGTTTATGGTACTCCACATATTGCCTCTCGATTCGTCAGTGAGAAGTCTCACGTAATAATCTTTCTTAGCACGTCTAGTCGCCGCCGTGGCGTAATTCCTGAAATTCTTATAAGTAATGTGATTAATTTCAGTTATATTTTTCAAAAACATTTTATATAATTTGTCGCTTTGTCGTATAATTTTCATTAAACTAGTTGTCATCCATGGCTTCCTATAGCTTTTGCGCAATGTTTTCGTAACCATAGGGAAGCAGGAGTGGTATAGCTCAAGTAACTGTTTGAAAAAGGAGCTGTAGGCCTCATTAGGTTGATCTGTATTGAGAACAAAGTCCCAGTTTGCACCCGTGACGATGTCAACAATTCGACTAATACTATCTTCACTGACCGATTGGAAAATTTAGTGTTCTTTTTGTCTCGTAACGCTGTGCCTAAGAGAAAGAAATATTGGAAGATGGTCACTTATGGACGTGTCTATATGACCCCAGACTTTGATGCAATGTTAGTATTTGTAAGAAACAAATCTAACAGACTCGATGTTGATCTTGTTATGCGCGTAGGCAACGATATGGTGTTGGAAAAACCATAAGTAGCGAGTATGGACTGAAAATCCTGGCTATGGGAGGAATTCTGCAATAGGTCTATGTTAAAATCACCTCCGAGATAGCATGTACATTTTTGCTCTATTACAAGTGACAAAAGTTGCTCAAGGCAATGAAAAAATTCTACAGTGCTTGTTCCGGGAGGCCGATAACAAATACTAAAGATGGATTTGACGAGAGTACTGTTAACAACTCAAAATCATGGCACATGACAGTGTATTCACTTAGTATTGTGCATGATATGTTGTTCTTTACCAGCATACTCACACCTCCACCCTTTTTATTTGTGTGATTTAAAAAGAAGGTTTCATAGCCCTCTAGAGTAAACGTATCTTCAGGATTTATTTTTAAGTGATTGTATAGTCACGTGAAATAGATTGAACCATTTTTTAGATATGTTGTCGACAACAGCACTAAGAGGACGTGACACGTTTCCATCCATTGCTAGGAAAATAACACCAAAGTTAGAATACAAAGACAGACAAGATTTTTATTTATAATCTTGTCCATGTCAATAATACGAGCAATCCTAATCACGGGTGACAAACGGGTTTTTCTCACGTACACAATACCATACTTATTATCGGAATGGTTATCGTAAATGATGATGATGATGATTGGAGTTTTAATGGCGCATCGACAACACAGGTCATAATGCGCCAACACTGTGATTAAAATGTGACTAGTTAAAAATAGGTGCGGTGTTTAAAAAGGAGAGAAACAACAAATAAAATGCAAGCCTAGGTTCAAACTACAAAAGGTTCACAATTCCAATGTCTTTTAAAGAATTGAAAACTCTACTAAAAGGGATGATAGCCTCATCACCGGGCAATAGCGCTGGGTGAAGATGCTGACGATGAGTTTCGTGGTGTGAACACGTGATGAGTATGTGCAGAACAGAGAGAAGCTCACCACAATGCCTGCATTGAGGCGGCTCCTCTCTGTGAAGTAAAAACTTGTGCGTAAGGAATGTATAACCTATCCGTAGCCTTCATTGTAACACACTACACAGACGATTTTCCAGGTACTCTCCATTACTTTGAATATGAGTTTTGATCAAGTGGAGTTTGTTGCATGTCTGTGTATTCCAGAAGCTGTGCCATTTAGTGTAAAGAGATTTCTTGAGCTCTGACCTGATATCTTGGATGGGGATTTCGAATGGAGTAATTTCACAGGAAATCGCAGCTGCAGCAGTCTGGTCTACCAATTCATTACCCAATATACCAGTGTGGCTCGGCACCCAGCACAGGATAACAGAATAGATCCCTTCTATGCAGTGCTGGCCAAAGATTGTGCGCGTTGCACAAAGAAATTCTTTTGTTTGTATCTGCTAGAAATGGCATTAATGGAGCTCAAAGAATCACTATATATGATGGCTGATTTTATGCAACCTTGAAGAATGTAGTTCAGTGCCAGGTTAATGACATACGTCTCTGCTGTAAAAATGGCAGCTATATTTTTTATACGATGTGACCTTGTGCATGTCACAGAAATCATGGCACAAGTTACTCCTGCGCTAGACTTTGACCCATCAGTATAAATTGCAACATGATTTCCAAAACTTCCTTTCAAGTGTTCGAATTCCTGTTGTCGTGTTTGTGTAGCAGTTTCCTGTACTTTCTCAATGTAGTGTCGGACCTTGGAGGTGGTTCTCAAGGTGGGAGCCTTTTGCGACACTCCACAACTAGGGTATTATAGTAAGAAAATTCGTGATCCAGAACATCCCACTCAATTCGCATAGAAAAAGGAGGGACTACCCAGGGCCTGTTTATAAAGAGCTGCTTAAACCGTGTACTTGTGACACAAGCGAGTGCTGGATGTTGCGGAAAAGTTCTTATTCTCAGTGCATATGATACTGCGAGATAAAATCGCCGTCTTTTTAAGGAATGAGATTGGACGTACAGGTTTTTGACCGGTGAGGTTCGGAAAGCACCGAGAGAGAGAGCCTGAGCCCCTGTTGATGAACAGGATCTAAGGATTTCAACGCAGATTGACGGAGACGACGGATCCGTAATCTATCTTTGAGCGAATGCAAGACACGGCGAAGTGTTTCCTGGTCAGGACCTGTGAGGGAGAAGTTTCACTAAGTTCATTGACCTGAGGCACTTCACCTTCAAGTTTTCGATATAAGGTTTGAAGGCGAGCTTGGAGTCAATTATGACGCCAAGGAATTTGCTCTCAGATTTTACAAGAATGCCCTGTCCATTAAGTTGGAGCTTAGGTGGCGGAAACACTCCTCTAATTCTTGAGAAATGGACACACACAGTTTTCTCAGGGGGAGAATTTAAACCCGTTATCCGACGACCATTTTGCCATTTTATTTATACACAGCGGCATCTGTCGTTCACATCTCGCTAAGCTCGCAGAACAAGATATCTGGATGTCATGCACGTACAGAGAGTATGATACAGAGGGTGGAATGACACTAGCTATAGAGTTGATTTTGATAAAGAATAATGTGACGCTGAAAAACGGATCCCTGCGGGACACCATTCTCCTGCACGAATGTACGGGATAAAGTAGTTCCACGGAGGAGAAGTAAGGAGTCCGAACTCGGCTGGAGAATGCCGTCCCAATTCCTCGAGTCTATTGTTGGCCGCGGCGCGGCGCTCGCGTTCCCTCCGGTACTAGCTCCGCGAAATCTCCTGCAAGGCAATGCGCTGTTTGTCCTTGAATACTCTACTAAGAAGCGTTAAAAACGAGTGTTTGCGTAATAAAAATTAACAACGATTTCTCTAATAATGAGTTAATGTTTTCTGGTCAGCTCCAATCTTGTTTTGCAATTTCTGTTGCCTCGTTTTCGTGTCATAGGTGAAAAGCCACATTTAAATGGCGTGGAGGGAATGATATGTTTGAAGACCTGTAAAGTTTCCGGACGCAATCTTTTCGGAATACGTGGGAATTTCTATGTGGTGTCGCCGCATAAGCTGGGACTGGGAAAGTTTTATCTGCGTACGTGTAAAGTAATTAAGGAAACTTCGTGTATGGCAACGTTTAGTGACACGCTATGCTACGGTTTTGGGAACAGCAAAGAAAGTCGGTATGTAGTCTGTAATGTGTGTTGTCCAACACTGACATCTTGAATAACACTGACTTTGATGTTCAGTTCCATGCCTATAGGAGTTTCAAGTTACTTCAGCACAAGCATGCTGCTCAAAACGTTACACCAGGTATTCTCCCCAAGCTAAAAAAGCCCCAAATCCAGTAGATATGGGCTTCACACCCCAACCGGACACCAAGATAAATCGTCTTCAGGATCTCTTCCTTAAACTGTACGGACTCAGTACGTGTACTGAGTCCTGTACCGCGTTTGCAAACCTGTGACAGAAAGTGCGTTCTGGCATCTTGGTATTAAATTCGTGTATGGTGTCATGTGAAATGTAACTCTATCCTCTGTACCTTACCGGATGCTTCACAATTATGACAAAAAGCCCCCGTTTCCCAAAGCGTTGTGCAGGCGAAGCGGGTGGTTGAAACGCGCGCTACGACGCTGTCGTGCAACAGCAGAGGCGGAGAGTTTTCATTTTCCCGGAGGGGGCAAGGTCGCACCGCGCAGTAAGTATTCTGGCGGGGGGGAGGGGGATATGCTTATTAAGAAAAAAAAAAGAAAGGAAAGGTAAGCCAGATGGATGTCGGCTTGTTATTCCAATAAAAAGTGATAGGGGGAAGTAAAAAAAGGCAAAGAAAATAAGAAAACAAAAAGAAGGAAAGAAAAGGAAAAGAAGAATGAAGAACACAAAACTAAAGCTGAAGAATCACACACCCTGGCGGGATCCTATGATGTATGCAGAACTGGTATAGAAATAAGAGGAAGGAAGAACAGAAAAAACAAAACAAAAGAAAAAAGAGAGAGAACGTAAACAGTGAACATGTGCACAACTGAAGGCATTACGCCTTTGAAAACTGAGTGCAAAAAGAACAAAATGTATTGAATCCTCGGTGTTTGACCGCGCAATTTGAAATGCGCGCAATATAATGAATATGGTCAATGAAATGGACCAGCGGGAGTTGAACCCGCTCCCAACGAATATGCGTTCCGAAGATCCTACCGTTACACCTCACTGGCAGCTGCTGGTACCTTTTCGACTGCTTTGTTTCATTGATCTGATTGCTTTGGGCGAAATTCAGGCTATGTGTTGTGTCATCCTCTGTGTTTCTTCGCCTCACCTTCTACTGTGATAATGAGTATGGTGGGCGGATACATATTTTACAAATTGCAAGATGCATTTTTGGGTTGGTGCCTCCTCGCTCTTTTGACCTGGGCGCGCCGAGCCCCAAAGGTTGGTGTCAGTCTCTTAGCGGGACTTCCCGGGGGAGGCGGCGCCCCCCCTAGTTCATGTTCCGGGGGGGCAAGGGCCCCTGCGCCCCCCCCCCCCCCGCAGTCGGCGCCTATGCAACAGCTGGAATCCAAATGTGCTCAATTACATCATTTCCTCACGCTGCGAGATGTTCGTTGGAAGTAATAATAATCAGTGCACACCATTGACAATGTAGACCTCGCAGTCGTGCCTTGCCAGCAGTCATACAACTTATACTACCATCGATCCTGTACGATGTCAAACAACAACCTTTGTGCTCCTTCGGGTGTCTTTTTATCTCAAATAAAACAAAACGTACTTCCGCGATTCTTAACAGCTTCTTAAAGGTACTGTAAAGCGGTAGACAAGCATGATATGCCGGTGATGTGACTAGAGACTTTGTTGCTTCTAAATACCATATGCGGAACCGTACGACCGACAACGCGCTATAAATATTTTTAATTTGCCATGAAAGATGCGGCGTAGTGGAGCGGTGCGACGCCTGGTGTCAAACAACCCCCTGTACAGCGGGCAACACTGAAAATTGGTATTACACACTATGACATCGGAACTTCGTTATTTTAGTAACCATATTATTAGTTTTCCTGTTTACCTATGCATTCTGAAACCCCTGTTAACAGTTTAACCTGTTAACCCCTGTTTTTGCGAAGTAACCCAGTGCTGGCCGCGCTGTTCGATGGGGTCTCTCCCTACTTCTCTGCTGCGCCTGCGCGCTCCTTTTGTTCGCGGCCTCTTTCGAACGAACAAACTCTCTCTGTGAACCTCTGTGAACAAACAAGTCCCGACGCTGTCTGGCTTCTTGAACGTCTGACACATTTTTTTCAACGGCTCAGCATTTCATTTCAGTTCGCTTATCCGTTTATTACTAGCCACTGTACGTTTATCCTCAGATGTGGATCGTTGTGTGGATTGCAGGGGTGGATTTTATGGTGGATTGTGGTGGATTGTTATGTCGGGCCCAGTGTTATACGCATGCAATGTGGTTGCCGCCGTATGTGTCAGAAGTACGGATTCATTTCGAATACCTAGCACAGTGTTGCCCGTAATCTTTAATTGTAATTTTCTAATTAACTGCACCGTCGATTGGAATGAAACTTGCATAGTTTTTGTCCTGGTGGCTTGGACTATCGAATAGCCACACTAAATGACATTTGATCGGTGCTGCTTTACAGTACCTTTAACTGCGAAGGCACTACGCTTATTTAGACATTCAAGCCTTCGAGCAAACGCGAATCCCCCTTGACGGCGGCTTCCCCACATTGTAAAATGAAAGCCTCCCGCTTTGCACCAACAAGAACTCCAGGCGAAAAATGCAAAGAGAGATCGTTCCTTGATACACGACAATCGTGTTTCTTTATCAAAATATTTTTTCCTGCTTGCACTGGACAAACTAGTAAGTCTGACACAGCGCGTTACAAGCACGTCATTTCAGAGGAGCAAGTACCTGACGGAGCGCGAGCGCCGCGCCGCGGCCACAATTAGACTCGAGGAATCGGGACCACACTTTTTCAACGGCGGCGCGGCAGAGTTCGGTCTCCTTACTTCTCCTCCGTGAGTAGTTCCCAGTTGAACTCTACGTTCTGTGCTGAAGAAAATCAGCGAGCACGACCCCTTTACACCGAAGCAGTACAGATCCTGTAGGATACCGTGTCGCCACGCAGTGTCGTATATGCTTTTTCCAAGTCGAAGAAAACTGACAAGCAGTGTTGCCTCCTGACAAAAGCTTCACGAATGGTTTTTTCTAGACGAACGAGGTGATCCATTGTGGCATACCCCGTTCGGAAACCACATTGAAATTCAGACAGCCACTCATTTATTTCAAGAAAATGAACCAGTCTGTTGTTTACCATTCGCTCAGGTGTTTTACCTATACAGCTAGTGAGAGCAATAGGACGGGAACTGGCAGGATGAGAGGCTTTCTTTCCTGACAATGAAAAAATGACTAGGAAACAAGCGAGCTGATGAAGATGATGCATAATGTAAAACCCCGAGATTAGGGAACACGAAAAGACAGACACAACACGAAGTCACAATTTTTGAGACTTCCGTGTTGTGTCTGTCCTTTCGTGATCCCTATAGTCTCGGGGTTTTACATTATGCATTCCTTTCCTGGTTTCAGGGGGGATTATGGTTCAGAGGGGGATTATGGTGGCAATTTTTCATGCAAACGGTAGTGTGCATTGTACCCAAAAGTGGTTGGAAAACTGGAGTAAACATTTCTTTGATATATCAGACAGGTTATCAAGCATCGAGTATATGTAACACGGTTTGGGCCTGGAGCAGTTGCTTTCGATGACAATAAGGAGCGTGGCAATTCTGTCATGGTGAAAGGCTGATTATATGCCAACCAGTCTCCACCATTTGCTGGTAGTTTGTTTTTCAGACTGTGGGAACCATGCCTGCCGCGACATGTTTACCACCTTCGGAGCCCCAGACTCGCTCGCATCAACCGCGCATGGGAAAAACCACAAAACGGGTTTAGTCACAACCAACCTTGTTTATTTGCCAACATCCCGGACGACTCTGCCAGCGCAGTGGATCAGGTTATCTCCCCAGGGCTGCGTGGCAGCAACTCCCCGCTTCCATGCTGCGCCCACGCTTTAATCCCCGCGAACCAACAAACAACTAGTGCCCCCAAGGGGCTATATCCTCAGGGTTACCAGCGCCCCCGCCGAGGCTACAGAGACCAGGCTACTGGCGCCCCCACATCTCCTCCTCCCCAAGTCCTCGAAAGTTCAAACGTCCTCGTCAGAGGGAAACTGCATCAGCAGGTCGTCTGCGGGGTCCATGGGGCTCGCAGGTGTAACGGCGGCGGGCTCCGGCGGCGGGTTCACGGCGCAGAGAAGTTCGCGCAGCGCCTCTGGGCGGAGACGACGAAGGACATTCACGGCAGCCTCCGGAGTGATGTTGCCAGGCGCCTGTGCCACACGAGAACGATGCAGGCGTCCCTGCCGGTGGGTGGTCCGGTGGAGTTCGGGGACTCCGCACATTGGGCAGAAGAGGCGCTGCTCCTCGGCCGAAAGCGGCCGAAGAGGGTCCGCCGGGTGTCGCTCCGACAAGGTTAGACCTCAGAACGGGGGTCGAACGGTGGCCGGGTCCGAAGTCCGGAAGGGGCGATGTTGGGAAGTCCACCTTGAGTGGCTGGCCCAGGACACCGGATATACATTGTGGACGACGGTCCACGTCGCGACTGACCTCCGCGGTCGAGGGCCTGCAGGAGTGGGCGGGATCGGAAGACCGTGACCGGGGGCTGGGCGACCTGTACCTCCGTCGACTGGGACGCCTCCGTTGAGCGCCTGGAAGGAAATAAAATGGGCAGTAGTGAGACGGTAACTTCCCCCACACCAGTGCTGGATCAGCGCTCGCCCAGGTGAAGGGCCGCGTAGCGGAAGTTCAAGCAAAGCACACTGGGTCGGGAGCACCAGGTTCTGGTGACCGAAACCAAGCATTGACGGGAACGTACGAGCTGCAACTCAGATGATCCGTACTGGCAGGTTGAGCCGCGCAGGACCCTCGCTGCAATGGCTAACCTTTGCGCAAAACAATGGTGTCGGATACTCGGGGAAACGGCGACATCCGGGAACCGAATGGGCCGTATTCCCAAACCACCCGCAACTTTGCCCTCAGGGAGCCCGTAGCCCAGGGTCCCTTGAGGGCGAACATCCCCTCAGGGCAGCATGCGTTTATCAAACGTAAACGTGCACGCCCTCAGCGAAGGGCTGGCCGTCGGGAGGCTCGAAGGGGATTCGGCCCGATTCCTCGTAGAACGAATCAGAAGCGCATGCGCAGGACCGCGCTTGATTTCCGCTTCCGATGGCTGTCTTCTGCTATTTTGGTATCTCTCCTGTTCTGTTCGCGTTCGACTTGCAAACTTCATGTATGGTGGGCTACTTCATGTCAGTAATCGGATGTTGTACAACTGTTGGATATTGCGGATATGATATGTACACATCTCAAAATCGTCTCCTTATGTGTGTGTGTGTGTTGTATTAAACAGCCAGATTGTAACAATCACTGAATGGGCGGACAAGGGAAGCCAGGATTGTCCGTGCCCCTCCTGATGTTCAGTATAGTCTGTAGTGTTCATGCACACGCCCAACTTATCTTTCTTTCAATTCATATTCGTCGTACCGCACAAGGTAGTTTTCCCAGTCACGAATTCGTCGAACCGTCACTACGGCAATAACACTGTGAGGGCAGGGCTGTATTCCCAAACCACCCGCAACTTCGCCCTAAGGGCGCCCGTAGCCCAGGGACACTTGAGGGCGAACATCCCCTCAGGGCAGCATACGTTTCTCAAACGAAAACGTGCACGCGCTCAGCGAAGGGCTGGCCATCGGGAGGCTCGAAGGGGATTCGGCCCGATTCCTCGTAGAACGAAGCAGAAGCGCATGCGCATGACCGCGCTTCATTTCCGCTTCCGACGGCTGTCGGCTGCTATTTTGGTCTGCTCGCGTTTGTCTTGCAAACTTCATGTCAGTATTGTGTTCAGATGTTGTATAACTGTTGGGCATTGCGAATATGAATTGTACCCATCTCATCATCGTCTCTTTATGTGTGTATGTGTGTTGCGCTAAAATGGCAAGATTGTAGCAATCACTGGATGGGCGGACAAAGGAAGCCACGATTGTCCATGCCCCTCCTGATGTTGAGACGTTGGTATAATGCACAGACGACTTCAATAAGCAGTATCTTTCTTTGAATTGATATTCGTCGTACCGCTCAACATGGTTTTTTCCATTCCCGAATTCGTCGTACTGTCAGCATAAAACCGAATCGCTCGACGCGATCCATGAATGAAATCGCACATGTCCTCCATGTTTGTTTCGAGGCGAGCGTCCCTCAGGGAGCGTACAGTGAGCTCACGAGCTCACTTGGCTGGCGCGTGCCCTTGGGGCGCCCCTTGCAGATACGGGCGCTTTGGGAAACAAAATTCGTCTCCCTCAGGGCTAGAGGTTACATAGGGAGCCCTCAGGGTTGGTTGGGAATATGGGGGCCAGTCACGAATTCGTCGAACAGTCACTACGGCAATACCACAATGAGTGTATAACGCTCGAATCGCACGACGCGATCCACAAATGCACATGTCATCCATGTTTGTTTAGAGGCGAGCGTCCCTCAGGGAGCGTACAGTGAGCTCGCGAGCTCACTTGGCTGGCGCGTGCCTTTGGGGCGCCCCTTGCAGATACGGGCGCTTTGGGAAACAAAATTCTCCTCCCTCAGGGCTAGAGGTTACATTGGGAGCCCTCAGGGTTGGTTGGGAATACGGGGGCCTTAAACCAGTTGAAAACCGGCTCCTTCCCAAGCGTACCAGGGCGTCACATCAAACCGTAACACGTCTGGGCTATCTCTTGCAAATCCTAAGAAATCAGCGTACTCCAGGTTGCGGGCGGTCTTAAGTTCGTCCGAGATACCGTTCCGCCGGGTAGAGCGCAACGTCACCTTATCAGCCTGATATCCGCGTAATCCAAGAAGGCGGTATATCAGGAAACAACAGCGTGCAAGATCATGTTGAGAGCGGTGAATCGCCTAACATCAAGACGCGCTGTCCCTAGCGTGCCATGCATGGTTACACCGCTATCGGGTTAAATTTATGTCGGCTGCGGCTTGCGGGTTCTGCAGCGTGACCGATCGTGCGGACAAAGGCGCTGCACCTTATACCAAGAGCACATAAATGGCCCTGCGGGGTCTGGAAACCTGTCCGCGGGAACCGACAGACGGGGGACTCCGTTCGAGCGTCAACGGACGGGAGGTGGGCAAGATACAAAACCCACTGTGGTCCCCATACGCGCGACCGAACGAGAGGGCTCGGGAACACGGGGCATAAACCGCTCAGTCCGCCAACACGAGCAACGAGGCCAGCGACCACACTAAAATTTAGAGAAAATAAACGAGTAAACGGGGCGACTCCGCTGCACCAAGCAGGATGAGCCAACTGCCCCCCCCCCCCCCGAGACAACAGCGCAAGGCCGCTTCCGTCTCGAAAAGACAGAAAACACAAAAAAAGCAACGGAAAATAAGTCCAGCGGTGACTCTAGTGCACCGTGCAAAATTAGCACACCGCTACGGAAGCAAGAGCCCGAAGCTCCTTACAGCTTCCAAAAAAAGAGCTAAATCGCAAAATTACAAACAGGAACTCATACTCGCATCAGCAGAAAACGGGGAAGGCCCCACGTTGGGCGACACTTGTGGGAACCATGCCTGCCGCGACATGTTTACCACCTTCGGCGCCCCAGACTCGCTCGCATCAACCGCGCATGGGAAAAGCCACAAAACGGGTTTACTCACAACCAACCTTGTTTATTTGCCGACACCCCGGACAACTCTGCCAGCGCAGTGGATCAGGTTATCTCCCCAGAGCTGCGTGGCAGCAACTCCCCGCTTCCCTGCTGCGCCCGTGCTTTAATCCCCGCGAATTAACAAACAACTAGTGTCCCCAAAGGGCTATATCCTCAGGGCTACCAGCGCCCCCACCGCGGCTACAGACTCCAGGCTACTGGCGCCCCCACAAGACCATTGTTTAACTTTTAGGAATTCACTGTTATAATGGGAGGAACTTGAATTGCTTTGGAAGTGTTCCCCGAGTGCATCAGCCTGTTCTTCTATAGGCTTTCGCATACCAGACCGTTAACTTCTAAAAGAGGGACTGAATGACTGATACGATGTCCTCTGATTTTGTTAAGTCTGTCCCATACGATTTTTGACGGGGTATTACAAGACAGAGAAGATACGAAGGTACGCCATGAGGATCGTTTGGCTTGATTGCGCGTCCACCTGGCCTTCGCTCGTGCCCCTTTGAAGAGTAAAAGATTTTGTGATGTGGGGTATCTCCGAAATGTGCCCCACGCACGATGTTGAAGTTCGCGAGTTTCCTCGCATTCATTATTCCACCAGGGTTTAGGTCGCTTTGGGAGGTGATCAGAAGTCTGGGGAATGGATTCTGTTGCTGCATCAAGCATGATGTTGCTGATAAGACAATTAGCTGCTTCTATCGCTACGCTATCGATGGGAATTAAAGAGAGGTCACTTTTTTCTGAAAACTTTTTCCAGTCGGCTAGTTGGAGTTTCCATCTATCCAGGGAGTTTCTATGTTCTATTTCTTCTATCTATGGAGTTTCCATCATCATCGTGTCGTCAGAGGGTATTTTAACACCACTGGGCAGTGGTCACTCCGAAGTGGGTGTTCTTCTACAGTCCATTCTATCTCTTGAAACAAAGATGGACTGCAAAAGGACAGGTATAAGGCTGAGAGAGACTGACTTGAAGAACGTATGTATGTAGGTCCCCTGTGTTCAAAAGACAGATGGACGTTGATAACAAAAACTTCCCTAACATTTTCCCTCGAGTGTCAGTTCTTGTACTGCCCCAAAGTGGATTGTGAGCATTTAAGTCACCTAGAAGTATAAAAGGACTTGGAAGTTGGCTGCATAAATTTTCGAATTCTCTTTGTGTAATTGTGCCTGATGGTGGCAAATAGACTGAGCAGATGGTGACTATCCCGTCTAGACACATATGCATAGCTACGGCTTCAAAGTCTGTAACTATAGATTATAGGTTATAAATCCTCGCGTGACGATCGCAACACCAGCAGATGCTCGAGTGGCGTCAGCTCGATCTCCTCGAAAGACATTGTGTCTACGCAGTGGATTTTGTGTTTGTGTGTTGAAATATGTTTCTTGAAGACAAAAACATGATGTGTTATACTGCTCGAAAAGATCGTTGACGTCATCTAAATTAGAAAGCAACCCATGGCAATTCTATTGGAAGATCGTGTGCTGCATAATGGAGTTCCACAGGGGACCGTATTGAGCCCAATTCTGCTTAACGTGGCCATGGCGGGTCTTCGGGGCTGCATTGGAAAAAACTGTCAATTTCGATCTACGCGGATGACATCTGAATTTGGACCAGCGGCAAATCCCGTCCGGCCAGACCAGCGGCGCCTGCAACACGCTTTGGACACGATTGAGCACTACCTCGCAGCGGTCGGCATGGACATCTCGACTGAAAAGTCCGTGGTACTCCCGTTTACGAAAAGGAATATGCATCCCTTCCCTCTTTCAGTTGCTGGTGTAGTTGAGAAGTGCATCTTTTCATCGTTTCCTCGGTGTCACGGTAGACGCCAGGCTGTCTTGGGTGAAGCACATAGCGAGCTTGGAAGCCAAGGTCCACCGGTGGATTGCGGGGACCAAGCATCTGGCAGGCATGAAATGGGGCAGTGCCGTGGCGTCGCTTTGCGCCGTCCACCGAGCTTTGGTTCGCGGGTCACTTGCATACAGCTTGCCTGTGTTCTGTGTTCTTGCCTGTGCCTTCCACCTTCCTCAGTCCATAAGCTTCAGTGCCTCCTGGCGCGCAGTCTCCGAGTGTGCTTGGGAGTCCCTCGGGCGGCAGAAACCCATATGGTCATTGCTGAGGCTGAGGCCCCGCTTGAAGTGCTTCGCTACAGAGAGACGTGTCGGCAGAACCTCCGCCTTCTAGCTCACCATCGGTGGCATCCGCTAGATAGGCAGCTCCGGACACGCAAGCACAGCAGAGTACACCCATGTGTCTCTCAACTGAAGACTAGCATACCTGACTTTGTGGTCGCACCCACAGCTCCCAGCAGTCCTCTTTGGACTTTCCGACGCCCTGCATCTCCCTGTCGGTGCCTGGGCTAACAGGGAAGAAAGGCAACGTCGCTGCATGCGTGACGAAGCAGCTCACTCTGCGTGCGACTATTGTGTGCGCCTCACAGCGCAGCCTCCAGGCGTGCTCTCATCAGCTCAATGTTTTCCGCCCGTTTGCAGACTTCGAAAGACCCGGCTTCTGGACCTGCCCCTTACCCTTCTCGAGCTCGACTTTGCCCTACGGGACTCTCCTCTGCATACCTCCCCTGGAGCAGACCAGATCACGTATAAGGCCCTTAGGAATCTGCCCCTGTCAGGGTGAGCATCCCTCCTACGGATCTTCAACGAGAGCTGGAGCCAAGGGGAAGTCCCTAACGAGTGGAAGACGGCGATGGTGGTCTCTTTACTGAAACCAGATCCATCATCGCATCACATCGATTCTTTCCGCCCAATAGCTCTTACAAGCTGTGTGGGGAAGACCTTGGAACGTATAATATTCAATCGCCTGAGCTGGTACCTTGAGAGCACAGGTTTTTTTTTCCCGAGGAGATGGCGGGTTTTCGCCCAGGCCGGTCAGCGATGGACAGCGTCATAACAGGCAAGGGCCGAAGGTTTATTGACAGCCGCTGTCTTCCTCGACGCCAAGAAACGACAGTGTCCTCCATAGCGCAATCATGGCGACGCTTTCAGAAGCTGAAGTCGGGGGCTGCCCCTGGTCATGGATTAAAGACTTCTTGGCTGACCGCTCCCTGCTTGTGCGCACCGCTGACGGGGACACTGCGACGTTCCGCGTGCACCGTGGTGTCCCACAAGGGAGCGTCCTCAGTCCCCTCTTATTCAATATCATTATGGCTTCTCTTCCTGCGCAGCTTCATAATCTTAACTTACATTACAATACATGCTGACGACATATGTATCTGGACTTCCGCCGTTCGGCGTGACACGATCCAACGCCGACTACAAGGTTCATTAAACATCATTTCAAGATACCTCTTGCACCGCGGCTTGGTTGTCTCGCCTAGCAAGACAGTAGCCATGGCATTTTCACGAAGATCATTCAATAAGTACTCGCTTTTCATTGATGGCTCACCCCTGACCTTTGTCACGACCTGCCGATACCTGGGGATTACAATTGACCGTGGACTGATGTGGTCCCAGCATGTGAAGCTGCTTGCTACCAAGGCAAACTGTTTGGTAAATGTACTCAGGCGTATTGCTGGTGCATCCTGGGGCCCGTCATGCTCTGACCTATATCGTGTCCATCAGGTCCTGGTGTTGGGGACATTGCAGTACAGCTTACCCATTCTGCATGGTCTCAGTCGAATTCAAGAACAGGAACTGCTCAATATCCAGGCCGTAGTCTCCGTGTCTGTTTGGGAGTCCCCAGGACAACGGAGACGTATTCTGTCTTGGCAGAGGCGCGACAGCAGCCGGTTCACATACTGCGGGATGGTGATACCCTTCGCGCTTATACACGCTACATTACATGGCACCCGCTCCACTCTCTCTGTCGCATTGATGAGGACTGCCCGGCGTCTGCTTTCGGCAGTGCCATTGCCCGCCTGAAAGGGAGCATTCCATCTCCCGCGTCTACACCATCCTATGCACCGGCGATGTGGACTCTTGAAAGACCCTGTATTCACTCTAACATCCCTGGCCTCCAACGCAAGAAAGACGTCCGCACAATCGTGGCCCACCAGCTCACACTGGAGCACCTCGCCTCAACACGCCGACCAAGTCGACATATATACACCGATGGCTCAGTATCCCAACATAGTTCGAGCGCGGCTTTCTACGTTCCGGATGAAGACCTGGGGCACGGTTTCAAACTCCCCTATACAGTGTCCTCGACAGAAGCCGAACTGTTTGGTATCCTGGCAGCACTGGAGCATATTACCTATTCCGGGCACGGAACGTGGGTCATTCTTACCGACAGCAAGGCATCACTAGATATGTTGTCGTCATCTCGCCCCAGCATAATAAGTGATTTGCATACCATGACGCTTCAAAAATTCAATGAACTCTTCGCTACTGGTTACAACATCACGTTTCAATGGGTCCCTGGCCACGTAGGCGTGTATGGAAATACCCGATAAGACGCAGTAGCGAGACGCGCTGGGTCTGATGACACTTCGGCCCTGGCACCTCTGCCGCTTACAGCCTCCACATGCCGTCAATACATACGCCGTCGGTGTGCCACATGTGCTCAGCAGTTCCGTGCCGACACTACGACTTACAACTCATTCCTAGGGTCTATCGACCCATTGATGGAGTTCGTCATCACTTGCCACCGCAGCCGTAAAGAAGAATCCCTTCTCCACCGCCTACGACTCAATGTTGCCCGTACACCCTCACTTCTCTTCAAGATGGGTCGGCTAAATTCACCAAACTGTAATGTCTGTGGAGTGGAAGCTGACATCCCACACCAACTCCTGTATTGCCAGCAGCACCTTCAACATAGGGACACCCTCCGCTGCCGTCTGCTCCAGATTGGCTGTAACGACCTTTCGTTGGCCGCTCTTCTTGGCCCCGTCTTGCACCCCAACAAGTGGGCTGTCACTGCCGCTCTCCTCAGTTTTCTCCGAGTCTCAGGACTCGTGAACTGCATGTAACGTTGTGCTAGTGTTTATTCTCTTCTTTCTTTCTTTCCTTTCCCTTTCGTTTTGTTTCTTTTTGTTTTTCTTTCCTTTCTTTTTTTGATTCCCCCGTTTTTCTTTTTTCTTTCCTTTCTTTGTTTCGATTCCCCCTTCTTCCTTCCTTTTCTTTTTTGATTCCCCTTTTTGTTTTTTCTTTCTGCTTCCTTTTCTTTTTTGTTTTTCCCTTCCCCCTTTTCCCTTTTTTTTTCGGAATAGCAAGCCGGCTCTTTGCCTGGCTAACATTTCCTTTCTTTTTTCTTAATAAACATATCCCCCCCCCCCCCCCTAGCTCACTCTCGATATGATGAGCTCCTGTTATGAGACTCCCACCGCAGTTTTCATGGACGGCTCAACCACGAGGGGAAGTTCGTCGTCTGCCTTTGCCATTCCCTCCGAGTCAATTTCAGATGGTCATCATCTCTCACATAAAACATCGTCAACATGCGCTGAGCTCTATGCTATTCTTTTCGCGGAAAGTTACTCACAGCCCCGTTCGCTCCTGGGTCGTCTTTACGGATTCCAGATCTGCGCTGCAATGTGTGGCAACTATGGGACTTCGCGGCTTCCTCAGTCCTGTGGTCATTGAAATTCTACAAGTCTACAAGAAAGCAAACGCACACGGCCACTCTATCGTCTTCCAGTGGATCCCAGGTCATGTGGGCATCAGCAGAAACGAGGACGCAGATCGAACAGCCGCAGGCGCGCGCCAGTACACCCGCCGTGTCCCCATCATCTTGTCTCGGGGGGATCGCCGTTACCTCGTCTCAAGCCTCACTGGCCCCATGATGCGGTCTCAATGGCAACGTGACATCACCACCCACTCTCTGCTTTACTCTGTTGACCCCACATTGTCCCTTACTCTCCCCCGCCGAATGCCTCGTTCCTTTACCACAATATTCTACCGCATGAGACTTAATGTGGCTTTTAAACCGGCTTTCAAACAGCTCCTCGGTGGCGGCGCGTCCAGCCTCTGTTCCACATGTGGTGTGCGCGGTGACCTCCATCACGTCCTCCTGCTCTGCGGACAGTACGAGCGCGAGCGCGCCCTCATGGAAACTGCTCTCCAACGCGTCGATCAACGCCAGTTCGACTTTGCCAAAATTCTCGGGCCATGGTCGGACCCCTCACATCTGATGCAAGGCATACGAGCTGTTGCTGAGTTCCTCTCCAGCACTGGATTAATGGACGAACTCTAATAGGACACTTTTCCATCATCATCACTTTCTCATCCCTTCCACAAGCGCAATGGGGCAGTGTACCGCCATAACGTCGGAGAATGACCCACCACATCATCATCCCATTTATGTGTGTGTGTGTGTGCATAATGATTGCAGTACTAAGGGGTACTGTCTGGGGTTTTTCCTGGGTCTTCCTCAGACGCTTTCAGACATATGTCGGCACAGTTCCCATAGAAGTCGGGCCAGGACGCATATTCCCCCAGGGCGTCAGTCGTGACGTTGCCCACCTCTGTGAGGCCGACAACGGCGAGCCCTTTCACCAGCACCACCACGCAGTACTAAGAAGAAGAATGGCGTGTGTCAGGAACTTTTGCCGACTTCCATTATCTATTTTTTGTTGGGGGTGTGACTCGCGGCCTTGTGGGTTTCTTCCGCGCAGCCGCAAGCTCCTTGTCAGATATGTCAAACTAGCTCTATTCTTTTTGGTGGCTTTGGTGGAGCTCGTGCTCACAAAGGAGCGCTCAGAGCTCGGCTCGTCCTCGCACTCCATGGAGTGTTCTCCGTGGTCTGTGAGGACAGAAGTGGCGTCGGTGTTGTTGACGCCATTGGAGTTTCGGGGGCTGGAGTTGGGTCTGCACCTCCTTGGACTTCACTTATATTTGTCTGTGTGATTATTGATTGCTCGGTCTGCGTGTACTCTGTTACTAGTTTTGCTTTCTGTTTTACTGCGGTGGCAAAAGATTTATAAAAAAATATGGGAGCGCCTTTTTTCTAGCTTATGAGTAACTGAGGTTATGTGTAACTTTAACATGCAAGACTTCTTTTTCATGAAAAAATGGCTAGGAAGCAAGCGAGCTGGTGAAGCTGATGCATGATGTAAAACCCCGAGACTAGGGAACACAAAGGGACAGACACAACACGAAGTCTCTCGCTTGAGACTTCGTGTTGTGTCTGTCCCTTCGTGTTCCCTAGTCTCGGGGTTTTACATCAATCATCTTCTTTTTCATGAAAGATGAAAGTCACTGAAAAGGTTAGCCAGCTGTAGGAGACGAACCCACATTTTACCAACCACCACCACAACCACGAACCCACATCTTCTGGATTGCCGGTCCAGGGCTCTACCAAATGAGCTAAGCTAACACACCTTCTCAGCGACTTCCAGGGTGCGTCATCTGAAGGGACAAACCAGCCACTCTCTCTCACTCATCCTCCTTTCACTCTTACATTTTTGCTTACTCATACACACATTCATATGACGGGATCGACGCAGGCGGCAACTGTTGAACATATGAAAGAACTGATGTTCTGAGGCTGGAACAACATAGAAGGGACAAATACATACAAAGCCTCAATTTTCCTAAGAAATTAACGATGAAAGATGCAAGTCACTGAAAAGGTTAGCCAGCTGTAGGACAATCCAGAAGATTCGTGTCCTACAGCTGGTTAACCTTTTTCAGTGACTTTCATCTTTCATCGTTAATTTCGTAAGGCAAATTGAGGCTTTGTATGTATTTGTCCGTTCTATGTTGTTCCAGCCTCAGAACATCAGTTCTTTAATGTTCTTTTTCATATTTCCATTTTGTACATGATCTTGAGTAGCACGGGTGGTTAGAAGAGCAGTTAACGCAGCAGTCTGACCCTTTGCATTCTTTTGTCTCGTGGTCAGACTTGCCACACCGTGCACAGCAGGCAGAGCCACGGCAGGAGCCTACAGCGTGCCCAAATATGTTACAACGGAAGCAGCGCAACGGGTTTGGAATGTTTCTGCGCACATCGGCTGAGAGATATCCAACTTTCAACTTCTCTGCTAGAGTGGGGCGATCAAATGTAAGTATGACATTTCGTGTTGTAATGTACTCGTTGTTCTTCCTGATCTTTATTTTACGAACATCTATCACATCCTGGTCTTTCGGGTTTATAAGAATTTCTTCAACAGGCACATCATTAAGTTCAGATTCAGGCTGGTGTTTAGTGTTTTGTGCAAAGATGCTGAAATTATTTTGCCCAACATGTCATGTGCATTCATGATTGGGTCGCAGTCAGTTTCTGTGGTGCATTTTATTAGTAAGACACCCTATCGCATCCGCTTGATTTCTGGTACAGGCTTAGACAGCGATGCCACCGCCTTCTCAATAAAGAACGGTGACATCTTACCAAAGGGTACTGCCTTTTCTTTGTCATTTCCTGCAGCTGCAAGAACTATGTATTTTGCACTGAAGTTCCTAGTAGGTAGATCATAAGCTTCGGCCCGGGCACGCTTCGCGTTCCCGATCATTGAGTTAGAAGAATTTTTAACCATATACGGTTAAGTAACTCGGCCTTCCAACAGGTGACCCGCACTTCAAGCCAATACATGTAGGAAGGTCCCGGAGTTTTCAGAAAACCCGTCAGCCGGGGTCTGACCAAGGCCCCGACTGCCACCGTTCAAGAGTTCTACCATTCGCCTTACATCCCCTCGGCACGGTATACGGATAACACATTGGGATTGGGGGCTGGAGTTCGTGCTAGCGCCACGCACCACACACCAGCAGAAGCCTGTGCCCCCTGCAGGGAGGTTATCGTAAAGACCTTCCAATCTGCTAAATCTCTTCTAATCTTTCTACTGAACCGGAGCCGCCGTATAAACCAAATTGTGGGTCCGGCGCCTCGATTATGGCCTCATGCACGCGGAGGACAATACGGCATTAAGGGACCAGTCTTTAAAGGGACCATGAAGATATAGTCTATAAGCCTACGGTAGTCTGTCCGTCTGTGTTAAACTATTCACCCTGAAATATGAAGATGAAAATCGTTTGAATAACGAACGCTATTAAGGGCTCCTTATATACACCTTTCTAGCCTACCCTCGAACCGCGCTTTCCGTACCCTCGATAACAGGTGTGTCGAATCGCTCTGGGCTGCAACGAACCTTGGTTGATGCCGTGTTTAGCAGGCGTCGTGGGGTAAAAACTGGCCTAAACTCGGCTGTTTCCGATTACGTGGAGTGTGCAAGTAATCCATATGAAAGAAAACTGCGAAAACGGTGACAGGCGGTATGCTAAGTCCTCCGGGAGGCACTGTATAGTGTTCGTATGTGCGTACAGTCAGCGAAACTGCCACATATTTGTGATCGCTATGTGCGAGACGCACAACGTGCAGTGTATAGGGTCTGCAAATGTGTCATATTCAGTCTTCACAGGATCCCCCATGGGCCCAAGAACTCGCCACGGCACAAGCTTGACCAGCAATGGCTAGCATCAGTGAAAACAGATGGATTCGTTGCTACTCTTAACTCCAGAGTAGGTTCGCGTTTTCACTTTTTGCAAAACGTTCTGCTGGCATAAGCAGTCGTGAGACGACCCTTGAGATCCCAGGCACACTATTAAAATTAATCTCACTTACTGCAGCAGCTCAAAATCTTTCCCTGTTTTTGACGTAGTGCTGATAGGAGTCCTGCTGTTGCTGTGCATCACAGAAAAAAAAGTGTTTTGAGCAAAAATAGTATGCTCATGTTGGACAGTTCATTTTGCAGGCATGTTTCATGCACTTCGTGGATGGAGAGCCAACGAAGGAGCACCCCTTACTAATACTCAACGTGGGATATGAGAAAAAACACGGCCCCTTGATAGTTTTCTGGTCATGCAGCTCCATCAAAAAGTTGGCCTAAGAAATACGCGCACCTAGGGAAACGCGCCTAGGGAAAACGCGCGCCTAGGGATCGCGCCAGAACCCGGTAGAAGCTCCCGCTCGGGCCAGTCATGGGAACAGCAGATACAGTGTTGTTTTCGTGCTTTTCCAAACATCCCACAAGAAAATTATTTGTTGCGATGGCTTCCTGCTACGTTGCACCAGCTATAATGCGAATAATCGTTTTCTGTTCGACTTTATTTTACACGGAAAGCTGCTGTTATTTTACGCGGAAAGCACTTCGAGTGGCACGGATGTATTTTCGCGGGTCTCCTATCTTCAAACCCTCAACCTGATGCTGTTTATGTGCATAGTGCCCGGCGGTAAGGTGATCCGTACTTTATATAGCGCGTAGAGGACCTTCTACGGTTAATCGCAGACAGTTACTGCGCCCACGACGGCGTACTAATTGACGCGATCGGCCGATCGCAATCACACCAGTCTCTTTCACGTGGTACAAGATGACTTACTCTCAATTGTTGCCGTGAAGCTCATGAAGATAAAAGTATACTTTCTAAAAGGATCTCGACTGACTCAGACACGTCACGAGTAGTATATGGTCTGGTCGTATGGTCGGGGGTCCAGTTAGCAACATAGCCACCTGGGCCGAGTTCGCGTCGGCGCCGACTACACTCGCGTATTTCTTCCCGCGCGCGGCGCGTGGGCGGAGGGTTGTCCGCGCCCTTACCGGCGGGTGGAGAACTGCGCGTGCGCTTATCGTTGCGCATTTTTCAGCCTGGGCCGACTTCTTTCGCCATTTTTCCGCGTGGGCCGTCTGCACTCAAAATTTTTTTCTGCTACAACAGCTGCGCGGTGGGCAGTTTACATGCAAGTATAGACATGCAAAGGATAGTCATACACAAAAGTACAAGTAAAAATATATTTATTAATGCCAATAGTGCAGAGAATTATGTTGTGACTCTGTGTGAAGGTGAAAAACCCAGCCAAAAAACCTGAAGCAGAAGAAACACAATACGATACACGTAACAAATATTATAATTATTACACATATGATGCAATAGCATCGAAGAAGTACCACACATCAGACACAATATTTTTTATTAATGGTAATCATACACGCAAGTTTTCAATGAATCAGAATTAAAATGGAGTAGCACATTTAATCAAAGAAGATATTCTTAATCAATACGACTGCAATCAAATTACAAGTTTTGCTATAAAATGTCTGAGACATGAGAACCATCATTGCATCACAGGAGTTTTAATTACAGTTTTAATTACAAGTTCTGGTAGATGTAAGTAATTTCGAGCACAATATGGAAGCTAAGTTTAGTATTCCAACATGACACAAATTTAATTAATCAGTTTCTAATGAAGTGAATAGCGCAGACATAAGGAAATAATTCCAATCAACACGATCAACAGATAGCATTAATATAAGACCAAACCGACATATCCTCCAACATGTAAGGAAATAATAGCTACACAATATCATATCAAAACGAGAAACGGACACCACATTTAATCAAAGAAAATTCATCAAAGAAGATCGATATGATTACAATCAAAATTACAAGTTATATTATAAAGAGTCTAATATTCCTATACGTGAGAACCATCATTGTAATCATCGGGAAGTTCTGATAGTTGTATGTAATTAACTGTGAACAGCAGAGACCCTGGAAGACCATGGGACACGAACGACACGAACACAAGAAGAAATAAAATCTATAACACCACATTTAATCAAAGAAGTTATTCTTAATCAAAACAACAGAGGAGAATAATCTATAATTGTAACTATCATAAAATCATCATCGTGACATAATCTAATCGAACACTATACAATTTTCATTCTAAGAGACACTACAAACCCTACTTTGTTTTATGAATCCAACACCCAGGCACCATGAGAGGATCTCGGTTTTTCTTCAAAGCCCGGAGACATTATCTCTCTGTCTATATGACCAAAGCACTGCGCATGCTTTATCACTCAAAGGGTTGGGGGCTATATTCCTTTTCCTTCCTCAAGCAAACAGGGCACTCTCGAGGTCAGATAAGATAGTACAAAGGCGATATATTTTATGGTGCAGCGCAAACAGATGCCGATATTATTCGCGGTACGGTGCAAATGGAGGATTTTACAAGCATGATGTGCAGGAAAAGTCTACATTTCTAACCACGTAATCTTCGTAACACACGGCACACAAACGTATATGAAATAAATTCTAAGTGGCAATCAGATTTTAGGAGAAGCGGATCACACAACTGTCATCAGAACTGCTTAACCAATACACAATGAAGATGAGCACTATGCAAAAAACACAATGGAAGATATGTTATATTAATTATAATAAGCAGATCAGCACAGGTCGCACATAAACGTAGATCCAATTCACAAAATGTACTCGAGGTTTCCCATAGCCATACTGAAAAACTATCACCCTATTTTAGTGTCATAGCATCCGGGCACTACAAATGGAAAGGCCATACTTGAATTTCATAAGTTTTTAGCTCATAACGTGGTAAAACGCAAACTCCACACTAAAGATCATTTTCTTGTTTAAATTTTCAAAGTCAAAACTGTACACTATTTCTTGCATTTTTTTTAATATATAGATTAAAAAGTTACGCATATAGTCACACATACTATACAATATATTTGATTGTGGCTTAAATGCTAAAATTTATCGATTCACTTTCAGGAGAAGTAGAGACTACCACACATCAGTAAGAGTTTAATTAAAATTTGAATGGGTGTTGCGATTTACCTGTGTTGTAGAATGTGTAATTTCACAATATGCAAGCTTTAGCTCGTTCACCTTGACAAGCACTCTTCTGCGATGACAGAGAATTTCAATCGAAGAGTTTGATGTTTTCTCTATACACTTGACCTGTGACACTACAACCAGACCTGTAAAGTAATTAATTACAAGTAACTGAATTACTCTAATTAATTACTTTCTTAGTAATTAATTACTTCCGGAATTACATTAGGTTTTATGTAATTGTAACTGTAATTGAATTACTTTTACAAGTAACGCGTAACACATTTTGAATCACTTTCAGAATTACCTTGAACGCTATCTGGGAAGGCCCAATGTTTAAAGTTTGGGTCAGTTCCACACCGTTTTTTCTTTTCTTTTTTTCACAGTGATTACCCAAGGACTCGATTCAGATCGGTACATTTTTCGGTACAGATTTTTTACAGTTGAATGTGGAAGGAGAAAAACTCTTGCGCCATGAAAAAAGGAGTACGAATTGTGGGTATCGACCCGCACTTCAGAGTCGTTAGAGTGCTTGAAAGATCTTCCTTGTGTGCTCGAGGTGTTCATGAAGTACTGCTCGCGACACGGTTGTCTGAAATCTGCGAGCGCGTGTCAGGCTGGTGTAGCGAACCGAGGTCGTCAGTTAGCACCGCCTTCGCCTCACTTCCGTGACTAGTAGGGCACCCTAGCGGTGACTACGCTGTGACAACGCCACCAGACGGGAGAGATGGTCTGATAATGTCGCGTCGTCTGCAAGCTTTTCCTCGTGCGCTCTGTTCAGGAGGACATTATCAGACCATCTCTCTCGTCTGGTGGCGTTGTCACAGCGTAGTCACCGCTAGGGTGCCCTACTAGTCACGGAAGTGAGGCGAAGGCGGTGCTAACTGACGACCTCGGTTCGCTACACCAGCCTGACACGCGCTCGCAGATTTCAGACAACCGTGTCGCGAGCAGTACAATGTTGGGCTGCCCAGCAGTGCACCTGTGGAGCGTCTGTTTTCGGTTGGTGGTCTTGTTATGACAAGGAGACGTGGCAGCCTTACAGACAAGAGCTTTGAGAATACCTTACTCTCGAAAGCCAATGGACGTTACAAGCTGCACTCATGATCTGCACTTTGTTCACATACCTGAAGAAAGAAAGCCTTTTGACTGTGATGTTCGGTGTTTCTTTAACATGGCAAGAGCCTTGTCCTTGTGTAAGACTTCTCTAACTTGTTTTTCTAACACAAGCACAACTACCACCATCTTTCAGAACATGTGCAATAAATGTGTACATCAAATCTTGAAGTTTGCACGTCGTTTTCCCGTTGCAGTCAGCTTTGTGAATGTAGTTCAGTGTAATGCAATTACTTTTTTCAGTAATTGTAATCGTAATTGAATTACAATAGAAAATGAGTAATTGAACTCTAATTTAATTAATTTTGTGAACATGTAATTGCAATCGTAATTCAATTACACTGGAAAAGTAACTTTTACAGGTCGGACTACAACGCAATGTGGATTCTCTGTGCCACAGAGATTATTACGAATGTTTTCCAAATGAAATTTAGTTAGGACTTGAAGAAAGGGTCATCCGCGTCCTTGAAGTCGTTACGGCAACACGCCGGGCCACGTTTCCTCAAACCCCGTACCCGAAACCGAACGTGATTCGGCGCCCGACGCGTTAACGCGGTACCACACGCGAGCGCGTTGCTTTCTCCGGAAACGGGTTCGTCGACGCGGACGACCCTTTCTTCGAGTCTTAAGTAAATTTCATTCGGAAAATATTCGTAATAATCTCCATGGCACAGAGAACCCACATTGCGTTGTAGTGTATAGAGAAAATATCAAACTCTTTGATTGAAATTCTCTGTCATCGCAGAAGAGTTCTTGTCAAAGTGAGCGAGCTAAAGCTTGTGTATTGTGAAATTACACATTCTACAACACAGGTAAATCGCAACACCCGTCCAAATTTTAGTTAAACTCTTACTGATGTGTGGTAGTCTCCACTTCTCCTGAAAATGAATTAATAAATTTGAGCATTTAAGCCACAATCAAATATCTTGTATTGTATATATGTGTGACTACTATATGTGCAACTTTTTAATCTATATCTTCAAAAAAAAAAAAGCAAGAAATAGTGTACAGTTTTGACTTTGAAAATTTAAACAAGAAAATGATCTTTAGTGTGGAGTTTGCGTTTTACCACGTTATGAGCTAAAAACTTATAAAATTAAGGTATGGCCTTCCATTTGTAGTGCCCGGATGCTATGACACTAAAATAGGGTGATAGTTTTTCAGTACGGCTACGGGAAACCTCGAGTACATTTTGTGAATTGGATCTACGTTTATGTGTGACCTGTGCTGATCTGCTTATTATAATTAAGATAGCATATCTTCCATTGTGTTTTTTGCATAATGCTCATCTTCATTGTATATTGGTTAAGCATTTCTGCTGACAGTTGTGTGATCCGCTTCTCCCAAAATCTGATTGCCACTTAGAATTTATTTAATATACGTTTGGTGCCGTGTGTTACGAAGATTACGTGGTTAGAAATGTAGACTTCGCCTGCACATCATGCTTGTAAAATCCGCCATTTGCACCGTACCGCGAATAAAAACCGTACTGTTATACATTACAAACGGCGAATTGCTAGAGCTCGTAGGCGGGGAAATATGCAAGCAGTGTCCAACATGACAAGACAACTAAAGGTTGAGATAAAAAAAGCAAAGCAAAAGTATTTCAGCCAGACACTTCCGTCGCTCTTGCGTTCCGCTCCACAGAAATTCTGGCGTTCAGTTGTGCCAAAAAGTAGCTCATCTAAAGGTATTATTGTAGATGACGCGCCGATAAGCGCGGAGATAGCGGCAAATACTTTTAATAATTATTTTACGTTCATTTTTATTCCTGATAACGGTGAAGAAGTAACGTTTGAGACGGGTAGAAGGGCCACAGGAATGAAGAACGTGACATTCGAGGTTGACGGTATCACTGCTTTGCTTAGGAACTTAAATATAAGAAAATCGTCGGGACCAGATAGAATCCCTAATGAATTCTTGAGACGTTACGCAGAGTCGGTGGCTGAGTATCTACAGATAATCTTCGAATTATCGTTAGATAGCGGGAAAGTTCCAGATGAATGGAAGTGTGCGCGTGTAGTCCCGATATATAAATCAGGAAATCCCTCACTCGTGTCAAACTACCGCCCGGTATCTCTCTTATCTACTTGCTCTAAACTGCTGGAGCACATACTTGCAAAACACATAACGCAATACTTCCAACAAAATCAGCTTTTTACCCCTTTACAACACGGTTTTCGCAAAAGATTCTCAACAATAACAGCTCTCTCGGAGCTGGCTCATTCCATGTCAGCGGCGATCGAAAATAACTCACAAATGGATGTGCTTTTTTTAGATCTGTCCAAGGCCTTTGACCCCGTGCCTCATAAAAAGTTAATATATAAGCTTAGAAACTATACATCAAACGCTAAAGTAAGCGCTTGGCTTCAAGACTATCTTTCTGGGCGTACTCAGCTTGTGGAATATAATGGTTGTCAATCATTACGTAAACGAGTGGTATCTGGTGTTCCACAGGGGTCGGTATTGGGACCCTTATTGTATCTAATATATTCAAATGACATGTTGAACTCTATCGATTGCAAAGCATGCTTGTTCGCCGATGACTGTATATTGTTTCAGACAATACACTCAGATGATGACAGGAATATTTTACAAACTGGCTTGGATTCGATTAATAATTGGTGTTCGAAATGGCAAATGCTATTGAATATCAACAAGACAGTAAGCATGACTGTCACCCGGAAGAAAACCGCTTTACAAACGGAGTACTATCTCCAGGGCAATCGAATAGATAAAGTAGACCGCTATAAATACTTGGGTGTTGTTATCTCTAGCGACCTTAGGTGGAATCACCATGTACAACATGTCACTACAAAAGCTCGAAACAAACTGTTTTACCTAAGGAGGTCACAGAGTCTTGCGACGGCTGAAGTGCGTTTATTGTCTTATAGGACACTTGTTTTGCCTGTGTTACTGTACGCAAAAGTCATCTGGGATCCCCATTTAGTAACCTTAAAACAAGAGCTAGAAAAAATACAGCGCCTTGCTCCTCGGTTAATCTTTAACAAATATAGAAGAGCAGAATCTCCATCAATTATGTGCCAACAGGCGAAGTTAGAGTCAATTGAGATCCGTAGCTTAAAGGAGAGGCTAAAGTTCTTATATTTAGTACTTCGTAATGAAGTTCAAAGCTCTTTGAAATCCAAAATTAAACTTCAAGACCCATTCTCGCTTCGTGACCGGCATCCTTTGACCTTGAAAGAGATCAGATGCAGAACTGACACATTTAAGTTCTCCTTTTTACCAAACACGATAGCTGACTGGAATAAATTGCCAGCTGACATTTGTAATGCGGATAAATATGATAAGTTCGCAAACATGTTAGATAATTACTTTAAAAGTGACTAATACATCCCAGCTGGCTCTGCGACTTTTCATCTATTTCTCTACTGCCATTGATGTTGTGTTTATTATGCGTCTAGTTCTCTATATATTGTTGCACAAGTGTGTAGTTTTCTTTTATTCTAGTGTGTGTTCTAATTCGAGTGTGTAGTCTTTCTATGATTGTGCGGAATTTATTACACCTACTCTGAGCACCGTAAAATTGCGTACTTGTATCCCACTCCTGCTATGGCCCTTGGTGGCGCCCGCAGTATTCAGAAATAAATAAATAATATCGGCATCTATTTGCGCTGCACAATAAATTATATTGCCTTTGTACTATCTTATCTGCCCTCGAGAGCGCCCTGTTTGCTTGAGGAAGGAAAAGGAATATAGCCCCCAACCCTTTGAGTGATAAAGCATGCGCAGTGTAGCGGACGACGACAACGACGACAACGATGGCCACGCGCGTGGAGCACCCGCTCTCAGTTCCACCGGCGCGGCCATGGAGATAGGCCACCGTCACCGCCTCTCCGTGGCATACCATCATCGCCGGTCGGGGCTCATGTAGAGGAAGACCACCCTCCTCTACACGCAGTGCTTTGGTCGTGTTGTGGTCGATGTAGGATAGGCTCGACGGAGTATAGAAGCAACCCCTTTAATATATATATATGAACATGCGTTACATAGCAGTTGAGTTAGACTCGCGTCTTGCATCGACGGAGTCCCATTCCGATCTCTCTTACAGCGCACGTAGAGCACGGCTCCCTTCAGAAACACTTTCCCTCTCAGTCCCGTGGCGCCATCCGTTGGTGCGCCTTTTTAACCATTCACGACACCCCCCCCCCCTTTCTTTGGAGTCTTGCACTACACTGACTCACAAGTTCAAGCGCACTGGTGGTCGAATCGTACGGCCGTCACGGGTTCGCTTATCCCATTTCCTGATCTTGGTTCCTGGACGCATGTCCGCACAGGCCGGTTCACTTTTGGTTCCAAGGGCTGGAGATGGCTCTGCGTGCGCCTCTGTAATCCTGACGTCGTCTCCATAACGTAGGACCTTGATTCTTCTGCTGCTTTTACAATTTTTCCGTGTGTGGCAGTTCCCATCAATATCTTTACTCTGCTATCTGGCTGCGGAGGTTCACTCTCTTGCGCCCTGTAGCGTCTGTTGTAATGTTTTGCATGCCCCTCTCTGTATTGACGGTTCCGAGCTCTGAAGTCTTCATAGTGCCAGTGTGGTTCTAGGGATTCAGCAGGAGCTGGAACATTAGTTTTTATTTTTCTTCCCATCACAGTAGTTCAGTGGGAGTGTAGCCCTCTGGTCCCGGTGTGGCTCGATGTGCCATCAGAGCTTGTTCAACTTCAGGTGTCTTTGTTAGGAACTGCTTGGCCAGGTGCACAGTATGCTCCGCGGCTCCGTTGCTTTGAGCATAGTAAGGGCTTGATGTCTTGTGTAATATGTTCCACTCCTTCATGAACGCCCGAAATTCTGCTGACGCAAATCGAGGTCCGTTATCCGATCGTACAACATCGGGAACCCCAAAGCGTGCAAATATTGGCTTGAGACCCCTGATGACATCTGTAGTTGTTGTCGCTTTCAACTTGACGAGCTCGAAGAAACGTGAGTAATAGTCCACTATTACTAAGTAGTTTTCGCCTTGTACTTGCCCAAGAATTAGGAACAAAACGTAAAGCAGGCTTCACCTAAAACGTCTCCCATAGAGCCCGTGTATTCTGGAACGAAAAGCGCGTGCTACATATTCTGCTGGCAGCGCTTTGCATTCGTTCTCCAATAGCATCTTGCCTCTGCCAGGAGAGAACTTTTGAGCAATTTTTTGGGCATGAATAGTGGCATCTTCAAGGTTCCATTCGGGTTCCAAATTTTGAACCTGTAAAGGAGCCTTCAATCGCCGCACGAACGCGTAGCGGCGAAGCCTACGTTCAAGGCCACGCTCAACCACAGGTTTGGGAAATGGCTCGCCGCAGAAGAGACTACAACAGATAAAGAAGACAAACAAGAAATAACAATACGAGGAGCAAAGATTTGTGTGTTACCTCACGTGGTAAGGGTATAGGATATAAACAACTAAAAACTTGACAGCAGCTAGGAGAACTAACATCGTTGAGGTTGTAATAAAGAGCAAACGTGTATACATTATGGCTGTTACGAAGTCTGTTGGTATCATCTGCTAAACTGTGAGCAATCAAACGAAACATAAAATAAAGGTGTGGGCGGAGTGAACGGCACAACAAAGACAACAATAAATGATGACGATGAGATGGGGTGTTTCACCGCGGAGGTGCGTACCCTACCCCACTGCACGTTGAACATTATGTGAAGATGATGAAGGAAGGATGAAAACACAAGAAGGAACTAAAATGAACGGCAGAAAATGGACCAACGACAGCTTAAGACGACATGTCCTACTCTGCACAGGCAAATGTGATATCTGAGGTTCTACTATGTGCTAGGGTTGTCAAACCAGGTTTATCGAGAATAGGTTCATAATTATAGACACCAATGTGTCGGTCATAGAGAATGTCAATGACTCCAAGGGATTCAATGTTGTAATTCGGTCAATCTCTTATCTTTGAACAATTAGTGAAGCTAATTAAGTATACCATTTTAGTTAGCCATCGAACACGGATGAGACCGGCTAGGAAAGATATCCGAGAGGCCAGGTATGTTAGGCGCCCATACGGCACGTCCGGGGCTCTCATAAATTTTTAATAACAACTGTGGCACCTAACAAAGGAAAACCTGTATATCCTCATGTGTTTCCATACTCACTCCCGGAAGAATTCGAGGCTCGTTCGTGTAGACCGAATGTACAATCGTATTTATGAAATAGCGCACAAAAAAAAAAGGAAACTAAAAAAAATGACATGGTTGCAAAATTTTAGACATACACAAATAAAAGGTTTGACTAAAATTGACTAACGAACCAACATTCAGTTTGATTGTAGAAACAAGGTATTTTGAGGCACGATAGGTCTATAAGTTGAGTGAATGTTTGCGTGGATATGTCGCGGTGACGTAGATGGTGTCGTCTAGACGAAAAAAATGCTGAAGGCTCGGCAGTGCAGAGAACCTACGGATACGCATGTAAAAGGAGGGAAGTAGGACAACCATGCACACACGCGCATGACGCTGAACTATAAAACCGATCTATATATTCCGAAACTCCAAGTGGCACCGTTTGTATAGACTGCCGGTTTCGTTTCTTCTTTCTCGCTCTCTCCTTTTTCTTTTCCTTTTTTCTTTTTTTTTGGGGGGGTGGGGGGGTCTTATTAATACCTGAAGAGAATTTATGATACAGCTATAGGATGTCAGGGTGCTCGCTAACGCAGGAGCCTCTCTAGCGAGGAAAGCGCAAAGGCGGTCACGTGGAGGGTTTGTATTACAACACATTACTCTGCTCTCTTTTGACCACAATAATGCTCGTTGCCTTGTCAATGTCATCTGCATTTTTTAGACACTGTAGATATGTCGTTCACCTCGAAATTACAAAAAAAGTTAAGAAATCACGACTTTCTGCTGTTTTTGTTTGGTTTGCGATTATCTGGCGACTTTCTGTTGTCGTCATCTCTCAAAATCTCTCAAAATAAGCACAATTTCAGACAACGAAAAAAAAAAAAAAGAAAAGTAAAGGAAATATATCGTTCCGCTTTCCTGTCTTTTATTTTCCATACAGCTAAATTTGGTCAACTACTACAGCTAACGCCGTAGTGGCTCAAATCTATCCCTATTGCAGCCTAATGCCGCGTGCTTTTCGACAGCCGTACTCCTGGCTTTTCTTTTCGTCAGTGGAGAGGGTTCTAGCAGGTGTGCTGTCTTATCAGCGTAGTTCTTCTGAAGATTTACAATCATGATCCAGACGTACATGCTCGCGCTTTCAGCAGACTGCTTGGGACTGTGTTGTTCGCTATCGCGTCTTTTTTCATTCGATCATCTTTGTTTCTGTAGGTGTGAAGAAAAGTTTATTGACCGGTTGATAAGCAACTGCGTGCACCACGTAAAAGTAAGTTGTGTAGCATCGATTGCTATTACGTATGAGTTGAATAAAGACGAATGAAGCACGATGAACATTTGATTTACACATAAGAGTTAGTGACGTCTTCATGTTGGGAAAAACCTCGCATGGCTACATATGCGATCACAATGTCTTCCTTTTATCGTTGAAGCCAAAATAATCGGGGGCACTCCAAACCACGTTACTCAAGCTGTGACGCAGCGTTTGCCTCAGCTTGCCGTCGTCTGGATCTTTGGACGTCGTTCCCGATTTCCGTTCTAGCATGCGTGACACGCGCTGGTTGAGTTCGACACTTATACGTGGCCTGTTTCCTCTTGGATGCCATCTTCTTCCCAGTACATGACGTCACGTTTCTGATATCTCCTAGCCTGTAGCGCAGATGAATTTTCTTCTCTCTTTTAACATATTTTAGCCCATCCCATGCTGCGTCCCATTTGTTTGTTCGCCGATGATGAAAGTTCTCTAAGACACAATTTTTCTTTTCTAGTCCTTGGCTAGAAGGCCATCCTTGTCAGCGCTGCTGCATGTGGCTCATCGCGGCATGATGCGAAAAAACATGTATATACGGGGTCACGCTCTCCTGTCCGTACCCCTTGCATTTGTTTCCCAGATCTAGAAACATAGTTAGTACGTTTAACGTCTCCTGACGCAGATCTTTCCCTGCAGTATCTTGCTCAAATTCATTTACCACACGTCTAAAAAGATCCCATAAGTGTACTAGTTCATCTCTGGTGTCTGAGGAAAGGACTGGAGTCCCAAGGCGTGCTAGATTATCAAGAAGTAAATCGACATCCTTTCCTGTTAATGATGTGAATTTAGCAACTTCCGTTTTGCTGTCAGTGAGCAGTCTGACGTTCGCGCCAGTTTCCTTTATAATGTCCACCAGTTTTCTCACGGACGTGTCTTTTCCTTTTGGATCGCGCACTGTATTAGCAGTGTCTACGTCCTGCATCTCCAGAGCAGGTTTTCAAGAAGCTGCTCGACTATTCGTATCTTCATGTGCAAAACATCAGGGACAATGAAGCGGGGTTCGATAGAGAACAATGGGGGGTGCTGCACTGAGTTTTTCATGTTGCCGTACATCTGCGTCTGCGTTCCACTGGCCGAATAATAACTTGTGAGTGTTTGTTTCACAAAATTGATTATCATAATAATACCTAAGAGGATCGTTAATTCAAGAGCTTATATGCATTCCATTACCGATGCCAAACAATTTAAGAAATGCTTATGCGACCATTGCGGGCGGAGGGGTGACGTGGAAATTGGAGCGATCTGCATGCCTACACTAGCGGCACTTTGCCTGGGGAAGGGATGAAGAGGGGGAGATGAAGGAGGAAGGCTCACGCGTCTGGCTGGCATGACCATTGCGCTGCATTGCCGTTTTTAAATTTTCACTTTGTACGTGTTGTCATTGTTTGCTCCAGTTGACCAAAATGTTTCATGTACTTGTTTATTTACCACCACGTATCTGCACATTTTTTTCATGTGGTTGTATGCTGCTATGTTAACATTATGCTACGAAATGCTTTGCCGTTTGTATTGCCTCCATGGCCGCCAGGGGAAATAAATACATGAGTCTGGAGGTCTCACAGCAAAACAACCGTCCACCTTCTGCGTACATGCTTTGAGAGCGATAAGAGATAAGAGTGATAATCAGCTTCTTTTCCGGGACTCGCCGATGCCACTCGACTACTGAAGTTTCTCTCTCTCTTTTTTTTTCTTCTCTTTTTTTTCTTACAGCGGTTGCAGACCGGCCACTGCTGCACGGCTCATGATGTACTCGTACCGGGGCATCAAGCGCGGAATTATTATTTTATCTGTATCTTGTTGAGTTGCCCGCTTCTGCATTAACCACACGACAGACAGAAAGGCGAGGGCGATTAGAGCAGCTATCAACGAAACCCGTGCACAAAAGTAACGACCGACTTATTGTTTTCTTTGATTTTAGTGACTTTTTTTCCCCTTCCGTACTTCATCTAATGAAATCATTCCTTGTTCATCAATATATCTACTGGACCTGATAGCACTGCGGTCTTGTCTTGAGTAGGAAGTATGCTAGGACGTTGCCATATGTGATGTGATGTGATGTGATGTGATGTGAATAAAGAAAAAAATGGGGATGTGAGTTTCGACGAAGTCAAACTGGCTACCCCAGTACACTTAATACAGAAAGTTCAATCCGATGATGAGATGATGAAAACGCAAAAGGATGATGCCATAGCTTATTCGCTCTGCGCGCGTTCTTGCTATTGTTCCTGTATGCAAGAGCTTTTGTGCCCCTATTTTCTGCGGCTGAGAATTCTGGGAGTCTGCGACGGGAGTACGAACAGATGGGCCTTCCTATATGTCTTCAGACTGCCTGTACGCCATAGAACGAATTGCTAAAGGGTATTCGATAATCTGTATGGGAATATACAAGGAATATATTACACGTGCGTGAGAAAGCTGGCAGAGATTATAAAGGGATCTGGTGCGAACGTCAGACTGCTCACTGACAGCAAAACGGAAGTTGCTAAATTCACATCATTAACCGGGAAGAATGACGATTTACTTCTTGAGAATCTACCACGCCTTGCGCCCCCAGCCCTGTCCTCGGACACCAGAGATGAACTAGCACAGTTATGGGGTCTTTTCAGAGGTGTGGTAAAAGAATTGGGCAAGATACTGCAGGGAAAGATCTGCGTCAGGAGACGTTCAACGTCCTAACTATGTTTCTAGATCTGGGAAACAAATGCAAGGGGTATGGACAGTAGAGCGTGATCCCGTATATACATGTTTTTTCGCATCACGCCGCGATGAGCCACATGCAGCAGCGCTGACTAGAATGGCCTTCTAGCCAAGGACTAAAAAAGAAAAATTGTGTCTACATCATTGGCGAACAAACAAATGGGACGCAGCATGGGATGGGCTAAAATATGTTAAAGGATAGAAGAAAATTCATCTGCGCTACAGGCTAGGAGATATCAGGAACGTGACGTCACGTGCTGGGAAGAAGGTGGCACCCAAGAGGAAAGAGGCCAGGCTTAAGTGTCGAACTCAACCAGCGCGTGTCACGCATGTTAGATGTGGACTCTATGACGCGAGGTGAGCTAAGAACGGAAATCGGGTACGACGTCCAAAGATCCAGACGACGGCAAGCTGAGGCAAATGTTGCGTCACAGCTTGAGTAACGTGGTTTGAAGTGCCCCCGATTATTTTGGCTTCAACGTTAAAAGGAGGACATTGTAGTCACATATGCAGCCATGCGAAGTTTTTCCCAACATGAAGACGTCACTAACTCTTATGTGTAAATCAAATGTTCATCGTGCTTCGTTCATATTTATTCAACTCATACCTACTAGCAATCGATGCTACACAACTGACTTGTACGTGGTGCACGCAGTTGCTTATCAACTAGTCAATAAATTTTTCTTCACACCTACAGAAACAAAGATGATCCAATGAAAAAAGACGCGACAGCGAACAACACAGTCCCAAGCAGTCTGCTGAAAGCGTGAGCATGTACGACGGCTAGATCAAGATAGTAAATCTTCAGAAGAAATACGCTGATGAGACAGCAACCTGCTAGAACCCTCTCCACTGACGAAAAGAAAAGCCAGGAGTACGCCCAAGCAGCACAATGTACTGACCCAAGCAGCAAAATGTACTGAAAGTCGAGTGCAATAGGGGTGGACGGGTAGGTGGATGGCCTTGAACAGGCTCGTGAAACTGAAGTACTCTGATACGACGAATACCGACCACCCCTATTGCACTCGACTTTCAGTACATTGTGCTGCTTGGGGAAAGTCGAGTGCGTTAGGGGTGGACGGGTAGGTGGAAGACCTTGAACAGACTCTTGAAACTAAGGAACATTGATAAGACACACACCGTCCACCCCTATTGCACTCGACTTTCAGTACATTGTGCTGCTTGGGCGGCTGTCGAAAAGCACGCGACATTAGGCTGCAATAGGGATAGATTTGAGCCACTACGGCGTTAGCTGTATTAAGTATGGAAAATAAAAGACAGCAACGTAGCACGATACGTTTTTTTTTTTTTTTGTTGTTGTCTGAAATTGCGCTTATTTTGATAGACTTTGATAGATAGAACAGAAAGGCGCCACAAAATCACAAATGAAACTCAAACAACAGAAGTCGTGACTTCTTAACTTTTTTTGCAGTTTCGAGGTGAACGACTTATCTACAGTATCTAAAAAATGCAGATGACATTGACAAGGCAACGAGCGTTATTGTGATCAAAAGAGTTTTCCTATTCGACAAATCGAATAGATCGGTTTTATAGTTCAGCGTCATGCGCGTGTGTGCATGGTTGTCCTACTTCCCTCATCTTACATGCGTATCCGTAGGTTCTCTGCACTGCCGAGCCTTCAAGCCTCCAGCATTTTTTTCGTCTAGACGACACCACACGGTGACACCACACGCGGTGACGTAGATACGTCACCGCGACATATCCACGCCAACATTCACTCTATTGCGCTATTTCATAAATACGATTGTATAATCGGTCTACTCGAACGAGCCTCGAATTCTTCCGGGAGTCAGTATGGAAACACATGAGGATATACAGGTTGTCCTTTGTTAGGTGCCACAGTTGTTATTAAAAAATTTATGAGAGCCCCGGACGTGCCGCTTGAGCGCCTAACATAGCTGGCCTCTCGGATATCTTTCCTAGCCGGTCGCATCAGTGTTCGATGGCTAAATGAAATGGTATACTTAATTAGCTTCACTAATTTTCAAAGATAAGAGATTGACCGAATAACAGCATCGAATCCCTTGGAGTCATTGTCATATGATCGACGCATTGGTGTCTATAATTATTAACCTATCCTCGATAAACTTGGTTTGACAACCCTAGCACATCGTAGAACCTCAGATATCACATTTTCCAATGCAAAGTAGTACATGTCTCGTCTTAAGCTGTCGTTGGTCTATTTTCTGCCGTTCATTTTAGTTCTTTCTTGTGTTCTCATCCTTCCTTCATCATCTTCACATAATGTTCCACGTGCAGTGGGGTAGGGTGCGCACCCCCGCGGTGAAACACCCCATCTCATCGTCATCATTTATTATTGTTTTTGTTGTGCCGTTCACTCCAACCACACCTTTATTTTATGTTTTGTTTGATTTCTCACAGTTTTGAAGATACCAACAGACTTCGTAACAGCCATAATGTACACACGTTTGCTCTTTATAACCTCAAAGATGTTAGTTCTCCTAACAGCTGTAAAGTTTTTAGCTTTTTATATCCTATACCATTACCACGTGAAGTAACACACAAATCTATGCTCCTCCTATTGTTATTTCTTGTTTGTCTTCTTTATCTGTTGTAGTCTTTTCTGCGGCGAGCCATTTCCCAAACCTGTGGTTGCGCGTGGCCTTGAACGTAGGCTTCGCCGCTACGCGTTCGTGCGGCGATTGAAGGCTCCTTTACATGTTCAGAATTTGGAACCCGAATGGAACCTTGAAGATGCCACTATTCATGCCCAAAAAAATGCTCAAAAGTTTTGTCTTGGCAGAGGCAACATGCCATTAGAGAACGAATGCAAAGCGCTGCCAGCAGAATATGTAGCACACGCTTTTCGTTCCAAAATACACAGGCTCTATGGGAGTCGTTTTAGGTGAAGCCTGCTTTACGTTTTGTCCCTAATTCTTGGGCATGAGTGTGAAAAGGTCCATGCCTATTTCCTCCCACGGTCGCTCAGGAAGTGGCGTCTGGAGGAGTGGTGCTCGCCCTGGTTTCCTGTGTTCCTGGCAGATGGAACACCTGCGTACAAAGCCTTCTATGTGAGCGCCTATACTTGGCCACCGTATTGCTGCCCTTGCTCGTGCTCTGCATCTTAAAACTCCCTGGTGTCCAGCATGAATGTTGGATAACACTTCCTTGTGGAGGAGAGGTGGCATGACCATTCGGTCACCCTTGAACAGGAGCCCTTCCACGACGCAGAGTTCAGCTGAGCATTCTGCATATCTTCGTTCCTCGCAAGGAAGATTTTTTTGGTCGGGCCAGCCCTCGAACCAGTATTCAACAACTCGAGATAATGTGGGATCTTTCGCGGTTTCGGTCTTGATGCGTGTAAGCATGTCGGCTGATACTGGTAAAAGTTCCATCGTCAGGACCTCGTATTGACTCACTGCTTCTTCCAGATCACATGTAGCTTCAGTGTATATTTTTGATAAAGGATTCCGAGAGAGTACATCGGCCGTGTGGATGTCGTTGCCTGGAACATGTGACACCGAAAAGTCAAATTAAGACAGACGCATGCGGAACCGTTGCAAACATGGACTTAATTGGTCGATCCTCTTCGAGGTGAGAAGAGGCACCAAAGGCTTGTGATCTGGTTCTATGTGATACCGTAGGCCCAGGAGATAAGTTCTGAAATGGGAGCTTGTCCAGGTGATGGCCAAAGCCTCCTTTTCTATTTGGGCATACCGTTGTTCAGTTTCAGTGAGCGCTCTGGAAGCATAAGCGACAGGTCGTCGCTGGCCCTGCGTCTCCTGTAAGAGGACAGCCCCGAGTCCATATGACGAAGCATCCACTGAGAGTGTCTGTGGCTCGCGTGAATTGTAGTGCACAAGCACTGGCGTTTTAGTGAGGGATTCTCTGATGTGATCGAAGGCACGTTCTTGTGCATCACTCCACTGCCACATGGCGTCTTGATGGAGAAGATCCCTAAGAGGTTTACTTTGCTCAGCAAGTCCCGGAAGAAACTTGGCCAAATGGTTCACCATACCCAAGAAGGACTGCACTTCTGAAACGTTTTGCGGTGGTCGCACCTGTATGATGGCTTTGAGTTTTCAGGATCCACCTTTATGCCTTGATCTGAGACGATATGTCCAAGGAATTTAACCTCGGCCCTTACGTCCTGGATGTGGCAGCAATTGGACGTCGGGATGTGGCAGCAAGTCCCAGCCAAGTTCTTGTAAGGTGCGTGTCGTGAGATGCGCGGTATACGGGCGTGCATTGTCCTGCGGGAGGAGGACTCTTTTGGTGATGAGACCCGGCTGCTTTTGCTTCAGCGCCTTACGCATATCCCTGAGAACCTGGCAGTAATATGCACTATTGATGGTGGTACCACTGGGCAGAAAATCAACAATGCCGGCCTTGTCCCAGAGAACCAGAGAGAAGAGGAGTGGGCATTGCAGCTCCGTTATGTGGGTTACGCTAAACCATTTTCTGCTCTTCACACAGTTCGTTCCTTTGTGGACGCCTGATGTCTCCGACAAGCTACACCTTTGGAACACATCGACGACTGGAACGCCAACCCATTCAACGCCGTCGTATGCGCCGCTGAGCATCCCATTTGGTGGAACCACGTCGCCGACTCAGGCAACAATGGATTTGTTTACCCTCCGCCTTCCTCTTAAAAGCGCGGGAGTGTCTGAAGACGGCAGTGGGCATTGCAGCTCCGTTATGTGGGTTACGCTAAACCATTTTCTGCTCTTCACACAGTTCGTTCCTTTGTGGACGCCTGATGTCTCCGACAAGCTACACCTTTGGAACACATCGACGACTGGAACGCCAACCCATTCAACGCCGTCGTATGCGCCGCTGAGCATCCCATTTGGTGGAACCACGTCGCCGACTCAGGCAACAATGGATTTGTTTACCCTCCGCCTTCCTCTTAAAAGCGCGGGAGTGTCTGAAGACGGCAGTGGGCATTGCAGCTCCGTTATGTGGGTTACGCTAAACCATTTTCTGCTCTTCACACAGGTGAGAACCGTGTACCCATTCCTTGCTAAAAAAACTAGCAACAGATTACTTTTGGAGCCGCCTTGCCCACATGCTCTGTATCGTACGCTCAACGAGTGCCTCAGTGTTATTTACCAGCTACTCGTATGCCTGATTGCCCTTGTCTATGATTGTGTGCCACGTCTCCTTATATTGTCCGGCAATGTTGAACTTAACCCAGGTCCAAATACTAGGCAAGACCAGACAAAGCAAATTGACACGATTTTGGAGTTAGTACAAAACCTTAGCACACGATCTGGTTCGTTGGAATCCGGTCAGGCCCAGCTTCTAGCAACGGTACAGTCAGTACAAAAAACACAGACTGATGTGCTGGAGGCTGTTGCTTCAGTACAGAAAACGCAGGTCGATATCTCGTCTCAAATTTCAGAATTGAGTTCAAGGCTAACTGCTGTCGAGAACACGGCATCCTCTATACATACTATCCAAGACAAACTCTGTACACTACAGAAACAAAACATTCGCTTGTGGTCCCGGCTTGACGACCTTGAAGATCGCTCCAGGCGTGATAATCTGATCTTCCACGGGATTCCTGATAGCTCGTTGGAAACATGGATACAATCAGAAGAGAAGGTGCTTGCAGTGCTATCTGAAAAGCTCGGCCTTGCCGTCACAATTGACGCCTTTCAACGAGTGCATAGAATCGGTGCGTTCAAATCAGTTAAATCACGTCCCATCATAGCAAAGTTCTCTTCTTACAAGACACGCGAGTTGGTTCTGCAGGCTAAGGCTAAGCTGAAGTCGACCGACATTTCAATATCCGAAGACTTCTGTGCGGCCACAAGACTTGCACGGAAAAAGTTAATAGAATATGGCAAGTCAATGGGAACACCTTTTAAGCTTAGGTATAATACATTGTTCGTGAACAATCATTCTTATCGTTATGATAGTCATAACAATTGTATCCAGGAGCTTCACGCTTTTACAACCACTTCGGGTCAGCCTGTTTCCAATACTCATAATCCTCCCCCAGTTGAAGGTAATCGTGTAGGCCAGTGCCCGTTGCTGCCTGACGGCGTTAACTCTAAGCAAAGCACTGCATAGCATTCCTCTCATGCCAATATCTCTGTTGTCTACACTAATACTAGATCGTTGTTGAAGCATCGCGATGAACTTTCTTCTTTGATTGATTCATGTGATGCTGATTTCGTGTTTTTAACTGAAACGTGGCTGTCAGCCAAAGTGTCTAGTCATGAATTGTTTCTGTGTCACAAACGTTACAATGCATATCGTGCAGACAGAGGTCTTAGGGCAGGTGGGGGCGTACTTATAGCTGTTGCTGAAGGGATTGTATCCTCGATAATTAGCTTCCCCACAGACCTTGAAATGATATGGGTTTCTGTAACCCATAATTTCAAACGTATCTTACTTGGAGTGTGTTATCGTCCTCCATCTTCGGCCTCAACCTTTGTCAATGAGTTGCACGATGCGTTAAATGTCCTCGTGAATAGATTTCCCGGATGTCCTATGCTCTTAGTGGGTGACTTTAATTACCCGAATATTAACTGGCTTGATGTCGTGCCCCAGGCAGCTCAGTCGCCTGTGCAATTGAATGCATTTGTAAACATGTGTCACGATTTCAATCTTTATCAGCTTGTACACTGCCCGACAAGAATAACATCCACAAGTGCAAATATCATTGACCTTGTTCTGACATCTGCACCTGAACTTGTCACTAATTTATCTTGCATAGATGGGATTAGTGATCACTCCGTTATTCACTTCTTTATTAACATTCCAATACAAAAGCGCGTGTCAAGGATGAAGCCCATCAGGAATTACAACAGAGCTAACTTCACAGATATTAACAATGAGCTCAGTGTTTTCCTGGATACATTTATCACGGATTTCACTTCTCGCTCTGTTGAGCATAACTGGTCACTATTCAAAGCCAAAGCTTTAGAACTCATCAACAAACACATTCATCTCGTATACATACATTCCAACTCAAAGCTTCCGTGGTACACCAGACATATTAAGCGACTCTGTAATAGGAAGAAGCGACTTTTCAAAGCGGCCAAAGCGTCCCAATGCGCCACCAAATGGAGTAGATATCATGAGACCGCTTCTCAGTACAAAAACGCCATTAAGGAAGCTAAGGCACACTTTTTTTCCGTCTCATTGCCAGACATGCTTAAAAATAACTTGAAACAGTTCTGGAATACAGTTAATAACCATCAGCAGCGCAACTCCTGCATAACCTTAATCGACTCATCCGACGAGCCAATCCCTCCCCTTGAGTGTGCAGATGTGTTTAATAATGTTTTTTGTGGTGTGTTTTCTCACACTGCAATAACCGTCCTACCTCACATTCCTACTTCGAATCACGTTGTCATGGAACCCATTGCCATTGATCCCTACGGGATTAAAACGGTCATCGAGTCGTTAAGGCTGTCATCAAGTTCCGGTGCAGATGGTATCAATTCAAAGTTCCTAAAAAATACTTCTTGTTATTCTTCATTAATGTTATCTATGATTTACAAGCAGTCATTAGAAGGTGGTTGTCTTCCGAGCGACTGGAAAACTGGAAAGGTAGTTCCCCTTCACAAATCCGGTGACAAACACTCCCCAGCCAATTATCGTCCAATATCTCTTACCAGCATCTCATGCAAAGTTCTTGAGCATGTCATATATTCCCACTTGGTACAGTTCCTCGAATCCAACTCTTTCTTTCATCATAGTCAACATGGATTTCGGAAATCATTTTCCTGCGAAACTCAACTGGTGTCATTCGTGCACGACTTAAGCTTTGTTCTTGACCAAGGGTCCCAGACCGACTGCATATTCCTTGACTTCTCCAAGGCATTTGATAAAGTATCGCACCGTCTCCTACTTCATAAACTCGGTGCACTCAACATTGATACTAACGTACTGTCCTGGCTGCATTGCTTCCTTTCTGATAGGAGCCAATACGTAACCATTAACGACGCTGATTCTTGTCTAGCTCCCGTACTATCTGGTGTGCCCCAGGGTTCCGTGCTTGGTCCTCTCCTTTTCCTAATCTACATTAACGACCTGCCGCAGTGTATTTCGTCATCGTCTATTTGTCTATTCGCCGATGATTGTGTTCTATACAAAGAAATTTTACAGGAGTCTGATGCCCTGCTTCTTCAGTCTGATCTTAATAACATATTAACATGGTGCCACACTTGGAGCATGGAACTCAATATTAACAAATGTAAACACATGAGAATAACACGAGTCCGTGGACACTGCCAGTCGTACACTCTTGATAACTTTACATTAGATTTGGTTCTTTCCTACAAATACCTGGGCGTCTTCATCTCATCTGATTTGTCTTGGAAAGCACATGTCGAGTATGTTGTAAGCAACGCTAACCGTACTTTGGGTTATCTTAGGCGCACCTTTCATCAGGCACCTCAGCATCTGAAGTTATCCTTGTACACATCCATTGTCCGTCCGAAGCTTGAATATGCTGTTTCGGTCTGGGATCCAGGTTCATCAGTCCTTGTTCAGGCCATTGAAACCATTCAGAACAGGGCTGCCCGCTTCATATTTGGCAACTACCAACGCACAGCCAGCGTAACCTCCATGAAACGTAACCTGCAGCTTACTAACCTAGCTTCCAGACGAAAAATTTCCCGTCTGTGCCTGTTCCATAAAATTTACTACCATAACGATAGCTTGCGATCTCGCTTTATTTTTCCGCCCGCGTACATATCAAACCGCACTGACCATCGTCAAAAGGTCCACATTCCATCTTGTTCAACCAAGACTCACGCTGACTCATTTTTCTACCGTACTGCCGTCGACTGGAACAACCTCCCCGGTTCACTAACGTCAATCTCGCCCATTGCTCAGTTCAAAAGTGTCATTAGTGATTTTATTGCATTGTAATCATCTTCGTTGTTTTGACATCATTGTTATATTTTGTACTCAGTTTTGTTTGTTCGATTGTTTTTGCTTCTGTAACCCATTTATTCTAACTACCACTCCCCTCTGTAACGCGCAAGCCCTGAGGGTATTTAAATAAATAAATAAATAAATAAATAAATAAACCGTGGTCATGACATTACCCGCAGACGGGGTGCTTCGGAACTTCTTCGGGGCTAGCGAGCCCGGATGCTTCCACTGTTTTGATGCGCGTTTAGACTCAGGAGTGAAATGGTGCACCCACGTTTCATCGCACGTGATGATCCGATCAAGGAACGGCTGTCCTTCAGTGTCCAAACGGTACCTTAGCTCTTGGGAGATTTCCAGTCTTCTCTGCCGGTCAAACACGGAGAGCTGCCTCGGGACCCAACAGGCACTAACTTTCCGAAACTGGAGGTGTTCATGAATGATAGTGTTCAACGTTCCCACAGAAAGGTCCGTCTTTCGAGCCAGTTCGAGACATGTTATCCGTCGGTCCTTGAGGATCAGGCGCTCCACAAGTTGGATGTTCTCAGGAACTCTGACACTGGGCTCTGAGCCGCCCCGGCCTTGATCGTCCTGCACTGATGTACGGCCGTCTCGGAACCGTTTGCAGCATTCGAACGTTTTGCTGCGGCTAACCCCAAGAACACAGACGGTCCCCAGGACGTCCTCACAGTGTCATCATGTCCCCGTCCTTCGATTTGTATTCCCAGAATGTCCTGAGGTTGATACTCGCGGATCGTCCGTGAAGAGTCATTTAGGTACATCCTTTGCCAGTCCCGGCAGGTAGCTCAAGGGATCAGAGATGCCACCTTGTTCCACTTTCCTGCTATAGGAGTGCAAATATCGAGTGACACATTTGTTTTGCTTTCTGGGCCGATCTGAATGACATTCGTCAGAAGAGACGCTCCCCTCCGAAAAGGCACAAAGGCACCTTGATACTTGCAGCATTTACCGCGGAAAAGACAGAAAAGGGCGATTCTGTAGCACTGCTTTTGACTTTTGAAGGTCCTACCTGGATGTCTTAAACCAAAGGAGTAAGAAACATAGACTTTGCATTGCTTGCAAGTTCACACTTCAAACAATTCGTTGCTTGAGCAGTGTGTGTTTGCTAAATGAAATTAAACTTCAATAGCTTACCCTTCGTTTTGTGTCGGAGGCGAGCAGCACTCTCGAACCTACGGAGGATCGCATAGCAAGCAGTGAACGGTGTCTGATTTTTCTTTGGAAGGGAATTCCAGTACCCTTCGAAGTGGGTTTGTCGGCCTTTGTGTGCTCCGGGCAAGACTTCTTTTTTTCTTCTTTTTTCGCCTTTTAGATTTCTGCCTTTTTAAGTCACCGCGCTTATTTCCGTTATGGAAAGCACTACACTTTACGCGGCAGTTTGTCAATATGAATCAGTGAAATCAGTGGAACCAAACAATTGTCAAGACTGCGTGTGGTTTCTGACGAAAACAAATAAGGTACAATAAAACGATGCTAGATTATGTCCCTGCTGCGTCATCACACTCTCCTACATCGGTCCTTGATGACCTCCTAGGGACAACCAAAAGAATATCGTAAGGACATGTGAGAGTCCCATTTTAACACTTGAGGGATACCCCGAGGACCGATTTCGCCCTCCTGCGGACGTCCTGCCTGTCCTGGTATGATAACCGCAGGATATCCCAGGGACGACAGTGTGTTCTTAGGGAAGTGTATCGTGGCCATACTGAGCCTGAAAGGGACTGTCGCATCCGGAACCGTGGTTACGAATCCAATACCATTGTGTTCGGTACACTACCACGAGCTATTTGCCAAATTTTCTCCTTCCAAAACGGACCGGGTGATGAGGAATCGAATTTAAAAGATCCGGTTTCGTTTTGATCCTCGAAAGCGCCAGCGCCAACAACATCGCGTGACGCAAGGTGGAATCTGGCTAATCCGCTGTGAAGGACGCTGTCGTCTGCAGCCAAGTCTGGGGCTGCTTTGTTTTTTTCCGGCACGTCGCCCCTATCCACATGTGACACTTTCTAGTGACGCAGATACTATCTCTACGCTTGCATCCTTCGCGTGAGATGTCGTTTGGAAACCGACGCAGCGTTCCTGACTCCAGGAAAACTTCCTTCGAAAACCTCGATGTTTGATTTCGCACCCCAAAGATACAGCTACAGCCAGACCCCAGACGAAGCGAAAGTTGGAAGCAGCTACATCACTAGCGGGTATCCAGATGAAGCAAGGAGTGTTCATGCTGTCCGTGTATGCTCCTCGCATTTCACCGATAATGTGTACCTGGATGAGAACATCATGCAAGTGCAACTTGGATTGACACAAAAAAGGAACGAATTGAAACTTGTCGCCGTTCCGACAGTGTTCCACGAACAAAGCGAGCCAGCAACTTCGACAGTAAGTCACAATGTCTATGTAGTTTCCCAATCGGATCTGTCACTCTTGCGCGTGAGTAACTTCGCAGCAAAAGACGAAATCGGTACAACGTAAGGTATCCCCTAACCTATGATTAATAAGTAGATAAATAAAATACAATAAACAAGTAAAAGAACATGATGTCATTCATATGAACGTGATTGGCTTTTCTCGTTGTCGGACGCGTTATCATGAAACTTTCCCTGTTACTGAACCTGTGACTTTTGTGGAATGTGGTAGACATGATTGGATTTCATATAGGTACTCATCCGGTTCATGGGGAGCACAGACGCCGCACAAACACTTCGATTGTTTCCTGCGTCGTAGTGTGAATATCACGGGATTAAGTATTGAGCACTCCGATCATGAACGTACCTAAAGCAGTGGTCCTGAGGCTCGTTCTGTTGCGCTAACGTAGCTGCGGCAACATCACCAGCGACTTGCAGAAGAAGCGGATCCGTCGAATATGGGCCGTTATCAAACATGTATATTCGTCACGGGATCTATTACAAAAGGCATTTGAACAGCACGATTCGCCACTTCCGCGTTCCGAGTCCTCCATCTCCGTATGTGCCTTCGCCTTCGCCTCCCTGACCTTGCTCATGCAAGCTGCAAGCCGCGGGGACGCCTCTGGCTCGCCGCGTTCTTATTGGTCAGATTCCTTGTGACGTTGCTAAAGATTCTCAGCAGGGAGTTCCGCTTGACGACCGCATCCGTCGTCTGCTGTAGCGCCGCTTACACACGAATTATGCAAAAAGTATTCCCTCGATCGGAATGGGATTTTCGGAGTCATGGTCAGTGAAGGACGGGGAATCTCATTTCACTGTGGTTTCGGAATCGATCTGTGGTCGATGCGACTGTCCCTTGAAGTCTTCTGTGAATTTCAGATGACTTTACGCCTTCATTCACGAGAAACTTCATGACAATTCGCTGTTCGATGTGCGCGCTCACCTCGTTGTGGGCTATCTTGTCCAGCACGTGTCTTCTGTTTTGCACAAACTTTGGACCACCACGTGGTGAACGCGGAGGCCTGTCGCGTGTGAAAATGATGAAAAAGAAGTAGCGCGAGCCATTTGTACACTCAGGAGACAGAAAGTCCCGGTTTGACTTGAACACCCCATGTATTTGGCTTGATTAGCAGGGTTCTTCGGACGTACAACAATCGACACCTGAACAGAATGTGTATGTCCCACTGACGTAAGCAACATCCGCACTGGTGCGTTCGCAGGATGTTGACGGGCTGTTACTGGTTGTGTGGGTGCTACATTCCACGCTGTACATATGTCTTTTGAAGTACAGACTCTGCATGAAAGCATGTGTCACATAAAGTTGTTCGATATGTTTCACTCCGAGTGACTTTTACATTTTTTACACCATGCGCAAACTTTAAACACTTATGACAAATTCCACAAATTCTGATTCGGTGGTAAGGCGGTCGCGAGGAAAACCGTTTAAAATTTTCAAAATAGCCGCCATTTTCAACTCAGGATTTCTGGGAAGGACTTGCGAGCTCGCCCTCCACGCTCCGAGCGAAACGAGCTGCCTCGGAGGTGGTGGTGCTAATGAAAGGGCTCGCCGTTGTCGGCCTCACAGGTGTGGGCAATACCACGACTAACGTTCTGGGAGAATGTGCGTGCTGGGCCGACTTCCAGGAATTGTGCCGACATATACAGGGTGTCCACCGTAACTCTAGAAGTATTTTTTTAAATAGAAGAGTCACTTTTCCCCAGTTTTAGCCAATGGCGATGTACTCTACGGCTAAATACTCACCTTAAGATGGCTCAGGCAAGCTTCTGTGACGATGCATTAATTAACTTTCGTTAATTCGGTGGTTAATTAAAAAGTTAATTAACTTTCGTTAATTAACTTTTTAATTATCAACGACAAAAGATTGACCCAATGAGAACATCGGATCCCTTGGGGTCATTGGTAACGTTACCGTTTTCAGAAGAACAATTTTACCAGCTCCCGTGGTGGTTAGGATGATCGCTTTCCACGCCGAGACTGGGAGGTGACACGGGTTCGAATCCTGTCACCGGCTGTGCTGTCTGAGGTTTTCCCTGGGTTTTCCGAAGGGTTTTCCAGACGAATGTCGGCACAGTTCCCCCTGAAGTCGGCCCAGGACGCATACTAACCCCTCTGTCCCCCACTCCTTCCTGCTGTCCTTTCTCCATCTGTCCACACCTGCACGCCGCTCATAGCCACAGTTGCTTCGCGGCGCTAACACGGAGTTTAAAAAAAAGAACAACAATTGAGACAATTATAGCGCGAGGAAAGGGCCTGGAAATAAGGTGCTCTGGTGGTCATTTTTCGACGCTCAAGTAGAAGCGCTCCCGTTTTCATTTTCCTGTGTATGCGGGGGTGGGAAAAAGCTGTCGCACCAATCTGTCCCCATGCAATCTGTCCCCCCTGCGATAGTGTTTTCCCTCCCCCGCATACAGAAGGAAGGAAAACGGGAGCGCTTCTACTTGAGCGTCGAAAAACGACCACCAGATTGCCTGATTTCCAGGCCCTTTCCTCGCGCTATAACTGTCTCGATTTTTGTTCTGAAAACGGCAATGTTACCAGTGACTCCAAGGGATTCGATGTTCTCATTGGGTCAATCTTTTACCTTTGATAATTAGAAAGTTAAATAGCGAAAGTTAATTAATGCATCGACACCGAAGCTTGCCTGAGCCATCTTAAGAGGCCGTACCAGTCGGGGAGCAACTCCGATTCACGATTTTCCCGATTCTAGATGGCGCCACGTTCGCCGTGCCTTATCACGCCGTTCGCCTCCGACTCCGAAATAACCCCCATTGCGCACGGTTGAGGTCGCGAGTTTAAGGCGAATGCACCCCTGCGCTGTTTGTCGAGAGGTAAAGTGTCAGGCTTTGATACAAAAGGTCCGCAGTTCGATTCAAGACATTCACGTATTTTTGCTTGTCTCCTATTGCTATATGAGTACTTTGTTATTTTTATTTTGTTGTTATATATTTATGCTATAATTATTGTTTTCACAAGTCACTGGCGTCCGTACTGACTGATTATGGAATTTTAGTTGAGTAGTAGAGCGGGAAAGAGACTGGTAACCGAAGATACTGGTGACCATCGGGACCCCACCGCTCCAGATAGGAAGATATTTGGAGCAAGATCGTTCGCGCCAAGGAGGAGCGCGCACCAAGACCGCCCCGCGCGTTTCGCGGCCGCGCGTCGCGTAGAGAGGGATTTCCTTATCGCGTTTGAACATGCATCAACATGCAAAATACATCTTATTCCCTTTCCACATCTTTTAATACATCCCCGAGCGGGGAGTTTCAATCGTCATTTAACATAGCATACTTTCCTCCTGAAGGCATGCAAGCAATAGACATACACATTTGTACAAGTGATAAATATTTTATTAATGCCAATTAAAGCCAATTATGCTGACTAATGCCAATTAAAGCCAATGGTGCTGGGGATTGCCAATTGTGTTGCCAATCTGCGTGAAGGAGAAAACCCCAGCGGAAAAACCTTCACACCTGAAACAAAAGAAACATACAAGACAGTACACATTTTCTACAACAGAAAATATTTTTATTGCATATTTAGTAAATAAATTAATGATTGCAATAAACTTTCTTGAATAATGCCCCTAATGGCGTCCGGATCTGAAAGATAACATAAAATCAGCATTCGCCACATTGCTTACCCAACCAGATGACTCACTGCAACAGTAGCAGCAATGATCTGAAAGAGAACCTAATATTAAGAACAACATCCACATTTTCATTCACTAATACATACACTGCATAGGGGGGCCAGGGTAGTCTGAAAACAAATACAACAACTATGAATATCATCATCTACATAAAATGATATGCCATTGGAACACTATATCCTGAAAGAGAACATTCACTTATACATACACTGCATAGGGGGGCCAGGGTAATCTGAACAAACAAACAAATACAACAACTATTAATATCAAGCATGGTAACGAGACCTATAACTATACTCACTTTCCGGTGGTGGTACCAGGTGATTATCTAAAAAGATATTTGCTATTAAGATCAACTAATCAAAGTCATATGCTGGTACATACTTTCATTTGATACCACACAAACTGATTCATCTGAAATGAAACTCATATATTAACATAAAATCTATGAAATGTCGCTAATACATACAGCTTGGTGGCGGCGACTCAGGCGCTGAAAAGAATGGAACTTTAGATACTTCTCGCTTTTCATATTCGCCATTTCCTTGCCGTCTTCGAAGTAAAACACCGGGCTCGATGTGAATACTGAGAAAGATAATATTCTTAAGAAAATGAACTTCATGAGAAAAACCACCAAAACTCACCACTATCATCATTATCTTCAAAACTCGAGAAAACTGAGAAAGACAACTTTCATAAGAAACCTAACTTTAAGGTAAAAACCATCAAAACTTACCACCATCGTTGGCCATGTTGCTTCGAAGTGATGCTTTAGGAACCAAATCTTCGTTTTTTTAAAGCTGACGCATCCTCATTATCATATCACATCCTCTCCTACTTTGTATAAATGACTTTTAGCAACAAGATGGTGGGCTAGAGAAATCCACATGTAGCAAAAAAGTCTTTGTAGTAAACAACCAATTGCAAACAAAGGAAAAACGCAACCAATAGGGAAAGTATGCACACCCTCTCCATCAGATTCCTTTTCAACATCCCCCTCACAGTCGACGATGGAAGCGCAGAAGTGCTACGCGGTCTCCGAGGACGATTGTATGTATAGAAAGTTTTCCCGTTTTTCCCTCTCTAAAAATGTGATTCCTTGTTAAGACTCTGATTGTCTCCTGACGGGGGATCTTCCTCTTGTGAAGACATTGAAGCCTCCACCCAGAACTTTCTTTATACAATATGATGAGCATCTGCGATGTTGCCGTTGTGGCGGATTGTGGTCATCGAATCCGTCTCATTGGCTAGACAATAACATCCGACCTTATCTCGGCTGCCATCCAAGCTCGGATCAACCGTGAAGCCCAGTGAACGATTTGCTTTGACGGTACAATGGCTGATGTACAAGGATTTGATGAAATTAAACTCCTATCTGAACTGCAACGGGCCAGAGGCTGATTTTCGTCTCATTATGCAAATTCTCCCGTTTCCAATGCGGACGAAACGAGGAAAGATTAGTCGGAGGCTCCAACGCTTCGTCTCCATCAAGTGTGACTTGTTGCGACGGTATCGTCAGGGTGACAATATCTCTCCAACCATGCTTAATGCTGGACTCAAGCGACCAATAATTCGAAACTTTTACATCCAGCACTCGGAATACATCGTGCGTCGCAAGAAAGATGGTTGTCGCAAGGTGTCGAGTCTGGAGGACTATCTTAAAGAGGTCTGTACATTGAAGAAATAAAATGAGACATTTTTCTTTAAATGAGGTATTCCTCTTCAATCATTTCTATTATCTTGAGGTCATTGTGTACAAGGTTATTGTCAAATAAGGACACAATGCTCTTGAGTTGGTAATTCTTACAAAGGCGGGAAGCAAAGAAACAAACAAAAAGTCCACAGTGTGAGCTGTAAATGCTTTGAATGCATTTCTCGCGATACTGATCAACAGGTAGATCTAGCAGCTCTTCTTCAATCGGTGGTAGACCAAAGCTGTCCACATAGATGTACTTGTCATTCCTGTCTCTCATGTACAATAGCCAGTGTTCTCCGGGACCGTCGTGTGGGTGTGTATTGATAACTATAAACCCTTCTGTCGTTAAACTTGGTACCATATCAATTGCGAAGGTCCCGCGATACATATTCAAAGTTTCATGATTCAGAGAAAACAATAATTCCAGATCAAACACATTCATACTTAGTCCACTCGTACAACAAGATCACCATCGACTGATAAAATCTTGGGTGCTTCACTAATAAGTATAACCGACACTGCGCAAGGTAATGGCTTAGCAAACTTCATTTCAATTCTGCAATTGCCCTTGCGCAATGGATTAAAGTAGGAACCAAAACCAGTTCGTCAGCACTCAAGTTCCAATGCATGATAAAGGATTTTTTTTTATATTTTTCATAACTTAACTCGACATGTTTTTAATTCAGTTGATACAAGAGTTCATAGTAGCTTGCTCTACCCAGATCATTTTCCCAGTCATAGGATAGTTGCTTCCTGTATCCATCAACTGATAGTGTTACAGAGCTAATATTAAAATGCTCGAAACAAAAGGGGCTCGACTTGTAATCACCCTGATAAGCCTCGGTGCGAACTAGACATACAGTAAGTTGATCAGGAATTCTATCAGGGAATAAGTTTTCAAAGATTGCATCATGAAGGCCCGGCGAAAGCGAGCGGACTTTGCTTTCTAGTCCACGCATGATGTAACATGCCGGGGATGATCTAAGGGCTTTCTGGTGTGCAATAAAACTTGAGTTGCTAACTTTGACTTTGCGTGCTACAAGTGCCGCGCTGTGGATTTTCAATTGATGCTTATGAGTTTCATTGGTGCCAGTTAGCAATCTAAAGCTATCCGTATTATGTAGAGCAGTCACTCGAACCCCCACACCAGGTAACAAAAGCCTCCCTTGGTTTGTGAGGTCGGTGTTAACTTTCATGACTATTTAAAATAGTTTACCCCCACTTGTCCTAGCTATGCGCAACTTTGCATCCCGAGCGACTGGATCATTTGCTGCATGCTCTCCTGTGTCATATGTATACATTGCACAATCATCTAAAGTCTTCTGCAGATGAGTATTCGTATGAAGTAGGGTATCAATCATACATCGATAGGAGTTCAAACAATTGCTGCTTGCAAGACGTTGATTCAAGTGAATGGTTACATATTTAAATAAAGCGGCACCCAAGTTGTTGACTGGGAATACAATGTCCTCAGTGATACCGTCTGCTCTTCGGGTAATTGGTTCACTCCCGTCCGACCTCAATATCTGCATAGTTATATTAAAATACAGAGATGATAAATCGAGATACAAGTCTGAGAGATTTGTTATGTTCCATTCTATCGTCGATTCTCCTCCGCTGATTGTAGAAACAGGATAATAAACTTGCGCCTCGCATGATTCTATTGAAACTTGGGTAGGAGCTATGTTGAATAACTCACACTCCCCCTTCAAAGCCAGCTGGGACTGTGCGTGTACAACGTTGACCTACGACATCTTTGCAAATGAAAGGATACAATGCTTTCCTCAGAGCTTTATTTGTTAGCATCTTACCCGAGCAAAAAGACTCTTTTTTTCTTCCAACCCCCTTACCTCCCTACCTGGGATCCACCTGTTTTTTCGGAATGCGATGGCCGATTCGAAGCATTGTCCGCCACACTTTCTACAGGTGAAAGGGGCGACCCATTGTTCGACTTCTAACCAGCTTGGATGCTGATGCACACTTTTAACCCCACGCTGACCCGCTGTTTTCAGAATGCGATCCCGTTCACGATTGGAATCATTGTCCTCCAGTCCCCTTACCTTTTGACATTGTCCTCAGGCGAGCATGGTCCGTTTTTGCTAACCACCAGCCGTTCCACTCCTCTAACCCCCCCGCTGACCAGCTGTTTTCAGATCGCGAACCCGCTTCGAAGCATTGTCCGACACACTTTCTACATGTGAAAGGGGGCGACCCATTGTCCCGACTTCTAACCCCTCTTGGGCGCCATTTTCGGAGTGCGACCCTTTTCCATAGAAAAACCTTTTTCTTTATAAAGAAGAAACATCAATGTGTGAAAAAAAGTGTCTTCTTTATTTCATGGTTACAGAGGATTAATCGAAAATGTCTCTTCTCTTCCTCTTTTTCCTTCGATGTCCGCTGACTGCAATGTCCTTCAAAATCTGTGTGCCTAATTCGTTTGAGCTTGCTCTCAGTGCTTGCTTGATGTTTTGCCCTTCAGATAACTTTTTCGCCAAATTTTTCGCTGACCTCATCGCAGTACGGGCTATGTAAGGCTTTGCACGATGCAATAGTGGCAATGCTAGCTTACGCAAAGAACTAAAGAAGCCATTCCCAATTTGAAAGAGAGGCCCTTTGTATGGCACAAGATCACCAAGTCCCGATCCATAATGGATCTCGGGCACTTCTTTAAGATACATTTTTGAAGTGTAGAACTAGAGCTGTACGACCTGGTCCTCTAAAATGAAGTGGACGACCTGTCTCATCATACAACTTAATCGAAATTGACGTGATTTTGTTCTGTAACAGCTGGGTAGTTTAATTTTAAATCGAACAACGTATGAAAGTCGTATTTTTTAATTAACCCAGAAAAAATATATGTTAGAGGACAGTTCAAACGAGGCAAATCGCGCCACGTACGATGCTCGTGCGTGTAGTAGTTTCCGCGTAGGAGAGGGGGAAAGCCGGAGGCTGCTTGGGCGCGCTTTCTTCTGGACCGACTTTGACGGGATCTAGCACCGCTGACTTTATGCCTAGGAACTGGAGGATTTTTGTGATTATAGGCTGCACAATAGACACTGTCGACAGTCACCCACAGAACTCTGAGAGCCACAGATTTTCTGTTAAAAAATGCCAAACTTGGCGTAAACGTTCAAAAAGGCCAAACTTTGTTACCAATTTTCTTCATGACGGAACGTCTGAGAACATCGAGCTTAGTGCCGAGCTTGTAGCAAAGAAGAAGTTGAAGGTCTCGTGCTGGTGGGTGGGGCGCGCACCTTGCCTGACAAAAAAAACCGCTGCGCGTCTCTCAGGCAAAAATAAAAGATTGTCTCACTTGGCGTCTAAAGTAGAGACATGACGCCACCTTTTGAAAAATAATCAAGGAAATCAAAGATGGCATTTTTGAGAAAACTGAGATGCAACATTGGCAATTTTCGCCTACCATGTGTGATTCTCAAGCTAATAACACAGAAAAAACTGGGCTGAGAAAAATAAGCTCTATACAGCACGAAAGCTCTTTCAATGTCCTATCGAATGGCACTAAGCTCGATGTTCTGAGAGGTTCCGTCATGAAGCAAATTGGTAACAAAGTTTGGCCTTTTTGAACGTTTACGCCAAGTTTGGCATTTTTTAACAGAAAATCTTTGGCTCTCAGAGTTCTGTGGGTGACTGTCGGCATTGTCTATGGTGCAGCCTATAATCACAAAAAACCTCCAGTTCGTAGACATAAAATTAGCGGTGCTAGATCCCGTCAAAGTCGGTCCAGAAGAAAGCGTGCTCAAGCAGCATCAGACTTTTCCCCTCTCCTACGCGGAAACTACTACACGCACGAGCGTCGCACGTGGCGCAATTTGCGTGGTTTGAGCTGTCCTCTAACATATATTTTTTCTTGGCGAATTAAAAAATACGACTTGCACACGTTGTTCGATTTAAAATGAAACTACCCAGCTTCAAATATTGCACGTTATGAAAGCTGTAATGAATCTGGGGATCATCTTTATGTAAATATGGGACGAGTTTCAAAATGGGAAACTTTTTTGCACCTATGTGAGATGATTCGATAATGTCACAATAAATCATGAAATTATGAAACAATGGTTTAAGATTGAGTGGTGTGGTTCCGGTGTGGTGTTTGCAATAGACTGAATTGGTGCGAAACCCAACATATTACTCAAATATTCAGAAAGATCTATAGTTACTCCATCAACTGGAGTGAAAGTAAACAGCTGTGTATCTTCATTGTACGTTAGTATAGCATTGCTGCCTATCACATCTCTGATAGCTTATAGAAGCGAACGCGGTGTTTCGTAATAATTTGGTGGAACTTGGACTTCTTCCCTTGCAAGTATTACTTTTTCTAGAACAACACCAAAACTGAATGTAAATGGATCTCCAATGTATTGTGTTGTATTTTCTAACAGTTTACTGGAGTTTAATTTGTGGAGTCTCTTGAGTTGTTCAGGGATAACAAACAGACGTGGGACCAATAATGTATAGGTATTGTTTTGGAATAGTGTCTTTGCATCGATTTCATATCTTTTAAAGAAGCGATTTAGTGTGACACTGATAGAGCGACCTGGTATGAATATGATTGGAGCATATTGTGTAATGATAGTCACCTCTTCCTTTAAAAGCATCTTTGAGATAGCTTCCTCTCCCATGTACATGTTCTGACGTGGAACTTTAGCACCTACAGCTTTCAAACCCTGTATAGTGGACACACCCATGGCTTGTTGCAGTTCTTCATCCAAAAACTTAATAGAATGAATTATTTGAGGTAGTTGGAATGTGTACCTTCCATCAACATAACCAAATGCGATGTTGAATTCTTTTAAAACATCTTGCAGCGTGTGTTCCAAAGTCGATATCACAACAACTTCCTTACGCAGCTCAATAATGCTTCTGGAAGTAATATGTATAGTAGCATCGTTAGTCCGTGGAACGTTGTAGAATACATTAGAGATGGAAAGTTAATGCAGGCCGACTTCATATTCTTCATTCACTTGTAGTGGTGCACTCAGAGAAATTGTAAAGTCATTGAGACTGTTGTTCGGGTGCATATCCATGCAATCATTGGATAGGAGATACATGTAAAAATCAGAACTTCGCGACATCTTGGGCTGGAACCCAGGAATTAAATGAGTCATCATAACCTAGCCATTTCACTGTGACATCGTTTATTTTCTTTCGATTTACTATGCGTTCAATTGGGTATGGGTCGTCTTGTGATTTCACTACACGTTGCAATTCAATGGATAGTAAGTTGCATCGTCTTCGACCCCGTCTGGACCAGCTATGTAAAACACTGGTGGATCCGAGTTCCTGTATCGTGTGATCGTGTAGACAACTAAGGACCAGTGCCCAATGTACCCCTTGTCAAAAATTGATCTATTTGTAAGTACACGCACCTGATCACCAATATTCAATGGAAGCTTTTTTGGTTTGTTGTCGTTTTTACTGTGAAGTCTATTGAATAGTTCAATCTCGTTATTTTTATCGACGTCGTTCGGGGCCATCTTGATAGTCGAGTAATATGACGAATTGTAGTCGGCGATGATCTTTGGGAGAACAGCAATGTACTTGTGATCACCTTTACTGGCGAAATAACGATAAAGTCTAGCTTTAATACTTCTGATAGCGCGCTCGGCGAGCGCGGCCTTGAAAGGGGAAAATGAGCTGAATTTAATGTATTGAGTGACGTTTACACCATGCTTTCACGTGTTTGTTATAGAACTCTCTCCCTCTAACTACCTGCAGAAGACGTGGCTAGACTTTATGGCTCCTATACAACTTGATCAATCCTTTCTTCACATCACAGTTGTCTCGCGACGTAAACACCCAATTATTATTATTACTTTCTTCACATCTTCACCACGCTTGGTCTTAATGGGCGTAGCCATGAGCCGTCTTGATAAGCAGTCTATCACAATGAGTATGAAGGAAAATCCTTTATTTTGTTTCTTGTACTGCAGGAATGAAATCAGGTCTGCTTGATGAAGATCGTCGATGTGCAGTGAGATGGTCTTTCTTCTCTTAAATCTACGTCTTCCTTCTTTGTAAAGTGTGTAGACGTCATCTCGCTGTAGTTCTTCGATTGCCTGTTTCTTAGAGATGTTTCGACCTCTGCAGTATCGAGCAACCCCCCCCAAACCAGCGTTTGAATCCCTATAATTCATTCTTCTTCTGTGATATATTCATCTGATGATGATGATGAAAGCAGCTTTGTTCTTTGGGGCGATTTATACGTTTCCCAGAGTATACGTTTCCTTGCTTTCCTCTTCTGATGTATTTTGTGTGGCTGCAAGAACTTTGCCACTTTTCGGTACCAGGCAGGCTTCCCTTTCTTGTGTCCGGACAGATGCAACACTAATTCTTTTATATTAGAACCAGCGACTGTTTGGTTGTTATGAATGATTTCCCCCTTATCATTCCAAGTCAAGCTCCTAGGTAGCACTGCGACTACGCATCTTACTTTTTTAATGTTGACATTAGTAGGAAGCGAATTGTAATCAAATGAGCGTCCCATTGGAAGTGACTCATCGTTTTTTTCTTCCTGTACTGTGGGTGCTGGCTCTGTTTCATTAGATGGTTTCTGATGATTTTTTATAATGTAGTACATAGCAGTTAACATTCGTTTTACTTTAGTATCATCGCTTTCGTTAGATTCCAGAATTGATTCGATAGGAGTCAATACCTCAACCTTTGTAGCCATTTTTTAGACACCTACCGTCTTTGCTAGAGCACGACCTGCGACACCACCGAGCACACTGGTTAATCCCGTGAGTAATAAGGGGATTAGTGGCACTAATCCACCCCTCTGACGATAGAGGAAGGATCTTAGTCTTTTTGGTGATTTGTGCAGCGTTTTATATGCAATGTATCGAATGGTGTGTTTATACTTTTCCAGCTCTTTGAACAATCTGGGCGGTAGCTTAATATTACCATTCAATATATTCTTACAGACTTCAGAAAGAGCTTCTATGCTATGAGGTGGCGCCTCCTTTAAAATCTCATCGCGCTCTTTAGGTGTACATGTCGCAAGGACTTTTAGAAAAGTTAAATGATGACGCAGAGTTTTCATTTTGGCAAGAAAACAAACTGTCGAACGTTTCCAGTAATGCCTGTTCGCAGACGAAATTGAGACTGCGTCAGAGGGTGTAGGTCAATCACTAGATAACCAAATGGTTTCTCTGTTGCCTGCTCAAATGCACTGATAAAGTATGGTAATTGAGCTTTGCCGAAGATCTGGCGTCCTAAAAGTTCCAGCTGCGTGCGTGACCTTAAATTATTAAATAATATTATATATGTGCTATTGTGAGATAATGTTCTATAGTTGACATCGTTGTGAAATAAGTACTGACAAAGAAAAACAATTGATGCGTTCTTATGATGTGATGCTCTCGTATAGAGATGAACCATTTCTTGCATCACATTCTTCTCAGTCATGAGATCGTCGACTATAATCAAAGTAGGCACGCTCTCATCCCATGTCTTTGGTAGCTCTTTCTGGAATGTAACATCATTTGCGAATTCATTTTGCCATGTCGCATCATATTTGCTAACGTAAAAGATTTGCTGTGGGACTACAGTGAATACCGTAAGACTTCTTAGAATGTTACGAACGAGATAGGTTTTACCCGACATGGAAGGACCGCAAATAATAACCCTTGCAGGGTGGATAAAAGCAAACCGACCTGCGTCAGACATCACGATGCAAAAGTAAACGAGACAATGAATAAGTGATGTTGTGAGAAATAGATTTATTGTACATATCACCAACACCCATCGATTTGATCGTCTTGACTTTTTGCGGAACGACGCTTCATTTCTATAAGACGCTCGTGTGCGAGGAACCTCCTCACAGCTTCTGCTTTTGCTTCATATATTTCTTGTTTAAGTCGCCATTTTTTCTCGTCCGCCGTCTCCCGCTCATCATATTCCTTTCCAAAACATCGAGTGAAAAGCTTCCATGCAGCTCCCATTTTGTGTAGAAAGTTGATAGGTGAGTTGATCGTTGGTAAATGACGATTGAAACTCCCCGCTCGGGGATGTATTAAAAGATGTGGAAAGGGAATAAGATGTATTTTGCATGTTGATGCATGTTCAAACGCGAGAAGGAAACCCCTCTCTACGCGACGCGCGGCCGCGAAACGCGCGGGGCGGTCTTGGTGCGCGCTCCTTCTTGGCGCGAACGATCTTGCTCCAAATATCTTCCTATCTGGAGCGGTGGGGTCCCGATGGTCACCAGTATCTTCTGTTACCAGTCTCTTCCTAGTAATACTACTTAGTTGCTCTTTGTATTGTTGTACTAGTGCATACCACCGCACCGCACCTGATGAAGGACGGACTCCGTCCGGAAGCTTGTTTTTCAGTAAAATAGATGTTTCAATCTCTTTAAATACTTATTTTAGTGCATACTTACTGTATGCCGACGTACAAGTGTGATCGGATAGCACGGATGGTAATACGGGCAATACACGCACAGACGGTATTATAAACGAATGTTGCCAACATTGAGTCTGAGCACTAGTCGATTGCCAATTAAGATATCAGGAAATGGCCACGAAAAGGTTACTTCATATGCAATCAAAGCTCGCCCGAGGTGCCGGTATCTGGGAGGCTCTCAACTGGATGTACCAGCGGCTGTAAATTAGGCTATAAACATTGCCTGCACACAGCGCTTACAATGCCAGTCTGGAAAATCTAGTGCTCGAAACAGTATTCTCTTTTTTTTTTCTACACTCGCTTACACGCAATTTACCTTGATAATACCTCTATTATTCATGCAAAAATGACATTTTGGTATGTATATTTCTGGTAAGTAAGTATTATCAAATATCTGAATTCATTTTCAAGGCGTTGGTGCAAAATACTTTTGAAAATTTTCGTCGCAAAATAGGCTGCATATTATTACCCAGAAACTTCAGTAACATATTTGAAAGACGACTTTCACCCCTGTTTTTCCCTTCTTTTTCTTTCACATTACACCGGCCCAGAAAAAAGATGTCAGTCGACAATCCCCAGTGACAGGGGACTTCCTTTCGTTTGAGGGAGGTTTGAGGAGGTGAAGGGTGATAAAGTATTCGGGTCGACACACAGGAAACCAACCAAGGGAGATACGGAACGGTGGAGCGGCGAGACCTCGCAGCGGGACTCCGGGAGTCGCGATATTCCAACAGAGACCGTCCTTTTTTCTTTCCTGGACGCCAAGAAAAACGATTCGACAAAAAATAAAAGAACACAGAGTAAAAAAAAAATAATAACAATGGTCCCCTGACAACATAAGAGGTTCTTGTTTGAGTGTAGAAAAAAGTGCACTTCGACCTCCTTATCATGTGGGACAAGAAAATTTATGCTTTTTTTTTTCTTTTTTTAAAAGAACTTCTGAAGTGTAAATTTTTTCCTCCAGATTTCGCTGTGTTGGATGCTGAGGTCTCAGTTAATTCAATCCAAACTTGAAAATGTGGAATTCGGTCGTGGAAAAAGCTGAAGAACTGGACACTATATGAGCCAAATTTATGCATATTTTAGCGAATCACTATCTTTGTAGGTCAACACAGACACAGATGAAGTTACAAAATGGGGGTTTCCAGAGATGAATCTGAGCCCTAGTTGCCAACTGAAGGAATGATCACGGAGAAGTCATTTCATCAAAGCTCGCCCGAGAGGCCGGATTTTCGTCTCCGTAAAAAATGTCCCCAGGAAGAACCGTTCCCAGGAAAAAAAATGTCCCCCGGAGAAATCGTCTCCGCAAGAAGACTATCACAACAGGTAGTTTTCGTCAAACGGCGCTATAGCGTAGCGTAACGGGAAAGCCCAGCTGCGGGAACCGGAAAAAATGTCCCCGGAAAAAATGCTCCCGGAAGAAATGTCCCCTGGAAAAAATGTCCGCTGAGAAACATCCACTTTTGGTACGCGTAGAATTGTGCGATATTGCCGGTCTTGAAGTCCTCGGACTCAAAATAAATACTAAAATACCTAACCACTTACTAAGTGTTTTTGCTTGGAAAGCTTGTGCCACTTCCACTTACGATTTTGCGTAGAGAATACACTGCAATCAATTGTCATGTTTGTTGATAGAACGTGCGCACATGACTGGGATATTCTTATTTTGTTTCTTTCTTCTTATAGTGCTTCTTATAGCTTTAGTGCACAATTATCCGCACTTTACCAGCCACACACTTTCTTTTCGTAGTAAACATGATGCAGATTATTGTTTCTTTTTTTATCTTCTCTTGCTAGTCTATTTCCGAGCACCAAATACTATGCATTCCAGTCCAATCTGCACCATCCCATTCCGTGGTCATTCACTGGGGTGTCCACCTTGTGTCTGTTTGGCCTTTCAATTTTCAGCCTTCTGATTTTCGGCCTTCTGACTGTTCGGCGTTATGATTTTTCGGTCTTTTGGCTTTCGGCCTTCTGATAGTTCGGCGTTATGAGTTTTCGGCTTTTTGGCTTTCGGCCTTCTGATAGTTCGACGTTATTCGGCCTTTTGATAGGCTCAATACTTACACTCAATCAGTCTAAATAAATGCATTGCATTTAGCAACAGCTCCGCCTTTATGCATAAATGAACAAGATAAAATGAAAGGAACTTGACGCGCACAAGAAGATCTCGGAGCACAAATTTCGCCCAATAACGTGCTGATTATTACCCGGAAACTTCAGTACTATATTTTTAGACACTCCTTGGTTTTCACAGGGTACTTCACATTACACCAAACCTTTCGTTCAGCATTGTGTCACTAGTTCAGCCTACAATCCCTAGTGACCTGGAGCTTTTCCTTATCTTCGTCAGTAGGCCTCCCTTTGTCCGCGGTGCAAAGACAGACGGGTAAAGGTGTTGGGTCATCCCACACGCAACCAGCAAGCAGTGTCGAAGGCTGTACGCCGAAATAAATCTGTTAAAATAAAACATTAAAAAATCCACGCTTAAAATTCCACCCTTCGAAATCCATTTTCTGAAATAAACTCTCCTGAGAAGTCGGCTGTATATTAGACTATATTACACCGTTGTCGCGCGTTACTTGCACTGCTAAAACAGAACTTCACTGAATAATACGCTCCCGGGCATCCGTCATTCCGAATGATATCAGTCCCTCGCCCCCCTATTAAGTTGACAAAACTTGTCGCGGATCACATACAGACAGACAACCTACTTCCAGTGTACCGAAATCCTCGTTCACAGTTATAGCCCTGGCTAGCCCCAAGCGCGAGGAGGGTACTATTTTCCGCGGCGGACGTAGAACCGTCAGCTCTCCACCAATCAGGGACGATGGATGTTAAAAGATTTATTTCGAAGCGTTTATTCTTCAAAGTTTATTTTTCGGAGTTTATTTCGACAGCGTGGATTTTCTCATGATTTATATTGAAGAGTTTATTTTGCAAATTTGATACAATCCCAAAATTCGCGGTCACCCCCCCGCCGGCGCACTCCGTCACTATACTCAGCCGCTATGCGGGAAGCGGCCTTACAGGATGTGAATTCAATGGGAGACAGCGTTTATGCCAATTAACAGCAAAACAGAATAAAATTTTAAAGATGTCATCGTCTAATAGAGAAGAACACCATGTAAAGAACCCCTGGAGACATGAAAGGTGCCAGCAGAATATAAGCCTAGTGCACCCTGGCCAAATGAATTTTAATGCATTGCGCCTATGGGGATTCCGTCGATTTTTGCACATCGCCCATGTTTAGACTACAATTTTTCGACAAAGGCAGTCAAATTCTGGAAATGTCATCGCCTATTTTCGTTCAGCACGTCCTCCAGGCCACATACCAACCACGGCACGATGTGTGAGTGTTAATCCTGATGCACCCAGGGCCTTCAAAGTTGCGACTCAGACAGGGTTCCCCTCCTAGGCGCTCGACGGACTAAGTCCCAGTATTATCGTAATACGGATGCGCTGAGACTGTACGGCCGGTCTCAAGGGGTTCGAAACGAGATCGGTCATTTTTTCCAGAACTCGAAGGGACTGACAGAACAGACAACTTTATTTTGAGTGAGTAATATACAAATGATACCGTTTTGTATTTTATATCGCTTTTATATTAAACTATACAACTTGATAAAACTGTCCATTTCGAGTGCGGTTTTGGAAGCGATTTTGTCAAACGCGACCTCTCAGGGTGCAACAGTGGAACAAGGTACGGGGTTCAAACCCCGTGATCTTACTTTCACATTTACATACTACAAAATCAGCTTAGGACATCTTTAATATTATTTTTATATCAAATGATATTAAGCCCCGAAGTTGACGAAATTCGCCACTTGGCCATTTCGAGTGCCGTTTTGGAAGCGATTTTGTCAAACGCGACCTCTCAGGGTGCAACAGTGGAACAAGGTACGGGGTTCAAACCCCGTGATCTTACTTTCACATTTACATACTACAAAATCAGCTTAGGACATCTTTAATATTGTTTTTATATCAAATGATATTAAGCCCCGAAGTTGACGAAATTCGCCACTTGGCCATTTCGCGTGCCGTTTTGGAAGCGATTTTGTCAAACGCGACCTCTCAGGGTGCAACAGTGGAACAAGGTACGGGGTTCAAACCCCGTGATCTTACTTTCACCTTTACATACTACAAAATCAGCTTAGGACATCTTTAATATTATTTTTATATCCAATGACATTAAGCCCCGAAGGTGATGAAATTGGCCACTTGGCCATTTCGAGTGCCGTTTTGGAAGCGATTTTGTCAAACGCGACCTCTCAGGGTGCAACAGGGGAACAAGGTACGGGGTTCAAACCCCGTGATCTTACTTTCACATATACATATTACAAAATTAGCGTAGGACATCTCTAATATTATTTTTCTATCAAATGATATTAAGCCCCGAAGTTGACGAAATTGGCCATTTGGCCATTTCGAGTGCCAGTTTGGAAGCCATTTTGTCAAACCCGACCTCTCAGGGTGCATCAGGGAAACAAGATACGGGGTTCAAACCCCGTGATCTTACTTTCACATATACATACTACAAAATCAGCTTAGGACATCTTTAATATTATTGTTATATCCAATGACATTAAGCCCCGAAGGTGATGAAATTGGCCACTTGGCCATTTCGAGTGCCGTTTTGGAAGCGATTTTGTCAAACGCGACCTCTCAGGGTGCAACAGGGGAACAAGGTACGGGGTTCAAACCCCGTGATCTTACTTTCACATATACATATTACAAAATCAGCTTAGGACATCTTTAATATTATTGTTATATCAAATGATATTAGGTCCCGAATTTGATGAAATTGGCCATGTGGCCATTTCGAGTGCCGTTTTGGAGCAATTTTGTCAAACTCGACCTGTCATGGTGCAACAAGGGAACAATGTACGGGGTTCAAACCCCATGATCTTAGTTTCAGATATACACATTAGAAAATCAGCTTTGGACATCTTTAATATTATTGTTATATCAAAATATATTAAGCCCCGAAGTTGATGAAATAGGCCATTTGGCCATTCCGAGTGCCATTTTGGAAGCGATTTTGTAAAACGCGCCCTCTCGGGGTTCAACAGGGGAACAAGATACGGCGTTCAAACCCCGTGATCTTACTTTCATATATACATACTACAAAATCAGCTTAGGACGCTTTTTGCTTAGCGAGTGTCGTTTTGGAAGCAGTTTCTTCAAACGCGACCTCTCCATGTACGCCCTGGCACCAGGATTAAAGGGGCTTCGCACGGTTTAAAAGGCTCGATCTGCTGCCCAACGTTGCGGTAGCCTCTGTTACAATCCCAGTACAAGCCGTTCATAGTATCTTTTTGGCACCATGATACATATCATTTGAGTCATTGTAAAGGGCCCTGCTGCCGCCGTTTCCAAATTTTGCGGTGGTTTCCGATGCAATCACAGGAGAGGGGCATAACATAAGCCGTCGCGTCTTTATATGTGTGTAAAATGTCTGCCACCGTGATTAAAGAGGTTTTTGTCCGTTTTAAAGGGCTCTGCTGCAGCCTTTTATGGAGTTTGCGGCCGCATCCGTTATAATTCCAGTAGAATGGCAATAGCATAAGCCGTTGCGTATACTTATATGACTTTGGAACTATGATACAAGGGGTATCGACCGTTTTAAAGGGCTCTGCTGCCGCATTTTCCGTATTTTGCGGTTGTCTCTGTTACAATCCCAGTAGAAGGGCATAGCACAAGCCATTGATGACATGTCATCGGCAGCATGGTACAAGGGGTCTCGCCCGTTCTGAAGGGCTATGCTGCATCCTTTTCCAATATTTGCGGTCGCCTGTGTTATGATCTCGGTAGAATGACATAGTATAAGTTGTTGATAATATGTCTTTGGCAGCATGACACAAGGGGTTTTGCTCGTTTAAGAGGGCTCTGCTTCCACGTTTTCCGAATTTGGCGATCGCCTGTGTTATAACTCCAGCAGAATAGCATTGCACAAGCCACTGATAACTTTCTTTCTTTCGCTCCATGATACAGGGAGTATCGCCCGTTTTAAAAGGCCTTGCTGCCGCCGTATCCAAATTTTGCGGTCCCCTCTTGCGCAATTCCGGTAGAAAGGCATAGCATAAGCCGTCATGAATATGCCTTTTGGTACCATGATACAAGGGGTTTCGTACGTTTTAAAGGACTCTGCGGCTGCCTTTTCCGAATTTTGTGGTCGCTTCTGTTGCGATCCCTGTAGAAGAGCATCATAAGCCGTTGATAATATCTCTTTGGAACCATGATTAAAGAGGCTTCGCTCGTTCTAAAGGGGCTCTGCTGCGGTCTTTTACGGATTTTGCGGTCGCCTCCGTTACAATCCCAGTGGGAAGGGCAATAGCGTAAGCCGTCTCGAACATGCATTTGGCACCATGATACAAAGGGTTTTGCCCGTTTTAGAGGGCTCTGCCGGCGCCTTTTCCAAATTTTGCGGTCACCACTGTTAAAATCCCAGTACAAGGGCCTAGTATAAGTCGTTGATAATGGCTTGGCTATGCAGAATACACCTGTGACTCTTTGTGGTGTATTCCTTGGTTGCCCCTGCCATCATCGGGGTTGCAGAAAGGTTACTTTTTACTTTTCTCAAAGATGTTGGCAAGTGATACAATGTTTCAGAAGGAGACTGTGGATCATTTCTTGCGGGTAGACGTGTAAGCGAATCATGGACTTCTTTATGCGTGCTGCACTTCGAGAAAAATTGGTTGATTACCATGAACAGTGAAATTCAAACGGCTTCGTAACGGATATGTATTTTCATCTATGATATCTTTTCCTCAGACTTTAGCACCAGTGCTCGTAGGTGTCTGTTGCCGTGTAAATGTTCGGACTGCCGGCGATTTGCCGTGCAAGTTCACTTTTGTGCCCCGTATCTTGGCAAGTTTTTTTCCTTGCCATATCGTCGCGGCTCTCTCATGCTGAATTCAAACGGAAGGTATCAGCTTTTAGTCCGTTGCGCAACTCGTATCAGCAGCGAAGAGGAACGACAATTTCTTCTTTGTCATTGTTGTTGCGGCTGGCACTATCATCAATGCGCATAGAAGCCAAGATGCGGTACCCGGCGTGATAAGATGTCTGCGTGATTTCGAGTGGAGCGAACCATAGGGTGGTATATCTATATGGATACATATCTATGGGTATATGCATTGGTGGCCAAGCTGTATCGGGAAATCTCATGAATTACAGGGGAGTGGTTGGAAAAATTCAGGGGGAGTGTACACCTCCCTAGAGGGTGGGGGTAATGACCCTGGAAAGGACCGCAATTATAGCAAAGTACCTTAGCGTAAACAGCTGAGCGGTATAGTTATTAGGCATTCGCATATACAATTCGTCAATGAAAAACTTCACTTGACACACCAACAGAAACAAATGAGCTTCTTTTCCAAATGAGACATTGAAAATTTGAAAGGTGTTGCAAGTTCTTCGTACATAGTTCTTCACGAACGATTATCCCAATGTTCAGGAGCACTGAAATTGTCGGTTTACACACTGTATTGTTGATTTTGCTTGCATTTTCAACGTGAAAAAGAGAACAAAATCAGGGAAAGAGAAATAATTAAAAATTTTCGCACAATGACCCTCGTACATAACTACTCCATCTATTTTTTTTTCTTTTTTTTCTCTGCGCCTCTCTGTGCTCCGTATATAGTTTTTCGCGCATGATATCCGGAGAGGCTGCTGCTATGCTGTAAGCCCATAAACTTAGTGTAATAATTAAGATGATGTCATTCTCTGCACTTGTCTCCACTGTTACTTCTCAATTATCATATTACTTACAGTGTAGTTTATCAAAATGCACGTTCAGACCAGATCGCTATAACTACTTGTTGAGGTTCATGAGTCACAAGAACTGCTCGAATGTGAATGTACTTCCTAACGTCGACAGGAGCAGCACTACATCGAGCAAGGCTAAAAACAATGCCTGAAAACCTGGTTTCATTCCGAATTCTTCATTATTGGTGTGTGCGTGTGTGTGTGTGGGGGGGGGGGGGCAGCTTTATTCTATTTATTGGTCAAGAGCCCTCGGGACACAGAATAGCTGACTGCAAGCCATGCACATGCGGCCCGCGTGTGTGAGAGCCCTGATTGCCCTGATCTAAGCATTGCTTCATCTTAAGCGAGAAATAAATAATGTACTTGAGGGCGCGTAGCACTTGTTTAGCGTTATCTCCAAATCTGGTATTTAGTTCTGCTCCAAAATCTCTGGTCCAAAGAAGTCGCGTTTGATCAAATCATTGCCACTCGCAGACGCCACCACTCGCATCGCCAAATTGTCCATATTTTCCATTTCATTTAGTAATAACTGTGGATATAAACGTGATATCGAAGATGTCATCACTTAATTACGTAGTCTGTATATCCATGCTTAATAGCTATGAGTCCGCGGCCTATACCTGTTTCCCTTGCTAGAGCCTGCGAAGTAGCGTTTGGTCAAATCATTCAGTTTCAAGCGACCAAAGAACAAACAGGAGACAAGATCACACACAAGTCGCTCTGTTGTTGTTTCGTGTTTGTTCTTTGGTCACTTGTGGATTTACACCAACCAGCCCAATCTATATACTTCAAACATTTTGCCAAATCGTCGCCCAAGTGGCACTCACTGGCGCCAATTTGTCAGTTTCCTCTATTTTAGCTCGTAATAACTCTTGATACCAATTTGATACTGACGGTATCATCATAAAATTACGTAGTCTGTGTATCGTCTGCGGACCGTAGCTGCTGTCCTTGCTGCACTCTTAGAACTCGCATTTAGTCAATTTGTCGTCCAGAAGGCTATCACAGGCGCCAACCTGCCAATTTCATCCGGCATCTCCCGATATCTGGAAAGTCTCATGCGCGTTCCCACAGTTATACATCACGTCTTATTCTTTATCTTACGCGAATGCTCCCGGGCGTGTTATCGGTGTTGTTATCAGGTCGGGACGCGAAAAGGGAATTGTTCGCCTCAGATATGTCCTCCTCTCCCTGCCCAGATCTGTTCCTCCTCACGTACTCACGCGCCACCCTGTAAACTTAGCTTCCTTCCGTAGTCCTCTGCTATCAGGTCAAGCCGGGTTTCAGAGGGGGTGTCCCTGAATGCTGCTCTTGATTTAAGAGATTTATTTTTAAACGTTTTATTTTTACATGATTTATTTCGGCGTCATCCCGTGTCGAAAGAGGGAAAATCCAGGGAACCCGTATCGAAAAAGTGGGTGTACCGCAAAATAAAGTGATCGAAATCCCCGTTGAAAAATAAACTACTGTAAGTAAATGTTATCTGGCTATAAAATGCACAGTTGTGCGCGGGAAACTGACAAAGCGCAAACAGACTAACCTGAACATGAAAATGCAAACACCGAACATGTACTAACCTAATAATAAACTAACCAACGTGCTGTTCCGTCGTGTCCGCCCTGCTAAGCATAAGTCGCTAAAATGTGGGTTTCGTTCGCTAAAATGACTTGGGCAGACATCGAAATTCGTGAGTTTGTGTGGTAAATTGTGATGTCGGATTTTTAAACACGGCATATCATCGTACGAAGCAATCGAGCATTGTCGTTGGTTTTCCTTGTTTCGAGAACGTGAATTTGGGTTTCGGAAAAGATGGTTTCTGATTGCGTGGGCGGAAATAATGGTGCAGCGGTCGCTTGATCGTTTTTTCTTATTGGTTCACCTGTTGGTTCACAAAAAATAATAATAAATAAATAAAAGAAAGAGAAGAACAAAGAAAGCTGCAGTTGTAAATGCCGTTATCCTAAGTTCCCCAACCCTTTTTCAAGTAATAATTGATGTCAAATAATAAACATTTTTAACAAATAAATCAGTCAAATAAATAAAAGACATCTTTGGATTATGCTTACTGGGTGGTGCTCCTATGTCACGTATCGTACTTCCTGTGTCGTATTTTCAGCTATTGTAGGTCAGGCACAGACTTTGCAGTTGTTCTCTCATACTTTGGATGTCGATGAACGGTATCTTCAGCAGAAGCGGAGTTGTACGGGCTATGAAACAATGAATAAATGGATGTACAGCTTTCATTGTACATAAACATCGACACAGAAAAGATGCAGTGGACAACTGTAAAACCCGTGTCTGGCCAACTGTAGAAAAATACTAGCATCCGAGGACGATATCACTAGCAAACTAATGCAGCGAATTATATCGATTTTATGTTGCCCATTGAATGGAATTTCAAATCAGGAGAGCGAATGGTAACACTTGGTCGGCTGTGATGCGCTCCATCGGCTATCTGCAACTACGCCCCTGTATGTTTGGCAGCGCAGGTGCTTGCGGGACCATTTTTTTCCGTCCACACAACCAGGGACCTTTTTTTTTCTTATACCCCGCGAATTCGGACATCGTGGATTTCGCAACCGGGAATATCGAGGTCCTCCCTAAAACCTCAGAAGTTTAGGACTGACTGCGGCGTGCACTCTTAGCGAAAAGAAAAGGAAACCGCGAATTATTATTTTGAGAGGCGACGGTAGAATTTCTAACGTTTTTCAGCATTACAAACATTACAGCACAGTCCTGTTGAAGGTTACTGTAAAGAATGACTGTAAAACCCGGCTTGCAGTAACCGGAAATACGAGAGATTCTCGTTAGCCTTATGTGACAGTTCAAACAGTTGACTGAGTCCGCACAAACTCGAACCGGCAAAATCGGGCAAATTGACGTTTCACATGAAGCTAATAAACTGGTCTCACTCTTCTATACGCGTACCGTGCGCAGAGAGGGAGAGAAAAGAAGAGGGTTGTTGGTCTCCGTGTCCTTTCTCTTTACATTACACAGGCACGACTCTGCAGGCTCAGGGGATAATCCCTTTACGAGCAGCTAAGCAACCTTTTGTACTGGTCTCCAAGGCCACGCTCTAAGTCAGTGGGCCATGAAAGTAATGAGGAGAGAGAGAGAGAGAGGGGAGAGAGAAAAAAAGGATGCAGGAACCAGCATGCTATCCACACCCCATACCAGCTAGCACCATGATGCGCATGCGCATCGCTTGCTGGGCGGATGGATACCGTCAACGCGGTTTCTCATTTGCGTCACTAGATGGCGCCACAGAGTGACATGCTTTCAGTCGGTGTGTATGTGTGCTCACATTTCATGCTTTTTTATAAAAACGAAAAGTGGTAGACACATAAACTTGGTGTCTATCGAATCCTGAAATATTTCGAGAGAAAGTAAATGAGAAGTTTTTTTTCGAAATGGCTATAGAAGTTTAATAAAAACCTGGAGGAAGGAGAAAAATGGTGTATTTTTTTCACATTCGTGACGTCGCCGTAAAATACATACGACATGTATCAGAAATGTATAGACGTTACCCGATTAATCTCTTCTTCCTCTTTATAGTAAAACCACCCGCGTTAAAATCTGCGCGGTGGTTACCGAGAAAAAGCATAAAATATGTTCCATAGGAAATACATTGGGACGGAGAGCTGGTATGCCCTCTTAAGCCCAGGAAAAACCCTAGACAGTATAGGCGGCACCGGGATTCGAACCCGGGTACCTCCCAGCCTCGACATAACATGGCAGCACGGTTCACTCAACCACGCCAGCTGGTGCCTCGGAGATGACTCTTGGCGAATATCCAAATACAGAACGGGCAGATCTGAGCCTCATGCGCCTTCGATCCAGCTGTGTGACGTCATATCCGCTCTGAGCACCTCTCAGCGAATAAGCATAAACGCCCCCAATGGGCGGACCCCGACGTTAGAAGAGGGCATCTCCTCCTGAAAAATTCTTTGTGGCAAACCAATGGTTTTGCTTACCGAAAGCATTAGTGTGATTCCCTGAACGAGGATCGTCTTTGAAGAAAACCGAGAGACACGGACAGAGAAGACGACACACGCAAGTTATCAGTGGTCTTACATTGTGCGACACAAAATAAAGAATCGGACAATGACAAGCAGGCTATTCGTGAGCATATGCATCATATTGTCTGGCTTCATTCAACGCCCTCATGGGGCGGTTTTTCACCCTGCGTTGTACCACCTTGAACAGGAGGGATGACAGCGTTGTGACAATACCAGCTTCATCCTGTCCCAGGTAGGCCTCTGTCGAGGCCATGGTCTCGTTCAAATCCGCATCAAAGCGACGGGATCCGTTAGACGGGATTTGGTTCTTTGATGCATCTGTCGCAGTAGTTGTGGAAGTAATTACCATGCGAGTGCTCAACAGCGCCAGGAATAGAAAGCACATGCAACAACAGCACCAACAGCAAATAGCAGCCATCCCACATAATGCAATTCCCATTATTATTCCATTTGCTGCTTCATTTTGATTGGGAGGAGGTTGCATTGGAACTTGCGCATCGGGTACCTGCATCGGTTGCATGGGTTGCATAGGGTAAGGTCCAGGAGCCATTTGTCCTGGTCCTATTGGTCCCGGCTGACCTCCATGAAAGTGTTGCGGTGGAGGTGGTACCATTGGTCTCTCTTGTCCGGGGCTTGGTTGCCCCACCGGAGGCGGCTGTCGCATGTCCCCTTCTTAATCCGAAGGTGTAGCTTGACTGGAAGGGCTCTGCTGTCCCACTGCTTACAACACTACTGCACAAGTTACTTCGCGGCTATCCTCTCCTGACCTATGGTTACCAGGTGATGCATCTACTTCTGCTCCGCAGCCAGTAGTTCCTGGGCTCTCGAAATTCAGAGATCCCACGTGTAATTTGTGCACCTGGGAAATAGAGCGGCTGTGGCCCTCCCTGCAGATAACAGCAAATCGGCGCGTCCGTCTTCTTCTTCTTCTTCCTCAGTGCAACTGGCTGTGATACACAAAGGAAGATTGGCCAGGGCTATCAAACAGTAAACTGCCACAGCGACTAAACTTAACAACGAACTTAAACTAAGCGAACTTAGAAATAACTAGAAACATTGAAGAGGGGTGTTGACCAAAATAAACCTTCGATAATAGATCGTGATAAAATAAATCGTGACAGAATAAATCGTGCCGAAACAAATCATATTCATAATCCCATGGTTTTCGAAATCCCGCTACCGACTCGGAAACCACCAGCGGCTATTCCGCCACTGACAAGTTTCAAAACCCCTCCACCAAGAAGCCGGTGGCTGCCTTGGCCCCACACCGGACGTGTACGTATCTTGAGTAGGTTCACAAAATACAGAGCTTTACATGCTTTTCCAGTGTTTTAGTAACCTACTCAATACTTTTTGCGATAAGTATTTTTAAAGTGCTTTGAAGTACTTAAAGGTACTGTAAAGCAGTAGACAAGCTTCATATGCCGGTGATGTGGCTAGAGACTTTGTTGCTTCTAAATACCATATGCGGAACCATACGACCGACAAGGATTACCCCATTCAGAAACTCAGTTGCTCTTCCATACTGTACGCCATTAAAGTTGCTGAGGGCTAGTTTTGTTGTCCTTGACGTCATTAGGCGGATCCACTTGAACACTGTTTCGACGAACCATGCTGTCGTTAGTGCAGATTTGTCCAAGGTTCCATTCTCCACAAGTAAACGAATTGAACGCGCTATCAATATTTTTAATTTGACATGAAAAATGCGGCGTAGTGGAGCGGTGCGACACCGGGTGTCAAACAACACCAGCGGGCAACACTGAAAATTGGTATTACACACTATTACATCGGAACTTCGTTATTTTAGTAACCATATTATTAGTTTCCCGGTTTACCTATGTATTCTGAAACCACTGTTAACAGTGTTTTTTGCTAAGTAACCCAGCGCTGGCCGCTGTTCGATGGAGGCTCTCCCTACTTCTCTGCTGCGCCTGCGCGCTCCTTCTGTTCGCGGCCTCTTTCGAACGAACAAACTCTCTCTGTGAACATCTGTGAACAAACAAGTCCCGACGCTGTCTGGCTTCTTGAACGTGACACATTTTTTTCAACGGCTCAGCATTTCATTTCAGTTCGCTTATCCGTTTATCCTCAGATGTGGATCGTTGTGTGGATTGCAAGGGCGGATTTTATGGTGGATTGTGGTGGGTTGTTATGTCGGGCCCAGTGTTATACGCATGCAATGTGGTGGCCGCCGTATGTGGCAGGAGTACGGATTCATTTCGAATACCTAGTACAGTGTTGCCCGCAATCTTTAATTGTAATTTTCTAATTAATTGCACCGTCGATTGGAATGAAACTTGCGCAGTTTTTGTCCTGGTGGCTTGGACTATCGAATAGCCAAACTAAATGACATTTGGTTGGTGCTGCTTTACAGTACCTTTAAAATACTTTTTTCAGTATTTCTTACTTAAAATACTTTCCTTCCTCGTCAAGCTGTATCCTGCACACTTGCCCGCCGTGTCCGAATACCTCTTCTTCTCTTTGTTTCTTTCTCTTTTTCGGGAATTCGCGCATCTGTCATATATCCTCCTGTACAATGGGCTGGTCCCACGCTTGGCCTTGCTTGTCAATATCCCGACCCATTCGACAAGAAACGGTTCTTTGCCAGGGGAATTTCCAGGGGATTAGGTGTAAAGGAATCCCGGCACATATTTCCTAGGTCACTAAGGCAATAAACACGAGCCAGAAGTTAAAAGACCTGAGCTAACAGACAGAAGGGATTACGAAGTTTTGGATCAGAACAGATATCACCAACGTTTACCGAAAATTACTTTACACCAATACTTTACAAATAAAATATATGCTTTAAGAAAATGTAAAGTGAAATTTGACCCCTCTGTTTCTGTGTACGACCTGGTAGTGTTTGCCTGTGTGATGCCTCACATAGAGCCTAAACACTCAAAGCGCGTTAATTATTACACAGAATAAATTATAAAAATTAAATCGGACGGTAGGTTGCGCCCCGCAACAGCTAAAAAAAGTCATGATGGGGGTACTCCCGTCACGTGATACCTAAGTAATACACAATGAACTTATGACCGGCTACTAATCTACAATAAACACTACTTTTAGAATCACAAGAATTACTGGGACAATTCTTCAAAATATCGAAGAAACAGTATCCCAAAATACTGTCAGCGCGGTCAGCGCCCTCTCTTTGCTCTCCTCCCAAGTATATCGCACGGCGACGGCGTGTATTGCGGCCTTGCGAGGTTTGTGTACGCAAAAAAAGTTCATTTCCTGCCGAAATTGAACAAAGCTTCACCAGACAGCGATACCAGGTATCTACTGTAATGTTCGGGGATACACCAAGTGTGCTCTTTCGACAAGGGACGTTGTGTACCACAAGATTCCAACGGAAAATGCACGGAAACGAAAGTTGTTGCAAGCGCTTGGTCAAGACATTCGTGAGCCACGCCGTATTTGCTCAACCCATTTCTCTGACGAGTCGTACGAAATGCTAGCAGCGGACGGTCGAAATCTTCTCAAATGGACCGCAGTACCGACTCCAGTGTTTCACCTTGTGACATCTGACGATGCGAACACCAGTGCACACGAGGTATGTATTTACCGATACACAGGATGGGGTTCACTTCAAATTCAAATCGATTTTTGTGATGCCTACGCTGCATAATGTACCAAACGCAATATCCCCCTCCCCCTGGGGAGCCCTGAGCTCTCGCAGGAGAATATAAGTGTCAAATAAATTATGCGCTATAGATACTGACCGTATTCTTCACTCATATCAGCGGCACAGGCTTCCATCGTGACTGACAAGAATGTGAAACTCGGAAGTAAAAGCGTGCAAACGCATGATCTACCGTCAACACATCTCAACCTTTATCCAGTGATGAATTCAACACCTATTGTCCATACACACCCATGCTCACAGGTGGGTCAAGCTCTTGTTTTGTTGAACATTTTAACTTCTGCATTTCTTGCAGGTGCATGATATGACAATATGTGCACCACTGGTGGAACCAGCTGTTGAGTCATTCTGGAAATCTAGACAACAGTTTTGAATGACCTGCTGATACAAGTTTGCAGACACTAAAAGCTCTTCTACTCTGCAGTGTTGTGCCTTCTGCTTTATCAGACCGGAAGAAGTACATCAAATGTGCATCCTATTCAGAACTTCCGGTGCATCTCACACAGTGGGCACAGATGTTCGCGTCGCGCTTCTCCCCACAAAGGCCGGGTGCCCAAGTGAACACAATTTATCATAGAAACCTCAGCCAGAAGTGAACAAGATGACTGCGGGGAATATCTTGCTGTCTGGCACAATCCTTTTCAATGGGACCAGTACAGCCAAGGTGTGAATTCATAGCGCCTTATGTTTTCACAGATTCAAATGACACCTTGTAGTATTTGCTGTTGACCAGGTTCCCTGGTTACTCGAGCTGATTAATATTAAAGTCACCTCAACAGACATTCCTACAACACCTCACCTACAACACCTACCAGAAAGGTCGCAGTCTTTCGCGACACAGGTACATATGATTATCAGCACTCACAGCCATAAGAGACTGAAACATTCAAATAATCTTACTGAACTTACTTTCGAATAGAGTCCGTCCTTCATTAGGCATTATACAGACACGCATGGTACAGATATTTATGCTGATGACATTAGAGAAAGGGAACAAAGAAGGTAGTGAGGAGGAAATCCAAATTCTTGTTAGAAAGTATTGAGTGAACGAAAAATAAATACTAAACAAGGCACACAGGCTTTGCGTAGTTGAATTTTCTGTTTCAATAATTCTATCTGCAACAATGACATGAAAGATACATGTAGTAAAAGGTAAAAAGAACAAGCTTGTACAATTGCAATATGCAATTGCCATGCTCGGGAATGCTTAGTGGCCATGTAATCCACAAGAGGATCTTGTAACAGAGGGTTAAGAAAAAGCTTGAAGCTGCGGTCACGCCCGGTGCATTTGCTGAGCTAAACCCGTGGATGCAGCATACTTGTAACAATCTTTACATGTGTAGTTCCAATTCTGAGGGAAATGCAGAGCTTCTGCTTACCATGTGGAGAAGTAAGCTTACGTATACAAATGAGCTGTCATTCAGGAAACAGTGTATACAAGCTTCGAGATAATGTGTCTAGGTTTGACCCGGCACGCTTTCAACATCCATGACAGCCATGAGGGACCATGTTTCGATGTAAAGAGCATAGGGAAGACACTTAGCCATGTGTCATGGCTAAGTCTACACATCTACAGCCTCTGCGAAGATAAGATATGGTCATGACCCACGATCGTATCTTATCTTCGCAGAGGATGTAGATCAGTTCCTGAGTGAAACACCGACAACTTGCAAGTGAAACAGTCGCGGGCTGCAAAAGGCCTGAGCCCGCACCAATGACTGCAATTGGACTGGTATGAGGGAAAAAATGGGAAATTTATAATAAGAAATTGAGAAAGTGTTGCAAAGACGGATGTGCACAGAAAAAGTCTAAAATTTTTGTCAACGATAGGGATGCCTCTGAAGAGAAGCCTCTGTTGATGTCATTGGCATGACCACACCTGGGGCCTTCTTATACTGATAAAGTCATGAACTCGAGACGTTTTATAGGCAAGGTGATAGCCTATGTTCTCTTAGAGCTTATGGACTGGAACGTGTTTGTGGCAAACACCTCTGCACTGAACAGACGAAAAAAAAAGCATACATATACATTGCATTACTGGTTGGTGCGAGGTAGCACTTGCAAATTGATATGAACACAGTATGGGGATGTTCTCCTCCATTGTTTGCTGGTTTACTGCTATCACTTGTATGCTCATTCGTAAACACAGTGATCAATAAAGCAACCTTACAAGCTTTGATGTCTGTAGAATGTATTTTACTGCGTTGTGGCTGTCTGGTTATTCCAGAAGGGTATATAGCCGACCTCTCTTGTGCATGAAAGGGATACTGTTGTGACCAAGCAGTGTTCACGACCAAACCATCCAGTGTACCTCTGTCAAGATGGGAGACATTCAATGCTGCCTACAAGCACCTGAAAGAAAAGTGAGAGCCTCATCTCAGTGAAAGCGAATAAACACACACATGATCATACAGCACCTACTGCATCACACGTCAAAAAGGCAAAAACCTTTGTATGCTTCAGAAGGAAAGTTTTCCCTTATGGCATGTACAGCACACGCTTCGAGGACCTTTCTGCAGTGCTTTCCTAATGGTCCCCAGAGCAACTTGGTAAACTGTTTGTAGGCAATGTACCGAAACTTCCTGCATGTACCATGGACAGCGTGAAATTATGATATGTAACTTTACTAATAACAAACCGAAGGCACACATGAATGAACTCACTTGTTCACTTCGCTGTTCCTGATAACAGCGTATTCGTCGCTTTCTCTCACGTAGCAGTAAGATACCTGGAGCAACTCAGTCTTCAAAGTACAGATTTCTTGAAATGCAACCGCTGCGCTGCTTCAGTAACGTCTCATTTCGCGGCAACAAAGCATTCTTCTGCCGTCGCCATCGGCACGCATTTGCCGCAAGGACACTTGAACCGAAAGAGCAATGCCATATTTCCGCTGCGAGGTTCTCAACATTTTCAGTACACATGAAGAGTGTTTCAGACGGCGGCAAAGTGACTCCTATGACGATAATTCATCCTCCGTCGAACCCCTGGTTGAAATTCCCTAGGTTGAATTTCCCTGAATTGGGTGAATTGAATTCCCCTGGGCTGAATTAACCCTGGGTTAAAATTCACTTTACAGTTCCTTTAAAGGAACTGTAAAGTGAATGTCAACCCAGGGTACCGTAACTTTATGATTTTATGAAAGCCTAGGAAGAGTACATCTCAGTTATGAAATATTTCTTTTGGGATCCCTTTTTTCTTTGAGTAATCGGATTTCAAAGATTGCCTTTGAGCGCAAAGCTGAGTACTCCCCCAGCAACAACACTGGGTTGGCTAGTGTCGGCTATGGCTAGTCTCGCCTTTCGTATCCGCGCCCCGGTCTGTGGCGAAACTGTAATGGCCGGAATGTTTTGGGGTCCACGCCGTGTGATGTCGATTTTTCCGAACCTGAATGCCCTCGAGCTTGGGATAGTCCAGCAGTCTCGCCGGCAAAACTTTTGTTCTTACGAGGGCACGCCGGAGACACAGCATCACACGATGTCATCCGCAGAATCGTCGATGGAGGATGAATTACCGTCATCGCCATTTGCCGTCATCGCCATCGCCAGCCGCTTGGGAAAACAGTCTTCATGTCTAATGCAGGGCTCGGAACCGTTGTTTTTTGTGGTTCGGTTCAAGTTCCGGTTCGAGGTTATCGGTTCGGTTCGGGTTTGGGTTCAGAACAACCAAAATAACGGTTTGAACCGATATTAATCGGTTCGAACCGGTTTACGTGTGCTGTGTACGAGATGTGAGTGGTAATATCAGGTTCCGGCGATGGCTTGCTCCTCCTTCCATTCTCTTACTCCCTCACCTCTACACTTCATAGGTACGAAGAGCCATGATGCAGTTCAGGATGGCAGATCATCCTTTACTGTAGCGAAAAGTGCTGGGAAATGGCACACAGCGTACCACTGAACTCCATTGCAAAAGGCTATCACTAATTTCCAAAGGAAAACAGGGAAGAAAGCGGTCTCGTGGTAGATGGGAGTACCCCAGAGTCCCATGCGCAGGCCGGCACGTTGCTCCCCGTTGAAAAGAGGGAGAGAGGCCGCTCCGGTGTTTTCTTCCTCCATGCTCTGGACCACACGCCAACCCCTTTCCCGTGGTCGCTAGAGATCTGCGTTGCTTGTGGATATCACTGTGGACTATTAAAATTTACGTCGTCTTCACAATGCGACGCTGAATGAAAGGAAGCAGCCGAGGCAACAATGCAAAGTGTAGCTGTCGTGCAGCACATCTTTTTTTTTACACCTCAAATTGCAAAAATGTACAGGGATGTCGTGAACCTTTTAGAGGTGAGGTTGTAGGAGGTGCATGGACTCACCACTTCTTAGTTTATCAATTTGTCCGCTCTATTAATTCGGCAAGATTCCGAGCCATGCAGGGAGCTGGTGCGCGGCAGCAGACGGCAGGTATAGGCGTTTGTACTGTTGGAATTAGAGGAGACAGGAAGCAATAGTCCGTTTGTCTCGGTTACAAGATTCCAACTGGCCCGAGGATGTTTATTTACTCGAGCCACGGGGCAGGTGCTGGATGTCAGGGACTGGCGATGCGGCTGCTACAGTACCGTCTGGCGAACCGGTTACCGCATCATATTTTTTCGGTTCAGTTCCGGTTCGTTCAAGGGGAGACAAAAAATGTTTACGGTTCGGTTCGGGTTCGGTTCGGCGAAAAATAACTGTTTTTTGCGGTTTTCGGTTACGGTTCAGTTCCGGTTTCGACCCCTGGTCTAATGAAAATGTTGAGAGCCTCACGGAAATATGGTATTGCTCCTTCCGTTCAGGTGTCCTTGCGGCAAATGCGTGCCGATGCTGACGGCAGGCGAATCCCTTTGTTGCCGCGAAATGAGACGTTACTGAAGCAGCGCAGCGGTTGCATTTCAAGAAATCTGTACTTTGAAATACTGTGGCTGGAGACTGAGGTGCTCCAGGAGTCCTACTGCCACGTGAGAGAAAGCGACGACTACGACGCCCTTATCAGGAACAGCGAAGTGAACAAGTGAGTTCATTCACATGTACCTTCAGTTTGTTATCAGTAAAGTTACATATTATAATTTTACGCTGCCCATATGGCACATGCAGGAAGTTTCGGTGCGTTGCCTGCAAAAAGTTTACCAGGTTGCTCTGGGGACCATTAGGAAAGCACTGCAGAAAAGTCCTCAGAGCACATGCTGTACATGCCATAAGGGAAAACTTTCCTTCTGAAGCACACAAAGGTTTTCGCCTTTTTGACGTGTGATGCAGTAGGTGCTGTCTGACCATGTGTATGTTTATTCGCTTTCACTGAGGTGAAGCTCTCACTTTTCTTTCAGGTGCTTGTGGGCAGCATTGAATGCCTGCTATGTTGACGGAGGCACACTGGATGGTTTGGTCGTGAACACTACTTGATCACAACAGTACCCCTTTCATGCACAATAGAGGTCTGCCATTTACCCTTCTGGAGTAACCAGCCACTACACAGTAAAGTACATCATACAGACATCAAAACTTGTAAATATTGCTCACTGTGTTTATGAATGAACATACGAGTGATAGCACTAAACAAACAAACAAGGAAGGAGAACATCCCCATACTGTGTCCATATCAATTTGCAAGTGCTTCACCTCCCACCAACCAGTAACGCGATGTATGCATGCCTTTTATTCTTCGTTTCAGAGCACAGGTGTTTGCTACAAACACATTCCAGCCAATAAGCTCTAAGAGAACATAAGTTATCAGTTATCACCTTGCCTATCAAACATCACAAATTCATGATTTCGTCAGTATAAGAATGCCTCAAGTGGGGACATTGCAATGTCTTCAACAGAGGCACCCCTCATTGCATCCCTCTTCAGAGGCATCCTTATCATTGACTCCGCAAGCATGCGAAGAAAAATTTTAAACCTTTTCTGTGCACATCCCTCTTAGTAACCCTTTCTCAATTTCTCATTATAAATTTCCCATGTTAGTAGTATAGATCTAGACTGCATAAGAACCGAGCGCTATAACGACATCCTAATCTAATTTCTAATCCAAGATGGCCGATTCTAAGCCAACACAATCCAGTTGTAAGCCTACACAATCCACTTGTAATCCATGCACAAGCCAAATCCAAAGCCACCTGATTGGCCGCCATTAGCTCCGCCCACTTCACGTTGATTGGCCCATGCTAAGCCTACTGATCTTTGATTGGCTGACCGTAGCTCCGCTCCTTCATGCTAATTAGTTGGCTTGGCTCCGCCCACTTCACGCTGATTGGCGCATGCTATATCTCATACATCCAAACTTACCTCGTGCCACCAGATGGCGCGACTCAGGGGCATCAACTCCGCGCTGTTCCGCTTCGAGGCGTCACACGAGCGAGAGAACTTCGTCGAGATGTGCTGCCACATATTGCGCTCCCGTATCACCGCAAACAAGTTGCGGGAAATCATATGCGAAATCTTGGACGAGTACCTGTCGGCTTACAGGGAGCAATCACTGCGCGAGCTTCAGAAACTATGTCAGAAAGAAATAAGAGTCCTGGAGACGATCATCAATCGCGCTAGGAGCTATGGATGAAAATAAAGATGCATCACACCTCGCTACACAGTCTGCTCAAGTTATTCCACAATGCGCATGCAGTTCCAGCACCCTGCTCGAATTCTCATCTCCGGCGCGTCCATGTGTGGCAAGACGGTGCTTACGCAGAATATAATGAGACACCCCGAATTATTTAGCATTCCACCGCAGAAGATACTCTACGTACGAAAGTATGCAGCCGGCTGGGAAAAGGATTTTGATGGCGTGGAGTTTATGGACCGGATACCCGCAGATTGGGATGAGCGATATCCTACTCTCATAGTTATTGACGATCAAATCACGGAAAAGGGGGTTCTATCGGAGGTAGAGTTGCTGTTTGTACGTGGGTAGCCACCATAAGAACGCGTCCGTGATCCTGATCACACAAGCCTTGTTCTATCACAACGCTGCTTTTCGAACGATATCGCTGAACGCCAGTTATATCGTATTGTTCCGGAACGCTCGGTCTGTACAACAGATCGAAACCTTCGGACATCAGGTATTCGGGAAACAGGGGCTCTCCTATTTTCTCGATGCATATAACCAGGCGACGGAGAAGGCGCACGGTTATTTAGTTGTGGATCTGCACACGCACACACCTCCCTCTCGTAGCCTGCGAACGGGTATTTTACTGCACGACCGGCAGTTCCTGTTAAGCCCGCGAAATGACGGCCGATCTTAGAAGACATCTCACGCTCCTCAAAGTACTGGCCGCCAGCAAACCAACGCACTGCGCGGAGTTACTTAAAGAGCTCAGCTGCGACGACATTCAAATCCTTTCGGAAATCTGTCTGAACATTCTATGCGGAAATATCCCACTTTCGACGGAACTTCATAAAAACCTGAAGAAACACAAAAAAATCCTCCACTTCCTCACTTACAAGTCACTTCATAAGTGCCCCCGGCAGTTGAAGAAATATATTAGGGGACAACGAGGTGGTCTCATTCCCATACTTCCACTGCTCCTCTCAGGGCTATCAAGTCTCGTGGCGGGAGTCGCCGGGCGAGCGATATCCAAAGCCATCGGTCATGGCTCATAGAATAGAAATAGGTGAAGTTCTGAAATCTAACGATTCGGACGATGTAAAAGTGGGCAAAATACTGGAAGCCCTCTATTACTTGCTGAAGCGTGCTCACTATCATCCTCCTCCTCCTCCTCCTCCTCCTCCTCTTCTGGAACCTGTCCATTCGGAGCCTGAACCGGATCCCAATCAATTCGATTTTAATTTTCTACCCTCCGACGTTGATAAAGCACGCGCGAAATCTGTGCTAAAAGAATTGAAGAAAGTTTTCACCTGGCAGGCGGATAATGTGCTAGTATATAGAGGGAAGCGAATCAATCGCTCAAACATTGTGGCTCTCGTGAGCTACTTAGCACGTCGTAGCGCACTCATCAAGAAACCCAGTTGGTACAAAAAAGTATCGAAAATTATAAGCGCTTTGAAAATACAGCGAATTGCTCGCTGGAGCAAATATGGGGCCCTATAGAAAGATCAAGGAGAAAAGGTTAGGTGGAGTGGATCGGTACCTACGTTATCACAAGCTCACGCGCGCAGAAGCCGTGGAACAGCTGAAAAAAGAAGATGCTTACACCCTTCACAAGCCAGTGAAGAAAAAATTTAAGCAGCGCTCCATCATCGCAACTCACGTGCGGAATTTGTATCAGGCAGACCTTCTGGATATGCGCAAATATCAGAAATTTAACAAGGGCTTCAGGTACATCCTAACGGTCATAGTAACGCTATCGAGGTACCTGTACATGGTCCCCATTCGCACAAAGCGCCCGCAAGACGTAAAGAAAGCCTTCCAACGAGTTTTCCATCACGGAATTCCGAAGAATTTGCTCACGGATCGCGGAAGCGAATTTTGGGGTTCCCCCGTTTGTCAGTATTTTCAGTCGCTACTAAATCACTATAGCACGCAAAGCGGAATGAAAGCGGCCTCCTGTGAACGCGTGCAGAGAACAATTAGGGAAAGAATAGCCAGGCATTTCACTAGTACGGGGAAGTTTAATTATATCAACGTGCTGCCGAAGATAGTGGCCAACTATAACGACTCGGTACACTCTGTCACGGGTGAAAAGCCGAAAAACGTGAACGCCGGAAATGAAGTAGCTCTGTTCAACAGATTGAATCGTAAGACGACCCCGCGCGAGAGCAAGTATAAAGCAGGGGACCAGGTGAGGCTCACGTTAGATCGCGGCGTGTTCGCCAAAGGCTACGATCAAAGGTGGACGGCCGAAGTGTTCGAGGTGTCGCGAACGAGAAAGACCGATCCGCCCGTAGTGTACGTGAAAGATTCGATGGGAAAAGAAATACTGGGATCATTCTACGAGCAGGAGCTGCAGCCCATCCACCATCTTTCCTCGTACGATAAGCGACTCATATCCGCAGTGATTAGAAAGAAGAAAATTAATGAGGTATTGCACTACTTGGTTCGTTGGTTCGGATACGCCAAAGATCACGATTCTTGGGTGCCCGCCAGCGATATCAGAAAATGAATTTTACGTGTATCTGCTCTCGAACGCCAGCATAGACCTGTACCCGTCCAACACGCTGAATGACTTCACGATCGCGTTAGATAAGCCGCTACACCTGGATGATTCGTACGTCGTCGGTCTAGAGGGATTTTCCATTCCCAACAGCTTCCTGAACGTGAACCAAGTGCCTGATAACATGATAACGCTATCAACGGAGAAGTGGCAAACAAAACAGCTCACGTTCGAAGACACGGACACGCTATTGAATAAAATATTCCCCGAATATGGGATAGAGTGGACTTACGAGGAAGATCACTACGTGTTTAAAGGTCAGCTCCGGAGGAAACTCACTGCCACGGATTACAACAAAAACTCGTAGGCACAAAGGTTGATGCCTACTGAATGTACTTCCAAAATAGTTTCGGCGAATACCCTGTATTTACTGCGAAATCTGTTTTTTGGTTTGCCGTCCGATCGTCCGCTTGAACAGCTGACGTCACGCTCAGCTTTCGCTTTGGCTCCTCTTGGCTTGTTTGCTGGCTCGCAGTTTCGCAATCGCCAGCAATCACAACTCGTCAGGCTGAAAGCGAAATCGAGAGTCGTGTACGTGTGGGCACCTTTCTCCGCGTTTTAATTTGATTATCTTTTTACTCCGGCTAGTCAGTACACACAACCTCATCTAAATTGTCACTTTGTGAGAGATGCAGCGTGAGTGAATTGTGAGAATGCCGTGCTTCTCGCAGTACGAGCAGGTACGCTACTAAGAAAGATGTTTCGTGCCAGGTTCCCAGTTGATATTGTGCGTGATTGAGTGGTACGAAACCAGTAGTTGAGTGCTCTGAACTTATCAAGGCAACTGTCGTGTGTGCACAAAGCATTTTGCATCAGAATGTTACGAGGTCGTTCACTTGACGGCCGATTTGGACTGTAAAAGTCGCTGGAAAGGGATGCGGCACCTGCCTCGTTCGACGACAACAAAGAGGAGAGGATAGCAACAAAGGACCAAAGTTGCGGGTAAGTGTCCGCACGAACTTGCACTATGGCTTGCACACAATGTAAACATGTGAACGACAAATATGGGACTGCTAAACCCTATAATCCGCGGTTGTATGTAAAACTACGCAGTTTCTCAGAGAAGCTGGTTGAGAAATTACATGAGTTTGGAGAAGTCTGAGCTTGGGCTCAGGGAAGACAAAACAGTCACAGCAGCTGAAATCAGCAACAACTTAGGAGTTCCTGTTTTGAGACACTCTGTGTCTGTCTGGACTTCTGTGTGATCACATTCAGCCTTTTCCCAACCATGGAACCACACCATATCCTGCATACATTGTAGCATATTGTTGTTCCTGTTTAAAAGCTGGGCTGTGTCTGTGAGTGCCGTGTTTTCAAGTTGTAATGTAAAGTTATTACGTGCCAGAAATTTCATTCTGTCCTTCTATACTGATGAAGTTGACTCCAGCAACTGAGTACCTTGACCAGTAAGGGATGACGATCAGCATGCTCGTCACAGATTAGCAGAAATAGGTGAAGTCATGAGAAAGGCTCATCTACCTGTGAATCATCGTTTTGACACATGGCACATTGCAAGAGGGCCACATTTGCTTTGTAGCACACAGTCATAACACATATGTATGCTGTCCATTGGTTGACAACATATTTCCTATTAGAAGGGGTATAGCTGGGGGCATGCTATGCTGTCAACATTGTTGATCACATTTTGTAGCTCTTAAATATGTAGATGCTTTTTTGCACTTTCCCTAACAATATTAGCCTTAACAGGTATCATTATAATTTCTGCTTCTCCTTTCTCAGGCCCCAGGAAAGAGGTACATACAGCAGCACTGGTGAAGCAACGTCTGGTGCTACAATAATGGTGCCACAGTATCGTGAACATGTACATGTGTACACACATGGACAAGCAATGATAATGGCAACCTGTTTCCGGTAAAATGGCTCATGATACTCCTGCATGTCATGGATATTTGGATCATAATGTTGCTTCACATATTCATGAGCATCAAAGTCACCATGCAAGATGTGCACATCAAGACATTGGGAAGCTACTTTGGCCCCACGAAGGTGATTTACAGTATTTCAAGCTAGCAGCGATTACTAAGCAACTGTCCTGCATTCCTCACTTACAGGAACTGGAACATTCGAAGTGTTGTAGGGGATAGTGGGTGTACTTCCCCTTCTGAAGGGCATCCCGGCATTGTGTGCACTAAAAGTTTCCTTGTCTCAGTGCTGTTACTCGGTCATGTATCAAAGTATGTCATGGTAAGTAGGTCATGTATCACTTCCACCTTATCTGTGTGCCACATATTATATCTACACAAAAGGAATGTGTGTGAGAAAACTACTGAAACAGAGAATTGCATTGCTTCTTTACTGCACAAGCCTGTTCTGCCTGTTTTAGGAATTCTAATAATGCTAATTTTCATGTCAGGTTATGTCCAGGGGCTTTCTGGTGCTCTGCTCGATCTCTGTGGACGATAGCTGTTCATGAGCCCCCGAACAGAAGGAAGAGACTACACAAGGGGGGCTCACCGCAAGAGTTACAGTGAATGAGTAAACGCTAACAACTCTGCAACGCATTAAATGCAAGTCGACAGCAGAAGGGCTTCGGCGAACATGTACAAACAGTCGCATACCTAGGATTTTTAGTTTTTGGCATTTCATTCGCCATTAATCGGTGGCTTCTGTAGAAGCGTAGGGGATGGGGAAACAAACACAAGATTTTGGAGCACACAGTAAATGGTATTCCATGTTCCTTAGCCATTTTTACTACATGAAGTGCCAGGGAAAAATCAAAGGGGTTGGGATGCTTTCATAGACGTGGTTTGTTACATCATGGGTGCATCATGCGTTGCGCTCCATAATGCTGATCAATCTGTTTTTTTTTTCATGTGTCATACTTCGTGAGATAAAAGCTCTCGAACAGATGCCTGACTAACGCACGAATGTCAAGGACCTCAGAAATACCGCCAATTCCACTGATAGCCCTGAGGTCTGTGACGTCAGAGCTGCTTGAGTTTTGCTATTCAAGGTGCCCATTTTCTACGCTCTATTCCAACCTTGGTTTGTAAAACACACATTGGTACGAAGAAGCTTTTATGTTCATGTGGGATGGTGGTGTTGCAACCCCTTTCACTGGTTTGTGGGGAATGACCTGATTCTGCACCTAAGACTTACCACAGAACACCTGAACTGACACCTGTGTTCTGTCCATCTTGCAGTGTGCTTGTTTACCTGTTGCGAGGGATTATGGGGGGAGTCAGATAGTTTTATGATCTCTGTGTATTCAATAAAATTATGGTCTATTCAGTGTTACGTGTAAAATTACAGTATCTGTGGAATGTGTGGAGATGTGCATTGATTCAAGAAGTAAATCGGCTCCTGAAACCAGCATGCAGATCCAGATGTAATACTGGTGTCTTTCACATATGGAAGCAACTCATCTTCATTTCTTTTCTGTTTTTTTTTCTTTCTTTTTTTGTGGTTGATTAATGTGATGGCTCATGGCTGCACTGCACTAGTAAACCAGCCGAAATAAGGTGTAAGATATCCCTGATAATTACACTTGCATAGTGTCCTTGTACTGTGCAGTGTATTTTTGTATTCGTTTATTTTTTCCTTCCTTTCTTTTTCTGTTCAGCTCTCATAAGCCACGTATGCGCTCATGTAAGTATCTTGTTCTTGTACCTGGTGCTTGCTCTCTCGACAGTGTAAAATTTCGGCAAATACGTTCATCGCGAATCTACACTAAGGTTGTCATTCAAGCCTAATTCTTACATACGTAGTACCTGCAGTGTGTATACGATAATATGGCGTTGCCAAACACAACTCGTTCACCCGGTTATAATGCCAAGAAATGCGATTACTGCTCCTGTAACGTCAAACGCCAGGTATTCGAGAGTGATAAAGATATGCGCAAGTGATGCAGCAGTGGTGAGCCGTAACTATAAGAGAGTGAAGTCTTCAATTAAGCGATGAATTGACTTACTTTATCAAAGACACCTACAATGCGAATAAAAATATCTTTCGTATGTAGGCGTAGCACAGTTCCGTTGACAATATAGGTGACGTTCATTGCGTTCTTAGCCAGTCTGCCGCTGGCCGGAACGCGACAGCATAGTTGCACGAATCCTAACTGCACAACTGGTATCAACAGCGTGTTTTAGCATTGGCAGATCATCCCAAATATTAAAAAAACGATGCGATCAAGAAGCCTACGTCGATCGAGCAGACGCTCCCTGCCACCATCGCCTGTTTACATTCCCGTATGCTCCGTAGAGAGGGAGGGAAGTCTTGAAGAACACTGATATCACTTACGTTGGCGATATAGACAGCGTAAACAGCTGCAGTCATAAAAATGGCGGCCCCCATGTCTGTTTCGAAATGGTTAATTTACGATTATTTAAAGTATGGGGCTGTTTTGTGGAAATGAAGGGTGCTTTCAGACACAGTTCGATATGGGCTTGCAGAATATTGTTACAGTTTCAAGAAGTCAAGGTATCTCCGGAGCTGACCTTTAGGCTACCGTCGCGCGTGCGCTCGGTGAAATTAATCGACAGACCGCTGCATCGCGCCTTTGGAATCGTCGACATCGATGGAGATCACCCGGAGGGCGGTAAAGTATGCGCCGTCCCACACGTGTTACCGCTCGCGGAGGAAAGAGCCGTTATGATGCGAGTTCGCCGGGTGATAGTGATCAATAACGATCTAATTTTAGAACCCCGATCGCTCATTACCCACACATTCAACGAATTCTTCAGAGCGACGAACGATACAGAATCACGGGTGGAATACAATGACAACACTTACTCGCTTTCTCTCCCGGTGAATTTCAACTTGTCGACCGAGTTCCTGGACCTCATTCAGGTGAAGCACATCCATGTTGAAGGATCCCGAAAGCGCATCACGTGTAATCCCATAGTGAAGACGTACCACATCCACATAAACACGCGAGAGACGGAAAGTCGGCGCATTTCACTTCCACCGAGTTACTACGAAACACCCGAAGCTCTCGTGAGCGCCATCCATGAGCGTCTGCAGCCGGAGGCTTCCCTCACGTATGATGCATGGGCGAGGAAGTGTTCGTTGAGCTTGCGGGAAAACGTGTCGCTTACATTATCCGATTACTTTGCGTACCTACTGGGTTTCGGCGCGAAAACCGTATTTACCGAAAACGATACGGGCGTCGACGAAGTGACCATAGATCTTCCCATTAACTGTATTATGATATACACGGATCTCGTCATGCCCTCCGTAGTGGGAAACGGGCGGCATCCGATACTGAAATTAATTCCATTCGTATACGATAGAACGAAAGAACAACTGAGTTTCAGCTTTCTACCCGTTCAGTATTTTAAGTTAGTGCAGCGCGAAATTTCCTCAATCACCGTCTCTATACGCGACGACACGGGTCGCAAGCTATTGCTACAAAATCGCGGTAGATTGACGCTGACGCTGCACTTTAAGCATGTACACTAAAGCGGTACCAATCTACGGATTTATCGTTCCGACGGTATACAGGTCGCACCTGTACCAGAGGGGAGGCAATTTCTTTTCTCAGCTCGGGCGTTTCGCTATTCCACTCTTTAAACGCGTATCGCCCTACTTAAAAAAGACGGCTGTTGCGGCCGCTAAGCGCGTAGCCAAAAATCTGTTGGGGGGGAGACTCTTTCCGAAGTGCGCTTAAAAAATCGGCGAAAGATACGGGCCGTGAAATTCTCCGCGACCTCGGAGGGGCTGGCGGGCGAAGAAAGAGGAGAAAACCGGACGTCTTCGACGGCATAAATCATGCTGGTTGCGCGGCCACAATTTAGTTGCGAGATGGACACGATTAACGTCGTACATCCCGACACTCCTCTGTTGGATAAGTCGGAAACAGTTATTTTCTGTACCGGGAACGCAGTGGCATATACTGAAAGGGGAATATGAGGTATTCTACCCGGTCGCTGACATATCCTCCGTCATAGAGTTCCAGCTTTCGAATTTGAGGCACCACTATCTCGATTTGAACTCCGCGTACATAGTGACGAAAGTCCGCATCGTACGTGACGATGGTTCGCTACCGGAAACACAGGCTGGCGATCGGACGACCTACGACGAGGTCTACCCCGTCAACGCGTTCGCCAGCTCGCTTTTCAAGAACGTGGCCGTCTTCTTAAATCAGACCATGATTATGAATAATGATTTGTATAGCTATAGAAGCTACCTGGATATTTTGCTTCACGCCAGCACCACGGAGCAAAATACCGTGCATAAAGCAGGTCTGTACACGCAAGAAGAAGCGCGTCAATCGGAAAACAACATTCGCGCTCGTGGACCGACCGAACGATACAACCTCACACGTGGCGGCAAGACCATCGACCTGGTTTCCAAGATCAACTCGGACATTTTCCTGCAGCCTAAGCTACTCATTTCGGGAGTGGAAATTAGGCTTGTTTTTTATCAAGGCTCCGACGCGTTCCGCATTATGAAGACCGATCAGGAGCAGCACACGCATAAAGTGGAAATCATGAGTGCCACCTTGTACATAAAGAAAATCACCGTGTCTCCCAGCTTATTCCTCGGACACGAAACGGAATTGCAGCAGCGCAAGGCTCTCTACACACTGGCCGGAAGTGAATCGCGTATTCGTTCGCTACCAGTTGGCAACCTGGATGCATGCTTGGAAGATTTATTTCCAGAGAAGATACCGGTCTAAGGTGGTGATCGCTTTCGTGCCCACCCTAGCCTACCAGGGAGCATTCAATCGGGACCCGTACCGATTTGTGAACTGCGACATTGAGTCGGCGACGCTCACCGTGAACGGGACGCAGCGAATAGACACGTTCGACTTCAACAATAACCTGAACCACCGAAGCTACTTCAACCTCCTGGAGTAGCTGTGTGAGAAGCACGTCTCCTACGAATACGACCATTATGTTGGAAACAAGTTCCTACTGTACTACGACCCGGATCCCGATCAATCCTCCGTCCACCTGTCACCGATCAGGCGTGGAAACGTTCGTCTGCAACTCAAGTTCCGACGTGCCTTGGCTGAACCCACGACTGTATTGATACTGTCCGAGAGTGTGCGAATTATGTCCATCGATAAGAACAGGAGCGTCACACTGGATTAGCGATGTTCGAGCAAGATATCGAGAGACTCCTGAAGTACAACGATTACACTTCGGCGCTCTTTCGCGGTGTATACGCTCGAGACGACCGTCTGCCCGCGCTGGATAGACCGGGTATAATCGTGGTGAACACCGATCGGCGACAGCAGGCTGGGGAGCACTGGATTCTGTACGCGAAAATGAAGGATGACCTCATCTACTTTGATTCCTTCGGATTGCCACCCATCGAACCCGAGTTGAAACGCCTCACCGTCGACGAATATAATGATGTCTGTATTCAAAGCCTGTATTCTCCAATGTGTGGTGTGTACTGTTGTATCGTGGCGACATTGTTGGCGAAAGGGAAATCACTGAAGAGCATTGTATCCTTGTTTTCCGATAATCTCGCCGCTAATGACCTAAAATCAATAAAGCTGCTAGAAAAGTTGTTTGTTGCTTAAAAAAGCCTGGTGTCCTTTATTCTCCCCCCACGCGAACGCATAGAACACTGTTTTTATTGTCGTGTTTTATTAACTTTTTGCTTACAAGGCGCGTCGCTGGCCTCGACCCGCGACGGCAAAAGGTTGCTGGTGGTCGTTCGTTTGCGGCGTGACAGGCAGCAACCCGCGACCCCTTCCGCGCTGCTCTTCAAAATAGCTAGGTGGAGGCGGTCGTGTTTCACTATAGGGAGGCGGTAATGGAGCCTCCTGGCCTCCCACCAGGAGTGAAAATAAGTTGGTACTCACGGTTGCTCTTTCGATGGTGAGACTGCGGCGGGTAACGCGAACCACCCCCACCGAGTATAAAGATTTACAACTTCGCCGAGGGGAGTTTACTTTTTTCTTCTTTTTTTTCGGATAAAGCGCGTCGTTTCACTTAGCGTGAACCCCTCCTCAACAGACAACTACGATTTATAGGCATTGGCTGGAAACGTTTATTAAGCAGTAGTTGATAGCACAAAAAAAAAACATACATGGCTTAGAAGCAGCGCTCCTCATATGCGGCGCGAGCTCAGCTGTTGGCTGTGATGGCACTCGGTAGAACAAAGAGGAAGGCATAGAAGCGATGTTATGACCGGTCTATACTCCAGCGATGGTTGAGCACACAAGAAGGTAGCGCGTGCACCTGTTGGCTCAGGTGTTGGTGGCATCAGCGGCGAGAGCACATTCAAATCAATGCATATTTATTCCGGCTCCGGCGAGGGCTGCAGTGGTGGCGGAGGTGATGTTGCATCCCGTACCTTAGGTCCGATGACCAAAACGCGGAAGTGCGATCCTTCTGGTAACGGCCGAGAGCAGGTTGGACAGTTCATCTGAAACACATGAAAAAAAAGCTATACCCATTGAATGACGTGTAATCTATTCGGTACTTACGATTTCAGTCTGGGATGGTTGCAATCGGGTGAGCAGTGGATGAGGTCCGGGCTCACCAGATCGTTTTTGTAGGCAACCCCTCCTTTCCACGCTCGCGCAATCTTGTTTCGTCTGAATGCGCCAACTTGTTTTGAGCACGCTGAACGCACAAAGTTCGCGATGGTTGTTTATGTGGTGCCGTGATATAAAAATGTGGATCGTCTGCCAGCCTCCTAGGTGTTGAAACCGAAATCTGTTTACACCGTCTTGACAACATTTTCTGCGACTGAGCTCGCCACAGAGTTCTCAGTTTGGCCATGACGGGTGGAAGTGCGTTTTTGATATTAAACAGATGGCACCATCGTGTTGGGGCTCATCTTCAAGGTGACCCAATTTCTCGGAGACGGCCTATTTACATCACCTTGACGCAACTTTTTTTCCGCTAGGGTCCGTCACGCTGGGTGGAAGTGCGTTTTTGATATTAAACAGATGGCACCATCGTGTTGGGGCTTGTCCCAAGGTGACCCAATTTCTCAGAGAAACGATATTTACATCACCTTGAAACAAACACAACATTTTCTTCAACGGTGATAAAACAAGGCGCGCTGTTCTATAGTATAAACACATTTCGGCCATGAAGCGCATTTTGATATCAAACAGGTTGCCCCAACGTGTTGGAACATGCAGCCGACTCAAGGTGACCCAATTTCTCGGAAAAGCCCTATTTACATTACCTTGACGCAACATTTTCTTTGACGGTGAAAGCTCACCATAGAGTTCTCATTGCGGCCGCGCGCGTTCTGATATTAAACAGATGGCCCCAACGTGGCCTCATCCTCGAGGTGACACATGATTTACGACCGCGTGGAAACAAGCGAGCCCCGACGTGTTGGCGCATGTAGCGTGGATGCTGGTTTATAGGCCACGCGATCGCCTCACGGGGGGAACAGTCTGCTTTCACTCGCTTCACAAGTAAGTTATTCCCTTTACTTGTTGCACGTTTCTTACGGATCCGCGTTTATTTTCAGTGCCTCGGTGTGTGTTCTGCTTTTTTGATCCTCACGGTATCGAGGATGAATCGGACGACGATTCTCGGGACGGCGCACCTCCTACACTGTCTGTTCACGTGATGCGATCGCACCCCGACGTGGACACATCCTTCCTGCCCTTCTTCCAGACTGACTCCGCATTTAGAGGTATCGTCAAAAGATTCATGCTATTGGCATCTGTTCACGTCACCTCGAGCTTCTGTGCCGTGCTCGTGCTCACACACGACTCGAAGGTGATGCGCATCAGGACGCACCACGGTGAAGATTCCGCGAGGCAGTGCATCAGAGCTTTATGGAAATGCGGGACGAGATGATCGCCCTGAACGCCTGCCCCGCGGAAATGGTGCTGAATGATGAGCAACGAGCGCGGCACAGAGCTGCCACCCACTGCGCGTACTGCGGGCGGGAGTTTGCGCAAGATCTACCCCGTGTCCGGCACCACGACCATTCCAAGCGTTGCACTGCCGGCAAGACAAATTACATCGCGACGCTGTGCAATCCCTGTAACTTGGCGTGCAGGACGCGGGAAAAACTGCCCATCCTGGTGCACAATCTGGCCTACGATTTGGCCGGACTGTTGCGGGAATTTCACCTTCTCGAGTGGAAGCGAGCTCCCTTCATCGTGGCCAGTTCCATGGAAAAAATTCGATCGTTCGAAATTGGCACCTTCCTATTCAGAGATACCATGCAGTACCTAAATTCGTCGCTGGGAGAGCTCGTGGAAACCGCCAAATCCATGGGGGGCGCAGAGGCGTTCCAATGAATGAAACAGGTATTTGGAGATGACTACAAAATTTTGCTTCGTAAAGGTGTATTCCTGTACAGCCACGTTAGCTCGTTCGCGGTCTACGACAAATTGGCTCTGCCGGCAAAATCCGCCTTCCGAAACGATCTGGCGGGGGAGGATATAAGCGACGAAGACTATCAGTACGCGCTGCACGTATTTCAACGTTTTGGATGCTCGAATCTGAGGGATTATAATGTGTTGTACCTGAAAACGGATGCCCTGTTACATGCTGACGTAATGCAGCACTTCCAACGCCTGTGCTACGACGCACGCGGTTTGGAATTGCTTCATTGCGTTTCTCTGGCATCCGATTCGTGGCATGCGCTCTAAATTACACGCGGGCAAAATTGGAGCTGATCATCGACGAGGACATGTACCGGACCATCGAATCGGGTGTTAGAGGCGGACTCTGTCAGGCGAGCAGGCGTCATTTACGGGCTAACAACCCGCTGTGCAGTGGCTATGATCCCGATAAAGAGGAGGTGTACATATCGTACATAGATTGCAACAATCTTTACGGATTCAGTATGATAAAGCACCTCCCCGTCGGTGATTTCGAATGGGTCGAGGATTTTAGCTCCGTGGATTTTATGCGTCATCCCACGGATTCGGACGTGGGATACGTGTACGTGTGCGATTTGGAGTATCCAAAATCTATCCACGCGCTGACGCGGTATTTCCCCCTGGCTCCCGAGAAGGCGGTCGTTCCGAAGGAATGGCTCTCACCATTCCAGCAAGGGCTCCTCGAAGAGTTAATGTATCAGCCTGCGAACAGCAAAAAGCTGCTGCTCACGTGCAAGGACAAGGTCGAGTACGTTGTTCATTACGCGTTGCTCGCGTTCTATTGTAGACTGGGCATGCGGGTGACAAAAATTCACAGAATTCTAAAATTTCGTCAGGCACCATTCCTGCATCCCTACATTGAGGACAATGTTGCCAGACGCATCGCCTCGAGCACGACCTTCGAGAAAAATTTCTATAAAATCTCAAATAATGCGGTCTTCGGGCGTACGTTGCTAAATAAATTTAATATGCGAGACATTCGAGTAGTCTTCGATGAGGAGACGGCGAGTCGCCTCGGGAGTCAGGTGGAATGCGCGCGAATGGAAATTTTATCCCACGATTGTGTCATGTACGAAATGCGCAAGAGAAAAGTGCGATACGATTTCCCCCTGCAGATTGGCTTCACGATTTTAGAACTGAGTAAGTTAACCATGTACTCGTTCTACTATGAAACCCTGTTGAGTAAGCTCACTTGTCCGGTGATTACCTGCTACTTTGACACGGACTTTCTGATCCTCGGCCTATTCTGCAAGGACTACGAAGATCAGTTACGTGCGATCGCCGACGACCATTTAGACTTGTCTTCCTTCGATCGTGATCATCCACTGTACAGCGAGAGGAATCGCGGTAGACTTGGCGCGTTCAAAAGTGAAACGGGTAGCGTACCCATTGAGGAAGTAATATGCTTGAAAGCCAAAATGTATTCCATCAAATTAGCCGGGGGAAAACAGATTGCAAGAGCTAAAGGGGTCAAAAAGAACATTGTGCGCAAACACCTCCTCCATGATACGTACCGCGATACCCTATTCAAGCACGCTAGCGTATCGCACGAACAGGTGTCAATAGTGGGAAAGAAACAGTGCATGTACACCATCAGAAATGTGACAAGAAGTCTGATGTCGTACAATGACAAACGATACCTCTACAATGACGTAGACTCCTACCCGTACGGAAGCTGCGAATATGGTAAGCTCGAGTGGATGACGTAGATAGCGAGATTTCACCTGGCGTTCTTTCTCCCGCCGCTGCACAGATAATGCAGTGGATGAGTAGGAGTAGCATCATTTGACCTGCGTCACTGGAAGGATGTGGGACCTCGTTCTCCTCTCGCTCGTCTCGTGCGCGCTGGCGCTGGACGCCGGCAACTGTACGGCGAGCATCAAGCTCGAGAAGGATAAGCACACATACGCGCACGAATGGCCCGGCGACATCTTGGCCATCAGAGAGTGGCACGTGGTACCTATGCGGTCCGGCATTAACCTGGACAGGAACGCTACTGGATCGTTGCGTAAGTGCCTTCACTCACTGGATGTGAGCGACAGCTACGAAGATATCCAGTGCACGCAGGAGTGCCAGCTCACGGAGGACGAAATTTTTCTCAGCCGCTGTCCCGGAGACGTCTACATGATCCGTCACTTCCGTGGAACCATGCCCAGCATTAAAGGAATCAACCTCTCCAAGACTGCCATGCTTTTCCTCAAACATGTACTCAATAAACGTTGAAAGGTATTTTTTTCCCTGTCTGTTCGATCTCATAGAGCTATGTGAGATAGGTTAGAACCATCTGAAGCCGCCGCTGAGCGATCCGCGCACCATCTGGCGGGCGCCGGTGAAGGCTATGTTCAGGAGGCCACCCGCTAGCCCGGGCCAATCGGCATAGGTAAGTTTGAACATCTGAGATAGGGCCGCAGCGGGGTCGCTGCCGTCTGGTGGGCGCTAATGAAGGCTATGTTCAGCGGGCCCCAATCAGTGGGCCTGGAACGGGCCACTCGGTGGCGGCGGCCAATCAGAGGGGGCTGGGAGAGTGATCAGTAGGCCTAGAATAGACCAATCAGCGGAGCCGGTTAATTAGCGCGGCGGGCATGCACCAATCAGCGTGAAGCAGGGCAGAGTCAAGTAATGAACATAAAAGGGGTGGAGCTATGGTGAACCAATCAATGCGGTCAGTAGGTTTAGCGTGGACCAATCAACGTGAAGTGGGGGAGGAGCCAAGTAATTAGCATAAAGGGGTGGAGCTACGGTAAACCAATCAATGCTCAGTAGGCTTAGCATGAGCCAATCAGCGTGAAGTGGGCGGAGCTGAGCCGACTCATTAGCATAAAGGGGCGGAACTACAGTCAACCAATCGACGATCAGTGGAGCTTAGCGTGGGCCAATCAACGTGAAGTGGGCGGAGCTAATGGCGACCAATCAGATGGCTTTGGATTTGCCTTGTGGTGGATTACAAATGGATTGTGTTTGCTTAGAACTGGATTGTGTTGGCTTAGAATCGGCCATCTTGGATTAGAAAAAGGATGTCGTTATAGCGCTCGGTTCTTATGCCGCTCGGTTCTTATGCCGCTCGGATATTATGCAGTCTAGGTCTATACTACTCATGTTTTCCCTCTACCAGTCCAACCAGTCCAACTGCAGTCATTGGTGCGGGCTCAGGGCTTTTGCAGACCGCTATTATTTCACTGTAGCTCACATCTTTGCAAGTTGTCGGTGTTTCACTCAGGAGATGATCTACGTCCTCTGTCAAGAAAAAATAATATGGTCATTGCAGTGTCTTCCCTATACTCTTCATATCGAAACATGGTCCCTCATGGCTATCATGAATGCTGATAGCGTGCCGGGTCAAACCTATAGACACATTATGTTGAAGTTAGTATACACTGTTTCCTGAATGACAGCTCATTTGTATACGTAAGCTTCTCCACATGCTAAGCAGAAGCTCTAGATTTCCCTCGGAATTGGCACTACATCTGTAAAGGTGGTTACAAGTATGCTGCATCCCCAGGTTTAGCTCAGCACATGCACGGGACTTGACGGCAGCCTCAAGCTTTTCTAACCCTCTGTTACAAGATCCTCTTGTGGACTACATGGCCCATAAGCATTTCAATGCATGGCAATTGCATATTGCAATTGTTTACTATAAGTAGCTACTAGCTAGTACTTTTCACCTTTCGTGACATGTACCTTTTACGTCATTGATGAAGATAGAATTATTGCAACAGTAAATTCAAGTACGCAAAGCTTGTGTGCCTTCTTTTTTTTTCGCACTCTCAATCCTTTCTAACAAGAATTTGTATTTCCTCCTCGCCATCCTCTTGGTCCCCTTTCTCTAATGCACATCAGTATAAATATATGTTCCAAGTATGTGTGTGTGTGTGTGTGTGTCTGTTTCGTACGTGATGAAGGAAGGATGGACTCTATTCGAAAGCTTGTGTGTTTTAGCAAAATAAATTATTTGAAAGTTTCAGTCTCTTTAAATACTTACCTTATTCACTTGCGAGTGCTAGACTTTTCCAATTTTGGCTGTTGGTTTCCACTCTATGCTCTGCAACACGGCCGTGAGTTCTGATAATCCTTCCTGTGTCACGAGAGGGAGTCTGCAACCTTTCTGGTAGGTGTTGTAGGTGAAATCCCTTTAATAATAATCGGCTCGAGTAACCAGAGAGCCTGGTCAACAGCAAATACTACAAGGTGTCATTTGAATCTGTGAAAACATAAGAGGCTATGAATCCACACCTTGGCTGCACTGGCCCCACTGAAAAGTATTGTGCAAGACAGCAAGGTGTTCCAAACAGCCATCTTGTTCACCTCTGGCTGATGTTTCCAAGATAAATTGTGTTCACTTGGGCACTCAGCTTTTGCGGTCAGAAGCGTGACGCAAACATCTGTGCCCACTTTGTGCGCTGCACCGTAGGTCCTGCATTTCTCAAACAGATCTGTAGTGGAGTTCTGAATTTGATGTACTGCTTCTGGCCTGGAGAAGCAGAGGGCAGAACACTGCAAAGTAGAAGTATACTTTTTTGCCAGAGCCCAAAGACTTCGTTCTGAGCACAGCCAGATCTACTCAGGAAGAGTATACGGCAGCTGTTAAGGCTTTGCGAGCTGGTAGGTCTCCCGGCTCCGATGGTCTCCCTGCTGAATTCTGTAAGTGTTTCTGGGGGGTACTTCGACGCCCCCTGACCGAGTTATTTAAGAGCTGCTTGGCTGCTGGCCTCTCTGCCCTTCCATGAGGCAGAGTATAGTGTCTATGCTTTGCAAAGATTCCACACGGAGTCGCGACCCTAATGCCTACCAACCGGTATTTCTTCTAAATACAGATTACAAGATCATTTCTACAACAATTCTAAATAGAGTTTCTTCAGTCCTGGGTTCGGTCATCCTTGCTTCACAGGCCTGCGCCGTCCCTGGGCGGTCCCTTGTGCTTCACACTCAGGCTTTGCGAGACGCGATTTATTGGGCTCATAGTCGCCACCAATCGGCAACGCTGGTTTCTTTTGACCAGAACAAAGCTTTTGACAGAGTGAACCACGAGTACATGTACCGGATGTTGGGAGCTGTCGGTTTTGATCGTGCGGCGGTATCTTGGTTAAGAGCTGTCTATCCTGAGGCCTTTGCCTGCATTGGACTCAATGGGGGAATGCCTGGTACCTTTTCCATCAAATCGGGGGTGCGACAGGGTTGTCCCTTATCTCCTGCTTTGTATGCCATGGTCTTTAGCCCGCTCTTGGAAGCTCTCGCAACCTCGCTTCGTACTCGTATGCTACAGCTGCCGGGTTCCGTGGCCCTTTCGTTGTTTGCATATCCTTAATCCTTAGCAGTGAGGACGCGATAGGTCAAGTGTTATCCATCCTGGATGCCTACGGTAGAGCATCGAACGCGCGGATAAACAGGGATAAGAGTGCAGTGCTCTTTTATCAATTCTGTTCCCTCCTGTGCGTCTCCATTTGGGATACCTGCTAAAACTGAATTACGCATACTGGGCTACTATTTCAATAGTCAGGGAATCGCAGTATTATCGTGGATGCCCATTCACCAGCGTAGCATTCCTGTTCTTCGTGAATTGAAGGGTCTGGTTCTCCCACCTACTTGTGAGGCCCGGTTAGCGGCGTGGTGGTTCTCAAGCAAGTACTGGTACCATGGTACCATATCACTTCCGCCACATCAGATCTTTCTTGCTTTTCAGTTCATATGGGGTAACGGTGTGGAATGGGTGTCACGCGCGTCTGTACCAGTCGCGGGAGGTTGGTGGCTTGCGAGTGCCACATGTAAAAGTGCCTTGCTTTAGGTATAAAGGCCATTTTTGATGCCCTGAGTGAGCCTAACCATCCTGCACACGACCTTTTGCATTACCTTCTTGGCCCAGAGGTTCGTTTCTTTTGTTCCTTTCACCAGAATAGGCCTCGCTCAGAGTTTACAGCTCCCCACTTAAAAGAGTACGTGTCATCAGTCCGTCGCCTCCACGAGAGCCACGTGGACTCTGATCTTTCTACGGTCAGTGAGGTGGTTCTATGTGTCCCTGCTGGGCTTACTTCCGGCACCCACGGGTGCACCGGAGCTATCTGTTCCGCGTGGAATCGCGTGGCGCTACGCTACTGCAGGATGGTTGGACTCTCGTCGTGCAAGTTTGCAGTGGAGACTTGCGCACGATGTCCTGCCACTCAGGGATCGTTTGCATAGTTATGGTCTCACCTCGCCTCGCTGTCCTTTCTGCTCTAGCCATGAAACTGCGCAGCACGTTTTTCATGTGTGTCGTTCATGAGTGTCTCGTTCCAGACGTTTTGTGGCACAGAGTTGAGGAGCTGTATGGGGTTCCACAGATTCGCTGGAGAACCATTCAAACGCTCCTTCAACCCCCCGTTCCAATCCGGGATAGACGGCAGCTCATTCTTTTAGCCATAGAGATAAACTACCAAGTGTGGATTGCGTGCTGCATAGCGGTACACGGCGGTCGTGCTCGGGGACCGTCACACGTTCTAAGCCTCGTTCGAGCGGGTGTTCGCAGAGTTTTACACAGAGAGAGAGCAGTCCTTGGTGCTGTGGAGTTTGGAAGCCGCTGGCTAACTTCGTCTGTGCTATTCGAAGAAATGCACGGAAGGTACGTTGTCCACTACTAAGCGTTCGTGCCGTTATCCCGTACGCAACTTTCCGCAGTCTTGGTCTGTTGCATGGCGACGACAAGCACGAACAGCAATCCTTAACGTGACGTGATTTTACAAGCAGGAGTTGGTATTGCACTAGTTCTAGTTTTAGTCTTAGCTTGTTGAGATAGTTATACGGGAGCCAGTCCTTGTGACTGGTCTTCCGCCTCGATGCCAATACGCAAAGTAGAAGAGCTTTTAGTATCTGCAAACTTGTATCAGCAGGCCATGTACCATTCAAAACGGTTGTCTTCGGATTCCCAGAATGACTCAACAGGTGGTTCCACCAGTTCCACCAGGTGAAGATATTGTCATATCATGCACCTGCAAGGAATGCAGAAGTTAAAATGTTTAAAAAAAGCAAGAGCTTGACCCACCGGTGAGCATGAGGGTGTATGGATGGACAATTGGTGATGAAATCATCACTGGATAAAGATTTAGAGGTGTTGACAGTAAATCATCCGTTTGCACGCTTTTACTTCCGATTTTCACTGTCTTGTCAGCCACGATGGAAGCCTGTGTCGCTGATATAAATGAAGAATACGGTCAGTATCTATAGCGCACAACTTATTTGATACTTATATTCTCCTGCGAGAGCTCAGGGCTCCCCAGTGGAAGGGGGACGTTCCGTTTGGTACATTACGCAGCGTAGGCATCACAAAAATCAGTCTGAATTTGAAATGAACTGTATCTATACATGCATTATTCCTTTGTATCGGTAAATACATACCGCATGTGCACTGATGTTCGCATCGTCAGACGTCACAAGGAGAAACACTGGTGTCGGGACAGCGGTCCGTTTGAGACGTTTTCGACCGTCAGCTGCTACGCTGCTACCATCTCGTACGACTCGTCAGAGAAATGGGTTGAGCAAATACGGCGTGGATCACGAATGTCTTGACGAAGCGCTTGCAACCACTTTCGTTTTCGCGCATTATCCGTTGGAATCGGTACAAAACGTCCCTTGTCGAAAGCGCACACTTGGTGTATTCCCGAACATTACAGTGGACACCTGGCATCGCTGTCAGGTGAAGTTCTGTTCAATTTCGGCAGGAAATTAACATTTTTGCACACACAAACATCGCCAGACGCAATCACTGATCTCTATGTATAAAAGCTGGATCGCGCATGGGAGAGGAGCTCGTGGGGGAGAGGCGCACATTCGGGCAGCCAGTTGGTGGGCCCTAAACAACAACAACCCCACCCCATTGCACGGGAACATTATGTGGGCCTTAAAACGCTGTGTGTGTTCATAGGAAACAATGGGAGGCAACAGAGATTGTGAGTATTTATTGCGCTGCAAGCGTTGATCGTTGTTTGTCATCACACAATTTTGTAAGGTGCCAGTACACTGATGTACCCTAAGAGTGTTTCACAGGTGTCCTGCCGTTCGATTCTTAATTACGTTATGTTTTGTATTCCGAAACTTAGACCGTCACTGCAGTGCAGCGCTGGGAATAGCGCTAGAGCACGTTTCACAGCCAATATTTCAAGAAGAAACGATGTGAGGTTAACAACAATCATGTATATAATCTCCCGTGCCGCGCTTTGGACAAAAATTGTTTCAGAAAGAATGGTCCGGGAAAACATATACTCGCATGGCAGAAAGAGATCGTTCTGTAGAATCACAGCCGTTGTTTTAGCCGTGTATGCGTTTAGTATGATTTATATCAAGCATCAAGCATTTAGTAAACGACAGCGGTGCCGTTGTATCAGATATCGTAGCCGTTGTATTAGATAAGTGTATGTGTTTATTATGATTTATATCAAGCATCACCGCAGAAAGTCTTTTAGTGAATGACAGCGAGTCTTCGACGTAATGCCTCACAAATATGGACACACCGAAGCAGCCCAAATAATTACTACCCGCAATTAGATCACGCTCGTTAGGACAGTTAGTCAGGTAGTGGTGTAAGCTTATTCAAGTTACTTAGAAAGTGGTAACACCTGCTTGAGACACAAGACTTATCCCCTTTTGAAGTACAGCTATTCTATTTTTGTTTGTTTCTTTCTTCATTTGTTCTGATTATTTGCAGGCGCGGTTGTGTCAAATTGAATGTCCTTCTCGCGTACTCCCATGCTTTCGCCGAATAGAACGGTAGCGTGAGCAAAGCTGCGTAGGAACGGGGGCCTGCCATCCACTGGTGACTTTGTCATGCTTGTGGAGCACGTTCCAAAAAATGCAGCTGCACATCTGAAAATCCAATCATTATCATCGTCATCTAAAAGGGAGCGTCGTAGCACCGCCGTGAGACCAGACACGGTTTCTGAAGATCTTCTATATGACACTTTCCGCAGTTAGCACAGTTTTCTTCAGCGTCGAAGTGTCTCATAGGAACCACTTTGCATTTACTGGGACTCCCATCTTACATTTTGATGTGCGAGGGCTCTCTTGCACTACACACGTATGGCCTGCAAACTGCAACAGGACGACTTTGAGTTTGAAACAGTTGTGATTTTGAGATTTTGGCCCTGGTGTACCCTGTCTGTGAAGTGACATCAACTGAATCATGTCAAACGTAACAAAAAAAAAAAAAAACAGTAACACGATATGCTTTTGTAAAGAAGATACACTCTTAACTCTGTACCCTTTAGTAAAGGGTAAAAAATCGCAATATTTTACCCTCTATTGTAGGAGTTACCAAGTACCCTCTGAGCAGTACCTTTTATAAAAGTTACAAGGAAACTCACTAATTAGAGGTTACTGCCTTCAATCCAGTACCTGCTCGTAAAGTTACGCCAACGTCGGCTTTTTATACAGGATGTTCATTTTTATTCGCAGCAGAGTAGCGCTCATTTGGCAGGTGGGTTATGTGAATTTTTGCTAATTGATCGATCTGTAGTTACAAACACATGCGTCGGGAAATGTTTGAAACTACGGGCGGGTTAATTTGCGAAAATTAACATAACCCACCTGCCAAATGAGCGCTGCTCTGATGCGAATGAAAACAAACACCCTGTACATTGTGCGGACATCGACAGACATTTACAGAGCATACCAAAATGCACCAACAGAAAAGGAGATCTTGCACATATGTATATTACAAAAACAGAAGTCTATTTAGAGGTCTTGTATCCAGGGTGTCGAACCGAACCCGAACCCGAACCGAAAACCGTACCCGAACCGTTATTTTTGCCGGAACCGAACCCAAACCCGAACCGAAATTTTCATGACACTGTTGAACCCGAACCGGAGCAGAACCGCAAAAAATAATAGCGGTAACCGGTTCGCAACAAAACGGTTCGGACATAAAAGAAGTCAGCATAAGAGTTCCTCTCTATCCCCGAACGAAGACACATTGGTATCATCATCACGCGCCTATATCATAAATTTCAGAAATGTTCACCTAGCAATCAGACGACGACGTATAGTAAGTATACTTTCAGCGTCTTTTCAACATGTTGAAGCGCAGTTGTCCTTGCGCAGAGTGCCGCGGCTAGCGCCGCACGCACGCGGTGCGGCGTCTACTCTTCAGAGACCAGGTGCCACGCGGACGAATGAAACACGAATGGAGTAGGCCAGTTATATAGCTCTACAGGACGAATGTGTGATCAAATAAGCGCCCAAGATTTCCCCATACACGTGAGCAGCACAAATTAAACAAGTCAGAAACATGAGAAGTGGAGAAGGAGCGTACGCAGAACGGTGCCTGTTTGATTGGTCGTGCTTTGAAAAGTAAATGTGGTTCTGCTTATTGGTAGCGCAGTTGTGTCGTCGTGACGCATTGCCGTTGTGTTGTGGATTAACAAGTACACTGCTGTGAGCTCGGACAGAGTAAGGCTTGCAGGCTTATTTTCGACATGCTTCAGTACGGTTTCAGATCGATTCACGCTGCGAAGGCAGTGTGCCGGCAAGTACTGTCGTCTATGTTACGCAGTCCATCTTATTAGGCTTCCTTTAAGTCTATCTTGCTGGCACTGTGCGTGTGAAAAAAGATATTTTGGGAACACAAAGTAGCAGGACTACACGGCTTCAACCGCGTGAACTCTAGTTGCAATAAGTGTTCATCCATTTCTCATTTCTCTCACTAAAGGGCTACCTCGCCGCTAGAGACGTCAATGCAGACAACAGCAGTAAGCTATTAGCCACGCATTTCCTGATAAAAGCAGTTTTATGGAACATATATAACCGAAGCGTTGAACCGGTTCGCGAACCGGTTCGGGGCTGCGAACCGGTTTGCGAACCGGTTCGATTTCTGGCCTGGCCGAACCGGAACTGAACCGGAACGAAATCAAAACAACGCGAACCCGAACCCGAACCGAACCCGTATTTTTTGCGGTTCGACACCCTGCTTGTATCACACCTGATGTTACGAACACTTGAAAGGCCATATGCTGACACATTGTGCACAAGAGCGATTCTGATGCGAGGAGAAGCCGTGGTTGCTTTACCAAAAATATGTGGAAAGAAAAACTATCGTCTAAGTGAGAAGCAATGCATAAAAGTGCGAGGAAGCCAGCGAGTGAGAACAACTGAACTATTTTTGCTAAGCTGAACATACACAACGAAATGGGGCAAAAAATATTTATTCCACCTTTGCGTTGCAAAAGGCGATACAGCATTATATAAAACGCACACAACCTTGGGAAACATGAGTGTAGAGTGTAGAGTAACGCAGCAGACACTGCAGCGTTTGCGTATCGTTTGGAGCGTGGGAGACGCTCTGGGACCGTTGTTTGTGAAGTACTCCATTGCGCAACGTGCCAATGGAGTGTGAACTCCAATGTGAACGTGCATGTGGGATCCTGGGAACAAAAGTTTGGGCATCGAGAGCAACACTTACGGAACCCCATTCAATATGTTATTTGTTCATATACTGCTTTCTGATGAGCCCTCCCCAGCCTCTGCCCGAAGAACTTCCTGGGATGAAGACAATAAGCAGGTAGCCAATAAATAACCTCTAGCACTACATAGAGTTTTATGGAACACCTTTCAAGCAGGGAAGCGCCACCACAAATGCCAAAAGGAAAACAATAACCAAAGATCACATACTTTTCTCGATCAATGTGTCGTGTGGCGCATGTATCACAAGACGCGGTCTTTTTTACAGCATCTTATTCTGTTCCATCTGCAAACATGATACCTAGCGTTATACCTAGCAACAAGTGCGTACTAAATGTGATCTGACCGTTACATACATGAAATCGGAGGCTAGCAATAACATAAAACTCGTTGTCGCTGCGCCATGAAACCCGTAATTATCATCATCAATATGGTAAAACTTGTTGCGTTGTATACCTCTATTTGGAAAAATGCAGAGCTTCCATCCGCATTTAGCAGCAACGTGGACGAAATAATGTTTTGCTGAATTACATCCGTAGAAAGCACAAGGTACGCTCAGAGAACCTCATTAATGCGGGAAGGCGTTCGTTCCGCGACTGAGGCTTAGAACATCGTAAGAACATAACTAGTAGGATTTTCAAATTTCACTTTACAGTTTCTTTAAAGGTCAGCTCCGGGGAAAATTCATTGTTACAGATCACAACAAAAGCGAGCAGGCACAAAGGTTGGTGCATACTAAATGTACCTCCAAAATAGTTTGGCCAAATACCGTGTATTTACGGACAAATCCATTTTTTTTTGGTTTGCCATCCGGTCGTCCGCTCAAACCAGTGACGTCACGGCCAGCTTTCGCTTTGGTTCTTCTTGGCTTGTTGTCTTGCTCACGGTTTCGCAATCGCCAGCAATCGTCAGGCTGAAAGCGTATTCAAAAATCGCCCGTACATACAAGGGAGGGCCTTGAACGTATAATAAACAAAACACCACTTCTGCCCTATCTGTGTGCCACGTGCTGTGTCTACACAAGAGGAATGCATGCGGGTAAACTACTGAAATATGAAATTGCATTGGTGTTGAATAGGAGGGGATTTTTGCGACCGCGCAACGTTGCGATGCTGTGTTAGCTAAGGCATTCATGTGCGGACCACGTTGTGGATGGATCCCGCATGACATGAGCAAACAGGGCCTCCGCAAGGGCAGCTTATTCAGAATGAATAATGCGAGGGGCGTTCAAGTGAAACCGGGACTTTCTGTCTCCTGAGTGTACAAATGGCTCGCGCTACTTCTTTTTCGTAATTTTCACACGCGGCAGGCTTCCGCGTTCACCACATGGTGGTCCAAAGCTTGTGCAAAACAGAAGACACGTGCTGGACAAGATGGCCGACAACGAGGTGAGCGGGCACATCGAACAGCGAATTGTCATGAAGTTTCTCATGAATGAAGGCGTAAAGTCATCTGAAATTCATAGAAGACTTCAGGCTCAGTATAGCCACGATACACTTAGCCGCTGCAAAGTGTTTGAGTGGTGCAAACGGTTCCGAGACGGCCGTACATCACTGCAGGACGATCCCGGCAGGTGCGGCTGAGAGCCCAGTGTCAGAGTTTCCGAGGACATCCAACTTGTGGAGCGCCTGATCCTCAAGAACCGACGGATAACATGTCTCGATATCAATAGTGCATATAGTGCGATCAATAGCGCATATTACTACCAGGTTCTCAGGGATGAGCATAAGGCGCTGAAGCAAAAGCGGCCGGACCTCATCACCAAAGGAGTCCTCCTCCTACAGGACAATGCACGCCCGCATACCGTGCACGTCACGACACGCACCTTCCAGAAACTTGGCTGGGAGTTGCTGCCACATCCCCCTTACAGTCCAGATATCGCCCCCAGCGATTTCCATCTCTTCGGGCCAGTGAAGGCGTTCCTTGGGGGCCGCCGCTTCAGCTGCGACAACGAGGTCAAGAATGCGGTCCGATCATGGCTGCTACGCGCCGGTAAGGATTTCTATGCTGCTGGCATCCGAGCTCTCGTGAAACGCTGAGACAAGTGCACTAGTGCAGCTGGACTTTAAAAGCGATAAAACCCCCGTGCCGGGGAACAAGTCAACAGACGACACAACACACAGGCACAGACTGACGAACAAGGATTTATTATCAAACTTGGTTTATATCCTCTAACCTAACCAGCAACGCCCTCTTCAGCAAAGTTCCCAGTCAGTTTCGGGGGTTTTATCGCTTTTAAAGTATGCTGTACCGAACAGCCCAATTTTTAACCATTTTCGATGCAGCTGGAGATTACGTTGAAAAATAAAACTAATTTCCCGCCTGTAAGGTCATTTTACTTTTGCAAAAAATGAAAAGTCCCGGTTTGACATGAACACCCCTCGTAAATAAAATTGTTGTTCTCCTCGAGCCTTGCTGCACGCAAAACATGTTGCGTGCTGGCAGTGTTCTGCCTTCTGTAGGTGTCCTTTCACCGTTTGCCAAATGATGAGACACTATACAAGAAGTGGATTATTGCCATCAAGCGAGATGTAACTTAGTCACATGAAGTTCAAGCACACGATGACAGAAAAAGACCGACACGGGCTATCCGTGCCCACCTCTGTCTTTCTCGTTACTAGCCATGTGTAATTTCAACCGACACACTCTTCACATCCTTGCTCTGATAGCACAGTGTGTTTATTTTGTTTTTCTCTTCTTTTTTTAACTTAGAACGTCATATAAAGAGCGCTAACGTGTAGCGTACGATACGCAAAAATGTAATCAGAAATTTCGGCGGACGCGCATTTTACCGTAGTGGTGGAAAAAGAAAACTGTTTGAACACACGTGAACAGCGCATGCACTAAACACCGAACACCGTGAGGCTGCTCGATCTCGATTGCGCGTGCCAGTCAATATTGTGGACAAGGTGGTCCACTACAAAGCAGCAGTTCACGTATCTCGAGTAGGGTTGTCAATCCCGAGCCATTTTTGCAGTCTCGGGATTTCGGGATTTTTTGCTGTCAATCCCGGGATCCCCGGACGGGATTTCGTGATTGTGACGAGTTCAGATGGTGCTTCCAAGTATAGTCCAGCGCGGGTCAGAATTATCTGACCCACATCCGACCCGTACCCAGAGGTTCAAATCCGCACACGACACGCAACCCGCGTCCCCTTAGAAACAGAGACACGAATCCGCCCGCATATTTTTTCCAAAAGCTCACCCGGTCCGGGACGAACGTTGGTGAGTAAACTGAGAGTTCTCCTGGTCTATGCCTGATGATTGGATGTGCCTGTGTGCGTGGTTTCTTGTACGACATCAGCGCAGGGGACCAGTTATGGACAGTACTTGAAGTACCAAGTACTCAAGTAGTACTTTAAGTACATTTCTGTGTACTTGTACATTACTTTAAGTACATTTTAAATAGTGTACTTTGTACCGCTCTCCAAGTACTTTTTCCCGAGTACTTTCCCATCAAGTACTCAAGTACCCAAACTTGGACTGCAGACAAAAAATCACAAAAGTGTATCAAAAATGCACCCTACTAAAAGCGCTAAAGTGACAACAAGAAGACGAAAACACATAGATAGGGCTATCTTTGAGTTTTTGTCTTCTTGCCGTCATTTTAGCGCTTTTAGAGGGATGCAGTACCAAGGGTCCCCTCAAGCAGCACAGCGCGTCGGGAAAACTTCGGTCCGTCGGCGGTATCATGCAGACGTGTACAAGATACTCAAAAATGTATCTAAGATAAGATAATAAATACTAACGTTAGAAAGTAATTAAGATAGAGTACAAAATACCTCAAAAAGTATTTGAAATACAATTAAGATACTATTTATCCTTGAATGCAAAAAGTCACCGGTCATGGGTCAATGCGGCAAGTAGCCGCTATGTCGCATGAATCACCTAGACCCCGCGCACTACGCTAGACGCCGCTGTGTGATAGGAGTCATCTAAACACAAGTCCCAAAAAGATGACAAAGAGATACCACATAACTCCACTAAGTATATGTGACCCAGAACAAAGCAAACTTCTAGAGGTCCCTGCTCGGCGAGGTCAGAATTCGGCGTCACCACATATAATAGAACCCTGGCTGCCCAAGGATTAGTACACACGGGGCAAGATCTCTAAGTTGAGACTTCCAAGAAGGGCCAATGTCCGGGTCTAGAGTTGCTATCCGGGTCAGGTCTGAGGGACTCAGGTAATTTCCACTGAACAAGCAAGATAATGGAAAGACAAGACACAGAAAGTTTGACAGGGAGATCCAAAATATGTAATTAAAGTATTGAGTAGAAAATACCATAAAATGTATTTTAAATAGAGTACAAATACACAAAACAAAAAGTATTGAGTAGAGTACCAAAATACCGCAAATTGTATTTAGAAAGAGTATTTTAAATACAATACTCCAAATACGTACAAGTCTGGCGGTATGAGATACGATAGTATCGGTACCCAGCACCAGACCGGTACCGGTTTTGAAACACCGGGAACACATCGGACCAAAATTGGGTCTTGGTACCGGAGCCCGGTGCGAACCCGACTGGTCCCCGGTACTGAGTAGGAGTCTAACCTCCCCTTCCTCCTCGCCCGCTTTTATTTTTCATTTTTCGCTTTTATGGCTAGATTTTTATTTCAAATGAAGTACACTTTCCGAGCCAAGGAAAACTGACGATTGCTGTAGTACTTGGTGGATTGAAAATGGCCGCAATTTTAGTACCGCCGCCATGCAGTTTTTAACGTACCACAGAAAAAAAAGCTTTCCTCCTACGGCTGTTCGGAAGGTCTTCTGCATCAAAAAAGAACAAGACACTCACGTGACGATCCATTTATTATTAGGTAAACAAGAGAGGCAGATTGACTATAAGTGACTACATATTTTCCAGCCTACCAAAACCGCTACAAATCAGCACTCGTCTTGACTGAGTGGTCTACTAGCTGGTCAAAAGGAAAGTATAATGAAGCACTCTTGCAGGGTCCAAGAAGACTCATTGCAGCAATATAACGAAACGTAGAAAAAGTCACAGTAAAAGAAGTAAAAAGACACGCGACGATAACCATGTACAAGTCAAATGCAGTTGGGACAGTTCAAACATGGAGAAAATATCAGAACAACATTTAAAGGGACTCTGACCAGAAACTGTGGGAGCTCTTTCGTACCTGTATTCGATAAAGCACCCAACAAGGACTCTCCATGCGAAAATTCACGCATTAAAACCCCACGGTTTCTCTAAACTCGAATTTTAAACATTCGACTTCATCCGAGTGCAGCACGCCTAGCGTCAAACCGAGAAAACATACGTTTATATAGAATATCCACCCCGGTCCACCATCAAGATGACGTCAACACGGGGGCCACTCGCAACACCCACAATTGGCTCAAACGCGTCACGTGGTCACGCAATATCTGTCAATTTCCTTCACGAAATGGCATTTCTACGTTAATATGTTTTTGTTAGAGAGCCTCAAAAAGAAAAATATACCCTGCATTTATCACCTGCAACAGTTTCTACGATTTTCTTTTCAATCTGTACACGGCGTTCGATACACGCTTCCGTATCCGGTCAGCTGTAATGGATGCCGTATGCCGAGCTTGCGAACTGCGAACTTGTGTGACTCCCGGTTCATCCTTTTTATTCGGGTCATTGGGTTGGTGTTGGAGTTGGTCACCATATTCTGAACGTTTCACCTATCGTTGCGGTGTACTGTTCTTGATCTGCTGCGAAGCGACGAACCGCAACGGCAGTCACTCGCCTCAGCGAACTTCTGTCTGCTGCATCTCAAAGGAGCATGGGCACCTGATGATACCTTCAACTAAAGAAACCAAATCTGCTCTCGTGTGGTCCTGACGGAAAAGTAGTATCAACAAGGTTAGCACATTTATTTTTCAGTTCCAAGTCTACGTACTGAAAACCATGCAGGTGCAGTCGATCATTCTCGTAGCTGTTGTGTAACGCGTATGCTTTCTTACATATCCCACAGAACCCTCCACTTTTTCGACCAAGTTATCGTTATGAGATCCTTCTGATGGCTTCTTACTAGGCTATGCCGCTCCGAAGCATTGAGATGACGAAGCGTCGTGGTAGCTGCACCTCTGCCTTCGAAAGATGAATCAGTCATTCCACACTGTGCTTACTGGCTTTGTGTAGAGTCTGGCAAATCCGACAGACTTGGACTGCCTTTTTCAAGAAAGTTTGAAATGTAAGTATGTGTATATTGGTTTCACATATCCACCACATATTGAGCGTGTGTATGATTGTACTTTATATGCTACAGCGTATCAGCGTACATTACTATTCAACACGTAGTGTGGCAAACTCGACATCAGTCACACAAAGCCAACAATTGCCTTTTCTTCAATTGCTTATTTTTATCATATCATGTTTTTGTCTATATCTCAATTTACCAACCAACAAGGTATATTATTTTAGTATAATCGTCTGATATTTAACAAGTCACAGTTTTACCATGGTTTTGGCACACTATAGCCCGAGTTGCTTATGCGTCATTAAATTGAATCATCGTCATCTTCAACTGCCATTATTCAATTGAAGTGCCAGGTGGATATAATGATATGGCAAGATATATTTTTTTGCTGTCATCCTGGAATTGCTCATTTCAGAAGAATAGTCACCGTGAAGTTTGTTTTCGTTTTCAGAAACATTAAGAGGACTAAAACCAAACACTTTTCTTTCAGAGCATCCCTTATGCACCTGCATTTCAATTCCAATCTGTATTACAAGAATGACAGACCACTCAACAGAGATGAACACCTGAAAGTGAAAGAGCTGGAATGAAGATACGTTAATCTGTGTCAAAGGTTCTTAGTATGTGTGCGAGTCGAGGACATAGGTCTCAAGCTTATTCCTGTCTTCAGAAGAGGTGACAACTATGCTCCTTCTATCTATTAACCAGCTCCACTTTTTAGGGTTCCCTGTAAACTAATGGAGCACATCATGTACTACCACGTTGTCAACTAAGTTGACTCTGTCAATTTCTTTTTTTAAATTCCAGCATGGCTTTAGAAAAGGGTATTCAGGCAAAACTAACGTAGTGGAATTCGTTCACAGCATTTCAAACTGTCTTGATTTCTGGGTCCATGTAGATGTAGTATTCTTTTTATTTTGTAAGGGCTTTTGACACTGTGCTCTACGCTCGTGTGTTGGCCAAAGTAGCCTAATTAAAATTTGATTCTGCTACCTGGATATGCAGTTTCTCAGCTAACCGTAACTGTGGCGACAACTCGTGAGGAGAACCTATCATATCGCCACCATGCAGCATTTGTTATATTACAATCGCTTCACATTTTAATCTAGTCAAAAGCAAGGCCTTTTGGTGATCGATCTTGTATAATTACGTGCCCCTCCGTTATGTAACACCACACTGGGTTCTTCAACCTATGAGAGAGAAATAAATATATTGCCAAATAAATTGTCTACAAGGCTCGTTATTCCATTTCGCCACACTACCACAAGCAATTGTTGGAGTAGTGGCCCAGGGTATGAAGCTCGCCACTAATCATCATTCAAACAAAGTTCATAATGTAAAATGCTTTACTCAGAACACTGGCTTAACACAACAATTAAGAATAAAGAGAGTAAACGTTTCATTGCCTATCCAGGTGGCATCATCCCTCCAACAGAGAACAATCAAAAACAACATCAAAGGAGTCAAATCGGTGGTCCGCATTCCTTTCATCCAATGTATTTCATACGCTATTTGGGGGGCACTGTGCCCATCAGGCACTTTGACTGTGCATATGAAGTTGAGTGCATAGAATCTGATGCAACCTACATTGGCGAGATAGACAAAAGATGTGGGACAAGACTAAAAGAGCCAGTTGCCAGGGCTACTAATGCTTAGCTTAACTAAACAGGACTGAATCAGTCTACCACTGCTGTCCTAAGGGACATATATTTTGATGGTGCAGTAACCTTTGCTCATGACTAGCGATGGGACCCTAGAAAGTTCTTAGAATCCTGCTTGATCAGGCGTGATGCTTCAGCCTGTAATACATACCGTGGCCCCCTATCGGATGTGTAAGATTCCCTCTTAGATAGGCTGATGTGCTCATCTTTGGCCTCTGTTGTACTGATGATGCCACCCGGATAGGCGACAAAACGTTTACGCTCTGTTTTTATTCGTTGTGTTGAGCGGTGTTTGCAGTAAAGGACGCTACATTATGAGGTTGTCACCCGGCTTTTGGAATATATTTTCAAATAAAGTTGTTGTTTTACAAAGCTCAATACATTGCAGAAATCATTCTTGTTGCCTATTGTTTTGGGGGTGCCATTCTTGCAGTCACATGAAGCACTGAAGGGCCCAATTTCCTCTAAGAGAGCCAAGGCTTTTTCTAGATTACTAGAACATGGGTACCTGGTTATAAATAACAAGAATTCATCTACCAGAAGTCAGTGTTTCACACACCCTGCTTTCCATCAACACTATTAAAAGGTGTGACCCCCAAACTTGCACAAAATTCCTGGAGAGTCTTTACTGGACACTGTTGCTGTCCTTCTCACCAGGTGCTCTCTATGAACCCGATTCACAGTTCTGGATGCACTGCCTGAGCTAACTTCAGTATGCTTTCCCAACACGAATGGTAACTGCTATGAGGAGTGTTGTACTTACTGAAAGCAACATGAAATGCTGTACCTTGACAGGTAACGTTGATATCCTTCTTAAGACCGTAGAGAGATGTTCCTTGCTCCCTTTCTTCCAAATCTTACTATCAGACGCAAGCCCACTTGCCACCAAGAGAATGAGATGTGCCTCACAGTCAGTGCAATCAAGGGAATCAATCACTGAGGCTCAGAAAAGCTGTTTTCCATCGGGATCTGATCCAGCACTGAGCCGTGAGTAGCCCCGTGAAAGTACCAGGGTTTCTTCGAATTTTAGATGTGCCAGCATTTGTTTTCCTCCCCTCCTTCTTTTTATGTAGTAGCTGATTACTTTAGCCTTGTACTGCTTTGGAGATTGTGGAGATGATGTAAGAGGTGGAACTAGGCTTTATGCAAAATGAGGCAAAGTGTGACTATGTACAAATCTTCTGAGAATGTCTATGTATCATTCACACAAAGAGAGGATACGTGTTACATCTTTTTCCGGTTTTGATGTTTATTTATTTATGAATATGTCTCAAAGGCCATTACAGGCATTACATGAGGGGGGACATCAACATGGGTCACTTAACAAATACGGAAGTTACAAGGAACATACATATTTGGAAGACAAGACTCTACTTTTTGTTCGTCCATCAGTCTTGCTCAAGAAATTGTTCACTGTAGCAATGGTACACAATGTCACGAAAGGAGTGCTCATCTATCGTTCCGCAAGACTCATTAAAAAGCACTAGTGTTGTGTTTCAACACAACATGTTGAACTCATGAACCATGCATCATCCTGAGAGCTGTAGATCATCCTAAATACAGATGCTGAATTATTTTAAATGTGATAGACGAGCTGTGCGAAGAGGTACCCCCAGTTAGGATCTTGGGTACTGGAAGCCTGTGGCATTTTCTGTGGGAAAGGCTTGCCAGACCCTCTTCACTGCACAGGCTGGGATGACCATGATCTTGTTTTTTCCAAGCTTGTGCCATACTCACCTTGCAAACTGGCGATACGGAGTGTATCTGCATCGTCTACACAGATGTACATAAAATATAGTTTAGGCAAATAGGTAACCGGTTACAGTACAGTGTGTGTGCATTGTCATTTCTACATGTACCTGAGAGTAACTGCAGTTTACCTGCCCACACCTTGTACATTACTACACATGCTGTGTTCTTTTAGAACCCAAAATTGTTTTGCTTTTCACTGAATCGACAATCAAGAACACTCAATATCGCTAAAAACCTACGCTAAAACCTTATGCACAGGGTAATACATAAAAACGTGACTCAGGACACAGCACACTGACAATTACAAAACTGCCTATATTGGTTTTCTCCAGTTCAGAGTCGTGTACTGTATAGCCTTTTTATGTGCTGCGCCCTGTACTGGAGTTTTTAACGACTCTATTGCAGGACCAAACCAGTTTTGGGCACCCAAATTTTAACATCGTTCGACAAGGACACATGTGACTTACTTGCGAATACAGTCGCTCTTAGGTTCGCGCTGCCCACGGAGTTCAATATGCGACCTTCAGGACAGTCATATTGAAGAATAGAAGTTGGAAATCTTTGTGGGTTGTAATGCACTCATACTGCAGTCATTCGGCAGTGTTTTCGAGCTCCTTGCAGCACAAGCATTCGATCTCCTTCGGCATTACGACACACCAGCCACACCGGCACCATGAACAGCAAGTGCGCATTAGATATCAGAACACGAAATTTCTGAGAACGTTTACATGTTCGATCAGAGTGTACGTTAAAAAGCTTATCGCTTACCTGAAGACAGTCGACTCATGCTGTTTGCTTCATCTGTAACTGATGTTCGTAGAGCTCTAACTTCGTCTCGCATTCGCGGCATCGGCGACGTTTCGAAAGCCTACCGAGCTGTTCAGCACGCAGAATTTTCTTCTCGATGTCTCGATCGCAGAAAGGTCAGAAAGAAGTTCCAGGCTCGAAGTCTCCGCATTTCTGCCTTCGACGTCCATATTGAAATATTGAAGATCGCTTTCCGGACGGATGCCGGCGCTCTCACAAACTCACTAACAACAGAACTTCCGGTCCGGGCGCCCAATGAAACGTAGCCCTCGTGACTTCGTCACACACACGGAAATTGGCGGATGTCCACTGCAAAGAGGCTAGATTTCGGCCCCGATTGCGCGAGTTGAGGGGGAAAAGCGAAGCCGGTTTTCAGCTCCCTGTTTGGCAAACTTTGCCTCCGCGCACAGCTAAAATATTTCGCGCGTGGCTTGGGGGCATATTATACCTTCGTAATAGATGCAAACGAAATATTTGTCGAACTTCTGGTCAGAGTCCCTTTAACTGAGGCCAACGCTGTCCCACAAAGTAAAACTGAGATACGTTACGGTGGTAAGGTAAATGGGAGTACATGGTATGTCTGGGTTCATGATATCCAACTGATCGTCTGCTCCCAAACCAGTTTTTTCTCTGGATGCTCGTCTATCCCTTGTGAAAAATTGTTTGGTCAGCCAATGGACAAGTCATGGACAAAACGTCCATTGAAGCTATAGACGGTCCATTGCCTTCCCATAGACCACCTTTGTTCACACTTCTTTCTTTCCCATAGACGTTCGATGGGAGATTGGCAGCAACTGTCTATAGACAACCTACTATAGAAAGGAAAATGACCAACTGCCATTGTATGTCTATTGACTTTCTCTAGGCTGACCATTGACTGGCCGCTGATCCACGATTGTCTTTCTATTATCATTATATTCACCCAACTCGGATTCATGAAATGTAATATGTTGAATATCAATCCGTAATTATGTTGAGTTCCTGTTGTGTGAATATGTTTTGATGTTTTTAACCTATACTGACAGGCAATACATGGCCGTCATTGGCACGTGTCTAGGGTCGTGGTGGATCCACCATGACCCTGGACACGTGCCAATGACGGCCATGTATGCCACATAATGATTATCGATAATCATTATGTGGCATTCGCAGTTACTTAATTCTAGTGGTTTCAGGACGTCCACCTCTGAGCATGTAGCATTGGCATCTCCTTCCTAAGAGAAAACAGATAGCATATATTGCTTGACTTGTGAGCTTCCCAAAATTCGAGTGTCGTGCTTGCCTCTGAGTTAGAATGAAGGGTGAGGTATCACTGCTTAATTCGATTACGCATCCATCCAAGACCGAAGTAACCAACTAACAAGTAACTACCAAAATAACGCCTGTGTTTGTAACTGCCTCCAGTTTGCGACATTCAGTAGGTCCATTGAAAGTGAAACTTATGCAGTGAGAATGCTACCTGCATCAATGTGAACCTGCATGGAAACTACGCACTCCACAAGTTTGACTTTCAATGGACCTACTGAATGTCCCAGACACAAAGACAAACACAAACACAACACAGTTACAAACAAGCGTTATCTTGGTGTTGAGTTACTACTCCAAGCAATTCCTCAACTCGGGGCTAGATGTATGCATAATTGAATTAAGCTGGAACACCTCACCTTTCATTCTGACACGTCAGAGGTATGCAGGGCACTCGAATTTGCGGAAGTCCGAAAGTCAAGTAATATATCATATTGATACGGGCAGCACAGCGTGGCGATGACAATGATTTAATGGACAGAATGATAATGCGCGTGACATGCGCAACACCACCGTCGTCGTCGTCGTCGTCGTAACATTGCCCCCCTCCCCGAGGCGTGACCTCCGGGGCACGACAGATGGAGAATGCAATGCTATGGGGGGCACAACAGGTGTCGTCGATGATGAGCAAGGCAACGGTGGGGCGAATGATGGAGATGTGTCCCGATGCGGTGACGTACAAATGCTGGACAGGTGGGCGATGATGTAGCGCTGGTGAATTGACGCTGTGCTGCGTCCACGGGGTCTGTGTCGAGAGTATCCCTCACTGGGCGCTGCCGTCGTGGGCGCCGTTGGGCGTCTTCGGGGCTTCGGCGTTTTCGGGGCTTCGTCGTCGTCTCGTCATAGGGTCGGGGCTGGGGCGTCGATGGCCACGACAACAGCGCTTTCAACGAAGGGTGACCCGCACCTCCACCAAGTGATACGGGCAGCACAGCGTGGCGATGACAATGATTTAATGGACAGAATGATAATGCGCGTGACATGCGCAACACCACCGTCGTCGTCGTCGTTGTCGTAACATTGCCCCCCTCCCCGAGGCGTGACCTCCGGGGCACGACAGATGGAGAATGCAATGCTATGGGGGGGGGGGGGGCACAACGGGTGTCGACGATGATGAGCAAGGCAACGGTGGGGCGAATGATGGAGATGTGTCCCGATGCGGTGACGTACAAATGCTGGACAGGTGGGCGATGATGTAGCGCTGGTGAATTGACGCTGTGCTGCTTCCACGGGGTCTGTGTCGAGAGTATCCCTCACTGGGCGCTGCCGTCGTGGGCGTCGTTGGGCGTCTTCGGGGCTGGGGCATCTTCGGGGCTTCGGCGTTTTCGGGGCTTCGTCGTCGTCTCGTCATAGGGTCGGGGCTGGGGCGTCGATGGCCACGACAACAGCGCTTTCAACGAAGGGTGACCCGCACCTCCACCAAGTGATACGGGCAGCACAGCGTGGCGATGACAATGATTTAATGGACAGAATGATAATGCGCGTGACATGCGCAACACCACCGTCGTCGTCGTCGTCGTCGTCGTAACATTGCCCCCCTCCCCGAGGCGTGACCTCCGGGGCACGACAGATGGAGAATGCAATGCTATGGGGGGCACAACAGGTGTCGTCGATGATGAGCAAGGCAACGGTGGGGCGAATGATGGAGATGTGTCCCGATGCGGTGACGTACAAATGCTGGACAGGTGGGCGATGATGTAGCGCTGGTGAATTGACGCTGTGCTGCGTCCACGGGGTCTGTGTCGAGAGTATCCCTCACTGGGCGCTGCCGTCGTGGGCGCCGTTGGGCGTCTTCGGGGCTTCGGCGTTTTCGGGGCTTCGTCGTCGTCTCGTCATAGGGTCGGGGCTGGGGCGTCGATGGCCACGACAACAGCGCTTTCAACGAAGGGTGACCCGCACCTCCACCAAGTGATACGGGCAGCACAGCGTGGCGATGACAATGATTTAATGGACAGAATGATAATGCGCGTGACATGCGCAACACCACCGTCGTCGTCGTCGTTGTCGTAACATTGCCCCCCTCCCCGAGGCGTGACCTCCGGGGCACGACAGATGGAGAATGCAATGCTATGGGGGGGGGGGGGGGGGCACAACGGGTGTCGACGATGATGAGCAAGGCAACGGTGGGGCGAATGATGGAGATGTGTCCCGATGCGGTGACGTACAAATGCTGGACAGGTGGGCGATGATGTAGCGCTGGTGAATTGACGCTGTGCTGCTTCCACGGGGTCTGTGTCGAGAGTATCCCTCACTGGGCGCTGCCGTCGTGGGCGTCGTTGGGCGTCTTCGGGGCTGGGGCATCTTCGGGGCTTCGGCGTTTTCGGGGCTTCGTCGTCGTCTCGTCATAGGGTCGGGGCTGGGGCGTCGATGGCCACGACAACAGCGCTTTCAACGAAGGGTGACCCGCACCTCCACCAAGTGATACGGGCAGCACAGCGTGGCGATGACAATGATTTAATGGACAGAATGATAATGCGCGTGACATGCGCAACACCACCGTCGTCGTCGTCGTCGTCGTCGTAACATTGCCCCCCTCCCCGAGGCGTGACCTCCGGGGCACGACAGATGGAGAATGCAATGCTATGGGGGGGGGGGGGGCACAACAGGTGTCGACGATGATGAGCAAGGCAACGGTGGGGCGAATGATGGAGATGTGTCCCGATGCGGTGACGTACAAATGCTGGACAGGTGGGCGATGATGTAGCGCTGGTGAATTGACGCTGTGCTGCTTCCACGGGGTCTGTGTCGAGAGTATCCCTCACTGGGCGCTGCCGTCGTTGGCGTCGTTGGGCGTCTTCGGGGCTGGGGCATCTTCGGGGCTTCGGCGTTTTCGGGGCTTCGTCGTCGTCTCGTCATAGGGTCGGGGCTGGGGCGTCGATGGCCACGACAACAGCGCTTTCAACGAAGGGTGACCCGCACCTCCACCAAGTGATACATGCAGCACAGCGTGGCGATGACAATGATTTAATGGACAGAATGATAATGCGCGTGACATGCGCAACACCACCGTCGTCTTTTTGCACTGTCCCTCCTCCCCCACCTGATGTGTTAAAAGTGTGCGGTTGTCCATTAAACTTTAGCTGTGTTTGAGACTTTGTGTTGTGTCGTCTGTTTTCGTCTTTTTCCCAGTCTCGGGTTTTCGTCATGGATCTTAGCCACCAGCTCGCTTGCTTTTTAACCATTTTATCTGTACAATATCTCTTTTCTGCTTGGAAGCGATGACGGTGCTACGTCCTTGCACTGGTTAAGCTATTGCAGATGGCACTAAGGACTATTCTCAGTGATCCTAGACGTGTGCCAATCATGGTCATGTATTGCTTCTCAACACAGGAAAAAAAAAAAAACATCACTTTCGACCTCAGCAAAATTCCAGGTTCGGACTCAACTGATCACGGCTCATGAATCCGAATAGGGGCCATATGATGGTTGGAGGGGAATGTTGACCAGTGGCCAGTCTATCGTCAGTCTATAGAAAGTCAATAGACAGGCAATGGCAGATATTTGTTTCGTTTCTATAGCAGGTTGTCTATAGACTGTTGGTGCCAATCTCCTATTGACAGGCCAAAGGATACACGATGGTCCAAAAGATGTCTATGGACTTGAAACATACAGGCTGTATATTCAGTAGTCCAAAGGAAGTCTATTCAGGAAATAGGACGTTCAAATGATGTCAATAGACCGGCTAAACTTGTTTTTGTAAGGGGAGAGAGAAACGGCAATCTCTGAGGGTCCAAACACCAAAAAATAAGAATACAATAAATATGCCGTGCTGTTCAGCACCAAACTTGCATGTTGCCATCGATAGAGCCTTGCGCGGGTCAGAATTTGTTGACCAACGCCTGCCCCACAACTCGCATATACTTTCGATGCACGCCGCGGTTGTGCCGCGCCGGGTCGTGTGGGCCTCGAAATCGACGACCGATACGTATAGCCGGTATTTTTTACTTGGGTGTTAGCGCCGCGAAGCAACTGTGGCTATGAGCGGCGTACAGATGTGGATAGACGAAGAGAGGATAGCAGGAAGGAATGGGGGACAGGGGAATTAGAACGCGTCTTGGGCCGACTTCAGGGGGAACTGTGCCGACATTCGTCTGGAAAGTCTTCGGAAAACCCAGGGAAAACCTCAGACAGCACAGCCGGCGGAAGGATTCGAACCCACCACCCCCCAGTCTTCAGCACGACCATGGTTACCACCAACGAGCGGACGCCTTAGCCTTAGCCCACGCCTTAGCCCAGGTAGTGGCGTGTAAGCTTTTGCTGAGCACCCCAGGTGCTCAAAATTGTCCGCAGCCATATACCTGGCTATGCAGCATGCAGCTAGCCACGCTGCAGACTCCCCTCACGTGTAAATTTCCCAATTATTCTTAGTGTGTCAACTCATGCAATCAAAAAAAAAAAAAAATCAGCATAGAAGATTTCAGCCATAAGCGCAAACACAACACACTTGCCTCGTCACTCTACAGCATGACTGTGCGCGCGCTTTCCGCGAGGGGCGCTGTAGCACAATAGGTAATGGCGCCTCTAGCGAAGCCATGGAGGAAGGAAAATAAGGAGGGAGTGTGACGTCATTTTGCGCGATTCCGGAAGTTTGGGTGAGGAGAAGCAACTGGGACAAACAATCCTCCTCTCCCAGCTCTCCGCAGCTGTCAGAGGAGCTGTGAGTGCGAGTTTTGGTTTGCGATCGTGCGTTTCAAGGATCTTGAATTGCGTGTTTTTGCTGCAGTTCCACTTTAAACTTCGTTTACATTCTTCAGCGTGTAGGAGATGCCGACCTGCTGCGTGCAACGCTGCAGATCGCGCTCTCTTCGCAAAGAGCCTGGAGTTTCATTCCATTCGTGAGTATATGATCAATTCATATGCAAGGAAACTGAAAGTTGTTAGTCAGAAATGCTGGACTTTAAGTTACGGCTGATTATTGCTTTCGTCACTGTGTAGGTTTCCAAAAAACCCACAGCTAAGAGCAAAATGGATCGAGGCCTTGGGGAAAGACGTGAACTGGGTGCCGCCAGAGTGGAGCCGAGTTTGCTCGAAGCACTTTCACCCAGACGACTTCGTCCAAACGCAGTCTCTCGTCCGACTTCGACCATGTGCAGTTCCCAAATATTTCCCACAACATGAGGTAGGACGACATAAACGGCGCAGAGCGCGCACGTGATACTTTTAATGCTTTCATCGTCAAATGGGTAGTTTAATAGCTTGACTGCTTGTTAGTTATCACGCTGGTTGCATGTCGCACGTGATATAAATATATCGTACTTTACGCTCAGTGGTACAGGAAGAAAAAAAAAAAAGAAAATAATTGATCTCTATTTTCGCAAGGTACAGCGCTCTGGATACTTCAGGAAATATTTCAAACTAACAGATGTCCTCTATATTTTCTTTAGCATGCTGGAACCACAAGTGGGGCTGAAGCTACAGTGGAAGGCACAATGGTGAGATAGTTATGCTTATCTTGTATTGTAGTGTACAGCAGCAAGAAGATACAGGATGTCCCAGAAAACGTGTCATTGAATTTTAATTTAAAAAATCTACGCCACCTAGAATCATGCGGCCAGCAGCATTTGTTCTTACTGGGTTCTTGCCACCTCCTGCTGTGCATATCATGTGCCCTAAGCTTAACTATGTAAAGTTTTGGGATCTGAACTCTGAAATTTGCCAAGTAAAGATCACTTACCCCACCAATGTGAAGAGAGTGCTGAATTTACTCAAATTCATGAAAATTGACAGGAATATTAAGGAGCTATCGCATTGGAAGAAATAGCCAAAAATCATGCTCTACGGAGCTCGCACAGGATAGCGTGCGACGAAATTTTCACCAAAATCTTTGTCTGTCCGACAAAAGGAGGTTGGAAACCCAGCCCACGTCGGCATGGCTGAGAGAGATAACACAGACATAGCTTATCGTGTCCGGCTTCGGCTGGGGACCATGCATGCCTTCCCTCTTCCAATTTCAGGAGCTGTGACTTTTTCTACTATCACTCTGTGGGCTGGGTTTCCAACCTCCTTTCGTCGAACAGCAACTGAGCTGAAAAAGTCCTCATGCGTTATGCTCAAGCACCCCGAGAAGAGTGATGTTCGGCTATTTTTTCCGATAGGATAGATCTTGAATATCACTGTCAATTATCATGAATTAGAGTAAATTCAGCACGCACTTTGGGGTAAAAAAGTGTCCTTTACTTGGCAAATTTCAGAGTTAACCTTCACAAAAATTTACATAAAAAACTTATAGGATACATGACATGCACGTAAGGAGGTGACAAAAACCTAGTAAGAACGAATGCCGTTGACTTCATGATTCTAGGTCGCGTAGTTTTTTAATTAGAATACAATGACATAGTTCTGGGACACCATGTATGCTTGTTTTTCACATAACAGCTTATAGCTAGAAACCGAGTGAGAAAGACTCATGTTTATCATATGATAAATGTTGGAATAACTGGTTCCATATGCTCCACAGGACATCCCTACTGAAGACAGCACCCTGTCACACATTTCACAAGTGCCCCCTGTAGAAGAGGTATGAGGAGCTCTGACGTGCAACTGTGCCACCGTGGACTTATGCACATTGAAGCTGTAGGACGTGTAAGGCCTCATTCATGTGGGCTTTAATTTTTCAGGTTGCTTCTACATCATTCGCAACACCACTGCAAACACAGGGGCGAGCCATAGAGGTACAATAGCAGCAGCGGCATCACTATAGGCTGCATGTCACCCCCCTCTCCCATAATGAATCTTTTTCCGTATGTGATACACTGTACACAGTAGCATGGTCTGCAATACATAAAAATATATGTTACTGTACAGAAAGTGTAATACTGCTCCAGCACATCACCCCCTTCCGTCACATCACCCAGTGTGTACGGCAGGCTCCTAGTGATGCAATTGCATAGCAATCTGAATAGTGCATCTTGTGGGCTCATAGGTGTTTTCAAATTCCAGACTAACTTTGAGCTGCTGTGGGACCCTCTCACCACTATGGAAATGGAAGTGGTAATGCATCACTTTTTATAGTTTCTCCTAGACTTGTTTTGTAGTTCAAGTCATGCGTATTCATAGCTGGCTATCTCGCTATCCCCAAAATGAATAGAGCGATGACAGTTGGGCACATGGCAAGGAACGCATAGAGCACTGAGTCAAACGCTTACTTTTTTATGCAAGCTAACATAGTGCTTTTCACAGGATAGTTGCAGTCCTTCCACGGAACACCTCCCTGTTGAGCTGGTGACCCAAATGAGCCAGGTAACACAATTGTAAATGAATATACCACATGTGGGGGTATATGAGTGTAGATACTAGGTGCATAGGTATACACTTGGTTAAAGTGACAATCCAGTAACAAAAAAAAGTTGTGTTCCTGATCTTCTGCCACAAGAATGTATATTTCATCTTCCTAACAGACTATGCTTCATATTATACGTTAAGGTGCAAGCTCAGTGCCTTATGTATCTGCATTCCTCACATTCTAGGGCACGTCACCAATTCCCTGTGACTCTCTGGTTGACATGCAGGCGGTAATATATTATCCAGCTTATGTGCTACTCAATAGGCTGTCAATTTAATTTTGTGTTCAGTTTACCAAGGTATTGCACTTGCTCAGCAGAAATGAAATATGTAAACCTTCATTTACATCCATTAGGCAATATGCAGGCTGACTTTCTTCTCCACACTTTACAGGAGAGTTCTAGTTCTGTGATGGGAGGTGCACCCTCTGTGGAGCAAGTTCAACAGGTAAAAGAAATTTGCCTTGAGTAATTGTTTCCACAGCGTGTTAAATATTTCCACAACTACTAATGAGACCTGTTGCAGACCAGATGCAGTGACTTAAGCAAAGTCAGTGTAGAGACGCATTGCAGCTATGTATATGCACTGCGCACCCCACCAAGCAGGCCATAAAGCGCAGAATAAAATACTAGTGGCAAGGTTTTTGTGCTTATCTGGGTTCTCCTTTGTTCACTGCCTCTGACATACAAGTTAACAGTTGTAGAGCTTGATGTTTTGCCTATATACTCGAAATAAATGAAGTAAATTCTACATCATGTCATGCTCCTGTTGCAGGAATCCCCCGTGCTATCACAAGAATACATGGAGGAAAAGGAACAGGTATAATGCCAGACAACATTTAGCTTGGATTGTTGAAATTTTACGTAAATGTTTTTATGAAAATGTAGCATGTTTCTGAACTCCTGTGGGATCCTCTTGTCAGCGTGGACACTGAGGAAGCTGAAGGACCACGAGAGGTACATAGTACTTCTGCTCTGACAAAGGAAAACAGTGTAGAGCTCCCCTTAACTTCACTTGGGGTATCATCATCTCCCTATGCCATGATGACCTAGTTGTGCATATATGCTCTTTCATGTAATGTGACGTAAGTGCCCTTGGAAACCACAGAATATAGTAGCCCTTACGCTCCCACATTTGAAGTTTACTGTTGAGTGCTGTCGTAATGGGGTCCCAAGTAGAGTTCTCAGAGTACATGTGGCTTTCTGAAAGGGCACCATATGCAAATTTCATGCAAATTTTACACATTACAATTTATTTGAGCAACTGGTAACTCTAGGGCACAAGTGGATCTGCACTCGAGGAAGACTCATCCCCTGGTTCTGGAAACCATGCAAGTCAGGTATGAATGGTGAATTCTATGTTCACAGACCCTAGCTGTCAGTTTTTTGCAAGCATGTTGGCATAACAGGGCTCCAAAAGGAAACAGCATTCCAATGCAAACACTTGTGACACAAAGAATGATATTCTAAATGTTTTTACCTATGTAGGTTGAAGAGGAAAGATTTACTTCCCTCCCTGGCCCTTCTACAAGTGCGCAAAAGTTATGGGTAAGCTCAGTCCCGTGTGTAGGTGCTGCAGACACACAGCTGCTAGCATTACGCAGTCATTCATCGTTCGGCAAAAGCCCCGGATCCTTCTGTCTTGCATGGTGTGTAATTTTAGGTTGCAGACCAGGTGCATATAGCCGCATCTGCATTTAAATCTATCCATACTGATTCTCTTCTCACATGGCAGAATGTGCATGCTTTTTAACCTCATTGCTCGAAATAAAATGTATACTAAACACTTATGACTGATGATTCAACGATGATTTTACTAACATCTACTGACTCTGTTCTGCACAATGTACTCCTCTATGTGAATCAATAAACAAATGAATTTTTCTGAAATCAAGCATGTGTGACTATTTACCCTGAGATTATGCACCTTACAGAAGATGAACCTGTTTTTTAGCAAAATAGTTATATTTACATGTCCCTTCTGTTCATATGCAAATTAGCTATTGTTCTAAATAGGAATCATGACAGCAAAATAGTTATATTTACATGTCCCTTCTGTTCTTATGTAAATTAGCTATTGTTCTAAATAGGAATCATGACAGCAAATTACAACAGGGGGTAAGTTTGCAGTAGAATGGAAAGTTCTCTAGTATAATTGTTGTCTAAAATATTATAGATGGCGTACTGCAGGCTAAATGTGAACCCCATTTTCTTTATATAACTATAAGCCTGTAACAGTAGTCTGAAGGCACATATCAGCTATACTATACCAGGATGAGCAACCTCCTGAACCTGGAATTGTTGGGGAGAATGGTAGTAATATGTGCAGTAGTTTATCTGTGAGGTGTTTCTAATTATTGGGAAAAAATATTACTCTGAAACGGTCAGGACTGCAAGAACAGTCTCCCTTCATCAATATTTGTAATGACCTGCAAGAGGTCTGAACACTGAAAAGAAACAAAGTGCAGGGGAGCTGGCACAATGTAAAAACGACGATAACACCTGAGACACTGAACAGAAAAAAGACGACACGACACGTTCTCAACGAATAAATGATAGGAAACGTCCCATTTATTCCTGTGACGATATCAGGTACAACAATGTGGTTTGCGCAAGCCCTGTAAACGGATTTGTGATTCATGTATCTGTAGTTCGTAAACTGGAGTACTGTGGGGACTAGAAAGCATTGTGAGTATGTGATCTGGCTGAATTAAATTAAGACCAAAAAGCAGTACCAGAAGCAGGCATTTACAGACCCATTCTGGTGTGTATACATATTCATGAGGCATGGCCCAACATCATTTCGGAGACAAGGATATAACATTTACGAGAAACTAAATTTCCTTCCCACTCGTGGTCGTTTCAAGTAGACCTGACAGTTCTATTAAAAGGATAGAAAACAGTAAGGAGGGGTTTAGTAGACACCATGTATACATGCACCACATATATGCCGGTTTGAGTCAGTTTACGGGTCCTGTGCACAGATGGCAAAGTGTGCTGTAGGATAAAACCTTCCCATCCTCACAAGATTCTAACAAGGACATACCACGTCAGAAAACGGAAAAATGTACATCACAAAAATTTATGTTGTATATGGATCTGTTTTAGGCAAAATCCACAGCTGATACTCCAGAGAAAGCCTTCTTAAGAGAACGGGTCAAGTGGTATACGTCCCTACATACCAAAAGCAGCAAACAGATAAAGAGACTTCAACAGGCAAATCGACGTTTAAAGAAAATAAATGCGGGGCTGAAAGGTGTGATTAAGGATTTAACAAGACAGAAGATCCTGCTTGAGGAGAATGTTGCAGTTTTGGAGAGCCTTGGTGCTACAAATCAAGAATTATTGAAAAGACAGGTTGCAAAACGCACAGGAAATCCCCTCCCCACACAGTACTCACCTCAGCTGCGAGCATTTGCATTGACTTTACATTTTTATTCACCTCGGGCCTATAACTATGTACGGAGTGTATTCGACACCTGCCTGCCTCATCCAAAAACACTGAGCAAATGGTACCAATCAGTTGATGGCAGGCCAGGGTTCTCAAAAGAAGCTCTGAATGCATTGAAAATGAAAGCAACAGAGAATAGCAAGTCAGGCTTTCCAACATTATGCAGTCTCATGGTGGATGAAATTTCAATCAGACAGCAGCTCCAATGGGACGGCAAACAATTCCAAGGCTATGTTGACATGGGCACTGGAACAGATGGCGATTGCTTGCCAATGGCTAAGGCAGCATTCGTGATAATGGCAGTGGCTATTAATGGAAGGTGGAAGGTCCCGTTGGGCTATTTTCTTGTTGATGGACTTGGCGGTGAACAAAGGGCTGACCTAGTACAACGCAGTCTTGTCCTTGCCCATGAAGTGGGAGCGACTGTTGTCTCCTTAACTTGTGATGGGGCACCGTCAAACTTTGCAATGTTTAGACAGCTTGGGTGCAACTTCAGTGACCCCAAAAATTTGAAGACAAGTTTCCAGCACCCTGAAACAGGTGAAGTTGTTGTCGTTTTCATGGATCCTTGTCATATGCTGAAGCTCGTGAGAAATGCGCTGTGTGACAAGAAGATCATAATGAGTCCAGACGGGAATGCTATAAAGTGGAATTTCATCGAAAAGCTGCACAGTCTGCAACAGAAAGAGGGACTGCACCTTGCTAACCGTCTCCGCAGCTCACATATCGATTGGCGAAGACAACCAATGAAAGTCAGTTTGGCAGCTCAAGTTCTAAGTATGTCTGTTGCGGATGCCATTGCAGAATGTCGCACACAAGGGATCTATGGATTTGAAGAAAGTCAAGACACAGAACAGTTTCTCCGAATCATTAATAATATTTTTGACGTCTTAAACTCAAGAAGTATGTATCAGAAGCACTGGAAAAAGCCACTGTGTTCAGCTAACATCTCTTCCGTTCAGTCCCTGTTCAACATTGCAGACACTTACCTGTCCAGCCTGAGAGAACATCCAAATGGCATCCCACTATTGAAGACCAATCGGAAGACTGGATTCTTGGGCTTCAAAATTGCAATGAAAAGCCTACTTATTCTCTATGATGAACTGGTTGTGAAGAAAAAGGTCCTGATGTACATACCATCTCATAAGGTGAGCCAAGATCATCTCGAACTTTTCTTTGGTGCTATCAGATCCCATGGACGGTGCAACGACAATCCTAGTGCCCAACAGTTCGCCGCAGCATTCAAGCGACTGATTGTGCAAAACGAAGTCAGAGACATCACCACTGGCAACTGCTTGCCACAGGAGCACATTGCGATACTCCATGTGAGCAGTGCAAGAGCCGCACATTCTGAAGAGGTCTTGAACGGGACAAGCGATCGAAGGCAACTGCTGCCAAGCTGTGAAGAAAACTTGGGTTTTGATGACGACCACGATTACTGTCCTGATCCTGGGCACATTTCAGAATGCGGGGGAATGATAGTAACATACATAGCAGGATTTGTTGTGCGCAAACTTCAGAAGTCCCTGCTGTGTGAAACGTGCATAAATGCACTAACTGCATCCCCTTCTGAAGAGCCAACATATGCTCTTATATATCGAAAGAGCAGAGGAGGGCTGCTCTATCCATCTGAAAGTGTAATCAAAATTGCACAGAAATCAGAACAAGTTGTCCGGATTGCCAGTGCAGAAAATAGACTCACGGCCAAGAACATCCTTGCAACAATGACTTCCGAAGTGCTCCACAAATTCCTCGACTGGAGCCTTTTTCCCTTGCTCCGTGATCACATGTTCGATCAAAGTCCTTTAGACAATCATTATGTCCATCTCGTAAAGTGCGTAGCAGAGAAGTACATTGACATAAGGCTGCATCACATTAGCAAGGATACAACACAAAAACTTCACGTAAAAAGAGTGAGGCAGATGTTTACAAAGCTGACTCAGTTTAAAGGTCAGTAAATTAGGACTTTGCAGCTATCTCGAATAAGTGAACATGTTGCCACGTTGCATAGTTGTTGAGATTGTGGAGACAGCTGCCGTGTAACAGTGATCTTGCATGGCTTCGGCCCCAACCCCTTTTGTTTGTTTGTTTTTTGTTTTATCTGTGCTCTGAGACAAATGTATAGTGATTATGTATATAACTTATGTCATGCATCTGCACAAGCCATAAACATGTGATGAGGGAAACATCTCCTTGAGAATTAGAAATAAGCACAGGGACATGGGTTATGGGGAACACGGAAAAATACAAAGGAGCAGCCGAGGCAGACTACTTGCTGGTTTTGAGTCTGTCTCATCTGCTTCTTGGTATTTTTCCATGTTCCCCTTCATCCGTGTCCCTGTGCTTGCTTCTCGAACTCAAGATGTTTCCCTCATCGCATTCGCACCAGCTAACTTGCCTCCTATTTCTCTGCCTCATGAAACAAGAAAACATTAAGTGTCTCATGTATGTACATGCGTATATTATTGTATTGCACCCACATGTGCAATGCCTAGAAAACACTTGCAAAAGGAGCTGTCCTCCCCAGTAAATCGTCCGGAGATGGGACACGACACATTGCATTTGAAAACTCATATGGATGGGGTGAGTATGTGGTACAGTGCATACAGGTGGCCAGTGGTGCTACCTTTTTTTCCATTCCGTATATATATATATATATTAATCACATGAGACAAAGAAATGGTATCAAGATAAGGAAGGTTATATTCATGGATAACACAAGTAGAAAAACTGATTTTTCTCAGCTACTTGCGCACAGCGACGACATGCAACATAACCACCCGTGCGTTCTGTACTTTCCCGGTTGCATCCAGCAGGTTACTCTCAGTACCGTGGTACAGACAATGAAACCATACTACGTTATGGAGCCAAATGAAATGGCACTGAATAGGTAACGCTAACAAGAACATCGTCGGATTTCATATCCGTTCCGCGCAGCTCGTGATTGCTTTCTCCAGTAAAATTTTCAGCACAATTGTTTCCCTGAAAGTTTGCAACGTGCGGCGACAATGCTACGAACTTTACCGTATCACTTGTGCGTCGGTTTAGTAATCTTAACTGCTAGTATCTCGTATCTATCTCTTATTGCTAACACCTCGCCGGGCGCCAGAAACCACCGTCCACGCCGGCAGCTGCCCCAGTTTGTTTGTCCCAGTTGTGGCGAAGGCTCACCGCAGATTGGCTGCCTCCAGTCACCTGATCGATATGACGTCCTCATGACGCGTACTATATGTCGTCACTTCCACTACACTTTTGTGATTCGGAAAGAAACGGTCGTGCTCCCTCCTTAGTTTTCCTTCCTCCAAGAGCGAAGCGCAGGTCACCAATACACAAAAACGCGATTCAAGGCCATTCAAGGCCAATGGGCGCCGCAATTAGTGCTGCCACCCCGTAGTAGTCACAAGAACTGTGCGCGTGTGGACAGCCGTTTGCCGAGTTCCTTCATTTTCCCGTATGTGTTTATCGTTCATTTTCGTGTTCGTTCGTGTTCATTTCGTGCCCGTTCATTTTCTCCCGCTCGGGAACCAGTGTAGAAATGACATCGCATCGGTCAGCACGCCTCACGTGAACAACTGTGCATATCGCACGCAGAAGCACGCAATCTTCTTTTTCCTTGATCTTTCGAACGTTGATAAGCTACTCAGATGTTTATCGCATGACTAGTTATATGGAATGTTACGTTATCGTCAGTCATACTCATTAAAGACGGCGGCCACCAGCATTCATCCCAATGGGAAGAGCGCGATTTTGGCAGTCCACCCCTGTCGTGTCGTCACTCTGGAACGAGGCTAAAGAGAGCACGGTGGCTGGTGGTCTGAGAGTAACGCGACAAGGTCTATAGCATAGCATATACGTGTATATTGGCTGCAGTCGCGGTCTGTAGCTGTCGCATTCTTTACCTGAGGCTGTTTTCCCCTACTCGCTGTTTTTGATGTCGCCATATTTGTTCTTCGCTGATGTTGCCTATCGCGATTTTTGTTTATCGCTGTTTTTGACTCGCGATTTTGACCCAGAACGGAGACGGACGAAGAACCTCTCTTTCGCAGGTATATCAGTCGCCAGGCCATAAATAATGAATATGCAACCTACTATCCATTTGTTTTACGCGTTGTGCACCCCTCACACAAAGTCACAATGTCAAAAGCATAAAAGAAGGAAAGCGCGTCACGGAAAATTCGTGAACAACAACATTTGTCTGTAGCGAGTAAAAATAGGTAAACATGGCGAGTCAACATGCTATTCTCTTCTTTTTCACTTTCATCCGGCTTGACTTCACCACACCCACAGCTGACGCTGAACTTCGTGTTACATGAGTCGTAACCGTCCTGTAATTTTTTGTCACGAATAGAAAACGCATGTAGGGTTGACGACATCCTATTACAAAGTTGATTTCCCGCGTCGAAGGTTATAGCTAAAAGATGACACGGAAAGAGGCGTGTAAACTGTCGTTCGCCTTCAAATTATTTCGAGCTGCGAATCAAGGAAGACTCACTATCTTCGCAATGCTTCAGATGACGAAGGCAACAACGTAAGGAACAAAACAACAGGTATCTGAAACAACAGTAAGAGAAAACATCAAGACGACGGGTCAGCGTTTTCGAGCTACGACGTGCTACCGATTTTTCTCTCATATATACATGGTGTTTGCTCTAACGTGTCCAGGAAGCGAGCGATAAAAGAAAAACGAGCGCTACTCTTCAGCTACTTGACTAAGAAACAAGTGCCACTAGTGAAGCAGTACTTGTTTCTTACTTAACTAGCAGAAAAGTACCACCTGCTTTCCTTTTATCTCTCGCTTTAACTATAATTTCTGGACACGTTAGAGCAAACACCCTGTATATTTCACTTTTACTGCGGCCTTTTCTCATTGAATGGCGTATCGAAATTGAGTTTGTCCCTTGTTTCGTGTGACGGACAAGTCATTTTTTATGCAAGAAGAAAAGGAAAGAAAAGAAAAGAGAGAGAAGATCGTGATAAAAATTACCTTTTAGAACGTGGTAAAATTACATGTGGCACATGCCGTGACCCAAGCAGCACAATGTACTGAAAGTCGAGTGCAATAGGGGTGGACGGGTAGGTGGAAGGCCTTGAACAGACTCCTGAAACTAAGGAACATTGATAAGACACATACCGTCCACCCCTATTGCACTCGACTTTCAGTACATTGTGCTGCTTGGGGATGCTGACTCAGTGTAAAGTACTCCGGTCCTTCGCGTTGCACGATCTCGAAAACCTGCTTGCTTGCTTGCTTCGTAGGAGATAGGTACCTTCCGGAAAACGTTTCTCGCACCCTTCAACCATTGACTTTGGCCTTCGTGAAGCGATAATAGGCTTGCGGTAAATAATGTACATACGTACCTCACGCACCTTGGGATGGACCTTTCACCCGAAAAGTGCGTCGAGCTCCCTTTCACGCGCAAAGCTATCACCAATTTCCCTCTTTGGGTTGGTGCCAAGAAGCTTGAGCCGGTACGCTTCCACCGCTTCCTTGGCGTGGTAATCGATGCATCTTAAGGCGCAACACACACGAACAAGAGGGAGACACACACTCGCGCCCCTCCCTCTTGTCCGTGTGTGTTTCGCCTTAAGATGCATCAGTATTACCACGGTCCCTTGGTATTACCAACTAGCCCAACTATTGTTGTTGCGTGGTGATCGACTCGGACTTGCGCTGGGCTCGGCACATCAAACACCTTGAAATAAAGTGCAGCGATGGCTTCCCGCAATAGGCGATTTCAGATATTGCCCTTGTGCTCCGCACGGGGGCCCTCCGTCGCCCAAGTCACGCGCATCGCGCAATGCGTCCTGGGAAATGGTTTACATTCGTGCTCGTCTGCCTGTTGCTCGAAGGTGCGGGAGGTGAAGAAGAGAGAAAACCGAAACCGTTTGCGCTCTTCTTCTTCTCTCTGACTCATGAAAACTAAATCCCAAGGTGCAGCGGGGCTTTCGCAACACTGCGCTCACTGGTGGGCCATCCATGCAATTTCTGAAATCGTCTATTCAACATCGTTCTCGCTCAAGATGGGGCTGTGATCAGCGTTCCCTGCTCGCAGTTCACGCGGCGTTGGTGAGGGCGACTGTGCTTTACAGCCTTCCTATTCTGCACGGGATATCAACAACCTTCGGTCCCTGTTTGCCCGAAGCCTTCGTCGCTGCCTCGGAGTTCCAAGAATGGCTGAAACACGGCAAGTACTGGCTGAAGCTGGTGAACTCCCGGTTGAGGTTCTACGTGAACGTGAAACGGCTCGGCACTTCCTACGTTTGCGTGCTCACATTCCCCGTCACCCGCTCCTCAGGAAAATTCGATACCGCCCTGAAAGCGACTTCTATCGAGTAGCGCAGAGTAGCGCAGAGACTCTCACTGGCTTCATAGCTAAGGACATTATACCGCCGGAACCACCCTGGGGGCTTAATCACTTCCATCGTTCGCAAGCCAACGAGGGGCGGAGCTCTCGTTAACACGAACACGTGACACGTTTCACGTGACGCGTGACGCGCTTTTTTCGTTAACGGGACAAAGGCGTAATCTCTTGTTCGCGTAACGACCGACGGTGTCGTCTGACTAACGAATGTGTTCACGTGCTCACAGGCTTCATCGCCTACATGCCTCATGATCTAACGAGGCGTGAGGCACTCGGGAGCTCGAGCACGTGGTGTATGACGCGCTCTTATCGTTAAAGTGGCAGGGGCGTAACCTCTCGGTCCAGTTACGATCATATTTGATCGTTTGCCTAACGAGTGGGTCTACCCACTCGTTAGAATGTGAAACATCTTCATTTGGAGATTTGCAGAAACGGAATTTCTGCAGAAACGAACATGTATTGCTCCAACACTGTGTACAAAATGACATGCTCCCCCTTTCATCATATTTACACCAGTGGTTACATGAGGGCTGCGAGATATTCTCGAGAAGATGCAGATGAAGACGGGAAAGAAGACGAAGAAGTGACAACGACAAGCCATAGACAAACCATAGACAAACCATGCGAGCTATCCAAACAAAATTAAACAACCTCATTGGTCGACAAGATTACAGCCTCGTTGGCAGTTGTACTTCGTTCAGGGCGGTGACATCACAACACGTAACGGCTCATTACGAGCACAATAGCCTCAACGAAGAAGCTAAACGAGGAGCAGGGACTGTACCACAGCAGGGCGTCGATAAGTTTCTTCGTTTCGTTATTCGTAACGACACGCTGACGTTGAAGCTGCCCAAGAAAGATGGCGGTGTGATTCTTCGCTTGGGCGATCACACAAGCAGCTAACTGTGCCCCATGGACGTGATGGCGTCAGGATGCCTTTCAACTGGACGAGACAGATTCTGTAAAGTTCTTCCGTCCGCCAAGAAACGCTTTCCGCACCGTTTGTGAGGACTTGTGACCGTGTACTTCACTCCGTCTTGATAGCTACGGGTGTTGTGATGAACAACAAAGGCGAAATGGATGCATATAGTAGTATTCGAATTGTTCTCTTTAATAGTACATTGCGGACATAGTGTTGATGTAGCAATGAAAGGAACAGCAAAGGATTCTGTGGATTTTCTGAGGTCGATTGTCTTGAATATTTTCATAACATTCTCTTGCTTTGCGCTGATAACATGGAATTAAAACAGTTCACTGACGTTCTGTTCAAGCTCACTAGAAAACTGTTGCACTGCGCATTTATTTCATTCTAGGCGTCAGGATGCCTTTCAATTGGACCAGATAGATTTTGTAAAGTTGTTCCGTCCGGGAAGAAATGCTGTTCGCATGCACTGTTTATGAAGCCTCACTGTAAGGCTGCGCGTTGTACTGTTGAGTGTACACGTTGAGGAGAACGGGTAGCCTCCTCCTCTTTCTTCTTTTGATACTTCTGATACCACTACGTCTTTCCTTTCTGGTCTCGGACTCCCACGTGAACTAGAACTTAGCACACACTAGTTCTCGTATCATACTTAAGACCATTCTCACCCGACACCATTGTCAGGGTAGGAAAATGAATTATATTTTTTTGCGTATAGCTCGACGATTATCCTTACAATGATGTACATGTTCGTTAATGATTTCTACACGAATAGCGAGCCATATATTGAGACGGGAAGAAAAAGAAGAAGACGAACGAGCCTGGGAATGAACATTGGAACGCAATGAGCACTGATCTCTATGGGCGTTTATGTTTATTCGCTCGGAGCAGAACCCGAGCTGAGCGGAAGTGCGTCACCGAACCGGAAATCGATCGGTCGGGTGTAAAGCGAGGAGAAAATTAAATTCCATACGCGACCGAGCGATAACGGCTTTGCGCTTGCGCAGTATCTATTGCTGTGTCGTCTGCTTCCGTTGGTGTTCGTCGTAGGGCACCGTTTATGCCTTAGTGGCTTGAAGGTTTCGCTTCTGTCAGTTTTTCTGATTTTGTGTTCCTTCTTTTTTCTTTTTGTACATCATTTCATGTTTCATTCCATGTTGCACGTAATGTGTGGAAGACGACGACGACCGATTTGCTTGCCGTTCACGCGGGGCCACTCGCGCGTTCGTCCATCGCGACGCAGGCTGCAAACTCTGCATCAAAGCCTGTGTTGCATAAAGTTTCTCGACATCTGTCAGAGAGTTTTGCATTTTCAAGCACTAATTCCACAACTGGTTCGTGTGGTACGGCGGTCTAGATTGTCTGGATGAAAGCAATCTCAAAATTTCAAAATAGCCGCCATCTTCAAGCTCAGGAATTGTGGGAAGGATCTGCGAGCTCGCCCTCCAAGCTCCGAGCGAAGCGAGCTGCCTCGGAGGTGACTCTGAGCGAATATCCAAACACAAAGCAGGCGGATCTGAGCCAATTCTCATACGCTCTCGAGCCAGATCTGTGACGACATATCCGCTCCGAGCGCCTCCGGGCGATTAAACATAAACGCCCTATGTATAAAGGCTGGATCGCGCATGGGAGAGGGGCTCGTGGGGGAGAGGCGTGCCTTCGGGCCGCCATGTTGGGGTGCCCTAAAGTGCTGTGTGTGCCCATAGAAAACAATGGGAGGCAACAGAGATTGTGAGTATTTATTGCGCTGCTAGCATTGATCGTTGTTTGTCATCACACAATTTTGTAAGGTACCAGTATACTGATGTATCCTAACAGTGTTTCACAGGTGTCCTGCCGTTCGATTCGTAATTACGTTATGTTTTGCATTCCGAAACTAGACCGTCACTGCAGTGCAGCGCTGGGGATTGTACTACAGCACGTTTCCCAGCCAATATTTCAATAAGAGACGACTTGAGGTTAACAACAACCATGTTTATAATATCCCGTACTGCGTTCTGGACAAAAATTGTTCCATAAAGAACGGTCCGGGAAAAGATATACTCGCATGGCAGAAAGAGATCGTTCTGTAGAATCACAGCCGTTGTTTTAGCCGTGTATGCGTTTAGTATGATTTATATCAAGCATCGCCTTAGAAAGAGTCCTTTAGTAAACGACAGCGGTGCTTTGCCTCGCAAATATGGACACACCGAAGCAGCCCAAATAATTACTTCACGCAATTAGATCACACTCGTTAGGACAGTTAATCAGGTAGTGATGTAAGCTTAATCAATTAAGTTACTTAGAAAGTGGTAACACCTCCTTGAGACACAGGACTTATCTCTTTTTGAAGTACAGCCCTTCTATATTTGTTTGCTTCTTCCTTTATTTGTTCTGATTATTTGCAGGCGCGATTGTGCCAAACTGAATGTCCTTCTCCAGCACTCACATGCTTTTGTTGAATACAACTGCAGCGTGAGAAAAGCTGCTTGGGGACGGGGTCCTGCTATCCAGTGCTGACTTTGTCATGCTTGTTATGTGGAGCATGTTCCAAACAATGCAGCTCCACGTATGGTCTTCAAATTGCAACAGGACTATTTGGAGGTTGAAACAGTTGTGATTTGTCATTTTGGCCCTCGTGTACCCAGTCTGTGAAACGCAAACAAAAAAGTCTAACACGATATGCTTTTGTAGTGAAGATCACTGATGATGAGTAAAGAGAATATACGAGTTCAAGTTTATTCAATATTTTATATCATTCATTATATTATTCAACATTTTATGTCAAGTTTATACAACATCAAGTTTATTCAAGTTCAAGATTTATTTCTTGCACTTATGCGTTTCAGGATACAATGAACGTGCAGGGAGGTCGCAAAAGGCTACATTTATTGTTTTGTGACCTTGCTACAATGGCAATATATATTTTAGGAATGACAATGGTCAGGTACGCTCTCTAAATTTGTAGCACTCAATTTTAGGTTGGAATGAGCAATGAATAGCAACTTCCCCACTGATATTTTCTCATATATGCTAAATTTTAAATTTAATGTGATCGAATATGTGATAATATAATAATAATATATAAGAATATAATATGTGATAAATGAATGTGATCAACAGTAGATGTAATCAACATGAGTAGCCAGAGAAGTGCATTCTCAATAAATAATTGTCTTCTTATAGCGTATATGTGCATGCCTATTAACTGAAACAATTATCACAGTTCCCTGACAAGTTTTAATTTCTGAGAGTGTACTGTAGAAGCTGCTTAGATCTACAACAGTTCATACAAGGTATTATAAACAGTGAATGCCTTTAAAAATCCCATGTGACACATATCCCTTTACTTTCTGGAAGTGCTGTGGTAGTCAAAGTTTGCGGGCATTACGCAGGTTCTGCACCCATTTCTTGAGTATGTCGAGGCAGCTGTGAAGTAACCTGCATTGATGATGATTATTCCAACCTTTATGGTGCATCGACAACAAAGGAGATAATACATCAGAACATTGGTTTGGGTGCAACCAGTTAAAAATGAAAATGTTGTTTAATAAATGCATTGGACAAATGTTAAAACATCAGTTTAAAACATGGTTTACAATCCCTGTATCTTCTAATAATTAAAAAGATTAAAAACTATTCTAAAAAGAATATGGAAAACTCTTCTAAAAAGAATTATAATCTCTAATTATTATATTGCTGGGTGAACGAGCCTAAAGTGTAAGGTGTGTTTCTGATGTGAACATGTAAGAAAATATGCAAAACTGAGAGAGGCTAACCACAGTGCGTGCACTGAGGTTGTTCCTTCCTGTAAAGTAGAAACCAGTGGATGAGGAACGTGATACTTACCTGTACGCCCAGCCGTATCACACTGCACAGATTATTCACTGGGCAGCCCTCATGACGAAACCTGTATTGAGAGACCACTTTTGCCTTAAAACTGCTACAAATAGCACGACACGCTACAAATTATTACTATCGTAACAAGCTGACGATACAGCTCAGACACAAAGGCGTTATTCAAGTCGCGCCACACCACCGTTACGTAGGATTCTTTGTCACAAATCAAACCAAGACACAAAACAATACCAATAAATGAAAAAATGTGACAATCGTGGTCTTATTATGACGTAATACCGAACTTGTGCGCGAAGGTAATTCAAAGAAATGAATGTGGCACTTGCTTCCGCAGAGAACACCGTGTACCATGCTAGCAATGCATGCAAAAAAGCGCTCGAGTGCTCGCACATATATTGATGACAACACTACCTGTGTAGTGTAACATGTTCTTTCAAGCATATTATGCACTCAAACTGTATTTGCCGCCGGGTAAAATGCAAGTGTGCTCGATTGAACGTCGGAAGAGCGATCAAGCAACCTCCATCCAGTGCTCGTTTTGGGCAAAAAAACACTTCATAATGGTCAAATAAATGTACAGAATGGACGCCTATTTATTCCTTGATGAAGAGTGACTCACCTGTATAAGTTTAGGCCCTGTAACCTTGCCAGTACGGTTGGTACGACCGTAATTGCAAGAAGTTGCCATGATCGCTGCGGCGGCTGTTGTGGGCACCGTAAGATGGCGGCCGGTTTCTTCACGCTCGCGCTCCCTATCCGCGATCCAGCCTTTTACAATCGAGATCAGTGCAATGAGCATGTATGAGAGCACGAGAATGCGAGCTATCGGAACAAATGAAACAGTCCTGTTGGTCAGAGAAGATGCAGCCTCGCTGCCAGCCTGCTCTGCGCTCAGGGCGGTGACATCACAACACGTGAGGGCTCGCAACGTGCAAAATAACCACAAAGAAGAAGCTTCACGAGGAGCACAGATTGCGACCACGCCAAGCGTCGATAAAATTGCTCGTTTCGTTAGCCTGAACGACTCGTTCAGCTGTCTCGTGCCGTTAAGTTGAACGTGTGAAACGATTAAGCCCGAATTAAGCGACGATTAAGCTGGGGCTTAATCGTTTCACACGTTCAACTTAACGGCACGAGACAGCTGAACGAGTCGTTCAGGCTAACGAAACGAGCAACTTTATCGACGCTTTGCGTGGTCGCAATCTGTGCTCCTCGTGAAGCTTCTTCTTTGTGGTTATTTTGCACGTTGCGAGCGCTCACGTGTTGTGATGTCACCGCCCTGAGCGCAGAGCAGGCTGGCAGCGAGGCTGCATCTTCTCTGACCAATAGGACTGCCGGTACCGCCGACTTTCGTAAGCCTTCCGAAAATTCTGGAAAGAAGAGATCAGGTCCCCCCTCAAGTCCTCCGAGTCCATTTTCATGCTCTGGTAGACGAGAAGTTTTCTACGTTTACGGCAGCATGTACAGATGGCGCATCCCACAACAACAAGTCCGCCTCAGCATTCGTCATACCATCCGAAGGCGTAGTGCAAGGACGACGCCTTTCACATCCAACCTCCCCAACAGCTGCGGAACTCTATGCCATCCTTTTCTTCCTACAACATATCGCTGATTTGACCCCGCGGGAATGGGCAGTCTCCACAGACTCCAAATCTGCACTTCAAGCTATTGCAATTTCCGGCATACGAGGCCCACCCGCACCTCTAGACACAGATGTGTTAATGGCTTACCACACTGTCTAGGCAGCAGGCCACAGGCTAGTTCGCCAGTGGGTTCCAGCCCATTGTGGTGTCGTGGGGAACGAGCAGGCCGACAGAAGAGAAAGAGACAGCACTCTCGTATCGAAGAAGCAGCAGACTCGTATCGGAGCACTCGTATCGGACACGGACCAGTATTGCTCTGCTGAGAGGAGACCGCCGTTCCATTCTGCGACGCTTCGTGACACCCCTAGCTTCCCGCCAATGGACAACCGACATTCTCCGCCCTTCTATGTTAAGCAGAGTTGATCCAACGCTCGCTTTCCGCATGCCACGAAACACCTCTCATCACGATGCTGCATTAATCCACCGAATGCGCCTCGATGTGGCCTTTACAGCTCAGTGGCGTTACCGCTTGAGACAAATTGACTCTCCCACCTGCTGCCACTGTGGTGCTCTTGAGGATCTGGAGCACATTCTTCTTCATTGCATCCACTACCAGCCTCCCCGAACCACACTCTCCGAGTCTCTTGGTCAGCTGGACTCTCGCCCCTTCACCCTATCCAAATTGCTTGGTCCCTGGCCCAATCCAGCCCAGCAACGCTCTGCGCTCAAAGCTCTTCTGACATTTCTGGACACCATCGGACTTCGATTGTTATTGTGAAGGAGCTCACTATTTTATTCCCCACATCCCCACCAGCAATGGGGTAGAGTATCGCCTCTGGCGATGAACCTCCCCACTCTTCCTTTTCGTCTCAAAATAAAGTTGTTAGGCTTGCGGGATAACCTAGAGTCACTAAATATGTGGCTCTAGGATAAGTCTGAAGGGCTATTTTGGGAGTACGGATTTCGTACAGTACCTGTTTAGGGAGAGAACTCGCTGCTGCCGGACACCAACTGATTATAGGTGGACTGGTGTCGCCCCGTAGTGACTGCTTTTTAGACACGATAGGGAAGGAGGAATGCAGGACCGTAGCCTTAAGGTGGGCATTTAGGCTTAGAGTACATCGACATTGATTAAAACTAGGAGAAGGTGATTTTCCTATTTTTAAAAACTAGTTCTAGAGCTACGGTGGACATCCTGTATGTGTGACAGCCCTCTGAGGAAAGCCCAGGAAAAACCCTAGACAGCATAGCCGGCACCGGGATTCGAACCCGGGTATCAACCAGTCTCGACATAACATGGCCAGCTGGTCACGTCAGCTGGTGCCTCGGAGATGACTCTTCGCCAATATCCAAATACAGAACGGGCAGATCTGAGCCTCATGCACCTTTGATCCAGCTCTGTGACGTCATATCCGCTCTGAGCACCTCTCAGCGAATAAACATAAACGCCCCCATTGGGCAGACTCCGACGTTAGAAGAGGGCAGCTCCTCCTGAAAAATTCTTTGTGGCAAACCAAGAGTTTTGCTTATCGAAAGCATTAATTAACGTGATTCTCTGAACGAGGATGGTCTTTGAGGAAAACCGAGAGACACTGACACAGAAGACGATACACGCAAGTTATCAGTGGTCTTACACTGCGCGACATAAAATAAAGAAATGGCCAATGACAGGCATGATATTCGTGAGCATTACATTGAACTCATGCATCATATTGTCTGGCATCATTCAATGCCTTCATTGAGCCGTTTTTCACCGCGCTGTACCACCTTGAACAGGAGGGATGACAGCGTCGTGACATTACCCGCTTCATCTTGTCCCAGGTAGGCCTCTGTCGTGGCCGTGGTCTCGTTCAAATCCGCTTCAAAGCGACGGGATCCCTTAGACGGGATTTGGTTCTTCGATTCATCTGTCGCAGTAGTTGTGGTAATAATTACAATGCGAGGGCCCAAGACCATCAGGAATACATAGTACACGCAACCACAGCAACAACAGCAGCAAATAGCAACCGTCCCAAATGCTGCAATTCTCACCATTATTCCATTTGCTGCTTCATTTTCATAGTGAGGAGGTTGCTTCGCCACTTCTGCATCGGGTACCTGCATGGGTTGCATGGGTTGCATAGGGTAAGGTCCAGGAGCCATTTGTCCCGGTCCTATTGGTCCCGGCTGACCTCCATGAAACTCTTGCAGTGGAGGTGGTACCATTGCTCTCTTTTGTCCGGGGCTTGGTTGCCCCACTGGAGGCGGTTGTCGTATGTCCCCTTCTTAACCCGAAGTTGTAGCTTGACTGGAAGGGCTCTGCTGTCCCACTGCTCACAACACTACTGTACTGCACCAAGTTACTTCGCGGCTATCTTCTCCTAACCTATGGTTACCAGGTGATGCATCTACTTCTGCTCCGCAGCCAATAGTTCGTTGGCTCTCGGCATTGAGAGATCCCAAGTGTAATTTGCGCAGCTGGGAAATAGAACGGCTGCGGCTCTCCTGGCAGATCCTTCTTCTTCTTCTTCATCCTCGCAGATAACAGCAAATCGGCGCGTTCTTTTTCTTCTTCCTCAGTGGAACTGCATTCTTAAAAATGATGGCTGGTGGTGGTGGTGGTGGTCATAGGGCTCTTAAAAATGAACTTCACCGCATAGCACACTCCTAGCCAACTTTGCCGTCAATTGAACTGAAATAAAAATGTTACCAATATGTGGCATATGTTATTGGCAGAAAAAAGAATCCCTTGACCCCATGTCTCTCCGGGGCCTAAGTTTTTTACTATGAATTTCTATTATGGTTGATGGACCACCCTGTATACGATCTAAACCGCATTTTCCCGCATGTTTGAAGAGAAACGAAACTGGCGGCAAGCGTCCGGAAAAAGTCCGTAGTAAAAACTCAGGTCAGCCTTCAGAAGCAACCAATATCTTGTGAGTCTTCGAACTTTGCCGCACAGCCCTCCAAAAACCACATGTCGTTTGCTCGGAAAACGCAAGCACGATCCTCAAAAAGAAAGCATCGAAATATAATAATACACAACCGCCTATAGACAGTTTTAACTAAGCTGACTTTCCAGACGAATGTCGACACAGTTCCCCCTGAAGTCATTCCAGGACGCATACTAACCCCCCTGTCCCCCACTCCTTCCTGCTGTCCTCTCTCCATATGTTCACGTCTGTACGCCGCTCATAGCCTCAGTTGCTTTGCGGAAATAAAAAAAAAACTGAGTAATGCCAGTTTTGATGATATTAAGAAAACGATTAGCTAGATTAGCACATTTTCTTACGTTTTAGCGATTTCCAGCTACTTTCAGACGGCGATACAGGTATTGTCCCCTGTTCAGGGTTGGCAACAATGCTCCTGGGGCCGCCATGTTCCCCTATTCTAATGCACGGAAGCCGATGTTTCCGTTGCTCTGTTTATTTTGTATACCGAGTATGGCTTCCACGATGTTTCTGTAGATTTCGCACGTATGAATACGCCGTCGTGTGCCACTGGAAGTTCTTCAGGTGAGTAGACAGCAACATACCTGGGTAGTAATGTCATTACTGTAATGAAATTACAGTAATGAATTACTTTTTGTGGTAATTTGCAACGTAATGCGTTACTTTTGACATTATGTAATTTATAATGTAATTTAATTACATTTGGGCAGTAATTTTAATCACATTACTCACTACTTTTTACAAAAGAATCGAGTGTTCAGATTAACGGTTTGTGGCATTGGAGAATCATTGTTTGCAGGCCCCATCCTCCGGACAATGGTCCTGTTGCCGTGGTACATAGTGTCATCTTTGTCTCTACATTGTGTAACGATACGTAATACGTGCCACCCTGACATGTAGGAGAGACAAATAGAAGAGTGTGATTAAGCTCGCACTAATGACTTAGTAATGTCATTACTATTTCGTAGTAATTGTAATGTAATTTCATTACATTTGAATTGCAGTAATGAGTAATGTAATTTAATTAAATTCTAACTGGAGTAATGAGTAATGTAATTTGATTACATTTTAGAAGTAATTTACTCAGGTATGGACAGCAAGTTACGTGTGCAAATGTCGCTTAGGTTTATCTGCACACACCCTGAATAGCCCTGGTCGTTCTCCCTCCGTGGTCCTGGCCATTTTTGTTTGAAGAAGAAGAAGGAGAAGAGTGCCCACATTTCCTCTGATGAGCGTGTGTTGCTGAAAGGACAGATGCACGTACTGAGGGATGTCAAAGCTTTTGTGGAGAGCATTGACCTTCGAGAACGATATTACAAAATATTTTGGAGCTCTCTGTCAAATCTGAGACTCTGACGATACAGGTAATCTTCAGAAGGAACGCCGTGATGGTGGGTGAGCTCATATTGTTCTCGTCAGGCGCGAGATGATTGCGGTGGAGTTGACTAGCTGGCTGAGTCGAACCCGGCCCAACGCTGTATACATGAACTTGTTCCAGCGAGAGGCGATCGAAGCGGCACCTACCGAGTCAGGTCAACCTTCCCCCTGCTTTCGCGTTGACTTCACTCGGCGCGACGCAGTGTCAACAGTGACAGCGACAAGACAGCGTCTACGTAAGCGAGACGAACTCGACAAGCCAACGAGACCTGCTCCTATTGAGTTCAGGTAAGCGCGGTTGATGGGTTGTAGAGATGGGTGCGAACCCCCCATCATGCCGTACGTTCCTCGCAAGTCGGTGCAGTAAAGCCGCATCGGTCACAGACCATCTAGACCAGGGGACTCAAGCTCAAATCGAGTCACCGACCGCATTCACCTTGGACGAGAGCATGGCGGACCGCACAGAAAAGAAAGTAATTATCCTTTAATATTACATGTAACCGTAAGTATCGCAAAATAGTCCAGCATAAAAATATACGCAAAAGTAGGATCCGTGTAGTTATTCAACATTTGGTGTATGTACAGTTTATCAGTAAAAAACTTCACTTGACGCACCAACAGAAATAAATACGCTACATTTCCCAATCGGGCAGCGAAAATTTGAAAAGCGTTTCAAGTTCTTCGTACATAGCTCTTCAGCAACGTTCAGGAGCACTGAAATTGTCTATTTACGCACTACAGTGTGTAAATAGACTTTGCTTACATTTTAAACGTGAACAAAAAGTAAGGGAAAGAGCAATAATTAAAACTTTAATACAGTGATCCTTGCACCAGGGTTGCGGAATGGGATCACCCATTCCATTCCAATTCCCCGGGGAATGAAGATTTGTGATAATTCCATTCCTTTCAATTCCTCGGAATGAAAAGGTATGGTCAATTCCCACTCTTGAAATTGCTTGGCAGCCCCATTCCATTCCTTTAATTCCACCACTAAAAGAATTAGGACCGGTAACCGTACTAGCTAGCCCAACAGTGCTATTGACATTACCCATCACGGAAAAAGCACAAAAACAAAGTTATTTCGCCCTCCTCCTCCTCCTCATTGGTATCATCCTTACGGGAGTTTTCCACAAAAGTAACTGGTGCAAATGAAGTGGGGTTGCGGGCCTCACACTAGTGAAGCCAAAGTCTCCATTTTATCTTTTCTTAAAACCAAACCAAACCATCGTGCTTGACCGTGTGGTACCCAGACCATTACATTCCAATTCCATTTCGCCTGCAAAAAAATGCCAAATTTCATTCCCATTCCATTCCCAGGACAGTTTCCGCCATTCCATTCTGATTCCAATTCCATTCCGGGCTCTGATAAATCTGGAATGATTCCGGAATTATTCCAACCCCGCCGTGGCAACTCCGCAACCCTGCATTGTACATGAATGTTCCATCTCCATTATCTTTTTTCTCTGCATCTCCCTGCTCCGTGCAGTTTTTCGCAGATGATATACGGAGAGGCTGCTGCTGTACTGCAACCCCATAAACTTAGTGTAATAACTAAGATTAAGCCATTGTCTTCACTTCTTGTTCTCTTCACTATTACTTCTTCATTATCATATTACTTACAGTACAGTTTACCAAAATACACGCGCAGACCAGGTCGCTGTGACCAATATTTGTTAAGGTTCATGCACCACAAGAACTGCTCAAATGTGTATGTGGTTCCTAACATGGACAGGAGTAGCATTACGGCGAGCAACGGTAAAAACAATGCCTGAAAACCTGGTTTCCCGAGAAAAACCCTAGACAGTACAGCCCGCACCGAGACTCGAACCCGGGTACCTCCCAGTTTCTACGTGATATGTCCAGCACGCTAAGTACTTAGCCACACGAGCTGGTGTCTGAGCTGAGGAGGTGACCCTGAGCAAATATCCAAACACAGGGCGGGCGCATTCTCATACGCCTTCGAGCGAGCTGTGTGACGCCATATCCGATCTGAGCGCCTCTGAGCGAAAAAACATAAACGCCCCTAATGGACGGACCCCGACGTTAGGGGAGGGTATCTCCTCCTGACAAATCCTTTGCGGCAACAACAAAGACAATAATAGATGATGACGATGAGATGGGGTATTTTACCGCGGTGGTAACCGCAGCAAACCCAGAGTTCTGCTTACGGAAAGCGTTAGTGTGATTCTCTGGACCAGGTTGGTCTTACACTGTGCGACCCAAAACAGAGAAATGGACAATGAAAAGCAGGATGTTGGTCAGCGTTACATTGAACTCATGCGTCATATTGTCTGGCTTTATTCAACGCCTTCATGGCGTGGTTTTTCACCCTCCGCTGTATACCACCTTAAACAGGAGGGATGACAGCGTCGTAACATTACCTCCTTCCTCCTGTCCCAGGTAGGCCTCTGTGGCGTTCATGTTCTCGTTCAAATCTACTTCAAAGCGACGGGATCCGTTAGACGGGATTTGGCCCTCCGAAGTATGTGTCACGGTAGTTGTGGTAAAAAATGCACCACAGGTTATAAGCATCACAGGCAATACAAAGCATACGCAAGAATAGCAACAACAGCAAGAAACAGCCATCCCAAATCATGCAAGTCCTATCAAAGCTTGATATTGATAATGATAATAATAATGTTTTATTGGTGCCCAAGAACGGCCGTGACGACCCTTATGTTGGCGCACACAAGTACAATACAATGCATCACAAATAGACACAATAGATATATAAATACAATAATACAATATGCAAATACAGACAATATCCTTTAACAACAAGACACGATCTATGCAATCAAAAGAAAAAAAACTGTACATGACTTGAATTGAAAACAAGAAAAGAGCTCACGCACATTGTAATGTGAGAAACACATACAATCGCACGGCAACAAAAGGGAAATTATCAGAAAAAGTCAAAGAAAAGAAAGTTCCGAAAAATGAGAAAAGATATGGCACCTATAAGTGATGTACGTACATCATGATAAAAAAATATCAAGACATGAAGGAAGCGGGTTAAATAAAATTTGGCACTGTGTAAAGGGATTATTAGGACAGCAGTGGTTGACATAGAACGTTGGGGGTTCCGCAGAGTAGCACGTGGGAGACAAAAATTTAGGCGGCCTAGCAGAAAAGGGGAATCAAATATGGAGTGCACACGTTTATAGAGAAACATCATGTCACGAATGTGGCGGCGGTTAACAAGATGAAGCAAGTGCAGGTAATTTGAAAGCTTGTCATAGTCATAATAAGATAAAAATACGGGGATATTCCGCAAGAAACGCGAATGAACAATATGAAGTGCCCTCTTTTGCACTGCTTCAAGACGTTTGATATCGGTGGCACATAAAGTATTCCATACTATACTGACGCATATTCAAGTCGGGGAAGCACGCAAGCTTTATAAAGAGTAAGAAATACCGTGTGAGAAGAAAACATTTTACACTGTAGGCTGTAGGTGAGCAAACCAGGCATACGCAGAGCAGCAGAACGAATTGCTCTCACATGCTCATGAAATTAAAGCTTCGCATCAAAGACAACACCGAGATCAGGAATGGTGTCGACTCGGGCCATTTCGCCATCAGAAAACTACTGAAATCGGGTTACTTGAGACTTGCGCGTCAATGAGATAACTTTAGTTTCTGACGTGCTGATTTTGAGGAAATAGAGTACACTAAGAAATAATACTCAAACTGCAAACATCCTCCTGAAGCAGTAAGCAATCTGAAGACGAGGTTATGCTTTTCATTATTTTGAAGTCATCAGCACACTCTAGCATGGTGGAATGTTTAACACAGGATACAAGATCATTAATAAAAATATTAAACAGTACACTCTTAAAAATGAACTTCACCACATAGCACGCTCCTAGCCAACCATCATCCCGAATGACAACGTTCTCGCCCCTGATTTGTTGAAAACGGGAGGAGGAGCCTATTTTGTGCCCATTATGCACGGCACAAAATAGGCTCCTCCTCCCGTTTTCAACAAATCAGGGGCGAGAACGTTGTCATTCGGGATGATGGTTGGCTAGGAGCGTGCTATGTGGTGAAGTTCATTTCTAAGAGTGTAGAGGCCCGACATTTGACCCCTGGGGTACACCAGACGTAGAAACATAGGTGGCAGAGTAGGATCCGGACACACAGAGTATAAGCGATGCCGTAAGTAAGAGGCAGGTTGGAGGTAGTTAGGAGGTTGTATTGGCACTTGTGCAACAGCTACCGGCATCAGTTGGATCGGTTGAATAGGGTAAGGTTGTGGTCCCATTGGCCCCAGAGCCATTTGTCCCGGTTGACCCGCATGAAATTGTTGCGGTGCAGGTGGTACCATTGGTCTCTGTTCTCCGGGGCTTGGTTGTCCCACTGGAGGCGGCCGTCGCATGTCCCCTTCTTAACCCGATGGTGTAGCTTGACTGGAAGGACTCTGCTTTCCACTATACTTACAGCACTACAAGTTACTTTGCGGCTATCTTTTCCTGACTTATGCTTCTACTTTTGCTCTACAGGTAGTACTTCGTGTGCTCTCGACGTTCAGAGATCCCACGTGTGATTTGTGCAGCTGGCAAATAGAGCGGCTGTGGCTCTCCCGGCAGATATCGCCGTCCCTCTTCGTCTTCTTCCTCAGCGTAAATGGCCGTGGTTCACAAAGAGAGATTGGCCAGGGCTAGCAAACCCTACACTCTTAGAAACGAACTTCACCGCATAGCACGCTCCTAGCCAACCATAATCTCGAAAGATATCGTTGTCTATCCTGATTTGTTGAAAAGGGGAGGCGTACGCCTTTTTGTGACACTTATGCTGTTCATAATTGTCACAAAAAAGGCGTACGCCTCCCGTTTTCAACAAATCAGGGCAGATCGATAACGATATCGTTCGAGATTACGGTTGGCTAGGAGCGTGCTATGCGGTGAAGTTCATTTCTAAGAGTGTAAACTGCCGCGGTTCTGGCCATGTCACGTCGGGTCTGGGAGGTACCCGGGTTCGAATCCCGGTGCCGGTGTGCTGTCTGGTGTTTTTCCTGGGTTTTCCTCAGACGCTTTCAGACATATATCGGCACAGTTCCCTTAGAAGTCGGCCCAGGACGCACATTCCCCCAGGACTTCAGTCGTAACGTTGCACATGCACCTCTGTGAGGCCGACAACGGCGAGCCCTTTCACCGACACCACCACCACCACCACCTAAACTGCCGCGACAACTAAACTCAACGAACTTAGACGAAAACAACTTAGGAATAACTAAACATTCAAGGAGGATGGTTGGCAAAGCAAAGGTGGACTAAAACATATATGTGAGCGATACACGAATGCCAGAATGCCAGCGACCCCAGACTCCTGTCGTACCCGAGAAAGTAGCCCCAAATGAGAGGGGAGACGGTAAAGTAATAGGAGCCTCCGACCTGCTCAACGGTGCTGTCAGATCAGCGTTCACAAGGAGCAACTTTTTCCAGCAACTCGAAGCAACTCGGATCAACGTCTTACGAGCAATTTCGAGACGGCGTCAGTGGCGTAGCCACGCGGGGGTCTAGGGGGGGCTCGAGCCCCCCCTACCTGCCACGGACCGACCCACACAAATCGTGCAAATCCGAGAACATAATATATGGGGGGGGGGGGGAAGCGACCAGTGTGACGATCACGAAAGTTCTTGCAGTTCATGGCGTCTATCTAAGAAGCACTCTTGAATGGTTTTCAAAGTATGAGCTTTTCAAAATACTTCCAATCTCGTGACACCACCTCATTGGTCATGGTAGCCTATACATGTAATCGTATTGTGAACGTCTAAATCAACTATTTTCGTTCCTTTTTTTAAATTCTCAGTTTGCAGTGTGCACAAGTATGTGTGTGTTGTCGACACAGGATCAGCGGGGGGGGGGGCGAGTTTTCGTATCGAGCCCCCCTACCTTGGAGGTCTGGCTACGCCACTGGACGGCGTCCACGTGTATAGCAACGTGTGTTCAACTGTAGGTTATGTCTACAGGAGGAGAGCATCGAACATGCTTTTCTCTCCTGTCGAGACGCAGCGTTCTTCTGGGACGTTCTGGGACAGCGAACTTTCAGAACGAATGTCTACTTATGTCCGCGTAGTATCCGTTTCTTGTCTTTGAGGCCTGGCGGTGAGCTACCGTGCGACGTTCTTGTCTTGCTGGGTCTGCACGCTTTGTGTGTTGCCCGTCGCATTTATGATAGTAACGACCCTCCTGTCGGATCTTGGCATTTCTTCAGGAGGTACGTTACATCATTCTGTAAGTTCATCCTCTCAAGTATGGGATGCGACATAGAGTCTCGTTGGTGTCGCGTTTTTGAACTGTTAATTATTAGTCCAACTGACTATTGAATGCGGTCAGTACGGCTGTTGGCAGCAAATGGCGATTGTAATGTAGTTCACTGTGTAGTTGATGGGTTGAAAGCCTCTGTGTACTGCTGTATAATTTGTTGGTCAGGTTCGAGCGCATGTTCGCGCTTGAACTTTCGATTTGTCTTCTGCTGAGCTTGTATATTTATATATGTGTATATATAGTTCATCTCTACTTTTTAAGCCTCGAAAGGGACTTGCATACACAGGGTGTTTCACCTAAGGTGATAAAAAATTCTAACTGGCTATACGTACTCGCTGGAGGATTGTCGGACTTCCGGCAATTACCTTATGGAAAGTTTTGCCACCATTGAGAAAGGCTTTGGACAATTTTTAATTTCGGGAAATTTCCTTCTTTCAATTGAACTTTGAAAATTGCCAAGCGAACCCCCCTTCGTTTTTTTTTTTTACAGAAATATGAAGTCCTCCACGGATAACCACACACCCAACCGAAACTATGCACAGTATCACAACGGAAATAGAGTTAAAAAATTAGTGAAAATTCGGCTTTAGCCCCGCCTGCTTGGTTGAAGCGAAGAAAAGCGCACGGTGTTTGCAGGGTGAGGAGGAAGTGAGTCCGGCCTCTTGTTTTACCTTTCTTTGCACCACGTTGACCTTGATGCTGGCGACAATCGACTTATCACAAAGAAAACAAAACAACCGTCTTATCACAAAGAAGCCAAGACAAATGAAGGCGGGGATACTTTCTCGTCTAGACGCAGATTTCGCGCGCGCTTCTCTGCGAAAATCAAGCAGGCGGGGCTAAAGCGTAACTTTTACTAATTTTTTTTCGACATTTTTTTTTTGCGATACTGTGCATAGTTTCGGTTGGGTGTGTGGCTATACGTGGAGGACTTCATATTTCTGTAAAAAAAAAGTGAGGTTCGCTTGGCAATTTTCAAAGTTCCATTCAAAAAAATAAATTTCCCGCAATTAAAAATTGTCCAAAGCCTTCCTCAATGATGGCAAAAGTTTCCAGAAGGTAAATTCCGAAAGTCCGACAATCCTCCGGCGAGTACGTCGCCAGTTATAATTTTTTATCACCTTAGGTGAAACACCCTGTATAGTCGTAGAAAATTGACCTCCATCTGTACAATGGACACCATCAACAATCATTCTTATATGCGTATTCTCTATTGAATTGTATTTTGTGTTTATGACTACATGGCTGAATAAAAAGTTGTGTAAAAAAAAAGTGCAGCAACTGGGTAGCTCCACCCACTACAACGTTACGGCGACCGGAGAATGTGAGTTCGAATCGAACTGGTGGAGTCTTTTCTTTAGCTGCTGTTCATCACATTTTAGTCAGTTATTACGCCAAGAAGTCATCGTTATCTTCAAAGAATGGATACTGACAAGTGACGTTCGTAAAAAAAAGTTCGTTCTCAGCTGCACCCGCAGGATTTGCACGCATGAACCCACGAATGGCATCGGGAAGTTCGTGGCAATGCTTCCATCGCTGATTAGCAGACCTTTTTCTTTTTTTTTACTATGGTTCATGGCCGACGCACGAGCACTTCTAAAGTTTTCGGTAGGAGAGCCATTCCGAGCAGCTCGAGCTGGAGGTTGCCCGTGTCGGCCAACTGCCAGCAACTCGAAAACTGCTCATAGTTACTGGAAAAAGTGGACCCGCGTGAACGCTGCCTAAGGTAGACGGGGCCGATCGTGAAGGCGACAACGCAAGAGAAAGTACTCAACAGTCTCATCGTCCCCACAGTGAGCGCATGCTAGAGACAAGTGACGCCCAGCGCTGTGAATATAAAAATTCGAGGGAAGGGTAAGGCAGCGGAGGCGCGTCATGCAGCCCTGATGACAATCGTGAACCACACATATCTGCATCAGACATGCGCTGAATCCCACATGCGCTGTCCACTCTCAGGAAAATGGTTTAATTGCGGCTCTCGTTCCCAGGCGCCTTAACTCTAACGCAAAGCCTAACGACAGTCATCAAACCTAGCGCGCTATCGCAAAAGGCGACATGGGGACAGGACGTTATTTAATTCCCCACATCACAACCAGCAATGGGGTAGAGTATGTACCCCTGGACATGAAACTCCCCATTCATCGTCTCAAAATAAAATTGTTGTTGGAACAGTATCGGCGAGAGAAATTGCGGACCCCGGGGATGGGTCATACACGGGGCCCCTCCTCACGTCTCGATAACATTCACTTATTCATTTATTGTTTTTCGCAGATAACAGAGATGGGAGGGGGCTGTGAAAAAAAGTCGCAGACGCGACTTCACGCGCTCACAACCCCCAAGACAATTGGCAAATGGTGGCAGTATATGGCGGCATATGGCACCGCAGAAAAAACAACACACGTACAAACTATATGTAAAGTACTTCAGTATTATATTAGGGTGCAAGTTCAGAATCACTCATCGCAAAGATAATTAGCCGCTATCAAAAATAAATAATTATTCATTGTTAATTACTAATCCGAAAAATGTATCCTCCGGCTCTAAAATATTTCTGGAAATAATTGAACTTTAAGGGCGCACTATATTCGCGGCGTGGTGGTGGTGGTGCTGGTACTGGTAAAGGGGTTCGCCGTTGTTGGCCTACCAGAGGTGGGCAACGTCACGACTTCTAAGGGAACTGTGCCGACGTATGTCTGGAAGTATTCTGAAAGTATGTCTGAAAGTATTCGTCGCGTTTGCAGGCTGGCGGCTCGGCTATGTGCGACAGGCCCCCCTCGGCTGCGCCGCGAACGCTGAGACGGCGCCGCTTTTTGAAACGCATGTGTGAATGAGCCTTAATTCGTTGACGCTTGCACCATTACGATAATTAAAAGTTGAACGTTATGAGCTGCAGAAGTGTCGAAATGAGGGGAAACTACATGCGGGAACCACAGGACACACTAAAAGGACAGCAGACCGAGAGAATATTCAAAGCAATGCAAGGTTCGACGGCATCCTCACTTGCGCCGGTCATCTACAGTGTTATCGCAGCATACAACTCTGCCGAAACAAAGGGTCACAACATCTTCATCCAGTGGATCCCAGGGCACCGCGGTACCAGTGGAAATGAGAAGGCGGACCAGGCTGCTCAAACTGCTCATCATAAAAGAATTACTCATAAAATCTACTTCACGCAATCCGATGCGAAGTACTTGTTGGTCTCCTTACGTAATCGCCTCTCTAAAACCATGTGGACAGGCGACGTCATGAATTACTCGTTCCTCGCGCGAATCGACCCCAACTGCACCTACTGCCTCCCATCGAAGATGCCGAGGCCGTTAGAGTCCGTCATCCATCGCCTGCGACTCAACGTCCCGTTCGGAGCAGCATTTCTTCATAAGATAGGTGTCGTTGGATCGCCGAACTTTTCAACTTGCGGAACTGTGGAGAACAGGGAGCACGTGCTGATCACCTGCCGACGCTTCGACTCTAGTCGGCAAACACTGAAGAAAGCCCTCGCGAAACTTGACAACCGACCACTTAGTGTTGAGAAGGTATGGGGAGCTGGCCAAGGCAGCACCAGCAACCTGCACTGTGTGCACTCACGACCTACCTCAAGGACATACGTGCTGATATAATCTTTTAATTCATTCAGTGCTTCCACACGTCAAGCGTACTGGAACAGCTGGTCGCACCAGTGCGACATACGTTTCCATTTTTCCTTTCTATTTATATTCTATTCTATTCGAGGGAATATTTACCGAAGAGTCTCGTCAACCGCGAGACACAGCGGCAAGCTCTCCTAGTGAGAACACGAAAAACGGGCTCTCTGCCGACGTACTTCGAAGTTGCCATTTGCGGCACGGCTTTGCGCCGGCCGTCAACAAGTATGAACTAGATATTAGAGCTACCTGACGCCGACCTGACTACGTTTTCCATTTGCTCGACGTGTCTATGTTCACTTCACGCCGGCAAGGTGACGGCACTCGCAACTGTTGATCCAGGAACATGGAATTGTCGCAGGTGACCTAAGACGCGCGCAAGAAGCTGACAACCCAACAACTTCGTCGGCTCGCAGGAACTGAAAAAAACGGCTCCTGCAGTTCGCTTTTATTTAGTCAGCTTACGAAGAAGAGAAAAAACCAAAACTATGTACATGGTTGACAACGTGCAACCAACATACCCCCCTTCACGTTGAACAACCTTCGGAGTATCGTAGACTGAGTCTAGGCTGGTGGGAGTTGAAGTCCACATCAATTTGCACATATGACGTTCTTGGTATTGCCTACAGGCTTCGTCAGGCTGTCGGCTATCATATCTTCTGTACGTAGGTAGGAAATGAAAAAATCACCGCTTTCGACTTCGTGTCTATAGCGAATAGATATTTGAGGGCGATATGTTTGGACCTTTGATGCTGTGCTGGATTTTCGATTAGTCTTATGGCCGCTTGATTGTCACTCTTGATTTCCAAGCTCTCCGTACCGTATTTGCAGAACCCAAGTTCTTTAAACAATGTCTTCACCCATTTACCTTCTTTAATGGCTTCGGTGATAGCGATGTATTCCGCTTCACACGTTGACAGCGCGACGAGTTGTTGCTTCGTCGATTTCCAGCTGATGGCTCCTTTGGACATGGTGAATACGTAAGCACTACGTGACTTCCCTTTGCCTGACTCGTTCCAGCTTGCGTCGCAATACCCCACGACAGGTTCCGCACAAGCTGTGTACGTGATACCCACTTCTTTCGTCCCTTGCAAGTAGCGTAGCACCCTTTTTGCCATTTGCCAATGAGTGGACGTGAAACAGTGGTTAAACTCACTCAGGTAGTGAGTTGCAAATGCGATGTCTGGACGTGTTCCTTGCACCAGGTACATCAGGTTTCCGATCAAGTTTTGATAAGGGACCGTTGATTCAGTGTTACCTTCCGTTGTGTGACCAACGTTGTTATTTGGACCTGTTTCCATTGGAGTTTTGATCGGTTTACAATTTTCCATGCTGTAACGTTTCAAGATGTCACTTATATACTTCTTCTGCCTAAGCGTGAGCTTCTTATTGGCTTTGTCCCATGTGATCTCAATTCCCAGGATGTACTTTGGTTCGCCTAGGTTCTTTTAGGTCCACCTTTTCACCCAAGTTTTTCATTGCACTTTCCAGGGCCTGTTTGGCTGTCGCTAGAAGCAGAATATCGTCAACATAGACTCCCAAAATAACCTTGGTACCTTTGTTCTCCAAGATGTACACGCAGTTGTCTGCTTCTAGCCGTCTATAACCTTGCTCTCTCAGGATTTTATCGAGCGTTCTGTACCAGGTCCGTCCGGCTTGTTTTAGCCCATATATTGCCTTTTTCAGCTTACAAACGTGGGACGTGGTGTTTGGGCTTCCTGGTGGTTGTTCCATATATACTTCCTCCTCGAGAATTCCATGCAGATACGCAGTTTTGACATCCAGCTGTCTCATGGTCATGCCTTCTTCATTTGCTAAGGCAAGCAGTGTGCGAAGGCTCGTGAGTTTTACAACTGGCGAAAAAGTTTCGTAGTAGTCGAGTCCATAGACCTGAGAACAGCCGACCGCTACGACCCTTGTCTTGAACTTGTCAATTTTGCCGGTAGGCCCTCGTTTGATCCGATACACCCACTTCGACTTTACAACTTTCATTCCTGGTTTCCTCGGTACAAGGCTCCATGTTTCCATTTCACGATGTGATTGAAGTTCGTCCTCCATAGCCGTGGTCCATTCCAACTTTTGGGGCGAGCTTGTAGCTTCGTTATAGCTATGTGGCTCCTTCAGTTCCACTTCTGCCATATCAGAGTAACTTGGTTTGGCTGGGTCCACCTGGAGGCGTTGAGGAGGGCGAGAGATCCGCGTTGACCTTCGAGGTATGGGTGGCTCACGAATCTCTTGTTCGTTCCCGTTGTCGTCCCCCTCGTCACTAGTGTTGCTCTCTGCAGCGGTTGGCCCGTGTTCGAGGGCCGTTTCGTGCTCGTGAATTTCTTCCCGGTCTGTCTGGTTACCCTGCTGGTTATCGTTAGGGCTTGTGTCCCGCAAAACGATGTATTGAACTTCATCGTGTCGTGGTGTCTGAACGAGAGACTCTTGTAATAAGTATGATCCTCTCTTCTGTTCGACAAACGTGACGTCCCGATTCACAATTACACGCTTCTCTTGAGGGTCGTAGAAACGGTAACCTTTCCTGTCGATGCAGTAGCCGAGGAATATGACAGGCTTGCTTCGATTGTCCAGCTTCGTCCTGTACCGATCGGGAATAGATATGTAGGCAAGACATCCGAAGGTTTTGAAGTTCTTCACCGTCTGAGGTCTCTTTGTATACACTTCTTCGGGGACTTTTCCATTCAGAACTGTTTTACTGCATCTATTCCGGACATACGCAGCAGTGTTCATGGCCTCAGCCCAAAATTGGGGCGGGAGCTTGGACTCTGCCAACATTGATCTTGCAGTTTCTACTAGGGTGAGATTCATCCGTTCCGCGATTCCGTTTTGAGCTGGTGAATGCGGAACAGTCTTCTCATGAATGACTCCTTTGTTCCCCAAAAAACGCTCGAGTTGTTGACCGAGAAATTCCCCTCCGTTGTCTGTTCGCAACCTCTTGACTTTTCTTCCTGTTTGTACTTCTGCTTGACGTACAAAATGTATGATTTTATCCCCTGCTTCATCCTTGTATTTGAGGAAGTAGACGAAGACTTTTCTACTATGGTCATCCACAATGATGAGGGCGTATTTACTTCCGCCAATCGATAATACTGGAAACGGACCACAAAGGTCGGCATGCAGCAATTCCAGTACGTAATCCCTTGGTTTAGCGTTTATGGACTTGAACGAAGTCCTTGGCTGCTTCGCTGTAAGGCAGTCTTCACATTGGGGATGTTCGCGTTGGATGGTGGGTAAACCCCTGATAACGTGTCGTTGACCCATCTGTATCAATGTGTCGAAGTTCAAATGACACATACGCCGGTGCCACACCATACTGTCATTCTTTTTCACGCTTCTCGCAACCTCTGGAGGATGACGTCACTTCCCCATTCAGTCTGTAAATTCCTGCTTCTTTGGCCCCTGAGAAAACGAACCGGTTTCCTTTGAAAGCAGTACATTCGTCCCCGCTGAATGTGACGATGATACCACTGTCGGTTAGTTTGGAAACGGAGATCAAATTGTCCGCCATTCCGGGTACATACAGGACTTCCTTTGCTGCCAATGTGTTGACAACACTTCCGTTTTTCACTTTGAACATGACTGTTCCAGTTCCGCAGGCGTTCATAACCTTCCCGTCCGCCAAAGTCACCTTTCTTCGCTCATCATCTTTGAAGTTGGTTAAAACTTCCTTTCTGCCTGTCATATGATTGCTGGCACCAGAATCGATAGACCACTCCAGTAGATTTTCTGCCGTCCAACATTCGCCTGCGCCAAAAGCGTAGTGATGATCTTGGCCTTCGTCCTGGTGAAACTCGTGCCTAGAAGAAGACTTGGCCATTCGGGCCCCTTGTCTTGGTCTCTCGGGTCTGGTATCCTGCTGTCCTGATTTCGAAGGATGAGCATCAGATACTTTTCTGTTGTCTTGTCGGGAGTAGCAGTCTCGAGCGAAGTGGCCAGGTTTCCCACAGTGGTAGCACTTTACTTTCTTGCTGTCCCTTGGTCTTCCTGAAGAGATCCTAACCTTGCACGCCGCCTCATCCGTTGACGTAGTTTGACGTCCTTCTTGTAGCAGTGCATATTTCACTTTCTCAGGAGTGATGTTTGCCATTGAACAGGCGTCAAAACTTCTTGCAACACCATAATACGGACGTGGCAACCCCTGAAGCGCTACCGATGCTACCTCCGCGTCGTCGAGAGAGTCTCCCAAGGTGCGTAACTCCTCAGCAACAGATTGTACACGGTGCATGTACTGGGTCGCATTCTCGCCTTTCTCCCATTTCGTTGCGTTGAGTTTCCTCCTCAAGCTAAGCCTCCTCTCTAAAGTGCGTCCCCGACTCACTTCTTCCAGCTTCTTCCACACTCCTCTTGCTGAAGTCTGGTTAATGACATATGCGGTTTGACCACTCGATAGCGTTTGGACGATCACATTGAGTGCCTCCAAATCCTCCTTGTCCCATGTAGTTCTCGCTTCTGGAGTTGTCGGAGGATCTTCATTGATGACTTTCCAGAGTTGCCGCGCCTTCAAGAACGTTGTCATCTTGAAGCTCCACGTCGGGTAATTGGTCCCGTCCAATTTTTCCATGGCGCCGCCCGGTAATGTGACAGAAGCTCCAGCCGATGCCATCTTCAGACTTTCCTGGAATGCCTTCTTGGTTTCCCAGCAAATATCCTAGTACTGTAGTACACTGCAGTCGGTTGGTAAGTTCCCTGGGCCCATAACCTATTGTTGATCCAGGAACATGGAATTGTCGCAGGTGACCTAAGACACGCGCAAGAGGCTGACAACCCAACAACTTCGTCGGCTCGCAGGAACTGAAAAAAACGGCTCCTGCAGTTCGCTTTTATTTAGCCAGCTTACGAAGAAGAGAAAAAACCAAAACTATGTACATGGTTGACAACGTGCAACCAACAGCAACGTGCCAAGGCTATGTCTATCCGCCCATGCCGACCGGTTCACCAGAGCTGGACTTGGTGAGTGAACGTCTGATCTCTCTGCGAATGCAGTTCACGTAGGTCCGGAGCCTCGATCATGCCCTCATCCACGGTGGAGGGCAATACAGCATTAAAACCACATATTTAATGATTTTTTATAACAGTAAAAAAAAAAATTATCCATGCAGTAGTACCACTGGAATAAGAACATTCGAATTTTATCAAAATCTGCGAGGTTTCCAGGCGAGGTTTAACCAAATTTCGGTAAGTATCATATACGATACATTATGCAGTACGTCCCTTTGGTGAAGCAAAAGTGCAAGGTTGCATCCCAGGACCAGGCTGAAACCAAAATACGCAGTAAAATCTGTATTTCCCATTTGTAGATCTGCCCACTACTGCTATGGTGGAAGAAAGTAATACAAGAACCGCAATACTCACAGTACAAAAACATGAAGAAAGAAAAATGAAAATAAATGAGTAAAGAAGATAAGAAGAAGAAAGAAAGGCACAGCCATAGTGGGGATAATCCGGCAAATATACCAGTTCATATTCTGCATAAGAAAATGTTGCACAAAACGTAGAAACACGTCAAAACACACATTAAAAAATCACTCCCATAACTGCATAAAGTACCATCCATGCATAGCGAAAAGTGACAGATAATATCAGAAGGAACAATGCCAAAAATAAAATTGAAGTTTTCGGTATACTCAAAAAGACATGTAAAACAACACAGAAAATTATATAACCTTTAGACATACAAATACAGAAGAAAAAGGTGTTCTTTCAAGTCCAATATCAATTCTTCCGTCTCACGTACTACTTCTTCATCTTCTTGGAATTCCTGGCTTCACAAACGGCGCAACAGATGACTGTATCTTTGCACAGTGTCGTATGACGTTATGAGGAATATGGTGCAGTTGGCGAAATTAGGACATGACACATATAGCTATATAGGGGTGGAAACTGTATGTATCATATATGTGATGTCATGAAATAGAGGGTTAAAGGGATCAGCTTCAGTAACATTCAAGAAGAGATAAGATGCAGGTTAGCTAGATGTACACGATGGAAAGGAATACGAAGACGACGATACCCAAGACAAGGAAGAAACACACACACACACACACACGCAAAATATTATTTTTTTGTATTTAACATTAAATTTGTGTGTGTATTAAAATTGATTGTGTTTCTTACTTGTCTCGGGTATCGTCGTCTTCGCAGTCATGCACCAGCTATATCAGCACCCTTATATCCCTGTCAACGGAAAGGAACTCCGAGGCAAGGAAAAGACGTTGTTGTCCTGTGTACGTCTGTTCCTTGTCTCGGAGTTCCCTTCCAGCAATTAATGACCTTTCTGCAATCATATCACCGACATTTTACAAAGGAATGCAGACCATCATGTGAAGTGTTGGGAAATTTAGTGGCACATGCCAAACGTCTTGTCAGCGTCAGCAAACGTCACTAAGAGCTGCCGCAAAAAATCCCAACACCTTCCGTGATCGTCTGAAAAATTGTGACATTTACGCAGTAATGTTGATTGTCACGAAAAGGCCGTACGTCGCGCGCTTTCCATGTATCATAACGCTATGATCCTGTCATCATTTATAATAACGCTGTCATTCTGTGCAGTGGTTGGCCTTCAGCGTGCTATGCGGTGAAGTTCTGTTTTAAGAATGAATGAACGGACAAACACACGCACGATATTGGTCAGCATTATTGTCATTCTTTATGTTGAATTCATTCATCATATTCACTGGCTTCATTCGACGCCTTCATGGAATGATGCTTGGCTCTGTCCAGGCGAGATGAAGGCGTCGTGACGTCGCCGGTGTCATATCCAGGCTCAAGATGGTCTCATTGCCCGTGGTGGACTCGTTCATGTCAAGTTGAAAGCGTTGGGGCCTGTCAGCCAGGATTTTGTTGGGCGTGGTATTTGTTGAAGCTGATGTGAGTGGTGGCGTAAACAGTGCGCCGCCGCTGAGATAAATGGGAAGGAGCAGACAAAACCAAAAACAGCACCAACATGCGGCAGAGGCAAAACAAATTGCTCCAGCACCCTTACATATCATCGAGATATCATTTGCACGGCTAGGACGTTGCACCGGTATTGCGATGACTGCCGGCTGTGCCGGCATTGGCTGCATAGGGTGAGGTTTTTGCCCCATTGGTCCCGGTTGAGCTACTGGAAACTGTTGTTGCGCTGGTACGTGTGGGGGCAACGCTTGTCCCATTGGACTCTGCTGAACGCCGGCGCCTGGTTGCCCCACTGGAAGCGGCTGTTGCATGGTTTCTTCACACCAAGGATGTCTAACTTATCTGGAGTGACTCTGATGACCCGCTGGTACAGGTTATCTTGTTGGACCAGTTACCGTTTCCAGACCTGTGGATGCGAGATGGTGCATCTGTACTACTGCTTCGCAATCGGTACTTGTTCCGCGGTCGACGCGTCTCGCTATGACATTCGCACCTATAGGGAACCGAACGTTGTAGATATCTCTTCTTCTTCTTCTTCCACCACTAAGCACAGTGGCCACAAGATATCTCGATGAAAACCAAATGGGTGTCCTTCTCTCCTTCTTCTGTTTCTTCTTCCATGGAGAATGGCCATTATCCACAAAGAAGACTGACCAGGGCTAGAAGAACTGGTGTGAGAGCGCCTTATCTAACCCATGGGGAGCGCGGAATCACGACCGTGGACAAGATGTCGGCGAATTGCACGTCGCTCGCAGCGCGCAAAGCGGGAAGGCACATTTCTGTGTGGCTCATAAACGCTCTTCTGTTTCCAGCCGACCACGTGCTTTTTCGACAGCACAAGAAGTTGAGTTGCAGAGCTTGGGACAAAAGTTTACGGAACACGGCACTGTCACATTTCTTAATCGGAGCCTGGCCCTACTGGCTTTCTGGAAGCGATCAGATATAAGAAACGGGTGACCTGCTATTCTCTATAAATCTCTTAGTACGTGTGCCCGCTTCTGTTCGCTGCTATGGTGTCGCTCGAATGGAGAAATGCCCAACTCATCATCATCGAATGTATGTGCGTGTGCGTCCCAATCTGTACAGCCCATCAGCGCCACAGTAGAATAATCCGAATCCCCTGGATGCAGCACAGTCAGATCATTACTGGACCTTCATTTTATTTTAATCGCGATTCTTTAAATCTTTAAATATTGCCCGGAAGGCTAATAAGTATAACTTCATGTTGGCGCATTCATGTCGGCAGCTTTCTTTTTTGGCACTTTTCCGCTAGAATGATTTCCACGCTCTGGACACGTCCTTGATCCAAGAACAACCGCTGTCTCCGGGAAGCTCTACTGGCCCTCCGAATCATCTCAACCAACTGTGTTCCACGATTCCCGCATGAACACCCCATCTCTACAGCCCTCTTCTAGTTCACCCAGACCCTCTAGTTCAACCTCTGCATTGAACTTTGTTCAACTGGCCACTAGTCCCTCACCGCCGCCAGAGGTGCCGCCAGGCTCGGCTGGATTCTCCACCAGGAAAAGACAGAAGCCATCTCACAAGGGTAAACGTGGTCACCACTTTGACTCAACAAGGACTCTGTGCATGCCACCAGTAATTCTTTTCTAAATGCTCGCAGAATATTAGAGAAGAAAATTAAGTTTGTCTCAAATCGTGCATGTCTAGCAGACTGTATATCACATAATGTAAGCCCTAGAGGCATGTCTCATCTTGCCCCACCATACCCTATACATCCCTGCCACCAGTGCAAGCAGCGAACGTAACCTCAGTGCGGGGCCACGTGCTTCAGAGGAGGCGGACGCCTCTTCAAGAAGCCTCAATTGACAACCTCCTATTACTGTACAACAACCTGCCGATCTTTTTTTTTTCTTCTTCTTTCTTTGTTGTGACTAATTTCAATGCCAATGCGCTTTCTGTCTTGTATGTACTGCACATTTGCGTACGTACGCATTCGATACTCGCAGCGCAGAAGGCTCAAATAAATTTTGTATTAACATGTGCATTTGTCAATTATAGAATAATGTATCGGAGCAGATGATAAGCCATTTCTAGTGAAGCTTTGCAATTTTCCCATATATTAACTGCAGCTGTTAACTGCTGCTCAAGAAATCTTCAGCAGCAATTCGAAATCACGGAGAACATCTCTGATAAGAAATCGAACATGCACCCTTCTCACTGTAAAGCACCGTTAGGAAAGTTCAGCGCATTCGAAAAACTAAAAAATAAAAATGGTAGAATACGGTCACACTTGAAATCTTCAGAAAAGCAAGCTGCCAGCAGGATGACCTCTTCACAGGTAGCCGTTAAAATGTTCTGCGTTCCAATTTGCGGACAAGTGGTACAATTTGGTGACAGCAGACATTTCAGCATTGCATTCTGTCAGGAGAACGATCTCAGTAATGGGGGTGCTGTACATGCGCATGCGCATCCACCAACTTTCAGAATTAGGTCGGGTTGTCCCTCGCAAGTCGCAACATCCGACGACTAGGGCCTGGCTGAAGATTCCACAACCGCGTCGGGCTTGCTTCGAGGTAACACCATAGTAACACTATGGGCCTCGGGTTTGGGTCGGGCCGAGCTCAGCTTTCCGAGAACCGGGTCGAGCTGGGGTCGGGTAACATTCCGCTGCCTCGGGTACAAGTCGGGCTAGGCTCAACTTTTGAGTACTCGGACGGCCTCAGGTAGGGGGTCCCTTTGCAGCCACGGGTGCGGGCCCGGGCGGAACGATAAATTTAGGCCCGTGCACTGCTCTCCCCGGTAGACGAAGGAGAAGAAGAAGAATAGCGATTTTGTTTTTACCGTGAGATATATCCACTCGGCCCTCAGGTGCAGAAAGCTAAATGTGAGGTCTGCGAACCAAACAGCCAGTACTACTGGGACAGTGAAGCCCTAGTGTTCAACAGCGGCGAACGGCGCAAGTTGGACCCATCATGCTGCCGCCCTCACCAGCTGCGTAGCTGTTTCCTGGAGGTCGACCGCAAAGTATAATGCAACAACCTAACCCTGCAACGCCATCGGTGCCAGCACAACCAGCAACCGCTGAACAAGTGTCAAAAGATGTTTCTAACTGGCAAACTGACATGTTCATGACATGTATAGGTTGTGTGTTGGCTTGTGTTTTCTGCAGCGGATGGTATTTGTGTTTGTTCTTTATCATCCCTTTTCTCCTCGGTCATGACATAATCGCGGTTAACGACAGCATACGTAACCTCCTACGCGCCGACCCCGAACCAGACCACCAGGCCCGGACTGAGCCAGGATGAACCCTGCAATGTGACAATTTCGTTCCTCCTGCTCAAGAGGGTAGATCGCACAGTTAAAAATTATTCCATGATGACATTGAATGAATTTTACATTGAGCTGGACAACATTCTGTTTGTGTTTTTGTGCTTTGTTATCAGTGTTGTTCTCGCAAAGCATCTGTCGCCATGAGTAGCGTACAGACTCTCGATTTGTCCAGATAATGAAGATAATTCTAGTTTAGAGTGCATAGCTTCGTTGAATGAAATAAAGTATACCGTGGAATTGAAGAACAATGTTTATCACCAATATGGGGATCACCAGACACACAGTCCCAGACCGAGAACATCCAGTGGCGATTTAGCGGTAAATGAAAGAGAAGTGCGTTAGTATTAAGCGCCTTTTCCGGTCCATACTTGACTTCCGGGTATCCACTTCCAAGCCAGCTCGAATTCCGGTGCAACCTGACTTCCGGTTGTCAACTTCCTGTCTATACTTGACTTCCGGTTCGACCCTTTCAATTACTATAAGTTCATTTAGGGCCGTATTCCCAAACCACCCGCAACTTTGCCCTCAGGGCGCCCGTAGCCCAGGGTCCCTTGAGGGCGAACATCCCCTGAGGGCAGCATGCGTTTCTCAAACGTAAATGTGCACGCCCTCAGCGAAGGGCTGGCCGTCGGAGGCTCGAAGGGGATTCGGCCCGATTCCTCGTAGAACGAAGCAGAAGCGCATGCGCAGGACCGCGCCTGATTTCCGCTTCCGATGGCTGTCGTCTGCTACTTTGGTATCTCTCCTGTTCTGTTCGCGTTCGACTTGCAAACTTCATGTATGGTGGGCTACTTCATGTCAGTATTCAGATGTTGTACAACTGTTGGATATTGCGGATATGATATGTACACATCTCACCATCGTCTCCTTGTGTGTGTGTGTGTGTGTTGTATTAAACGGCCAGATTGTAACAATCACTGAATGGGCGGACAAGGGAAGCCAGGATTGTCCGTGCCCCTCCTGATGTTCAGTATAGACTGTAGTGTTCATGTACACGCCCCCCCCCCCAACTTATCTTTCTTTCAATTCATATTCGTCGTACCGCACAAGGTAGTTTTCCCAGTCACGAATTCGTCGAACCGTCACTACGGCAATACCACCGTGAGGGTATAACGCTCGAGTCGCACGACGCGATCCACAAATGCACATGTCATCCATGTTTGTTTCGAGGCGAGCGTCCCTCAGGGAGCGTACAGTGAGCCCGCGAGCTCACTTGGCTGGCGCGTGCCCTTGGGGCGCCCCTTGCAGATACGGGCGCTTTGGGAAACAAAATTCGTCTCCCTCAGGGCTAGAGGTTACATAGGGAGCCCTCAGGGTTGGTTGGGAATACGGGGGTTAATTAAATTATAATTAGTCTCAGTTACTTTTAATTACCCATTAATTACCGAAGGTAACTGCAGGCTACCTGAGGTAACCTTGAATTTCATTTAATTCCCTTTAATTACGTTTGCTTTCTTTAATTACTCTGAATTTTTCTTTAATTGATGGTAACTACATTTAATTACCTCCACACTCTAAAAAAAAGGTAGTCAAAAGAGAGTATTAAGCAATTTTACACCCCGTGCTGCGGATGAACTCTCACAAACACCCTTGAAGCTCCTTGTTTGTGCGTTTCCATGTTTTGATGCTTTAATAACTCCCTTCAACCTGCGCTTTACTCCGTGGCGAGAGTTAAGCGCGACACATCTGCATATTCCTCGACAGTTTTCCTCCTTGTCATTGCGCAGTCTAGCAACACTGATAGCGAGGCCGTTGAGTTTGAGCGTTTGAGCTCTGCGGCGAGGGGTCTCTCTCTGCTTGTCGTGCGGAGACTTGTTAACGGTCTATTGGACCGCTGAATAATATTTCCTTCCAACAGGAACGTTTTTCAGCATGCTGAGGTGTAAGGAATGCGACGACTGCAAGTCATATAGCTGCGTGTCCTACCACTATGTACTCAAGGTAAGTCTGCGTCTCGTGATACGTACATACACGTATACGTCGCTTTGAAAGGAGGATCCGCTTTGGGGACACTATTAACAAAATGTTCCGGTCACCATACACGGCATGCTTAGTGCGGCACATTAAAGTTGTCCCATGAAACAATAGACCCCCCTTCCTGTTGACATCCTACTGGATGAGTGCTAAAAGCGCTGCCAGGTTTCCGGCATCCACTGTAAAAGAAAAGATTTCACTGTATAACCTATCCAGCACCACTATTTTTTTTACAAGCATGATCCTTCCACATTTCTGTGGCTGCGACTGGGAATTCCAAGACAAATAAGTTTCGTCTACTGTTCCCCGAGAAAATGAGCGTCGTTGAACAAACAATAAACAAAATTTTGGGGCTGGGCTACGCTGCCCGTGCTCGTGCTCCCGCGTCATGGTCAACGTCGGCCTCGTCGTCTTCCGGCCACGTGCAGCGGTATATCATTGGGCGCGTTAGGTTCGTGCTCCGGGAACATTCCCTCTTTCAGGGGATCACTTAACACCTCAAAAGTGACTTCCGGTGCACGTTCCCGGGTGCACCCTGCGCGCCCCTACTTCGGAGCCGGAGAACGCTGGGGACGAGCGGGGCCAGTTCCGGAACGTGACGCATGTTCCGGTGTACTGCCGTACTGCCTTTCGAAATGGCGCAACCGTTGCAACCGCCCACGCTGTTTGTGTTTCCCGAGTCATCCGATGTCGGCGATAAATAGTGATACGATTACAGAGAAGTGATATGGTTGTACTAAATTGCCAGAATGGTTTATTTCGTAGGAACATCAGGGTACGCACTAGCGTCTGTTGAGCGCGAAGGTACGTCAAGTGCGAATTGTGGGGGTTCGAGCTTCTGTTGAAGTCCAATTCGTTTTGTTGACAGATGGATCAGTGGTACTGCTCCACAACAGCAGCAGGAGTACGGGTATGTAGAAAATGCAATCGGATGTTTTCTACCTAGTCTTGCGATAACGAAATTACATTACATACACTGCAGGGGCGTCCACACCAGCAGGAACTAGCTTGCGTGAGTAGGAATGTAGGAGTCTTTCTTGTAGAGTAACCAGAGTAACACTTCATTTCTTTCGCGTGGCAGTTCGTCCCATCAGCGAAAGAATGACAGATGTAGGTGAGTGAAATTTCTTGTTGGTACATAGAGGACTCGACCAGCCGTTCCAAGTAAAAAGAAAAAATAGTATTTTTCCATACGTCATTGAACTCTGTTCCTTGACTCTTAGGTCTGCAAAACAGCTTCAGAGCCTCACAATGTGCTGGGCAAACGCTGCCTACAAGTGCATGTAAGTGCTTTGTATTGATCTTTATTTTGCTACGCAGCTACACTGCAGCATTATTGTTTTAGGTTTCTCATCAACGACGGCGTGGAGCCTCTTGGCACAGCCAGAAGCCCAAGGTACGCACTGCACATTGAATTGATTTAAACAGTATAGAATAAATACCATTGCACCATTATGATTTTCATGCATAACAGTCTACATTTATTTCTGTTGCAGTTAGCGCACGTATGGTATACGTGCCTTATTGAAGTAAGCTGAGTCGTGGTCTGACGCATTTAAAGTCACCTTTACCTCACCTTTATGTCATCTTTACTTCACAGCACACGGTGAAGAAGGAGCTAACACTAACCATGGTGAGTGGATTCATTGCTAAATGGAAGAAGCTTTGGGTAATGAGTTTAATTGGTCACATAGAGCATCTATCTGCTGAAGAAGGCCCAGGGTGGACACCGCGAAGTAGAGCCCTGCGCGGATGAGATTTTTGGCATCCGCTTCCGACCCGCATCCGCGCACACGTTATCCGCATCCGATCCGTATCCGCACCAAACACAACAGTTTACATCCGCATCCGATCCGCTGAGCAAAACGCACCATCCGCATCCGATCCGCAAAATCCGCACGTTTCAAAAGATGCGTAAAGACCGCCGGAAGCACGTTGGTATAATTTCGGTTGCGTCCACGCTGTCACGGAAGGACTCAGTCATGACGACAAGCAAAGGTAAACCTTTCAACAAGCGCGATATGGAGGGACTTCTGGAACGCGTGGAACGCTACCTCGTCGGTGCTCGCGCGGTTCGAGACGCCAGAATGCCTCCTCTCCCATCTTGGCGCCGTGCATGGACAAAGGTGAACCCGAGCATGCGCTCCCTGTCGGCTGTCGGCGCGCAATACAAATAAATTGCTGGTGGAAAAATGACAGCACGCGGTATATCCGCATCCGATCCGCTACCGATCCGCTGCCTTCGTATCCGCATCCGATCCGCATCCGACCTCACGCCATCCGCATCCGATCCGCACACCGCAGAAAGTGCTAAATTTTCATCCGAATCCGCAAGTATCTTGCGGATATCCGCGGATATCCGCTTCCATCCGCGGATGGTGCAGGGCTCTACCGCGAAGCACTCTCCTCCTAATCTCACTTTACGGAAAATTTAAAGATGATTTTGATGACAGACGTCAGAAGAAGAAGCATGTTTGGAGAAAGTTGGCTGATGCATTCAAGCAGCACGGCACTACAAAGTCAGCAGAAGAGCTGGAAGAAAAATTCAAAGGTCTAAAACGAACCTACACAAAACATAAATCAAACCGGAGAGCAACAGGAAGAGGGCGAAAGGAGTGGATTTTTTTTCAAGCCATGGACGATATTCTGCGAAATACTGCAGCATACACAGCCCCCGTGGTAGTGTCAGGGGGAACGGAGGCAGTACAACGAGAAGTTGAAACAGAGGAAGAGCCCGCCCAAAGCAGTGATGTGGAACGCCAGCAGTTCATGCCGGAGCCCAGCACATCACAACAAGAGACAGCAGCAGGTGCCTCACAAGTACGGAGACCGCGGCGTAATGCAACACTCCTGAATGACATTTTGAAAAAAATTGATGAGTGGAAGGCAGAGGATAGGGAAAGATACAGGCAACTGCTAAAGTTACAACGCCAGAAGCTTCGCCTTCTCAAAGAACTAGTTCAACATGTTCGTGCTGGTGCCACACAGTGACGTAACCTTAACGTAGGTGTAGTCAACTAGTAAGTTGCAGCAGACTCTCGTTAATACAAACTGATAATTGAAACACTTGGTTAATTGAAGTTAATCTAAATTTTTCTTTTAAATATGGCAGTCGTCCAAAAAAGCCAAACAGTGGCAGGATTTGAACCACGCATGTCTTGACTGCCAATCAAGAGGTGCATGGTTCAAATCCTGCCGCTGTCTGGCTTTTTCGATGACTTCCATATTTGAACTGTTCATGTTCTAAGGCGTTGAGGCTAGTGTTGTGTTTGTCTGTTTGTGTGTTCCAGCCTCAGAACAGTTATTTTCCACTGATTTTTTTATTTGGCCTGCTATACGGGGTGTTGACTTTACCAGGAACAGCATTTTTATTACACAGCTTTGAAAGCTACATAGATGCAGATTTCGCGGGTGGGTTATATAGTCTAGTGGGCAACTCATGAGGGATATTTTGTAATGTAGTAGTAAGTTTTTTGTGACTAATTTGCATAAGTATTCCAGATACAAGAATGAACGTTTTAGTTATGGCTGCTGTCCTTGTTACAGCACTAGTATGCCTCTGTGACATAATTTTCTCTTGTAGCATATCACGGACGAGGACACCAGCAACTTGGTGTCAGGGTACAAGTTGCTTAAACAGTGTTTTCCGCGAGGGATGTTAAATACGGGATGCCGTGTGTTGAGATTTCAGTGCACGTTAAGAACCTCCAGGACGGAAAAATTAATGAACAAACCGACCAAAGTGGCGTCGCTCCGGATCATAGTCGTCTTGCAATGCCCAAAGTCACAAAATATTGAAATCTTCTAACATATATTTGCACGAGTGTTTGAATTAGTGAGAGTCTGCTGCTTAGTTTCCTAGTTGGGACTTTTCGAAAGGGTGTAGAGCGAGAAATGAGGCGACCAGGCTCTACTGAGGTTGATGGGTTTAATGACGGTTAATGGCGATGAACCGAAAACGAAAGCTCGGGTCACGCGCAGTAACCGATGGCGGTGCTGGTGATGATTATGACGCTGCTGCTACAGGGCTCCCCCCCGTGGCGGATGACAAGGCTGGCGAGGAGGGCCGAGGTTGGCGGAAAGGTCGGGCGCCGAGGCCAAGGAGTGCAGGAGCCGGACCCGAGGCGGCGGGCGGCTCGTAGTGTGCGAGCTGCGGCGCCCAATGCACCCGACGTGGAGGGGAAGGAATGCTGGAGACAGGAGCTGAGCACGGACGTAGGTAGGGCGGGTCGGGCGATACCAGAGGTGCAGACTCCAGGAATGCGGGCTTAAGCCTGTCGATGGCCACAGTGTCAGGTCCCCGTGGAAGATCGAGGCGGAAAAACTTCGCGGCTCGCGAGATGACCCTGTAGGGGCCGTCATAGGGAGGCTGCAAGCTGGAGCGCACAGAGTCCCGGCGGACGAAGACGTGGGTGGCTTGATTAAGGTCGGGGCTCACGAACACGCGTGTTGCGGGAGCGGAGCGGGTAGGCGTGGGCTTGAGGTCCCGGAAGAGCTGGCGGAGACGGTCGATGTAGGAGGAAGGGTCGTGCACGAGCGGGGCCGAGGGGGTGAAGAATGATCCGGGAAGGCGGAGCGGGCAGCCGTAGACCATGTGGGCCGCGCTGCAGTCATCCTGGCGGATCGCGGCGCGAAGGCCAAGCAGGACGAAGGGTAGACGCTCGGGCCAGGTTGTGTCGCCGTGGTCAGTGGCGCGGAGGGAAGCCTTGAGCTGCCGATGAAGGCGCTCGACCAGGCCGTTGGCAGCCGGATGGTAGGCCGTGGTTCGGATGTGATGGGTTCCGAGGGCGCTGCACAGGTGACCGAAGAGGGCCGATTCAAACTGGCGTCCTCTGTCCGTGGTTACAGTGGACGGGACGCCGAATCGGGAAACCCAGGAGAAGAGGAATGCGTGGGCCACCGTCTCTGCCGTGATGTCAGGGATCGGCGTTACCTCCGGCCAGCGGGTAAAGCGGTCGATGCACGAGAGCAGGTAGCGGCAGCCTTTGGCCGGAGGAAGCGGGCCGACCAAGTCGATGTGGACCTGGTCGAAACGGGCATCTGGCGGAAGGAACCGCGATGGAGGCGAGATGGTGTGGCGGTAGATTTTGGACCGCTGGCAGGCCAGGCAGGCCCGCGCCCAGTCACGGACATCGGCATTCATGCGAGGCCATATGTAGCGCTCTGCGACGATCTTTTGCGTGCCGCGCACGCCAGGGTGGGACAGCGAGTGGAGGGCGTTGAAAACATGCCGGCGGAAGGCCAGGGGAACGAAAGGGCGCGAGGTACCAGTAGAGGTGTCGCACCATAGACTTGCCGTCGAACCGGGGAGCGAGATCTCCCGAAAAGTGGTGGATGAGGCGGGGGATGAACGAAGGGCGGCGAGCTCTTCATCAGCCTGTTGCGCCTGGGCGATGCCGTCCAAATCGACCGCGGGGGGCGGATGGAGAGCACTGACGTCCGGCCGCGAGAGTGCGTCGGCAGCGGCATTGTCTTCGCCTGCGACGTGTCGCACATCGGTCGTGAACTCCAAGAGGTAGCACATGTGGCGGGTTTCACGAGGCGAGTGGTTGAGGGAGGCCGATCGCAGGGCGAACATGAGAGGCTTGTGGTCGGTGTACAGCACAAACGGGCGGCCCTCGAGAAAATGGCGGTAGTGTCTGCATGCCAGGTAGGCGGCGAGGAGCTCACGCCCGAAGGTGCTGTAGCGTGTTTCGGCTGGCGAGAGGCGTTGGGAAAAGAAACCGAGAGGTTTCCAGTGGCCATCCTGACGCTGCTGCAAGACTGCGCCGACAGCAGCAGTGGAGGCGTCGACGAACAACGCTGTCTCGGCGTCAGGACGAGGATGGTGGAGCAGCACAGCATCTGCCAGGGCCTGCTTGACCTCTTCGAACGCGCGTTCTGCTGCCGGTGTCCACTCCAGAGTGGCAGCACGGGCCTCTTTCGGATGGTCAGCGCCGAGAGCTGCGTAGAGAGGCTGGAGCAAGGCAGCACAGCGAGGCACAAAACGTCGGTAGAAAGTCACGAGGCCGAGGAATGAACGAAGTCCTTTGCGAGAAGTGGGGGCAGGAAAGTCTCGGATTGCCTGGACCTTGGATGCGAGTGGCCGGATGCCTTGCGGGGTGATGGTGTGTCCCAGGAAGGTAAGGGTGGTAACGCCAAACTCGCACTTCGCGGCATTGATGGAGACTCCGTAGTCCTCCAGGCGCGAGAACAGGGCGCGCAGGTGGGCGCGATGAGCCTCCGGAGATGGACTTGCGACGAGGATGTCATCCATGTATGCGAATGCGAAGTCCAGGCCGCGGAGCACTTCGTTGATGAATCGTTGGAATGTCTGCGCAGCATTACGCAGGCCAAAGGGCATCCGCACGTATTCAAAGAGGCCAAAAGGGGTGGTTATAGCAGTCTTCGGGATGTCAGGGGGATGGACGGGAATTTGGTGATAGGCTTTGATGAGGTCTATCTTGGAGAAGATGGTCGCTCCGTCAAGATTCGCGGTGAAGTCCTGAATATGGGGAAGCGGGTATCTGTCCGGTACCGTGACGATGTTGAGTGCACGGTAGTCCCCACATGGGCGCCAATCACCAGGTGTTGCTTTGGGCACCATGTGGAGAGCGGAAGACCACGGGCTGGAGGAAGGCCGAATGATCCCCAGTTCGAGCATGTGCTCAAATTCCCTCTTGGCAATGACGAGGCGCTCCGGAGCCAGCCGTCTGGGGCGAGCGAAGACAGGGGGGCCCCGTGTCACGATGTGGTGAGTGACGCTGTGGCGAGGTGGGCAAGAGGCGTGCGATTGGCGCAGGACAGCGGGGAACTCCGTGACAATGTCGGCGAAAGCAGTGGGCAACGGTAGCCGTATGGTGGGACTAATGGCGGCTATATGCGCTGGGGCTCCATAAACGTGCAAAGAAGTAGTGTTGTCGACGAGGCGCTGGCGTCTAATATCCACAAGAAGGTCGAAATGGTGGAGGAAGTCGGCGCCAAGGATTGCGAAGGGGAGGTCGGCGATGGTAAAAACCCAACGAAATACTCTGCGCAGGCCGAGGTCAAGGGTGACGGAGCGTTGACCGTAAGTTGAGATGGTGGACTTGTTGACGGCCTGCAAAGCCAAGTCTGGTTGTCGGTGTCGTTTTTCTGCGGGGGTTGGTGGAACGACGCTCACGTCAGCCCCGGTATCCACCAGGAAGCGACAGCCGGACACGCGGTCCGTGATCCGGAAGAGCCGGCTGTTGTCGCCCCCAGCCACGCCAGCCGTTAATGGTTGGGGGGAGCGTTTCCCGGCCACGAGCAAGGGGCCTGGCAGTTCCTTGCGGCATCGCCGAATTTTCGATGATACCAGCAGAAGTGGTGCTGAGAGGGCGAAGGAGACCGTTGACGGGATGGCGAGCAGCGACGGCAAAACGGGCGCCGAGGGGAACTTGGTCGCTGCGGGGGAATGGCGTCCACCCGGTTCACCAGGGCCGCCACCGTAGTCTGGAGTTGCTGGAGCGACGTGCTGATGGCATTGATTGCAACGTCCACCGGTGGAGGGGAGGTGCGGGGGGCCAGGGCGGCAACGGCTCCTGGAGATGGAAGGCCAGCAAAATCCATAATACGGTCCGCCATCTTCGCCAAGTCATCCAGGCGGGAATTTTCGCCGGCGGCCAGGATCATGCGGACATTGTGGGGCAAACGTTGTAGGAAGAGTTCGCGTAGTAGTGAGTCGTCCGTGGTAGGGTTGCCCGCGAGGTCGCGCATGCGGCGTAGGAGCTGGGTGGGCCGTCGATCGCCGAGCTCTTCCCTGTTCAGAAGCTGCTGCAATTGCCGCTCCTCCGAAGCAGATGTACGGCGAATTAACTCGTCCCGTAAGGTGTCGTAGGGCAACTCGGGGTGAGGGTGGATTATTAGGTCACGGACTTCCGCCGCAGCTTCGGGAGGAAGGTTTGCGATGGCATAGCCAAACCTTGAGGCTTGAGAAGTGACGCGGCGTCCGTCGAAGAGAACCTCCGCCTGCGCGAACCACAGCTGAGGATCGGAGATGGAGAAAGGCGGCAGGCGGAGCGGTGCCACAGAAGCCTCAAGCGATGGAAGTGGCGGTGGCCGGCTGGGAGGCGAAGAGCTGGTGGAGTGCTGGTCACCGTTCATGATGGTGGAACGTTAAAACATCACGTTCGGGTCACCAGTTGTAGAGCGAGAAATGAGGCGACCAGGCTCTACTGAGGTTGATGGGTTTAATGACGGTTAATGGCGATGAACCGAAAACGAAAGCTCGGGTCACGCGCAGTAACCGATGGCGGTGCTGGTGATGATTATGACGCTGCTGCTACAAGGGCTTTCCTAAAGTGGTTGTTTTGTGACTGACAAAGCGTGTGAGCAACGCAGCATGAACTAGTCAGCATGTGCAAGGATAGCAGTTTATAAATATAATGACTTTATTAACTAGCACAACATGCATACACTGAGGAGAGTTGAAATGTATTCAGTCTTTACACACAGTTGTGTGTTCTCACATTGTCCGTGCTGACTTTTCTACCCATGCTTGCCATTGTTCATTTTTTTCATGTTCATTGTTCATTTTTTTCGTTGCGCTATTTTGTAACATGTTCACAACACTCCTGAGGATGTGCCTGCAGCACGGATAGAAAAGTTATTGGAGTTTTTTTTTAAAGTAAACATAAACTGCCCCATGAGAGTTGCACGTGGTTTGTGGAAGTTCCAAGCTAACGGTTGTGATATAGCTGTGATACATTCATTTAAGTATACCTGCTTTTTCTTATCTATTTTTTTATAGTGCAATGCACGTTCACAGTCACAGTGTGATGTATTTGAGTAATTGTTGGTAGCTCAAACAAAGAAATTTATTTACAGTGCCATGTTTGTCTTGCACTTTGTATTGTGACAGCTAACACCCTATCTTTCTTAACAGATCATGTCCATAATTCGCTGACGTTTTTCCTGGCCACTGCTGTCCTCGTCATTGCTATCTGAGGGGGCCTGGTGCCTGCCCTCTGGCTCATAATCCTGACTATCATTATCACATTCATTAACCAAGATGAAGTTGTGGAGAAAGCATGCTGACATCACAAACTTCAAAATGAGGTCTTGGCGGCTCATGTCCAGATGTTTTAGTACACGAAATTTACCTTTCAACCTGCCAAAAGCACGTTCAATAACGCTGCGTGCCCTGCTTAACTTTCTGTTGAAGGTCTGCTGCCTACTTGAGAGATGCCCGTTGTCTTTGAAAGGTCTCATCAAATATGTTCGCAGTGGGTAAGCAGAATCTCCAAGCACATGCATCTCTCCTGGTAGCTCTTTGAGCAATTCCTCGAGACCAGAGTTGGTGTACACTCTAGCGTCGTGCATCCTCCCAGGGGACCCAATGTACACGTGCGTGAAAATTAGGTTTGCGTCACAGCATCCTTGGAGGATCACCGAATGAAAGTCTTTCCTATTGTAGTATGCACTCTGCTCAACAACAGGGGCCTTAATGGCAATATGGCACCCATCAACGGCACCAATTGTACCGGGAAATCCCCATTTTTGTGAAATTCCGAAGAGACCAGGGCAAGGTTTGTTGGCCACGAAATCCGTTGTGTACCTAGCTTGCTCCACACTGTTACCATTTCTTGAACGATGTAGAACACCAGGCCTCTGTTGCAACCAAAGAGGTTTCCTACTTCCCTATATGACTCTTCATTCCCGAGGATCCACAGCGCCATCAAAATCATAAAATCGTAAGTGGTATTTTGTATGATGATGAGCTTTTCATTTGTGCAGCTGTTTCTTTGGAAAGCATCTGAAAATATGCTACCTTCCTAAACATCTAGTGTAAATACAAGACTTGGGACATTTTATTCCATTCAACACCACTGCTGTTTCTGGTGTAACTGCTGGCTGTTACGTACCTCAACTGTGGCTCTCGTCATACGAAAATGCTGACTGAACTGGTCGCCTGTAAAACGTGGAACTGTCATGGATACGAACGTTTCAACTCCGTTTGTTACTGGCACCTCGTACTCCGTATCCGCCCCGCCTAGAATGTTTGCAGTAACATAGGTGAGATAAATCCAAGACAGGCACGAATGCCAAAACCCCACCCGCTCTTTCACCTTTGGTGAGAATATCCTGGGCATGCTGCACCATGACAGTGAGCATGTCAATTTTTTGACGAGAGTGGCTGAAGTAATCATCGAGATCGTCGTCGTCAAGTAACATTGCAATTGCCGTTTCAATTATCCCGCCCTCCGCCATGTTTACTTAAAAGCAGACGACAGAAGAAAGCTCGATAGGTGGCGCGCGCTCAGTGGCTCTGCCGCTCGGCTTCCGGATAGCCTCACAAACACCATTAAGTAGAGACACCAAGGGTACGTTCCCCTTAAAACCCGGGTTATGGCGCTCGGGAGCCTGCTTAACGCGCCCATTTCCAGCGGTATGGTGGGACTAGAATGACTGGGTGTGTTTATCGGCGATTGCGCGTGGCCACCTCTGATGTTATCGCCGGTAGATGGTGCCAGCTGTACCTTCTCAGGCCCGTGATTGAGGCGCCCCTAAGAGATCCCAGTGGAACTATTCATCACGTGATAGCACTCGTGCTTCTAGACCCAAAGCGCGCATCTTTCTCTTCGTACGCTCGTTCTAGTGGTCATTGCACGGCAGGATGTCGCAATCGAAAGGGCCGCTCGCTGTTTTGGCAAAGCTCGCGCTCTGCACGTGGGCACGGCCGGCCGGTCGAGAAGCTATGTTATTTTTTAGTTTCTTTATTTGTGTGAATCCATATTTCGTGTTGGAGGTTTAGTTAGTTGTAAAAATACAACAAATAAATAAACGAAATTACCCTGGTGATCTACGTGTTTCTTCACAGTGTGCTCTAGTATACTTCACGGCAAGGGCTATCTGCTGTGTTACCTGACAGCCTGACAATATTTGAACGCATAAATTGTATAATGACTTACTAGCTTGCTGACCTCCCATTGGTTGTGGGTTACTCCTATTAGAGATCCTTCTAACTATTACTCGGCATATTGCAAAAAAAAAAGAGAAAGAAGTATTTTTGGCATATGATCCACAATTCTCTCCCGTTTGTGTATTGCCAACATCCAGGAAAACTACCAATGGAGACCAATCAACCTTTTGTTATACATGTTGACAATCGTACAAAGATACTTCAACAACAACTTATTCATATGGCTCAACAACACGTTTTTATGTACATGGTGTCCAGCGTAACTATGGAAATGCTTTGTCAGAAACACAGCTACAAAAGGAAAACTCTTTCCAACACGACTTGTGTTGCAAAGAGATGCTTCATTGTGAGATCTGCCTTCTTTGCAACACAAGTCTCGCGGGAAAGACGTCAGTATTTTTTTAGCTCTGAAATGAAAGGACACTTGTATAGTTATTCTGGACACCCTGTGATATGAACTCATGACTGTACTAGTGAAGTTAGTGCAAAGTAACATTTCGACATTTTTTTTAAGTTGCCGCCGCTTCTCGCGGTCCGGCTTGTTACGGTTCAAGGATTTCACAAAAAAGTGAAGCCGCGTCAGGCAATAAAATTTGACCACGCTCCTAGTCATATCTACACTGTGTTCGTTGCAGCCGACAAGCGGTAGTTGACGGTTTTTTCACGGATGCGATTACGTCAAGAATATATTCCGAATGTAACTCGCTCGTACTGAATGATTTTGTCACGGTATTTTCCAAGTTAAGTATTAAGCTGTACCTTAATTAAGGTAACCTCAATAGGTAGACCTCAATAGGTGACTCAGAAAAAGCATAGACACAAGGACGCACCGTTAAATCGGCGCTCGAGCAGCGCGCGACGGTCTAGCCAAAGCGCGTGCATGCGACCGTCCAACGTAGCACTCAGATATCTTCGGCATGATCTTTGCACACAGTGGCTCGCTCCGCGAACCTGGCCACCATATGTGTCACGTGACCTATACAGCGTGGTGGGTGAAGAATGCGGCAACAAGACTACAAGGAAACATGTCGTGCAAGACTAATGGTTGACATAAATGCAATTGCCAATAATGCATTTTATGAAATAGTTCAGCAGGAGTCCGCGTGGTGCGCTACGAGCGCAGGCCTGAGCGTCACGTGCTTCGTTTCACAGCAGGGCCCGCGCGCGCCCCATGCATTGAATGAGACGATAAACACACCCACCAGCGGTAAGATTGTTGTTGCCTGTGACGACACACTCGATGATAGATGGCAGCACTGCGCTTCCCATTCTGAAGGGACGTACTCCACGGGTGACAATACCTTACAAAAACTCGTGTGCCGAGTCAACGGCTTAACATAGATGAAATGAAAAAATGGCTAGGAAGCAAGCGAGCTGGTGAAGATGATGCATAATGTAAAAAAACCCGAGACTAGGGAACCCGAAGGGACAGACACAAACACGAAGTCTCAATGCTTCAGACTTCAGGCTTGAGACTTCGTGTTTGTGTCTGTCCCTTCGTGTTCCCTAGTCTCGGGGTTTTTTACATTATGCATAGATGAAATCTTTTTGTTGGTACTGGTTCTTGATATGTTTCTCTAGTGCGTGATCGAGCCAGATTTTCGATTTTGGGCGGCTCTATTTTGTAAGCGAGCGGAATCTCGAAATATAGCTTTTCCCAAACCTTTCGACGACGATATAAAAATTTCTGAGTCTAAAACGCAACATCTGCTTCGATCATGCACTAGATCTAAGCATCCTCTTCCATGTAAAAGCAGTTGCACGGAGATTAGCCAAATTTTCGCGGCGCTACGAGAGTTGAAAAATGTATGGGGATTCCCATAGAGCGTCGGTGCTGATGCACCGCCTTAAAAAGCTTCATTCACTGGATAGCCCATCCAATTTAGAGTCGAGCACCGGCTATCGACTGGTTCTTCCAACGGAGAATGGCCATTAGCCACAAAGGAGAGTGGCCAGGGCTATGAGGTTGACTACCTACACTATGTATGACATGACAATGACAACCTGGCCGGAGAATGTGATAGTTGAAGTGATGGAGGTGGTGAATGTGGGCTACTTAAAGGGGCAATAAACAGGTATACGAGGCGCACTTTTTTAAATACATTGTGATACGTTGTCAACGGTGAACGTTTTCAAAAAAATGTTGTCGCAAAAAAGTAAATAATGGCTCCAAACCGACTGAATATTCACGGCACTCTTTCGCCCTCATGCCCCGCCCTGCGATGTCCCTGCGATAACAAACCTCTACCCGAGAAACGTCATCATGACGTTGGTAGACAGAGCGAAACCGAAACAGCTCGGAAGGGGAGAGCTGGGTTCCACGGATTGGCAATTGTTTGCTGTCTCCTATTGAAAGAAAAGTAGGACCGAACGTCGCGTCTCTTTCAGAGACAATCGTAATCCCCTCAAGACCGTGGCTTTCGGGCGCGACCTTGTTCGCCACTAGATTTGAACGTAGTTCAACTCTACCAAACTTGCGGCGCTGTCGAACACTATGACGTCATTTGTTTACAAACAGGTAGAGGTCTATAGCGACACGTCATTTTGACGTCGCGCATCGTCAGCCATTTAGAATGCGGGACGCTTATACATTAATTTTGTTGTAATATCGAGATGTGAGGTCAACTCTAAACACGTTCCCACTTGTCCAATCCAAGGTAGCCAGTTCAAACTGTACCAAAACCCCGCAATATTCTATTTCACATGCGCGCTATGTTTTCTGTGCTGAATTGCTCCGCGAGGTCACCGCGATGTTCCCGCAACCGGTTCCCTCGCGAGCTGCAGCTTGTCTCAGTGGGGTCCGTCATTGGCTAGGAGAGCGAAATCTCCCCACCTCCAGCGCAGTGTTGCTATACGTTCGAATATAGTGACGTGACCCGGCTCCAAGGATAAGGAGAGGCTCGCTCGGATTATGCTCTTTGAATGGCATTGTTTCGTGTTAAAGACGCTCGCTAGAAGCAAAAGAATTTCATATTTGGATATCGTGAGCTACGTTCTTTCATTGGGCATAATAATTGGAGAATGTTCGTTGACCTGTTTTGTGCCCCTTTAAGGTTACGGTCCCACCATTTCCCTTCCCCATCACGTCGAATCAGCCGCTACTACGCGGCGCCACCATCCTTATCTTGTCGGTTAGCGGCCAGCAGGAACCCTGCTTTCTCTAAACAGGTTCCCTAGAAAATCCGTACTCCCAAAATAGCCCTTCGGACCTGGGCTACCCCAAGAGTATACTATCCCTTCACAAAGGCAAGAGTCAAGGGCGTTGGTAGACGGAAGGCACGTTTTACGGAAGTTTTTCCAGATCCTTCAGAGAATACTTCACACTGAGGCAGGATAACAACATATGCCTCATGTAATTTTATCAGTTTCTAAAAAAAAAAGTAAATTTCATCACGATTTGCTATCGCTTGTTTTCTCTCTCTTCCCTTTGTTTTTCTTCTTGCTATAAAAAAGAATTTGTCCGACATACTCCTTTCAATATCAGAAAGCGCGACGGTAACTTCTGAAGAAAAAAAAGGAAAAGAAAGAAGTGAGAGAGACAAATGCGTAATACGGCAAAGCTAGAAAAAACTAACCTGTCCTCTTCATATTTTTTCGATTTTTTTTATTACGTGTTAGCGGCCCGAAGCAACTGGGGCTATGAGCGGCGTTTCTTTTCTCACTGTTGTTTCAGATACCTGTTGTTTTGTTTGCTACCTTGCTTGCTTCAGCATCGAAATAATAGTGATAATTTCCTCGTTTGGCTGCTTGATATAATTTTAAGGCGAACGACAGTTTTTACACGCGCTTTCCCTACACGCGCTTTCTATTTGTGACAAAAAGAAGAGAACATATTGATTCGGCAAGTTTAGAAGTTTAGATATTGAAACCAAATTTCCTTGAAAGATGAAAGTCACTGAAAAGGTTAGCCAGCTGTAGGAGTCGAACCCACATCTTCTGGATCGCCGGTCCAGGGGTCTACCAATTGAGCTAAGCTAACACGCCTTCTCAGCGACTTCCAGGGTGCGTCATCTGAAGGGACAAACCAGCCACTCTCACTCCCTCCTTTCACTCTTGCATTTTTGCTCACTCATACACACATTCATACGACGGGATCGACGGGGGCGGCAACTGTTGAACATGCGATCGATAGATCGCACGCAAAAAAATTCAAAAATATTTCTTTGTTTTGTTTCCCCAAATTCGAGCTCATCTTTGACGCATGAGGCGATAGTTCTTTCATTCATAGGACATATTCATAAGTTAAAAAGTTCTTTCATAGGAGATATTCTTTCACCCTCTCACATTAGGGGTGAACGAAAGACGCACCTCCGAAGACGCGCAATGAACAAAATAAAGTAAAAATGGTGTTCTTCACGAATTTTTTGCGGCGATCTATCGAACGAATTTTTGTTCTGAAAACGGTAACGGTATCAGGTGACCGAAGGGACCAGATGTTCTGATTGGGGCGACCTTGTAGCTTATATAATTATAAAGTTAATCAAAGATTTTTAGCTAATTAGTCATTTGATGGTTTAGCAACAGATGACCAAGAACGTCCGCCGGCCCAGAGATGATAGATGTGAAAACAGGATGTCTAAAGCCCTTATGTAGACACCCTGTATATTCTGAGCTGTATCATTTTAACCGTGGGAAGGGACGATATGTTTCATAACATTTTATGTAATGACTCACAATTTTCTGAGAATTTTAAGTATGCGCACAATTTTCATATAACGTTATTCCGTAGCTTAATGACGACATACCCAGCGCAAAATAGATGGATCTTCAAGTACTGAATGGTGCATTTCTTTTACTGAACAGTTGCGCCGAGACGGAGCAAACTTTATTATAATGTGCCCTTCAAGGGCATCTTGGAAATCTCATTAGCGTATATAATAAATAAGAGCGGCCTGAGCACTGAGCCCTGCGGAACACTATGTAACACAATTAACTTTGAATTAAAAAATTGCCTATTTAATTCAGATATTGACATCTGTTTTCTAAATGACTTCTAAACCAATTATAAATATTTCCTCTTATTTCAACAAAGTATAGCGTACTCACGGAGGTCTATAACTTAAAGTACGGTCTTTTGCCCTTTCTTGTAAATGGGTCTTAGTACTGCTGTCTTTAAGACCTTCAGGTATCTTACCAGATTCGAAAATACCGTTGAACAAGCGGACAATGTAAAACGACATCTATGTTTTCCTTAATATCACGAGGTCTAATGCTATCATAATCGAGATGCTTTATTGTTTTTCATACGTTTCACTATGTGCACAATATCTTCCCGCGTCATATTTCAGGAAAATGTATCGAATTATTAATCGGTGTTCTGTTCGCACCTACACTCTTAAAAATGAACTTCACCGCATAGCACGTTCCTAGCCATCTATAACCTGGAATTATATCGTTATCTGCCCCGATTTGTTGAAAACGGGAGGCGTGCGCCTTTTTTGTGACAATTATGAACAGCATAAGTGTCACAAAAAAGGCGTACGCCTCCCGTTTTCAACAAATCAGGGCAGATAACGATATCATTCGCGGTTAAAGATGCACTAAAAACTCCTGAAATATGCCTGGAAATATGCATTAAAAATCTTCGAAATATGCAGTAAAGAAACTTAACATATGCAATGTGTTTCCTTGTTCTTGGTATGCAAGCAATGCTTTGATTACATAATACAATTACATGACAAAAGTTTCTAGGGGATGACACGATAAAATAAAGCTGCTTCGTTAGGAGCACAAAAGAAGGAAGACTTGCCTAACATATACAGGATATTTTATTCCTTACAGAATTTTTATCTAAAAACTAGCAGAGCAAAATAGATGCCGTTTGAGCAGGTGAGTTATACGGCCAGGCGAACATCCTGTACGACAGCGTTTACAACTACTGGACGACTATAATTAGCTAAAATTCATTAATTAACTTATTACTTAGGTTTTTTCTGAGAAATACGAGATTGCAGAATTTGAGCCAGTCATTATTCAAATCCACCGTCCTCATTAAACACCCTGTGAAGCGAGAAGTATCAGATTTCACTATGCAAATCAGCCTAATTAGGCTGAACTAGACTGGAACTAGAACTAGAACAAGAACAACGACGCGCTATGTGAGGTGTGCGCCTTTACGATAAATCACTCTTCTGATGTGCTTATGAAAGGGTTTATGAGTACGCTTTGTACACATTTGTAACATTATGCTCTGCCAACAACAGTCGAAGGTGACATCATATCACGATCAAGTGCGGAGCGCTGGCGTTCATTGGCGACAGCCCGAAGTAGCTCCAGTTCAAGGGGAAAACTGAAAGTAAAGCGTTAGGTATGACTACGTCAGGGCCCGCCCGCACGAACGTGGACGAAATTCCTCAGTTCCGCCCTCAGTAGTTTTGGCAGTACTCTAAGCACGAGCAGTGTTGAGAACAGAAGCGCGTGCACGAAGCACTACTGAATTAAGCCCACTGAGGAATATCCTCAACGGTTGTGCAAGTGGGCCCCATCAGGCGTAACATCAGTTTCTTACGTTCGAAAGGCCATTGAGCAGTAGTATCTGAAATTGTCACTGCTTATAACACTGCACTGGTGAACGAGGAAAATGGGCCATACTTATGTCCAGATCCGTATCGTTGTGTCTGACAGCTGAAGGATAAACAAGAAACATCTTTTTACAGCAGTTAAATATATAAAATGCAGTGTTATTGGAAAATCAAATAAGCAGAACAGTCCCCCTCATGTCAATCAGTATATACAGGGTGTTTCAGTTAAATCCCCGGGCTAAATAATTCGCGAACCGGTGCACCAATCGAATAACTTTCTTTTTTACAAGTATCTGTCCAATACCGCCTACAAGATGCGCACCGCGTGAATGAGCGGGAGGCGCTCATTATTTAAATAAAAATGCAAATGAGTTTCGTAAAAAAAGCGTAACTTCTAAAGCAGGGCGCTGTCGGTATTAAAATGGGTACTACCCCTTTTGGGACCTTCAGTGGACACCTTTCAGAGAAAAATCTGCCACCGAAGCGGGTCATTTGTTGCAGTAATTAATTGGTTTCGGTTTACGTATTTTTGTCGCGGCTGGTCGCGGCGAAGCGCAAAAAGACGCTCTTTCACTCCCTTATCCATCAATGAATTACGTCCTTACACCAATGAATTACACCAATGAATTACGTCCTTTTGCGCTTCGCCGCGACCAGCCGCGACAAAAATACGTAAACCGAATCCAATTAATTACTGCAACAAATGACCCGCTTCGGTGGCAGATTTTTCTCTGAAAGGTGTCCACTGAAGGTCCCAAAATGGGTAGTACCCATTTTAATACCGACAGCGCCCTGCTTTAGAAGTTACGCTTTTTTACGAAACTCATTTGCATTTTTATTTAAATAATGAGCGCCTCCCGCTCATTCACGCGGTGCGCATCTTGTAGGCGGTATTGGACAGATACTTGTAAAAAAGAAAGTTATTCGATTGGTGCACCGGTTCGCGAATTATTTAGCCCGGGGATTTAACTGAAACACCCTGTATAGAGCGCTAAAATGGCTGACTACGCTCTTAAAAATGAGCTTCACCGCATAGCACGCTCCTAGCCAATCATCATGTCAAATGATATCGTTATCTGCCCCGTTTTTTTTGAAAACGGTAGGTGTACGCCTTTTTGTGACACTTATGCTGTTCATAATTGTCACAAAAAAAGGCGTACGCCTCCCGTTTTCAACAAATCACGGCAGACAACGATATCAGTAAATGTTCTTTCTCCCTCTCCACGATGTGTTCCTTGAGATCGGGACTGGTTTCTAAAAAGGATGTCTGATGAGGTAGATGGCATAAAGAGCAACAAGGTTTAATATGGTACAACATACCGGGTGTTTCAGTTAAATCCCCGGGCTAAATAATTCGCGAACCGGTGCACCAATCGATTAATTTTCTTTTTACAGGTACCTGTCTGATACCGCCTACAAGATGCGCACCGCGTGAATGAGCGTGAGGCGCTCATTATTTAAATAAAAATTCAAATGAGTTTCGTGAAAAAAGCTAACTTCTAAAGCAGGGCTCCTGCGGCATTAAAGTGGGTACTACCCCTTTTGGGACCTTCAGTGGACACCTTCTAGAGAAAGATCTGCTACCGATGCGGGTCATTTGTTGCAGTAATTAATTGGTTTCGGTTTACGTATTTTTGTCGCGGCTGGTCGCGGCGAAGCGCAAAAGGACGTAATTCATTGGTGGACATGGGAGTGAAAGAGCGTCTTTTTGGCTCACAAAAAAGTTAATTAATGAATTTTAGCTAATTATAGTCGTCCGTCGCTGCACAAACATACTACAGTGACTCGTGCAAGTCACTTTGCACCGCGGAAACGCGCTCCTGAGGTTGGGCTAACACAAATTCGCTTTCCTGTCTCCTCCCACCCTGAAATGCACCATATCTTTCCTAACCTTCTCTGATATCGAGTATGAAGCAAAATGCTCGTCTCATAAAGTGCGCCGTTCAAAGTGCTGTTCACGAACGGTGCTATATCTCCTCTGATCATCACTGACCGGTTCTCACGGTGGCAGAGGTTCGTCCCAATCCCAGATGCCGCCGCGTTCACAGTCGCTACTGCCTTTATGCACACCTGGGTCGCCCGTTTTGGCGTCCCCACCACCATAACAATGAACTGAAGTCGTCAGTGTGAATCTGTTCTGTTCGCAGACTTCACGCGTTTGCTCGGTTCCCATCACGCACAAACCGCTACATATCATCCTTCAGCTGATGGTATTGTCGAGCGCCTGCATCGTCATCTGAAGTCTGCTCTGAAAGCCCACTCCCACTCTCCTTGGACGGAGGTCTTACGTATCTTGCTTCTCTCCATACGCACCAACGTAAAGCAAGACCTTCGCTGTTCGTCGGCGGAACTCGTGTACGGTGCCTTCGAATTCCTGATGAGTTCTTCGCCACACCCCACCAGCTGTTGAATTCGACCTGTCTTCATACGTCGACCGTCTACGCGCTCTCATGCAAGACCTGCGCCTTCGTCCTCCACGGTCTTGCACAACCCGCCCTTCATTCATGCACCCCGACATTCACACATCAAGCCATGTTTTCATTTGCGCGACATGACGGTGCGCGCAAGAGTCTGCAGCCGCCATACACCGGGCCCTCTCGCGTCCTTCAGCAGCCGACCAAACACTTCGCCGTAGACACTTTAGGTCGCCCCGACACCATTTCTTTTGACCGGCTCAAGCCTGCCTTTCTCGAAGACCCCCCAGTGCATAAATCTCAAGTTCCTCTCCTGCCATCAGGGTCTCCCGCGCAGCCTTCCTCAACTGCATCACCGCCACCAGCAACATCGTCACTTCGCGTTCATTGGGCTTCCCCAGTCCGGGCAGTCCATCATTGCGACCACTCAGCTGAGCAGGGGGGGGGGGGGGGGGGGCTCTGTAGGATATCTGCTATCAGAATCGTCACTTTTTCACGACACATCCCGCGCCCGTGCCTAACACGATCATTAAAGATTCAGTTGGGCACTTGTCTGTAATCGTCACTTTTTCACAACACACCTCACTCACGCCCGTGCCTAAAACGATCATTAAAGATACAGTTGGGCACATGACTGTCTTCCCAACACCTGTTTGTGTCGTCCATGTTTTAGCCTGCCTCGGCTAATCTCTCGTTCATATATTTTTCCGCTACAATCAAAATGCAAATGACACGTTCACTGAAATTCTTCATGAGATAATTACGTTCAGACGCTTTTGTGCTCGAACCCCTGAGCGTTTCTGTGTGGTCACACAACGAATCTCATATAAGGAAGGAGACTTACTCGTTTCTAACTCGATGTCGGCAACGTCTGTCACATTCTCCTCTGTACATGAATCACAGCATTAGATGGAGGACAAAATCAGAGGACTGCCTTACCTATTGGTTTTACTTTCTTTCCGGTGATACCTATTACAGAGGGAAAGGAAGAAGTCGTTGGAGCTACATCAACTACACCATGTACTGCACAAAAGTCATGATTATAGGTAACATGACAAACCCACGAAAATCGCCTTTCTTCGTTACTTTCCTATATTACATGTCTGCCTTTCTCTGTACACGAGTGGTGCTCTACGTCAGCACTTTTAAATATAGGAGATGCTTCAAATATTTAAAGAAACGGTAATGCTACACAAACATACTACAGTGACCCGTGCAAGTCACTTTGTACCGCGGAAACGCGCTCCTGAGGTTAGGATAACACAAATTCGCTTTCCTGTCTCCCCCCACCCTGAAATGCACCATATCTTTCCTAACCTTCTCTGATATCGAGTATGAAGCAAAATGCTCGTCTCATAAAGTGCGCCGTTCAAAGTGCTGTTCACGAACGGTGCTATATCTCCGTCGGTGGATTTCAGGAGTTGTTCGTCTGAAGTCTACAGAACTTCACTGCATGACATGCACGCTTCAAGCCAAAAACAATACGCTGCGCAAGTTCGTCTCTGCGCAGGGGAGAGGGTAAAGTTTGGAGAGGTGACGTGACGAAGTGTCTGTCCACTCACAAGGCAGCAATAAGGGGGCACTAGTAGACAAGCGTGGGTCAACCGAAGAAGCCACGTGCGCCTCACCTTGAAATGTTACCCCCTTATTTGGGAGAGGTACCAATGAGGTCGCTCACGGGCAATAGGGGAAAGAGGGAAGTGGGGAGCTGCGGAGACAGCTGACCTAGTGGCATAGCGTATGATATTGCTCTGTTTCCTGATTTGCTAAGTACACGCGATAGAGGCACTCTAGTGACACTTATGTTTAGTTCCAATGGCTGATCTGATTGGGTACACTTCCGGAGCATTGTCTGGCTGCTCTGTCTGGAGCAATAGACGATTTCAGAAAATCCCGTAGAGCTTACCGCCGCTTTGAACTATGGGAACTTGCTTATCAGAAAGGAGGAGAAGTCTTCCAAACAGTTTTGAATTCTCCTTCTCTCGGCTGATTTTCCTCGAGGAGTCAATGTCTAGCTAAGACGAAACGTGAAGGTCAGATCTCCCATCCCAATTTCAGTAAACTCCCAGGATGCAACGCGTGCGCAAGGAGCACTCGGATTTTCTGGAATCGTGTATTGCGTTCTGTTGGCAGACTGGGAGCAGAGTCTGAGTCTTCCAATGGCAGTTCTTGGCCTCGGGGACAATGTCGCTCCACGAAGCAACGCCGACTGCTCCGCCAAAATCGGCAGATTTCAGCAGAACTCTCGCGTCACACGGCATGTGCTTCCGCTTCCTGCCACTTCTCTCCCTTCGCCTTGGCTAACATGGCGGAAGTTCCCGCTGTAGGTGCCGTATCCATGCCTGCTGGTATTTCGCCTCGCATGCTAGCTTTTTTTGACGCTTAGATGAAGAGACTGGGTGGCTATTTCTTTGCCTTTTTTACTTTCTGCGGCTGCCTTATCCGGTCACAGCTGCGTCGAGTCGTGGGCGAGCGCCCCTATCACTCCCGGTCGCTCTAATGGGTACACGAGTGTTCCAAACGCAGACACAGATCGTGTGCTGTTGGCCGGAGCGGTGCGCTCCCACGTGGAGCCGGCTAACTGCTCCAAATTTGTCATTGGAATTCAACATTTGTAAAATATAGGCTGTGCGCTTCCCTCTTCAGCAATCAGCTGAGATAACAACAACATCCAGAATGTTGCTCCGCATAGAGCGTGTGGTGCAGTGAAGTTGTTTTACAGTGCACGCACTTGAAACAGTATCAGAGGGCAGAAGCGGCATCAACACTGTTACCTTGCGACGGCATCCGTTTATTCTGCATAGTATCTCATTATTAGAAAGTTGAAATGAGTACTTGCAGTTAAGTGACTGGTATAGTAAGCACACAGATTGGTCGAACGTATTATAGTATGGCGGAAAATTCGTTGCTAGATCACATGCCGCAGAATACACGCTAAATCGTCTATCGACGGCTATAGCAGAATCATTATAACATGAGATGAAATATTTGAAGCGTGTGACGCGCTAACTAAGGGAGTATCTGTTGAGCAGTAACTTCTGACGATGAGGATGACTATGCCCAACACGAAGACTGTGAAGAGGAACGCTAAGCAGAGCAGGCTGAGCGCCAGTCGCAGCACGGGGTTGTGCATCGGTTCCGAGGCATGGCTCCTGCATGTCAGCCAGATTGGAATCCTCCGCACGTAGTCTCCATGGGCAACGTTGCTCACCCACTTTCTTCTCCGGATGACTCATCGGACCTGATAATTATACGAATAAAAAGAAACGATGCCTTCACGAAAAATGGAGGACAACCGTTACCACAGAGAAGCCACGGAAGGCGGCATTAGCATCACTGTAGCAAACTCCGCATTAGGATTTTGATTGTTAAAGCCCGAATATGGATTTTGGCCTCGGGAGGAGAAGAAGGCCTGAATGGCTGCAGTATGGAAGGTAGGACAGGCGGAGATTTGGGCAAGTACATAACTACGTAAAATCAGCGCAGAGACGGGACACGAAGAAGAAACAAGTGCACACACAGAGCGCTGATTTGCAACGGAAGCTTTACTTCCCAAAGGGGGCAAAACGGAAGAGGAGAGAGGAGAACATGAAAGGAGGACAATCAACAACACTTTTGAAGATAACTAATCTCTTTGTACAATAGGTCCACTGACGGCTTGCTGACACATCTTTCACCTCTATTATGAATTTGTGCTCCTTCGTAAATTTCCCTGGCGAGCCTGTACGAATAGCTCCTAAGTACACGTGTGTCTTCCAAACGAGGTCGGCATCCGCAATCGCGACAGTGCATGGCCAGGTTGCTGCCTGTGTGGGTCTGCAGGGAGGATGAGTGTTCGCGCAGCCTGGCATTCAGACACCGTCCTGTCTGCCCCACATATGACTTTCCGCATGTCAGAGGAATGTCATAAATAACATTACACTTGCACTGGACGAAAGGCCTTACATGTTATTTGTTCCATCTGGAAGCAACGGCTTCCTCACTGTTGACGCGCCGACACAACCCGCCTAACTTGTTAGGTGCAGTGAATACAACGCTAACGCCGACACGCTGTGCAACTTTCTTTATGTTGTGGGAAACGGCGTGGATATATGGAATGGCCGCTCTCCTGGATGGGCGATCATGCCTGGGAGCCTCTTCGTGTTTCTTGTGCAACTTCCCGAGGAGAACCTCAGCTAAGGCTCTTATCAGCTGAACGGGAAAGCCCGCGGCCTCAAGCCTCAAAACTTGTGACTGGAGGCTCCGCTGAACTTGATGTGAGCATGAGCGTTACACGGCGTTTTCCATTGCCTATAGTGCAATACTGCGTTTGACCAGCTTGGAGTGGACCGACGAAGACGGCAAAAGGCCCTTCTTAGAGCGTGGGGCGTATGTCCAGCACAGGTGGTCAGTCTCGATGGCGAGTTCAAGGTCTAGGAATCTTAGTCGATGTTCCACTGGTAACTCCCTCGTGAGTGTGAAATGTGAGAGGGTGCGCTGGAAGATGCGAGTTATGTGGCCTGTGCGCTCGTCCACGGGCACGTTCTCAGTGTCAAAGACGATCAAGTAATCGTCAACGAACCGGAAAATCCTGGAGACTCCTATATCGCGGAGGGCACGTTCAAGCCGCCTGTCGTATCTTGCCAGCAGCAAGTTGCTGAGCACGGGGGCAACGCCTGGGGATGAGCCTTCACGGCGCTCTTCCTGAGCAGGGACAGGAATTCCGTCTTGTTGGGCTTTACGGGAGCACAAAACTTGGGCCCTAGCTTGAGAACTCGTCCACATTCTCGAGGCAAGTCTGCCCCGTCAAGCACAACCACCTCTTATCCTGCTGGGGGCTGAACATTCAATTTCTTTGGGAGGTTGGGGAGAATCAGAAACTTGCACGCACGCCCTGTGTTCGTTGTGAAACCGACGTTGCCACATGCCAGGGGGGCATCCCCGGGTGCACGCAGCTAGGAGAAAATCCTTGAGTAGGCGTACCTGCCGACAAGTCTCAGAGTGAAGGATGCGATAAAGTCTTGATGCATGGGACGACGACGGTGGGAAGGGCCCGACCAAGAGGCAGTGGTCCTGAGGCAACACGGAACGCTTGATGCAGTACGATAAGGTCCGAGCTCGACACATGGAGGCGACAAGAAGCTGATTACACGATGTGACATTCAGGAGAGGACATTGAAAAGAAGAACACTGAGAAGAAGAGCCCAATGTACAAGAAATTAACTGAGTTAAGGCGGAGATTTGGGCAAGTTGGGCAAGACGTTTCCGACTTCCTCCAGTGTGTAAAGCCAGGATCGCATAGCGTGTTCTCACTTGATGTCAAGGACCTGTATTATTCCCTGCCTCAAGACGAGCTCGTCGAAGATGTTAGTGAAGGAGTCGAACGTTACGGAACCGTTCGGTTTCAAAATGAAGTTGGAGTTGATGTCTCCACCTTCCTAGCAGTCCTCAGACTGTACCTTCAATCAACTGTGGTCGAGGTTTTGGGAGGAGTGTACTCACAAAGAGCCGGAGTTTGCATTGGGTCATGCGTTGCCCCCGTGCTCAGCAACTTGCTGCTGGCAAGATACGACAGGCGGCTTGAACGTGCCCTCCGCGATATGGGAGTCTCCAGGATTTTCCGGTTCGTTGACGATTACTTGATCGTCTGACACTGAGAACGTGCCCGTGGACGAGCGCACAGGCCACATATCTCGCATCTTCCAGCGCACGCTCTCACCTTTCGCACTCACGAGGGAGTTACCAGTGGAACATCGACTAAGATTCCTAGACCTTGAACTCGCCATCGAGACTGACCACCTGTGCTGGACATACGCTCCACGCTCTAAGAAGGGCCCTTTGCCGTTTTTGTCGTCCCACTCCAAGCTGGTCAAACGCAGTATTGCACTATCGGCAATGGAAAACGCAGTGAAACGCTCACGCTCACATCAAGTTCAGCGGAGCCCCCAGTCACAAGTTTTGAGGCTTGAGGCCGCGGGCTTTCCCGTTCAGCTGATAAGAGGCTTTGCTGAGGTTCTCCTCGGGAAGTTGCACAAGAAACACGAAGAGGCTCCCAGGCATGATCACCCATCCAGGATAGCGGCCATTCCATATATCCACGCCGTTTCCCACAACATAAAGAAAGCGTTGTATTCACTGCACCTAACAAGTTAGGCGGGTTGTGTCGGCGCGTCAACAGTGAGGAAGCCGTTGCTTCCGGATACAACAAAAAGCATGTAAAGCCTTTCGTCCAGTGCAAGTGTAATGTTATTTATGACATTCCTCTGACGTGCGGGAAGTCATATGTGGGGCAGACAGGACGGTGTCTGAATGTCAGGCTTCGCGAACACTCATCCTCCCTGCAGACTCACACAGGCAGCAACCTGGCCATGCACTGTCGCGATTGCGGATGCCGACCTCGATTGGAAGACACACGTGTAACTTAGGAGCTACTCCGACAGGCTCGCCAGGGAAATTTACGAAGGAGCACAAATTCATAATAGAGGTGAAAGATGTGTCAGCAAGCCGTCAGTGGACCTGTACAAAGAGATTAGTACAAAGAGATTAGTTATCTTCAAGAGTGTTCTTGATTGTCCTTTCATGGTCTCCTCTCTCCTTTTCGGTTTTGCCCCCTTCGGGAAGTAAAGCTTCAGTTGCTAGTCAGCGCTCTGTGTGTGCAATTGTTTCTTCTTCGTGTCCCGTCTCTGCGCTGTTTTTACGTAGAAGGTAGGACAATCAGTGACAAAATCAAAACAGAATGGAAATGATGCCACAGCCATCCCACCAAACGACATTACAAGTTCTGGCGTCTGAGAGCTGTTTATGCCACCCAGGTATGAGTAAATACAAAGATATCTGCGGCCATCGAAGAAGATAAATAGACACATAGGTAACTGTAGAGCTCGAAGAAGACGGGCACAGATAGCCCGTTGTACGCTATCTTTCTTGTTGTTTTGCTTTCGTCATTGATTTCCCGCTTCCATAGACCAGCCACTCAGATCTTGAAGACGAAATTCGTTCTAGGGCTTCGAGCGATGCTGTATCAGTTTTGCTCAATAGAATTTTCTTCGCAGCAAAACACTTCATTTCTCTGTGTTGCGAACTGGAAAACAGGACTCACTTTTATTACCCTGAAAAAGCTTTTGTTGGTGAAACAATGGGCTGCGTTCGCGTTCTTCCGTTCGTGTCGTTCTTGTTCGCTTGCACATTAGGGACACTTAACAACTACCCCAGCTTCATACCTTTGTTCAGTTTTATAGCGGTAAATTTTTCGCGAGACACTTTTAGAAATACTATTAAATTCGGTTTTATTAAATACTAATTAGGCAAGAGAGTGAGACTGAGAAGAATATCAAGAAGAAAAAAAACTACCTCATTAATTCCCGTTCTGTTCACATTTGAGGCATTCGGAAACGGAAGGCTGCGGAACTCTTGGGAGACACTGACATTTGTTTGAGGTTCGGTTTTGGTTTGATTTTATCTGTCGTCGGAGCTGTGTAAAAACTCACATAATACTAAAGAGCTTCCTGTGTACACATTCGTGGCTGCCCTGGGTACGAAAAACGCACCACAGGATTGTGTTGTTCTATGGGACTAGTGTTCTACATACAGACGACAGCAGTAAAGCAACTGTACAGAAGCACGCGTAGTGTCGCGATTGGTGTTTCTTCTTTCTTTTTTATGCAGCCTGTATATTCCTTCGGCCATGATATGTTGAGCGGTGCCACTGGAAGCAATTACAGCGGGGATGGCAACAGAGAAAGCGAAGAAAGCTCAGCATTGTATCTTTCATTTTCTATTCTTCCATAGTCGTCACGCTTTGGGAACCTTCCTGCTACGGTAAGGACTTCGCATACACTGCATGAACACTAGACTGGTCGAAAACAAGTGGGTCACCCCCGCAATAGTAGGAACTACACTCCAGAATGGAGGAATGCAAGCGTGTCGGCAGTCATCCATGCTGTTGAACATCCATGTGGCGCCATGAACATTTGAGTATACTGTTCGTCAAAAAGCCACAGATAAATATCGTGCCACGACTGGTGGTTCGTATCAAGTTACTTCCCTGCCGCTGTTCAAGGAGTTTTTCCCGAGGTCACACTAAGAGATCCAATATCACCTAATTTCTTTACCGTATTATGTTGTTCAGACTTACTCTTGTTCGCCTGGAAAAGTACCGCGGCAATGTTACGGCCTAGAAGAAGTGCATTGTATGTGTCAGTCATGGAGGAAGCAATGCTAAGAGCAAGAGCGGGTCCAGGATTTTTCTCAGGAGGGGATCCGGCCATGGACAGCATGCTAAATACGCGATCTAGGATCAATTAAACACTACGTGAAGGCAGAAATAAGTTGCAGGCTGCAACTTATAGTGAAGCAATACCTACTTGAGAAGACAGTCGTGGTACAGCTTCTTCTTAAGCTATGTTGTCTAGAAAATTCACTGACAACTATGCGGGAAGGTTGCAGTAGGCAATAGATTGGCTGGGATTGCAAAGGCCGCAAGTCGAAGGTTCATATCTCTATCCTCTCCTCAGCATTCCTTCCTCAATGACTTAAAGGCAGATTCTTTACCTGCATCACCACCGGAATACGTTGAACTAGCCATCTGTAGGCAGATGAATGTCTTCTGTGCAAGAACGGAATGGCAGACTTCGTAACCGGATGTATGATGATGATGATGATGATTCCACTTTGATGTCGATTACGATGGTGCTGACTGTAACATGCGTCGATCACTCCGAAAACAGCAAAAGGGTGAGTAATAGCACGGTCTCTCAATACTCTCTCTGGCAGGGAACTCCAGTGGAATACAATGGAACAACTTAATTAGGGTCGGGAGGGGTCGCTCAGGGACGCTAATCGGGGGCGCCGCCCTCCGTTAGGAGACGACGGCTCTAAACTTTTCCGATACTTTGCTTCTTTTCCGTACAGGCCCGTTTGCATTGGCATGGGGATGATCCTAGCATGTTTCCAGACGGGGAGGGGGATGTCACCTGATGTCCACACCTCGCTGTAAAGTATTACAGTCGACCCCCGTTTATCCGGACTTCATTTATCCGGATCCCCCGATATCCGGACAAAAAGCATGGGAACGGATTTTCCTCCATGTATTTTGTTCTCGTTTATCCGGACTTCAGCTTCCGGACTCGGACAAGAATTCCAGGGAACGAAAGTCGAAAATTCTTGTAATCCAGCTTCAGTTATCCGGACTACCGTGAGTAAGAGGAGACGCTGACCCCGCTTTGTCACCCTTTTTGTTGTGTTGGGGTTATTCCCGTCACACGTCAGCGACAAACATTTCTGCGAAGGGGAGAGAACCGTGCACGATGACCCCCTTTTCTATTTGTGTGCGTTGGGTCACGTTGACCAGTCGAGTCATTTGGAAATATCTCGAGCAACTGTCCTGTTCTAGAGGGGAGAAAACTGAAACCCGAGGGATGTCGCCTCTTCGCCCGCCCTGTGCGAATCAGCTTCGCTAGCAAGGCAGTGATATGCAAGAGGAAGAAGGACAACCCCCACCTGAAGTTGCCGGACATTCAACAGTGGGCAAAGTCTGAACTTGGTCTCAACATTCCGAAGTCAACGGTGGCGGATATACTCAGCCGTTCGGACAAATGGCTTAGCGCAGACAAAGAAAACGTGAACTCCGTGCGAGACCGTTCTGGACGTGAATGGAATGTGAAGGAAGCCCTTCTAACATGGTTCGGAGATCTTCGTTCTCGTGGGGCACCGGTTAACGACACGATGCTGACTGAGAAAGGAAAGATTTTTTTTTACTACGTTGACGTTGCTAAGGATGATGACACGTGTGCAGCTATGACTGATCACGGTGTGATTGCTGCTGTGGCCTCCGATGATGTGCAGCAAGACGGTGCCAATGACGCCAGTGAGAAAGAAGGCCCCGTTGTGACCGTTGAACATACGAGATCGGCATTAAGGACTGCACTGACATTTTTCGAGAAGCGCAACAACGTGGCTCTAATCTATGCAATTAACAAAAGTTTGCAGGAATTGAGTGTTTACACTACTATGAAACAGCTGTGATTGACGAGCTTTCTGTGTTTTAATTAAACCTTGCTCTGTCGGACGCTTTTATTCGGTCGTTTCATTTATCCGGAAGGCCCGGTATCCGGACGATTTCGCCGGGAACGGCACCGTCCGGATAAACGGGGGTCGACTGTATAACATGCAATAAAAAATTGAGTGTTATTTCATCCTCAGAAAGGTGTGATGTTGTGGCAGTCTTTGATCAGTCTCCTGTGACAACGTAAAAATCCACAACCACATAAGTAAGATATGGAGACAAACCTCGTGCCCCTGGAGGTGGATGTGCATTTTGATGCACTTTGGCATTACACACATTACACACGTCCCTTTAATTGCGAAAAGGGCATAATCATCCGTAGTTCGAACGAATTGCGTCAGCTCCTGGTCGTCGCAGACTGCGGTATACTTGCGGAGCCCTCGCGCGCACAAGACGAAAAAAATCTTCGCTGTAGGATACACGAATCGCGCTCTGTGCCTGTCCCATTGGGGGAGTGGTTACATCCGAGGTCTCCGTTTCCAGCAGGTGCGTCACCTGGCGCAGGTTTTACAAAGCCATAGAATGTCCCCATAGAGATGAATGCGGGTATGAAAATTCGTATCCGCAACCGCACCGGACCCGCGGAACCACGTCCCGCATCCGCAGCAATGTCATTAGTGCAACTCGCATCCGTACCCGCACATCCCAACGGGTACCCGCATACCCGCAGGTGCAGCCGCAGCCCAATGCGCACGCATGTTTCAGTTATGCCACTTGATCGTCACAGCACGAAATGATTTATTGATGCTGGGTACACTGTCCTTTAGTGAGCCACTTTTTCAACAGTCAGACGCTGTGGCGACAGTTGACGTGTTTGCCAGCTTACTAACACGAGGGGAACCAGTCGTCGTGTCAAAAGATAGCCAAAATTAGCAGGGTGTCGAACCGCAAAAAATACGGGTTCGGTTCGGGTTCGGGTTCGCATTGTTTTGATTTCGTTCCGGTTCAGTTCCGGTTCGGCCAGGCCAGAAATCGAACCGGTTCGCAAACCGGTTCGCAGCCCCGAACCGGTTCGCGAACCGGTTCAACGCTTCCGTTATATATGTTTCATAAAACTGCTTTTATCAGGAAATGCGTGGCTAATAGCTTACTGCTGTTGTCTGCATTGACGTCTCTAGCGGTGAGGTAGCCCTTTAGTGAGAGAAATGAGAAATGGATGAACACTTATTGCAACTAGAGTTCACGCTGTTGAAGCGGTGTAGTCCTGCTACTTTCTGTTCCCAAAATATCTTTTTTCACACGCACAGTGCCAGCAAGATACACTTAAAGGAAGCCTAATAAGATGGACAGCGTAACATAGACGACAGTACTTGCCGGCGCACTGCCTTCGCAGCGTGAATCGATTTGAAACCGTACTGAAGCATGTCGAAAATAAGCCTGCAAGCCTTACTCTGTCCGAGCTCACAGCAGTGTACTTGTTCATCCACAACACAACGGCAATGTGTCACGACGACACAACTGCGCTACCAATAAGCAGAACCACATTTACTTTTCAAAGCACGACCAATCAAACAGGCACCGTTCTGCGTACGCTCCTTCTCCACTTCTCATGTTTCTGACTTGTTTAATTTGTGGTGCTCACGTGTAAAGGGAAATCTTGGGCGCTTATTTGATCACATATTCGTCCTGTAGAGCTATATAACTGGCCTACTCCATTCGTGTTTCATTCGTCCGCGTGGCACCTGGTCTCTGAAGAGTAGACGCCGCACCGCGTGCGTGGGGCGCTAGCCGCGGCACTCACAAGGACAACTGCGCTTCAACATGTTAAAAAGACGCTGAAAGTATACTTACTATACGCCGTCGTCTGACTGCTAGGTGAACATTTCTGAAATTTATGATATAGGTGCGTGATGATGATACCAATGTGTCTTTGTTCGGGGATAGAGAGGAACTCTTATGCTGACTTCTTTTATGTCCGAACCGTTTTGTTGCGAACCGGTTACCGCTATTATTTTTTACGGTTCTGCTCCGGTTCGGGTTCAACAGTGTCATGAAAATTTCGGTTCGGGTTCGGGTTCGGTTCCGGCAAAAATAACGGTTCGGGTACGGTTTTCGGTTCGGGTTCGGTTCGACACCCTGAAAATTAGCCCTACATGGCAAACATGACTGACAATAACAACAAGTTTATTTTGAGATGATGAATGGGAAGTCTCAGCCCCAGGGGCGATACCCTGCCCCATTTTTTATTGCCCACACTACCAACCTTCCCGGTCTCATAATCAGCTGGACTCTCGCCCACCCTCCTGCCCTCTCTCTCGCAAAGAGTAAGCATATAGAACGTGGTGCCAGTAAATGACAAAGCTGTCATCTCGCACACCACGGAAGCACTGGATATGGAACGTCTTGGAAAATAGCTTGGGCACAATGTTCGCGGCAAATCGGGTCGTACACCAAAAGCCGATAGGCTTGTTTTGGGCCTGCGGGTATCGCGGGTATACCCGCGTAATCCGCGGAGGCAGTGCGGGTCAACCCGCGATGACACGTAAATGTGTACCCGCAAAGAGCAAACTTGGGCGGATACCCGCGGGTATACCCGCACTGCACTCATCTTTAACCATAAGCTCAGTTTTCTATCTTAGCAAAGGGTCTGGAAAGAAGACCACAACGTGGTTTTTCGAGAAGGCTGTATATTATTGGTCAGTGACGTGGACGCCGGGAGCCTGGTGACTCAACATCCAGGTCGGAGCACCATGTGTGAAGTGTAGAGAGGGTGACCCATTTCAGAATGTCGTCCATACTGAGTCGAAAGGGGAACGACGGGAAAAAAGCAACGAGTAACTTGAGGTAAGGGGGAGTAGTAATGTAACAACCCAAGATTTACACAGAAAATCCACGGCAAGTATTGCACTTTTTACTTTAAATTATTTTGAAATTTTTTAAAAATTCAAATTTTTAAAATTTTTAAATTGGGCAAAATCTGACTCAGTGCAATACTTGTCGTGGATTTTCTATGTAAAACTCGGGTTGTAGGAAATAAAAAACTAGATAGAAAGGAAGCAGACAGTGGGAAATGATTTATTTGAAAATCAACGACGCCATCTTGAAGAAATCACGCCGGTGCGGGCGACTGGAGCACGACGGTTGCAGAGGCAGGTGGCACGCTAGTTCCAAGGCGTCACACCAGATGGCGCCAGCATCGTAGCTCTATACGAGAAACACAGAGAACAAGAAAGTACTAGCAACACATAAAAATGGTAACACTGCTCGACAGGTCTAACCATGCCAGACAGAGGTGGGGAGTAATGCATTACAAAGTAGTGCATTACCGGTAATGCATTACTTTTGAGTAATGAGTAATGGTAATGAATTACATTTTGCCAGCAAGTAATGAGTAATGGTAATGCATTACATTTCGACTGAGTAATGCAGGGTGGCATTACTCATTACTTTTGTCGAATGTTCATTGCGCCACGTGAAGATTGGGAACATCCAGGTTTTTTTCAACCCACCTTTAACAATGAGCACAGGGCAACAAGGAAGGAGAAAGGCGCAGCCTGGGGAATTCTGCAAGAGTTCAACAGTCGGCGGTGTATGTCACAAATGTCTACATGATGATATCACCGATTTTCTCCTGTGCGCATTTGGAGTAAAGGATAATCAATGAAAGAGAAACATAGCCTCTATGAGGGTAACACGTAACAATTGCTGTGGTGATTCGCTGTTTTGGTATGGTACCGTGTTAGTTTCTCTTGTGCTGTCAGAGGTAGTTTTCCTGCCAGGACAGAACTGTAGGCTGGGCTTCATCCGCCGGCTCCATAATGCTAGAAAAGGCATCATCTGCAATAAATCTTATCTATAGTTTTTGCCTATCGGACTCGCTTCTGCGGGGATTTAGTGGCACGGATTTGGGGATACTCGGGTGGCTATTGCATATAGCAAAAAAAGCAAGGAAAAAACTTATGCATAGCATCTTTGAGGCTTATGCCCTAAAACGTAAATGTAATGCCAAAGTAATGACATTACTTCGTTAAAGTAATGGCATTACTAATGCATTACTAACATCCAAAAAGTAATGAGTAATGTAATGCATTAGTTTTTTATACAAGTAATGAGTAATGGTAATGCATTACAAAATAAAAGTAATTTCCCCACCTCTGATGCTAGAGCGCGGGGAAAAGGCCTAACCGCTACTGCTAAACAGCATGGAGAAAACACTACACATCGGGGGAAAAGGCTTAAGGCAATCGACAAGGCCTAACCACAGCGTCACAACACTACGCGGCTAACACATGGCGGGAACCACTAGCCACACGATGGTAAACGTGCATCAACAGGCTTGGACACCGCTAAACAAGTCTAAACATTCGCGTACGGCGAGAAAAGGCTTAACACGAGCACGTTAAAACAACGCGCAAACATCGGTAAATCACTCACCTTTTTCCCCGCTGCGACGGAGCGTCCACTCTCGTCGACAGCCAGGGATCAAGTGACGACGGAGCGTCCGGCCGCACGTCTTCTACCTACGAGAGCCAGAGCTGGACTGACTGAGGCGACGCGCCGCGGCAGCTACGCATGCGCGCGCGCTCCTAGCTCCCTCTGCCCGCGGGTGTTTTCGGTTTCGGCTCTCCGCTGCGCGCGCGCGCGCTCCTAGCGGCGACGGGTGGCTTCTGAGTTTCGGTGTCACTCTCGTTTCTTTGCGCGCGCGTTTATCTGTATAAAGGCAGCGCGCACCGCGCTCGCGTCATCATTCTGTCCGATACGTGGAAAACGCCATGTGTGGTTTATTCTCCTGCGTTTCTCGGCGTCGCAAGGAAAAGACAAAAAACGAAGAACTTCGCGAATTTATACGCGGCATCGTGGAGGAAGCCTTTCAAGTCCACCGCCTGGAATGGTTGCAAGCGCGTCAAGAAATGTGTCAGGACAAGATGAAGACGCTCGACCGCATCTTAGCGGCGGACAGACTGGCGAAAAAGAAGTCCAACTTTAGCCTGGATAATCTGTATTGGGAACGCAGTTCCGATGTAGAGGACGACGACGACAACGTGTAAATAAAAAACGATGCATTTCTCTTTTCGTTTCGAACCTTTTCGTTTCCGTCATCCTTTTCGCTGTATCTTAAGCGGCCCCTCCATGTGCGGCAAATCTACTTTCGTTGCTAACGTGCTGAGGAACCTGAACGACGTGGTGGACAAGCCTCCGTCACAAATATTCTACGTGCAGAAATATGCTTCGCCGAGCATGCAGGACGAATTCGGGGGCTCCGTAAAATTTACCAAGGAGCTACCGCGAGAGTTAGACACGTCGCGCGCTACGCTGATCGTCGTCGACGATCACATGACCGACGCCGGTTCCTTGAAGGAGGTGACCGATCTTTTCATTCGGGGTTCTCACCACGCCAACGCGTCGATCTTCTTACTCGTTCAAAACATCTTTTTCGACAGTAGCCATTTTAGAACAATATCCTACAACGCCAGTTACGTCGTCCTGTGGCGCACCGTGCGCAGCGTGCACCAGATGGAACATTTCGGCCAACAGCTATTTGGCAGGAAAAGATTGGAGCATTTTCTGGACGCATATAAACAAGCGATGTCGTCGCTCCCCGCATATTTACTTGTGGATCTTCACAACTATACGCACGAGGATCACAGGTTGCGTAGCAATATCTTTCCGGGAGAACGTCAATATATCTACGCTCCGAAATGAATCTCTGCCCTCACCTCACTTTACTCAAGGTACTCTCCACTCTACCCCCTCCACGCCGCCGCGACGTCTTGAGACGTTCGTCCTCGTCCAACATGAAACACCTCTCCGAAATTTGCCTCAATGTATTGAACGGAAAGGTGGCTCTAGCTCCAGATACGTTCGCGCGTTTGAAGAAGCACAAACGCTTTTTACGACGGCTCGCCTAAAAAAGATTCACAAGAATCCGCAACGTTTGAAGCGCTATCTGTCTCAGCAGCGAGGACAGGGCGTTCTTTCGTCGGTGGTTCCTCTCCTGCTTTCCGCCGTGTTGAACCTTTTCGCCAATGGCCAAGAGAATTGAAGTGACCACCTCCTCCTCCATCGGAAACATTCTTTCCTCGAAGGAGAGTGACGACGTCAAAGTGAAACTCATACTGCAAGCACTGTATCGCATACTCAAGCAGTACGGATTTGACCCCTACGACAATAAAAACAAGGCGTCCGACGCTACAAATGACTTTGACTATTCGCTCCTCTCTCCAGAGGTTATGGAGTTCCGCCCCCTAAATCCCACTTGGGGTAGAACCCAACCAGTCTTTTGCCCAACCGCTGCACCGGAAGACACGGACAGACGTGAAAAGCACAACTCTTTAATCAATCAACAGGGAAGCGTACACGGGGAAACATTCCTATGAACTTACATGGACTGTCTCCAAGTGAACCGGGCGGGAGCAATCCTTCGAGAACCGCGCTCCACTCAGCCAAAAGAGGCCTCCTGCCTATTCGGTCTCGAGTTAAATAATCTTCGCCGGGAGAGACAGCCAGTTTGCCCTCTCCCGGCGAGATAACGGCGCCGCCGTGTGGCCGCGTTATCCCACACCTTCCCCCACTAAGCGAAGGAGTCAAGTCACAAATCAAATGTCCGGTAGGTCCGGGAGATCAAGGAGATGATCTTCTTGTGTGCGAGGAAGCTGGTGGGAAGGGGCCAAAAGTTCCGGCTGTAGACGACGAATAACAGCTAGAGCTGCCTGGAGGTCATGCAGGTTCACCGGATTAGACGGGGCTGGTGCTCCTTGGGTGCGGCCGAGGTGGAGGGACCCACGGCGATGGGTCTCGGTGTGAATTTGGGGCACCTGGCAGATGGGGCACAGTCTCAGCACTTCCTCCGGGCTGTAGAGTGCTGGTGGTTCGGAGGGGAACCGTTCCTCAAGGGTGAACCCCCTGAAGGGTTCTGGGATCGCAGATGGGGGGTCTCCCCGCAAGGGTCGAGCTTGGTCCCGCCAGCGTCGTCGGGAGACGTAGCTGATGCTGGCTTCTCCTAGGTCATCTAGCGTGGTCCAAGTGGCAACATGGTGGAGCGGCCGGGAGGCGGAGTGGACCAGAGCCGGTTGGGTGGGCCGACTGGACAGTGGAGGTGGAGGGTACCGACGGGGGGTTCGGGACCTCGGGCGGGGCCTGCGACCAAAAAAAAGGAAAACGTCACCTCGGTTGTTTACGTGGGCGAAGGTTATAGCGGGTAATCCCGGGAACCCCGCCCTGGGCAGTAGTCTCTTGGGGGGATGGTTGACCGGCCCTAGGGGGACTTGAGGGAGAGCGGGCTTGCGATGATAGATCGTGGTCCTCCTCCCACCTGCCGCTGTCCGAGATGCGCTGGCTGAAGGTCTTGAGGTCTTGCACGTGGACGGGGCCCGTTTCTTCGTTGTCGCTGCAACGCTCGAGCCTGTAAGTGACCGGAGTTAGCTGTGCGCTTACCCGATAAGGACCGTCCCATCGATCAGCGAGAGAGGCAGCAAAGCCTTTCGCTGCATCGCTAAGGGGATGTGTTCGCCTTAGTACCAGATCTCCAACGCGGTAAATGACCTGGCGCCGACCTTTATTGTACTGGAGAGACTGCTCCAGTCTTGCGACCTCAAGACTCTCTCGTGCCAAACGAATGGCAGTCGAAATCCTATCGCGAAGATCATTAGCATACTTCGCGTACGAACGACTAGGCTGTGCGTGCCGTGTTCGCAACGTGTTTTCGAGGGGGAACACAATTTCCCGTCCGAAATTCAAATAAGCCGGGGTAAATCCTGTCGACCTATTTTCCGTAGTACGAGTGGCAAAGCCAAGCTCCGTAAGACGGGCGTCCCAATCTTTATGCCTTTCGGTAAAAGATACCAACATCATCTTGATGTTGCGATTAACCCGCGCGGTTATGTTCGCCTGAGGGTGATAAGGGGACGTCTTTACGTGACGTATGCTGAACGCAGAGCAACTATCGACAAACACCTTACTTGTAAAGTACGAGGCGTTATCCGTGATGAGCTGGTCCGGGAATCCAAACCGGGAAAAAACGTCCAGCAGTCTGTCCCAGATCCGAGCGGACACCAACTTCCGCAGCGGGTAAAGCTCAACCCACTTCGTGAAGTGATCTGTAACAACTAACAGATACTGGTTACCACGGGGACTTCTGGGATAAGGACCCATTACGTCACATGCGACTATCTGCCAAGGTTTCTGGCTAACAATCGGTTGCAGCAAGCCGGGAGGCTGCCCTCCACGCGGCTTAGACTTCTGACATATCGGACAGCTGCGTGTATACCGCAAAACATCCTGTCTCATGCCCGGCCAAGTCGCGATACGACACAACTTAGAATAAGTCTTGCTGCCGCTACCGTGACCCGACAATGCAGAATCATGGAAGTATTTGAGGAATGACTTACGTAGCTTCCTTGGAACTACGATCCGAAAGGGGCTATCACCAACCTCCTCGTCGTCCGCCTGGGGAATGTACCGGACCAGGAGACCATCCTCGCTCAGCTGGTAGGAGTCGTACCTCTCCTCAGCGTCTTCCGTGCCTTCCAGGTTTGCTGTTTCCAGCCACCTCGACACACGCTGACAAAGGCCGTCGGTCCTCTGCGCTTCCAGGATGTCGTTCCTGCTTACAATCTGTCCCCACGAGAGCTCCTCCTCCGTGACGGTCTGGTTAACCGCGGCCACAAGCTCCTGCGGAATAACGACGTCCTCAAGGGGCAACGGTGCTCGAGATAGCGCGTCTGCCACCTTATTTGAGGTTCCCTTCCGGTATTCCACCGAGAAGTCATATCGCTGCAACGTTAAACTCCAACGTGCGAGCCGTCCGGCTGGGTTTTTCAACCGCTTTAACCAGGACAGTGCCTGATGGTCAGTTTGGATAGTGAATTTCGCACCATCCAAATACATGTCGAACTTATGTAGTGCGAACATGATTGCTAGGCACTCCTTCTCCGTTACGCTATAATTGCGTTCGGGAGGCGTCAGCGTACGGCTTGCAAATGCCACGGGCTGGAGTTCACCGTGATGCTCTTGTAACAAGACTGCACCAAGGCCGTAATCGCTCGCATCTGTTTGAAGTACAAATGGGCGATTGAGGTCCGGGAGATACAAGCGGGTAGTTTCCGCAATCGCTTTAGCGAGAGAGGTAAACACCTGTTCCTGCGCTTGTCCCCACGACCATCGTGCTCCCTTCCGCAAAAGCCAAGTTAGCGATTGCGTTAGGTCTGCGCATCGCGGTATAAACTGTCTATAAAAGCCAATCATACCAAGGAAGCGCTGCAAGCTTTTCACATCCGTCGGGCGGGGATACTCAAGGATAGCTTTTAGCTTGTCCTCGTTCGGCCTGACCGTGCCGGACTCCACCTTGAACCCGAGGAGATCGATGCTGTTGGTAGCCAACTGCATCTTCCGGGGATTGACAGTCAATCCTGCAGCCTGCATGCGTTCTAACACCACTTTCAAATGAGAAAGGTGTTCCTGGAATGTACGTGAAAAAATTACTACGTCATCCATGTACGCCATAGCGAAATTGTAGTTCGCATCGCCAAGCACCTCGTCCATCACTCGCTGAAAACTAGCGGGAGAATTAGACAGTCCAAAAGGCAGTCGGACAAATTCAAATAATCCCCTGTGACAGGTAAATGCTGTTTTCTCAACATCATCCGGTGCTATCGGAATCTGCAGGAATCCTCTACTGCAGTCCAAAGTTGTAAACACGTGGGCGGATCCCAACGAATACATGATCGAGTCTATCGAGGGAAAAGGGTACGAATCTCTTACCGTCACCTCGTTCAGTCGGCGGTAATCCACGCACAACCTTGCGGTTCCATCCTTTTTCGGCGCAAGAACCACCGGAAAAGCCCAAGGGCTGCGAGAAGGTCTCACAGCACCGGTCTCGATCATTTCATCCAGCGCAGCGTCGAGGAGCTTGCGCTTATGCACACTCAAAGGCCGAGGATTACATCGCCAGGGCCTTGCGTCGCCGGTTTCTATCCGGTGCTCCAATGCATGGGTTAGACCTGGTCTCTCTGTGAACATACAGGAGAATGGCCGCAATGCTTTAGCGAGCATGCGTCGCTGGTCTGGGCTTCCTGGAAATCGTTTCAGGACGTCCTCCAAAACAGCGGGTACGACCGTCGCTGTTAGGTGTTCTGCTCCGGAAAATAGCTCAACGGACGTAGATTGTCCAGCTCCGGGATCCTGGGCCTCCTCACCAGTCCGGTTCTGCTCCGTTTCCGGCGTCGTCCACTCCATGAAGGGGTAGAAGGTAGTACCGCTTGCATGCTGGTAGCCTCCGCGACGTAAGTCCAGGACGAGTCCCATCCGGATAATGAAGTCGCGTCCCAGGATCATCAGTCCCGCCAATCCAGGCAGGTAGATGAAGCGTTGTCTGACACGTTGTCCGTCGACGGTCAAAGTGAGACGTACTGCTCCTCCGGCTGGTACCACTGCATCTGATGCGAGCCGTAGGCAGGTCCTGGTCGTCCGTACGGAAATGTTCCGCTCCCGGCACCAATCGTGGATGGTGTCACCTATCAGGGATACAGCCGCTCCAGTGTCCACCAAAGCCGCAACGTCCTTACTCAGAACGCGCGCCACGATAAACGGTCCGATGTTGCATATGTCATCCTGCGCTCGACATGCGAGCGGGACCGAGGCCACTACGTTATCAGACAAGATAGCATGGTTAGAATTCGCTTGCTTCTTATCGACATTTTCAGCAGCCGACGACAGAACTGAGTCATTCCCAATTACCGCCGCCGGCGTCCCGGGTTTCCCTGCGGGGGTTGTCTGGGGGTGGTAGTGGTCTGCTGCGGGCAATTACGACGAAAATGACCGCGTTCACCGCAACCGTAACAACGGGGTTGTGTTCCTGCGTTATTACTTGCTCTAGAGTCGCGCCTGTCCTGCCGCGGTGCATGACGTGCATCACCGACTTCGCGCTCGCGCGGCTCTGCTCGTGCCGACCTCGCTCGGTTCCTTTGCTCATATGCAAAGGGATCCAAAGAACGGTAAACTGGCCCGGCGGACGAACCGCCGTGTGTTCCAACAGTCCCACGGGGGTTTAGTTCCGCGTCTAACGACTGTCTCGGCCCGTTCCATGCGCAGCTAGGCTCCAGCGTTTGTTCCGGCCTAGGCGGTGGGCGGTACTGCAATTCCGCCAACAAATCTGCTTGGATGACACGAGCTTCTTTAGCGAGGTCATCGAGCGAAGAAAAGCTTCGCCCCCGCAAATAAGGCTTAAAACGAGGGTGACATTGGCGAATAGCGCGGGCCACCTTCTCGCTTTCCGTCGCGAGCGGTTCAGCTCTGCGGTACAGCTCTTGGATTGCCCGGGTATATTCCAACAGGCTCTCCTCCGCGTGCTGCGTTCGAGTCATGAGTTCCTCGCGCATACGCATTGCATAATCCGGGGGCAAAAATTCCTCCCGAAACAGCCGCTGAAATTCGGTCATAGACGGAAATGCGGGTTGAGACCGGCGCCACACAGCAGCTGAGCTTACCAATGCAGCGGGTAGTATCCGGCGCAGGACGGCTTCGTCGGTTGCTCCCACGGCTGTCTGGTAAGCCTTCAGGTCTGCAAGAAAATCTTCGACGGACTTGGCGTCGCTGTAGCCCGAAAATGTCGGTATCGTCAAGTTCAGGCGTAGCGGGGGTTCCGAGGACGGCTGGGCGGCGGACGTGCTACTGGGGAGCTGCTGCGACAATAAAGCGCAGAGAGCTGTCATCTGCCGAAGCAGGTCCTCCGCTACTGGCGGGTCGTCCTCGTAAACGGGCTCGAGAGGGGGCCTCTTGGGCGGCATGGCCAGCAAATGCACGCTCCCGAACTACGAACAAAACAGCAAAAGCGACAGCGAGCGAAGGGCACGGGCGACAAATGCTACAAACTACACTGCAAAATACACTAGCTGTCAGTGCCTCCCGGGCGTGCGGCGAGACTGGTCGGGCCCCACGTGTGGGCGCCACTTATGGAGTTCCGCCCCCTAAATCCCACTTGGGGTAGAACCCAACCAGTCTTTTGCCCAACCGCTGCACCGGAAGACACGGACAGACGTGAAAAGCACAACTCTTTAATCAATCAACAGGGAAGCGTACACGGGGAAACATTCCTATGAACTTACATGGACTGTCTCCAAGTGAACCGGGCGGGAGCAATCCTTCGAGAACCGCGCTCCACTCAGCCAAAAGAGGCCTCCTGCCTATTCGGTCTCGAGTTAAATAATCTTCGCCGGGAGAGACAGCCAGTTTGCCCTCTCCCGGCGAGATAACGGCGCCGCCGTGTGGCCGCGTTATCCCACAAGGTGGACGAAGAGGAAGCGGAAAGGGTCGTCTCGGAATTAAAGAAGGTTCTTTCCTGGAATCGCGAGGGTTGTGTCTCCGTGTCGGGCAAGCCCATCAGACACTCCTCCGTTTACGAACTCGTCAATTATTTGTTGCAACGTAAGACGGGAAAGAAACCTTCCTGGTTCCCCAAAGTCTCGAAACTATTGCGCCTGATTTCTCTGCCCAAATCTCGCGAGCCTCAACAGCAGCAGCAGGCCTCCATTGCGTGGACGACTTATGGAGGGATATGAGAAACCAGAGGGTGGTTTGGGGTGTGTGGAACGCTATAGAAAAGCGCATCACTTGAGCAAAAAGAAGGCTCTCGCCATTCTCAGAAAGCTGGATGCCTACACGCTACACCATCCGGTCAGAAGAAAGTTTAATAGTAGACGCATCATCGCGCTCAAGATCAACGACGTGTGGCAAATGGACCTCGCCGATTATTCAAAATACAAGAGATTCAACGGTGGCTACCGCTACATTCTCGTGGCAATCGATTCCCTCTCCCGCTTTCTGCACACCCTCCCACTAAAGACGAAGAGCCCCGCCGAAATGAAAAGGGCCATGATAAGACTTTTTCGGGGAGGTAACGTACCTACACACATCTTTTGCGACAGAGGCGGGGAATTCTACATCAAGACCGCCAAGGAGTATCTCTCACGAAAGAAGGTACACATGTATTCGACCTTCTCTCCAGAAATCAAAGCATTGCAGGCAGAACGCGTCCTACGCACTTTACGCGACAGAATATTCCGTTATTTTAGAGTAACGGGAAAATACCACTTCGTTTCCGCGCTTCCCAAGATCGTGCGCGACTACAACAACACCAAACACAGGACTTTGGGCATCAGCCCGTCCGAAGTCACGCCCGAAAATGAATTGGAGCTGTTCAATAAGATAAATGGGAAGCCTGTCGTACCCTCCGTGAAAAAGAAGCTCAAACTGGGGGATAAAGTGAGGGTCCTACTACACAGAAAAGGTTTTCATAAGAGCTCGGAAGGGAGTTGGTCGCCTCAGATTTTCACCGTCTCCCGCCTGAGAGACACCTCTCCTCCCGTCGTACACCTGGAAGATTACCGGGGTAAGGAAGTGGACGGATCTTTCTACCCGGAGGAGGTACTCGTCATAACCCGAGACGCCAATCAGCCTTGGCCAGTAACGAAAGTGCTGAGAAAGAAGCAAGTGAAGTGAACGGTCAGAGCTTCTCCTTGGTTCGCTGGTTCGGTTACGACAAAGAACACGACAGTTGGGTTCCGAGCAGCGACGTGGTCAAGATTGGAAAATGACGTCAGACATCTACGTCCACCTGCTCTCGAACGTCAGCATGGATAAGTTTCCCTCGAATAAACTCAACGCCTTCACGGTAGCTTTCGATAGTCCGCTTCAGCTCTTGAACCGCTATAAAGTCGGTCTGATGGATCTCAGCATAAGTAACGATTTTTTAAATATCGGGTGGAACACGGTGGAAGCCGGCAGAACTTTTCGTGTCACCTCGGATCTCGAGAGGGATTTGGGAAAAGTCCTTTCGGAATTTAACGCTTCTTTCGCGTACAATAAATCGCGATACGACTTCGTCTTACCCGTGCACGTGAAAGCCGTGGAATTGGATCCTCGGCTCGCACAGGCGCTCGACGCCTCGCTAGCGTCCCGCGAAGCAGGTCATGCGGTGAAACCTCCCAAATTGAGCGAACGCGAAGCCACCTCCATCTTATTGGAGCACGCCGCACCCGTCGCTTTCGGCGACGTCACTCTGAATTCGGAAACCACGTCCCTACGGAACACACTCAACAAGTATTTCCAGACGCACAAGCTGGACGCCTCGCTAGAATTCGCGGATAACGTCTACTCTCTGAAAACGCCGAAAGGGTTGCACGTACCGGAACCCCTTGTCAAGCTGCTACATCTCACAGCCGTCGAGGGACACGGAGAAACGCTACGCGTCTCTCTCCCCGTAGCGCGCCAATTTTCTTTCACGATCAAGACGAAAATTCCTCGATCTTTGCAAGTACATCTGCCTCCCGGCTATTATGCGACGCCGCAAGCACTTCTAAATGCGATTAACCAGCGCGTAGGCGAACGCGCGCGCTTCAGCTTCGACGGAACCGAACAGAAATGTAAAATTCGACTTTCCGAGGGTACCTCCACCCTAAGACTTTCCGAGTACCTGGCCGTGCTTTTGGGCTTCGAATCGCGTACCGTGTTCACGGGGGAGGAGGAGGAGGACGCCACGAGCTCCGTCGAGGTACTCCTGGAACCCCCGTTTCACAACATAATCGTGTACACGGATATCGTGGAACCCACGTACGTGGGGAGCGGGAAAAAACCGATATTAAAAATACTACCCTTTTATTACGAGAAAGATAAGCATGTCGTCACCTACACGTTAGATAACATCCAGTATTTTAACCTGTCTCAATTCGAAATTCCCTCAGTGACGATCGTTCTCGCGGACGAAACGGGAAGACGTTTGCCGTTGCGGTCCAAAGGCAGAACCAATCTAACATTGCATTTCAAATATGTACCGTAATTCACCCAAAATAATTCCCATGTACACAGGACCCCTTTTCCAACGAGGGGGCGGTGTGTTGAGCAACATATCCAAGTTTATCGTTCCCATCTGGCAGCAAATAAAACCGATCGCCAAGAGAACGTTGAAGCGCTTGGCGCGGAATTTGGCCGATGGCGAAGGAATATCGCGTGCAGTAAAAAAGACGGCCATAGCAACGGGGAGAGACGTGCTGGATTCCATGGAGGGCTCTGGAAACAACAACAATGGAAAGAAACGCCGCAAAAGACAACAAAAGGCGCCGACACACGACGCACCTGCAGATATCTTTGGTACGCCGTGAAGGTCACACATCCGCTGCGCGCGCTCCGTCATGACGTCAACCAAAGCAAAAATACAGACGCAACGGTCACCGCATTGTCTTACGAGTGACGTGATATTCGAACCCCCTTCCATTCAATACGGCGTGGAAGATACTTCGTACCAACTCTTTTATCCTGTCAACGGAGTAAATAATTCCGTAATCGAATTTTCTATTCAAAATTTCCAAAGGGCGCACTTGGATATCTACGGCAGTTTCGTGTCTTTGACCGTGCGCATTGTTCGCGACGACGGGGAAGAAATGGACGAGAAAGATGTCGTTTTCCCAATAAACCACCTGTTGAGCGGCATGTTTAAGACGGTCACCGTTTATGCGAACAACAAGCTCGTCAGTTCCAACGAGTTGTATGCCTACAGGAGTATTTTGGACGTCGTGCTTCATTCCACGCCCATGGCTCAAGAAACAGTGCACGCGGCCGGACTTTATGTCGAGGACGACGAACATTTAAAGAACGATTACGACGTCTCGTCTCGCGGTCCGAAACAACGTTACGAAGCGACGAAGGGTGGAAAATACTTTAACCTGGTCGGACAGATCAATACCGACCTGTTTCAACAGCCGCGCCTGGTGGTACCTGCCGTCGAAATTCGCGTCGTTTTCCTATTAAACAACGACGAATTTAAACTCATATCGGCCCCCAACGACAAGAAAACGTACAATTACGAGTTGGACATTAAAGAAATGACGTTACACTTGAAAAAGGTGACGCTGGCACCTTCACTGTTTTTGGAATACGAGCGGCGGCTTCAGACCACGCCAGCCATCTACGTGTTACGCGGACTGGAAACCAAGGTGCGGAGCTTGAGTGCCGGGAGCTTGGACGCTCACTTTGAAAACGTTTACCCCGAAAGGGTGCCTTCCAATTTATGCGTCGCCCTGCTCGCCACGTCCGACTTTCTCGGCGACATCCAATCGAGCCCCTACAAATCCCGCCATTACGACCTGTCTCAGTCGATGCTCTCCGTGGACAGCCAGCAAGTGCGAGCCGAGTATGACTTTCAGAACGACCTCGTCAAAATTCCCTACTTTAGCTTCTTGCAAGAACTGGGAGAGAAACATTTCAAGTATAGCTACGAGCGATTTAAAACGAACGGGTTCCTTCTCTACTTCAATTTGGACGTGGACAAGTGTTCTTCTCCTTCGCATTTGAACGAGTGACGAAGAGGAAACGTTCGCCTGCAATTACGCTTCGCTAAAGCCCTTCCACACGCGGTCACTGTCCTCTTGATTTCCGAGTGTCCCAAGCTCATGTGCGTCGACAAGGACCGTACGGTCACCTTCTCATAAGAAAAGATGTACGAGAGCGACATCTTGGAACTCGTGTCCCTGAACCCCCTCGCTTCCTCCATGCTGAGAGGCATTTGCGCTTCCGACGAAGCCTTCGTTTTACGCAAGCCCGGCTATTTAATCATCAATACCGAAGAGCGAAGAAGGCGCGGGCAGCACTGGGTGCTCTACCTGAAAAACTACGACGAGTCTGCCGTGTTTTTCGACAGCTACGGACTTCCCCCCATCGAAGCAAACCTTCGAAGGACTTTACCTGTAGTGAACGAGTATAACGACAAGTGTATTCAATCGCCTTTTTCGCCTTACTGCGGGCTTTTTTGTATCTACGTAGCCACACGCATGTCGAAACGCTACAGCTTGAAAAATTGTGTATCCATGTGTTCCTGTAACCTCGAGGAGAATGTCGAAACAATAAAACGTCTCCTCGTGAGCGAACTCGTTTCGTAAAAATAGACTATTAATTTTTTCACGACATACACAAGACCCGTCTGCACCGTGACGTCGAGGGATGTGTGGAGAAGCCAGTAGCGACGGACGATAGGTCGGTTGAAACCCGCGTTGATGAGACACGGGTCGACTGTCTCTTCTCGTCTATACTTTTCCAACAGCTCGAGCTTGTAATCTACGAAACGCTTCATTTTCTTTGCAATCTTCCCACTGACGGTGAACAGACGTAAGGGTATCGTCTTGAGAATCGAGCGAAAGTCTCCCTCGCAGCTATCGCCGTGAATATAATCGCGTAATCGCAGCAAGTCCCGATACATTCGCGTTTGCACAAAGGTTGCAAACCTCTGCTCGGGCGTCATCATAACTGAGACGGAATGAGAGTAGACAACCTTTTTTATTTCTCGTGAGAGGTTACACATGAATTAGGCTCCAGCTTTGGTTTCGTAGCCGGGAAGGCAGCCCAAATACGGACGAAGGCTCGAGTCTAACCAATGGCTGGGGTTTCTCGACCAGAGTCCACCGCAGCGACAGGTAGTCAGTTGATCGCCGATTCGCAAAAAGAAGGTCTTCGAAGGAGGTTTGAAGGTTAGGACCAGGGGTAGATCTCCCGTCAGTAGCCATTCGTAATCTGCAACGAAAGGAGTGTGAGAAACACGTGTTTTTTTTATCTCAAACACACACACGTACAATCTTCTTCAGTCACAGAGTGACACTGATGGTCCATCTTCTCCATCTTTCTTCAATAGTCGAAGTCCTTCGCAACGTACGTCGAACGGTACCGTCCGACAGCCGAGAAACGGGCGAATCAATCGGTCCGTCCAATGCTTTTGCTCTGAAAAAATGTGAACGATTATAGAACGTATTAAAAAATAACGAGGAAGCGTACCTTTGGACCACAATCCACCGCAATTGGTGCAGAAGAAGCGGGCGCTGCCAATCTCCCGAAATATGTGAGGCGGGAAAAAACCGACTTCACGCGCAGCAAAAGTGTTGTACACTGGAAACGAAACTCTTTTCATTTTCAAACTCTTTTCAAACATTTTGACGATGATGACGACATGGGTATTACTTACGAGGATCTACCAAGCTGATCATGATGGCACGAGAATGACGATCGAACGTTCGCTTCGTCATTTATAGTAAAGCTTTTCCTCTCACTCTCTATGACGTCATTGAACGTGTTTGAACATGTTAAGACGTGTTTGAACATGTTTGGACGTGTTCAGACACGGGCGGCGAACCGTCGAAGTCGCCCCTGGACACACTCGTTCCTCTCACCCTCTGTATGACGTCATTGAACGTGTCTGAACATGTTTGGACGTGTTTGAACATGTTGTGACGTCACTGAACATGTCTGAACATGTTTGGACGTGTTTGAACATGTTGTGACGTGTGTAGACACGAACCCCGCAATACGAAAAACGTCACGCAGTACAAATTAGACCGGTGGTTAGTGTGTCGCGCCCAGCGTAGAAGGATCCTGGGTTCGAATCCCACACTGGGTCTTCTCGTCGTCATATACAAGTCGGCCCAGAGTGTTAGCTAGAAATTAGTGTAATGTTTTATTCAACGTCGATGGTACCATTGTCATATGCGACATCGCAAAAAGGCGCGAAAGACGGAAGGCGGGGTGGTCAAAGTACAGACGACACCGTCGCAATGCGAGGAGGAGGAGAGCGGTGTAGCGACTATGGGCACCGTGCGCTAGAGTTTTCTATCGACGGCAGCGGCCCCTCGAGGGGAAACGCGGCGTAATGCCCTGGTACCAGCCAGCAGCGTCTAGCAGTGCTGTGCTAGTTTCGCCGTTCGAAAAGAGCGATTTGAAGCTGCCTGCATAGAAAGTCAAAGGAGAAGACAAAATGGAAATTAATTCTATGTGGTAATCTGCCACGACAACCAAGTTATTGTGAAAGAGAGGCAACTTGCCGTAAAGTTTTCGTCCTTCTCGCTGTATCGTCCCGCGGATCACGTATTTGAGAGAGCGCTTTCACGGCAATCCACCCAACGTGTCGCTCAAATCCGTTGTTTCAAACTTAGAACTCATTCCTTGCATTTAGTATAGTATTTGTCAATGACCAGTTGAGCGTCACGATGCGGACTTATAGCACAGCAACTGACGTGAAAAAGTTGTGAAATACACCAATGAATGACCAATGAACATCGTGGGGCTTGGCTAAAATTAGTGTCTGCCATATGTCGTACAGCATTTATCTGTTTTACTCGGACCCTAATTCTGCGGCGTCTCGGCGAAGACTGGATTTGGACCTCGTCTTCCTTCAATATAAAGCTTGCATGCGAACACAGGGAATTATTTGTCCTCCCAGAGCTGCGTTTCGCAAGCCGTCATCATTTTATGTAGGTGCGTTCTGTCCCTATGATATTATAATCGTTGCCAAATCTTGTGATCTCGGTTTACAAGTGGTTCTTTGCTCCTTCCTATTCGTCCGCACACACACACGCAAACACACACAAAAGTAATCATGCGTTTGTCGAACAGCAACCTCACTGTTTCTTCTTAATTATTGTCATTTTTATTTTTTAGCATAGTTTGTTTTGTGTTTCTTTTGCGTGATATTTCTAGCTGCTTCTATGTTGCAATTTGCGACAATGTGTCTGATGCGCTATGTTCTGAGGCCGCTGTGGTCGTTGTTTAGCACTAATAAAACATTATTATCATTACATATCCAGTTTCAAACAAAAACACGCCTTATTTATATCCTGAAACAATCTTGATTGGCTGATTGATTTTTATTACTATGACTGTGCATAAAATGCAGGCACATAGGGCTAAAGGGGAATCCCCCGCCTTGAGCGATGCAAGATTGGGAATTATTTGACTAAGAAACTTATCCTCACAGTGCATCATCACGTTAACGGATTATGCATAAGAAAGAAACGAGAACATTTTTTCCCGCTATCTTCGTAATGTATATTCCAATTTGTTGTTGACTGTATTATTCATGTGAATTCTTCACTGAGAGATTTCCGTCCTCATAGCGCAGGTACTGGACGTAGCTAGTCTCTGATGTGTAGTCTATAATTGGTAGTCCCTTGCGGATAAATATGCACTTAACTTCACGTAAATACGGGCCACGAATACTACACGCTTGTCTGCGCTACACACTGTGTCACACATTGTGCATAGACACATAATGTTCCACGTGCAAAAGGCTTCCCTATCGCATACATTTTACATGACAAACCACTTCCACACAAGTAGTCTCACGGGTTAATGAGTCCAAAGCCCCAAAGCCGACATATAAAATTCGGTAAAACACACGTACGCACCAAAGCTACATACGCGAAGGCGCCGATACGGCGTCAGTACCAGACCGTTACGCGCGAAATCGCCACGGGTGGCGCTGCCGATCAAGCGGCCACAGCGTCCTCTCGCTAGTGCACGGTGCCCATAAAAGGTGCGCTGGTTCTACGACGATCGATCGAAAGCCCACGAGGGGCATCCATCCACGACGCGAGGCGTTTCATGGAGCAAAATGTAAGTTGACCGTCTCTGCTGTGAGAGTGTATTCTATGTATGACATTGTTTTTCAGGAACCAATAGCCGCTGTCTCCGCATGACACTGAACACACACAGGGACTCATCCCATCCTTTCTCATCATCAATCTCAAGCGTTCCTCAACTGAAGGGAAAAGTGAGCATTGTTTCGTGAGGGGGAATCTCGTACTGATTTTGTTTGACCGCAATGCCGCGCTGTCTCGTATGTCAGTACGACCCCATCGATGCCATGCTCGTGGCCGTAGAAAGCCATGCCTTTCAAATTTTGTCTGTGCTCGAAGGCGCTCATGGTTAAGGACGGAGCCGACGGGTTGACTTCTCATCTCCTTCACGTGAACCTTCACATGAGAGTGGTTCATAACCGTCAAGAAATCGAAAGCGCGATAAATGCTGCTATCGCAGAATCCTCGCAACGCGTTGAAAACTATGCGAGAGAAGAGTCTGGTTTCACCTCGAACGACGTCCAACGTGTCGACTTAAAACTAACGCGCTTAAAACCGAAGCGGATTGGGTGCACGATCGAGCTTCCCGAGCTGCTAAAAAGAAAACGAAAGACTCTCACAAACGTCAAACTTCCACCGAATCACGAAAACGAGTGTTTCAAGTATAGCGTGCTGGCACTCTTGCATCCGTTAAAGAGGAATGCAAACCATTATGTCAGATATCACAAATATATGAATCCGCGGAACCCGGAGACGCGCGTGACGTACTGGCCCCCCTGCTTCCCAGTCACTTACGAAGACATCACCCTGTGGGAGAGAAAAAACAAAATCTCCGTGTACATCTACGTGTTCGACGAGCAGAGGAGTTCGATATCTACCGGACGGGTCCCTGTACGCTCTATAAGGATAAAGTCTATCTGCTCGAGGTTAGGGAGCATTTCTATGGCATTAAAAAATTTAGCACTTTCATGGGACGTGGTGACTATTTTTATTGTGAGAAGTGTACGAGCGGCTATGGGACAAGACAGGCGTTGGAGCAGCACGAACGTCTGTGTCGAGACGTAGAAGAAGTGATCCTCGAAATGCCAAAAGCGGGGGAGAGTGTCTCCTTCAACAAGATACAGTACACGCATCCCTACCCCTATTTCGCGGTGTTAGACACGGAGAGCGTCTTGGAAAAGGATGCACTTGTTAAGGACGCCGTGAGTGTGCACAGGATGGGTTCGTACAGCATCGTTGTAGTGCGGAGTTGTGACGGGAAAATAATGGGCGTAGATGGCTATTTGGGACCCAACGCGGCAGAAAAATGCTTGTTCGCGCTCAAGGGATTTAGCGAACAAATCCATAGGCTGAACCGTCTTCCCTCACCGTTGGTCATGAGTGTGGAAGACCACTTTCGGCACGCGAGCGCTACGCACTGCGAATTTTGTGGAATCGAATTTAACCGACACACACGGAAAGTGTCGCATCACGACCACACCCACTTCGTAGAGCCCGGTTCTTCGAATTTTGTCGCGACGCTGTGTGATACGTGTAACCTTACGTGTCGTAATACCAAAGAACTCGTCGTGTGCGTGCACAACCTGCAATACGATTTGAGCTCCCTTCTCCGATACATGCACGTTCTAAATATGGGTGACCCGTGGATCTTAGCTTCGAGTTCGGAAAAGATAAGAGGGTTCAATATTGGAGATCCCCATTTCCGCGATACCACGCAGTTTTTCAACCTGTCCTTGTCGAACCTGGTGGAAACTCCGCTCGCCAGCGGTGGCGAGAGCGCGTTACATTGTACCCGTCAAATGTTTGGTGACCGTTTCCGACGCCTCCTCAAGAAGGGAATTTACCCGTACACCTTCGTCGACAGTTTCGAAGCGTACAATTTGCCCGCACTACCGCCAAAGGAAGCTTTCAAAAGTGACCTGAACGACCAAGAGATCACGGACGAGGACTATCAGTACGCCCTCGAGATTTTCGAATTGTTCGAATGTAAGGACCTGGGCGATTACACGCGTCTCTACGTTACGCTCGACACTTGTCAGCTCTGCGACGTCGTGCTGCATTTCAGGAGAATTGCGCAAGAAACGGATAGGATAGATATCTTACGCACCGTGTCCCTTGCCAGTTACGCGTGGAGCAGCGCTCTGAAGTTCACTAAAGTCAAGCTCAAGCTCATAAGTGATAAGGAGATGTACGAAACGATCGAGAAAGGAATCAGGGGAGGCATTTGTAACAGCTTCCATAGATACTGTCGGGCTAATCACGAGGAGTGCGACGATCACGATCCACAGCAAGAAAATACTTTTATCCAGTACCTCGACGTGAATAGCTTGTACCCGTACGCGATGACTTTCCATCTCCCGACAGGTGGTTTTGAGTGGGTCGATCCTTCGAGGTGGAGCGAGATCGATTTTCTCAACATTCCTCACGATTCGGAAGTGGGTTACGTCTACGTGGTAGACTTGACATACCCCGAAGAACTGCACGCACTCACCAGGGATTTTCCCCTGGCACCCGAACACAGGTGTGTGAACGAGAACGAACTCTCCCCCCCTACCAGCGACACTTGAAAGACGCATTGGCGCTGAACGCTCCTCCCACAAAGAAACTCTTGCTGACGTGCTACGATAAAGAACGCTACGTCGTTCATTATGCATTGCTCGCACTGTATGTGAGGTTGGGCATGAAAATAAAGCGTGTTCACAGCATTCTTTCGTTCGGCCAAGACAATTTTTTGCGAGCCTTCGTGCACAGAAACGTCACGTTGGGGAATGCCGCCACCACGAAATTCGAACGACTTTTGTACAAAACCATGTCCAACAGTACGTTCGGTAAGTCGATACAAAATGTGAGACGCATGAAAAGGTACGCTATAGCCTACGACAAAGAAAGCGCGCTCCGAAAAGCTAGCTCCGTCAGCAGTCAGCATTTTCACATTCTGAGTGACAAGTGCATCTTATATGAGATGCAGAATAGGAGGGTCAAATGCACGCACCCCCTTTACGTGGGCTTTACCATTCTAGAGATATCCAAAATCCGAATGTACAGCTTCATCTACGAGTCTCTCTTTTCTCGCTTGACGTGTCCAGTGCAATTGATCTATAGCGATACGGACAGCATAATTTTTTCTCTCACGTGTGAAAGCCTGGAAGAACAGCTCATGAAGATTGAGAATGAGTTAGATCTGTCTTCCTATCCACCGGACCACCCGCTTTTCAACGACGAGCACGCGAACCAGATGGGGTACTTCAAAGACGAGACGGGAGGTGGTGTTATTCAGGAAGTCGTAGCCATCCGAGCGAAAATGTACAGCATTCTCTTGGCTGCGTCACACAAACAAATCGCGAGAGCGAACGGAGTTAAGAAAGACGTGGTGAGGAAACATTTATTGCACGAAGTGCACAGAGATTCTCTGTTCAATGAAAAGACAGTCTCTCAGAAGCAGTGCACCATCCAGAGTATAAAGCAAACAATGTACACCATTTCGAGACTCAAGAAGAGCTTGGTCCCCTACGACGACAAGCGCTATCTCGTGGATGCCGTACACTCCTTCCCTTATGGAAGCTGCGAATACGGTAAGCTGTCCTAGTGTTTTGACGCGTATAGGATTACGATAGTGCTCTCTCTTTGTGCAGCATCGGAAAACCCGGAAGAGAGCCCGAGAGCTTCGTCGTCAGGGATCGAGTAACCGCGGAACAAAGAGCTGCACGCGCATGTAATCGAGAATAAAAGTTGTAGTCGAGATATGCTTCTCTCTCTCTCTCTCTCGCAGACAGGAGAAGCAGGGGTCATCGTGGCAGTGCGGTAGCGGAATGGGTGCACGAAAAAAATGACCATACCGTCATCGTGCTGGTACAGCTTAGGACAAAAGTTTACGGAACAGCGGGATGTGACATTTCTCCACTTGAGCAGCACCCTAGCAGCAAACGGGAGCAGACACACATACTAATAGATGGAGAGAACAGCTGGTCACCTGTTTCTTATTCAAGCTATTCCTGGCAGATATGACGGGGCCGCTCCGATGTAGAAATACGCCACCGCCGTGTTCCGTAAACTTTTGTCCCAAGCTGTACCGTGACCCGCGCAATGACGACGCTGCGATGAAGATTCCCCTTTTCTGGCACGTCTGATCATCTCGTTCTGTTCGTTAGATCAGACAAGTCAGGGAGGGGGCAGGCATCTATCGTCCAACTCCTTTGTTTGTATTCAATACACATGTTTCAGCGAAAGAAAAGACAGAGTCTCGTCAACGTTATTCGGACTGTTTAATGCGTTGCATGTCAATAACTAAGCGGTATTTCAATAAATCAATGACAAAGTTGGCGATGTAAACTGCTTGCAAATGTCGCTGCTTCCGCAGGGCGTGCTTAATATGAGCGATGGCACGAGCGAGAAGGTCCACGATGTCTGCAGCGATGTAGTTGAATTCTGAGTTGGCCAGACTCACAAATTCGCTCATCAGTCCCAGGGGTCCGTCAGGAACCGTTATGCAGACGTTCTTGTAACGGGCGTAGATCCGACGCATCATCTCCTGCAGTGGCCCTGGCGAGATCTCTCCTATATTGCCAAAGCCTACCATGTCTATCACGTAGCGAAAAGCAGTGATGACGAGCTCGTTGCGGGGACTTTCGCTACTGAAACATTCCTTCTCCACTTCTTCCCAAGAAGCGTGGGTGCGGGAACAATTTTAGACTTGTTTAGCGGTGTCCAAGCCTGTTGACGCACGTTTACCATCGTGTGGCTAGTGGTTCCCGCCATGTGTTAGCCGTGTAGTGTTGTGACGCTGTGGTTAGGCCTTGTCGATTGCCTTAAGCCTTTTCCCCCGATGTGTAGTGTTTTCTCCGTGCTGTTTAGCAGTAGCGGTTAGGCCTTTTCCCCGCGCTCTGGCATGGTTAGACCTGTCGAGCAGTGTTGCCATTTTTATGTGTCGCTAGCACTTTCTTCTTCTCTGTGTTTCTCGTATAGTGCTACGATGCTGGCGCCATCTGGTGTGACGCCTTGGAACTAGCGTGCCTCCTGTCTCTGCAACCGTCGTGCTCCAGTCGCCCGCACCGGCGTGATTTCTTCAAGATGGCGTCGTTGATTTTCAAATAAATCATTTCCCACTGTCTGCTTCCTTTCTATCTAGTTTTTTATTCCCTACAACCCAAGATTTACACAGAAAATCCACGGCAAGTATTGCACTTTTTACTTTAAATTATTTTAAAATTACTTTAAAATTTTTTTAAAAATTTAAATTTTAAAAATTTTTAAATTGGGCAAAATCTGACTCAGTGCAATACTTGCCGGGGACTTTCTGTGTAAATCTTGGGTTGTTACATTACTACTACGGGGTACCAAGTTTTGTAACGACGTACCACGGTCGTCTTCCAGACTGATGTCCACCATCACAAACATTTCAATTGTCGTGACCAGAGCCGTAGCGAGGCGGGTTTGCACCCAGGGCAGGGCAAATCGGGCGCCTCCCCCCCCCCCCCCCTCTCGTTGCCGTCAGAAACCCTGTAAACAACGAAAAGAAAACGCTTAATTGCACTGCCGAGATCGTGAATTCAAATTCTATTCATCCCTGCTTTATGCTGTCCATCCAACCTGCCAGGGCCTGCCGTTCGGCGCCCTCTCTGGTGAGAGCGCCTGGGCCGGCTGCCCCTCTCGCACCCCCGTCGCTACGGCTCAGGGGCCGGATTCATAAACAGTTCGCACGACAAAAATTGTCGCAAGTCCGTCGTAAGACAACGTTGCGGTAAAGTGCGGATTCACGAAGCGCGGGCGTCGTAAGATCGTCATAAGTTACGGCGAAATCCTAAGAGAGCCCCCGAGCTGTCGTAAGTCAATCAACAGCAAACATGGCTGCCTACTTTGGCCGGTGTGGATTTCGAACAGTTGGAACCGCGACGAGGTTTGCGACGTGAGAGGGCTTGTTGGAAATGTGTGACCTTGTTTGACGTCTCCGAGAGCCACTTGCTACGCTATCATAGGATGTCAAGTGCTGGGATTCGTATAGCCTGTGCGACGTACGTGTTGGCTCCCTCCTTGAGGTGACCAACTGATCGGTGCCACGCTATTCGCGGGGACGTGCAGGTGATGGTTGCGTTTCGTTTTTATTCAAGTGGAAGCTTCCAGTTGGTGATTGGAGATTTGGCGGCCGTGAAACAAAGCAGTTGTTCCCGCATCGTCGTTGGTGTGACAAGTGCAGTGTGGACGCTCAAATGAAGTTCATTCGCACACCGAGTGAACTTCTAAAAAACACCCTGGGTAAATTATGTTTGGTCATGTCCAGGCAGTTGTCATGCAATGTAGCGTAAGCAAGGTCCTTCTCTATGAACATTCCGTATACGTGTGCATATTCTGAAATTGTGCAGGAGGAGTGCCCGGGGGATGGAATGTGTGGTTGTTTTAGAAAACACGTTTATGTCAGAATACGCTGAAGTCAACTAAATAAATGAAGATTCCACATTCTTATGTACGCAGTCTATTCACTGTTGCCATGGTTTAAGCTGCCACCTGGCAATGTGTTCACCCCATACTTATGCTGCTCTATATGGCAAGCATTCGCATTGCAGGACAAGCAGGCCTGCTAAATGTTTCTCAGTTTTCTTGTGAGTCTCCAAAACTTCCTCTGCCCCAGTGCGGCTGTCATCTTGACGCCTTCATGAAATGCCATGCACACACTAATCTGAGAAGACAGGCATATAATTATTGACTCAATTGACTGTACACTGTGAATGCACGTGACAAAGCATGAGGAGGTACAGTATGCTTGTGGTTCTGTGCGTGGTTCTACTCTGAATGCCCCTGCTCAAACATGAGTCCTTGCTTGACCATGAGGCGGATGCCTGAGGCTGCTGAGCAGGCTCTACATAGATATCATTCGCAGTCGCTTTTTCTGAAGGTAAGTACACATGGGAGAAAACGTAGCCCCTGAAAGAGGCGTCGTTGGAAATGGTCGATGGGATGTGCCTGGATTGGTGAGTTCTTGTGCTGAGTCAGAGCTGAGCACAGCATTCTCAGCGAATTAATTAACACAAGTTTGTGGTGAGGGTGTTTGGTGCACTCATCCCCCCTCACACACATACCAATATCGAAACTGCCAGGAATATCATGGACAGCAGTTCGGTCAATGGCCCCAACCACTCTTTCCTCCAGTATCGTCACCGGTACTAGCCGCGCTGCGGTCTACACTTGCTCCTGACGTTTGAAATTAATATACTTGTGAATGTTATGAAATTTCATAGCCGTCCTTTCCTTTCCTCTCTGTAATATCCACCCTAACAACTATTGTAATTCCCAATGAACCCTCCCATTGTGTTGTTCCTGCGAACGTCCACATCGTATACCTCTCTTTTGCTTGAACTTTTAAAGTCTGTCCACTTCTACTTCTGCAAAGTTCCGTGTAATTCCCGAAACCGCGAAGAGGGCTGCAGTGATGTGCCTAGGGACCTTTTGCTTGTCTTTAGCTCCTGCTGCTCCATCTCCACTGGCGTCGATAGCGTTTTTGTTTGTTTTGTACCATTCCACGAGGGTCTCTATCTCGCTCTCCGTAAAATTCGGCCGGTGGACACGCTTTGAGGCCCGATAAGTGACTTCTATATCAACTTCAGAACACACTTCTGAAAGTACCGAGCGATTTTGTTGACAAACACCGTGGCATGTGGCATAGGATACAACGGGCCCCATTGGTTGAGCTGACGTCGTTGCTATAACAATAACATAACCTCGGGCCCAATCGCTCATTAATCCCACGGTCACATTTCAGGAAGCACGTCAGCTGCTCTTTCTTGCTCGTTCTGCCCATCGTGAAACTCCCTCTCCTTTACGATCCTTTCGTGAATACTGAACCCCGCGATTTGCGACGATGTCTTACGACGGTTGTAGACTACGACATCGTAGCGAATCTTACGAACTTGTTTGCGAATCCGACCCCTGGTCGTGACGCTGCCCCTTTTTTATTTTTGAATAACCCTCGATGATGGTGTTGAGTGAGATAAGAATATTACACACACACACACACACATACAAAGGAAGCGCAAATGGACACTTTATCAATTATTACGTATTTACGGAACTACGTCCATTAAAAACGTGCAAATGACCGTGGTGGTTAGAATTAATTTTTGCCGGCTTACTATTTCATATTGGACAAGTTTCCGTACTACCTTCACCTTACATTATGACCTCATCTAGCCAAGTGTGTTTCAATGTTGGCTGGTGTGGACAAGGAACGTCGCTTGCGCGAAGAAGAAGAATGTGATCAGTGACTGAGGTGGAAGAAGAAGAAGAAGTCACCAGAAACGACGACGTTTATTTGCGCCCGTTCAGATTCTACTGATTTTGCGGTTCCCGTGTCCTGCACCGTCAACATGAGCGAGGACGCGTTATCAGTCGGGTACCTGACCGCCGATGAATTCTTAGAGAGCATCGGGGTCAGGCCGCTATCGCCTGACCCATACTACGACAGCATAACAGCAGGCCTCCAAGATATGAACAACCTTCGCCTTGGACGCCCCGACGTTGTGAGGCATATGTCAATAGAACAACTCTTCGGAACGGCGACGCAGACCAAAGAACATACCACCAGCAGGTTGCCATCACTGACGAAGATCTGTAACGGTCGCTACAACGTTCTCCTAGCCGTTGTCTTCGTAGCAGCGTTTACCTTTGGATCCGTTGTTTATTTCAGTGACGGCTCCAACGTAGCAAACTATAGTCTTGCGCTACAACGCCAAAGGCCTGCACCGGCAGACAACAACACCATCGCTGACACGCCGGATTTACAAGACGACACTACGTTGGGACTAGACGCGGCCAATACGGAACAACAGTACACAAGAACTACTAATTATTCGACAGTAAGATACAAAGACGACTGGAATGCTGAACAACTACAGTCAACGAAACGTCATCGTAGAAGGAACATAAGATCAACGACCACAACGCTAACCAAGGAGAAGGGCATTACCGAACAGTCCACCTCAAGTACCTCTGCAGACGGTGAGAAGACATATGACTACATGTCACGATACAAGACAACTCCCAGCATTTCTCCAAACACGCAGCGGACGCCACGTTCGAAACTTGATACGACGTACAGAAAATATTCATCGACTTTTGTAACGAAGTATGTAAGCAAGAAAGGGCATACCAGGACATTCTCAAGCGGTGCGTAACCCCATGCTATGACTACGACTACGCCTTCGACTGACGCTACGACTTCGACCGCTTGGAATTTTCTTTAATCTTGGACGTGGATAACCCGCTAATTGAAAAACGGAATAAAATGCCTCAAAAACACTTTCCTTGTGAGGTTATAGTTCATTGACCACTTCCTTCAGGCTGATAAGTATCTCCATTCTGATGGCTACCATTCAGGTTTTGCGTCCTGTGGCCATTTCATTGACCGACCAAGATCGCCCTTGCGTCGTACTGAGCATTTCCTTTCCTTGCCCTTCTAAATTTCATTTCGTTCCTACCATAGCTTGGCGTTTCGGGCCTTTGAAACTCACGATCACAATCATCTGATAAAGCGTGAGTTTTGCCCCTGCTATACGCACTCACGCCGAGGTCGAGATGGCATATCGGTGATCTCAATCATGTCGGATGTTAGCGCTCTCGGGCGAGAGCGCTATGCACTCAAAGTCGAGTGCAGCTCAATGTACCCAGCAGCACAATGTACTCAAAGTCGAGTGCAGTAGGGGTGGACGGGTAGGTGGAAGGCCTTGAAAAGACTCGTGAAGCTAAAGAACATTGATAAGACACCGCCCACCCCTATTGCACTCGACTTTCAGTACATTGTGTTGCTTGGGGATATGCGCCATGTCGACCTTCACGTGAGTTCGTCGTAGCAGGGCCCGAACTCGCACCTTATCAGATGATTGTGATCGTGATGACCGTGTATTCACACGAGCGCCTTTTCTGACTGCGCAGCGACTGAAGGAGGAGGAGGAGGTATCAACATAATCATTTGGTCGCGGGCGGAGCTTATCGCGCAGCAGAATCTATGAAGCGCGCACGTTTTTATTGTATTTTTGGCGAGATATCCAAGAGCCTTGTGCAACATCACTGCTCTGATGGGGTAACTTCGCCAATAATCCTGGCGGTTACACTCTTAAAAATGAACTTCACCGCATAGCACGCTCCTAGCCAACCATAATCTCGAATGATATCGTTATCTGCCCTGATTTGTTGAAAACGGGAGGCGTACGCCTTTTTTGTGACAATTATGAACAGCATAAGTGTCACAAAAAGGCGTACGCCTCCCGTTTTGAACAAATCAGTGTAGATAACGATATCATTCGAGATTATGGTTGGCTAGGAGCGTGCTATGCGGTGAAGTTCATTTTTAAGAGTGTACCGTGGTACAGGGAGCTTCCCTATGAAGACTTCTGAGGGATGCTCGCATGTTTTCTGTGGTGGTTTTCACAAATCCCAGAGCAAGAGGGTTAGCACGCCTCTCCCTCTCCTGTGCCACCATCATCTCTTCCCTCCCTCTTTCACCCTCCCCCTTCTCCCTCCCCTGGGTGCACCGAGCCGCCACTTCAGAGCAGGCTGACCGCACCTTCCCCCTACATCACCTCCCCCCCCCCCCCATCACTGCGCTCAGCAGCTCCGTCCGTCAGAAAGAACCACACGGATAGTTTGTTCGCGCGGCACAGAATCTGACGACTGACGCGCAGAAGGAAGACAGGGCGAAAAAGAAAAGCCACCCTCTGTTGCCAATGTTACAAGCTCTATTATTTTTGATCTAATACACCAGGTACACTCTTAAAAATGAACTTCAACGCATAGCACGCTCCTAGCCAACCATAATCTCAAATGATATCGTTATCTGCCTTGATTTGTTGAAATCGGGAGGCGTACGCCTTTTTTGTGACACTTGTGTCATAATTGTCACAAAAAAGGCGTACGCCTCCCGTTTTCAACAAATCAGGGCAGATAACGATATCATTTGAGATTATGGTTGGCTAGGAGCGTGCCATGCGGTGAAGTTCATTTTTAAGAGTGTAGAGCAACACCCGATCTTGTGGAAGCATGCCGATGAGCAAAACCGAAATGTACCTAGGAAACATGCGATGTAGGAAAAGACCACTCTTGAAATGGAAAAGAGACACCCGGATGTCGAAGGAACGGTAGATGTGTACATTAAAACACTTCTTGGGTCCGCATATTCACAGCGCAGTCGTTGTATCAGTTGCTGTTAATTAATAATAACGAGTTGGCAGCATTCGCGTTCCAATCCAAAAGGTATCGGCTCAGGACACTAGCAGTTTCGTTTAAAAACGAGAAATGTGTGAGCAGTATGCCGCACGCCTGGTAGGACAAAGGGGGCCAAAATTTATTCCCCAAGCCGGCCACTCAGGGGTCACGCATATTCATAGTTGTCTGGCATCATAAATTAACCATGTAATGGTATAATATTTTAGGACGGTCATTACACAAGCCTACATGGTAGCACCCCGGGGTCATCATCACGTCGTGAAGTGCATTCGCGGGTGCCACTGTGTGCATACATTGTGTTCTGACAAGCATCAACGAGAACGATCAGTTGTAATAAAGGGAGCCAATTTTCCGCGGTTTCACTATTCTTACGTGTTTCCCATTCATCGCGGCCACACAGTTTAGGAACTGCCACAGCGCTTTAGAGTAACGTGCTTTGCCCCTGGATAAAGCTATAGTGCTGAAAATGCAACACTTACGTGATAGCGTCTCGCTTTGTCATGACATATTTCATAATTATTCACTAGGGGAGCTTCCTATAAAACGCGACATGCAAAAAGTGCCAATTCGTGAATTTCGTTTTGTTCCATAATTTTATATGTATGTATGGGACGGTAACGTACCCCCACCAAAAAAAAAAGAAAAAAAAAGGAAAGAAACAGGAAAGATCATAAGAGCTGTTTGAGTGGGTTTGAACTCTGCCTCGCTATGCCACCAGTATACGCGATGAACGTTTTACTGGGAATGAGTAGTAGATACAAAAATTGGGTAGCACCCCAATTCGTCCAAATGTTTGTTTCGTCCAAGTACTCAGCACGTCCGAAAATAATTGGACATAGTGGGCATTGGACGAACTGAACCAAAGGGGGGAAAACTTGACCAACCCGTCCAAATAACCGTACCGTCCAAACGCTTGTTTCGTCTGAAAAGGGAGGGGGATCTCCGAATGGGTAGCACCCCGATTCGTCCAAATGTTTATTTCGTCCAAGTATTCACAACGTCCAAGTGCTCAGCACGTCCGAAAAAAATTGGACATAGTGGGCATTGGACGAAATGAACCAAAGGGGGGGAAACTTGCCCAACCCGTCCAAATAACCGTACCGTCCAAACGCTTGTTTCGTCCGAAAAGGGAGGGGGATCTCCGAATGCGAGTGAACAATTGCTTCGTTTACGATTGAAGGTAGGATTTAAACATTCACACCAAAAGATGCCATGCCATACACCAAGTAAAACGAAAAACAAATGCTCAGCCTGCTCTGTTTATTTATTTTTGTTTCTTTTTTTTTTCATTCCAACAATTGACTTATTAGTTGAAGGTAAGATTTAAACATTCCCACTTAAAGATGTTATACACCGAGTAAAACGAGAAACAAATGCTCAGTCTGCTCTGTTTAGTTGTTCTTTTTTTCTTTTTTTCATTTGAACAACTAACTTATTAGTTAGCACGGCCCAGCAAGTGGGACATGCGCTGCAGGTATGCCTTGATGACATGAGCAAACTGCTCTGTTACGTCTGTGAAGGGTGCTTCGATCGTTTCCCAGCATCATTTCCCCTGAGCTGTATTTTCCGTGCGCCCATGAGAAGGAAGAGCGAGCCTCTTGTATCGTCTGCTGCTTGGCGAAGCCCCGTTCAACAGCAGCCGAATGCGTACCTGCAAATGGCGGTAAGAGGCATGAATACAAAGAGAGCAAGCGAGGAAGTATATATGCTATATTCTATTAATTATCATGATGGTGTTCCCTGATTATGCGAATTTGTTGCTTACCTGGTTGTGCTTACACTGTGTACGGTTGACTCAAATTCGACGAGGAACTTCGAAAACGTCATGTGGGGTTGGCTCTTGAATTTCATGCGCAGCGAATTAGGCCACCCTTCGGCGTGATTGATTGCGCGGAGATCGTCCTCATCCGCAAACTAATTCCAGAGATGAACGTTGGTAAACCACTGCCGCTCGAAGTAGTCTACGTAAAGGCAAAGGGCCGCAAGTTTCCTTTCAGATCCCTAGATGTTTTCAAGAAAGATCACTGACATTGGGAAACGCGGTACGTAGCGAGAACACAGTTATAGAAAACAACACATCGTTAACTGGACGGTCACTGTAGGTCAGCGGTCCTGTGAACGGGTTTGTGTTTTCTGTGATTTCCCGTTTGATCGATAATCCATTTGCTTTCATGAATACAGTCACCTGCCATTCACCCAGTGTCAAAATGGCCTGTGCTTTCATGACTGCAGCCAGGCAGTCGCCTGCCGAAAGGAGCAGAGCCTTTGGGAATTCCCCCATTTGGACGAAACGGGCTATTGGACGGTACGGGTATTGGACGCGCTGGGCAAGTTTCTCCTCGCCTGTTCATTTCGTCCAAGTGTCCAGTACGTCCGATTTTTTTCGGACGAATTAAATATTTGGACGTTGTGAGTACTTGGACGAAATAAACGTTTGGACGAAATGGGGCTTAACCCTGTCCAACGCCTAAGACAATGGGGCCAATGAAACGCAGGAATTGGAAGCTACTAAAGCTAGCCAAGCTAGCCGAAAAAAAAAGCAAGACGGATGGAGGATAGAGGATGGAGGGTGGAGATGCGTTGAGGGTGCATGAGTTCGTCGGGGAGAGCAAAGTATTAGATGGGCCGTTGAGCAAGACCTCCGTTCTGCAGAAAGAGGACAAGGTTTCTTGCTTTAGCGGAACGTGCGGCAGAAAAACCACCACACACACACACAAAAGGTGTACGCCCCAGTCTGTCCTCCAATCAGAAGTGAGAGCTCTATCATTCACGGCAATGATTGGCGCAGAACCTGCTAGGCGGTGAAGCTGTTTCTACTGTGTTCGAAAGGTGCGACCTTTACGCCACAGCCATCTCTGCTTTACACCAAACTCAATAACCGTCAGACTGCTGCGGAGTCACGGTAAAAAACGACGACGCTCAGCTTTCACAGTACTCTCTTCTACACTCTTTCCCGCTCACTCTTACTTACGAACGTTTTATGCATTTAGAGGCATGTTTAAGCGCACATAATTCGAACGAACCTGAAGCCATTCTACAGAAGCACGAGCCCCTCCTCCAAAGCAGTGACCGACTTAGCAATATATTCACAAATCCCATACAGGTGACATACCGACGCGCAAAAAACCTGGCAGACTCCTTGGTCAATGCCAAAATCAGCAAAACAAGCACCCCGTACACGGAAACACGACCCTGAAACCTCCAGCGCTGCAAAACATGCAAGCACGTTCAACACGCTAACTCTATCAAAATTACACCCACCCCGTTAACCACGCATTCACATGCACAAGCTCCAATGTCATATACTGCATTGAATGCGGCGACTGCTCTATGCAATACATTGGTGAAACCGGCCAACAAGTGAACAACCGTCTTACCGGACACAGAACCGACACGTCCAACAAACTCCCCAAAGCAGTCGCCGAACACTTTAACGTTCCTGGTCACAATTTTGACAACATTAAACTATATATTCTAGAAACCGGGTTTAGATCCACACGTGACAGACGTGATAGGGAGTCTTATCTCATATACAAGTTCAACGCTCTTCACCCGTCCGGTATCAACAAATCACAAGGCACCCTAGAAACACTTCACAAATAAAATATGCTTTTCCCTTCTACCTCCATTATCATCTGTTATGTTCTGCATGGCCACTGCTTTCTACTTTCTTTATTGCATGCCACAACTTTGCATTACAAATATTTAAAAAACAAACAAAAACCCTTTGCTGGTTCTGGAATTTTCCCCACGTAACCACTAACCTCCTTATATTTCGCTATGCTTGCCAATTCTTGCCTGTTGTCCCGTTTCGTCCACGTGTTCGTGAACCTTCCATTTTTCTGTAACCGGTCTGTAGCCTAGATCACTACGTTCACATAATCCCCTCCACACTCTAACAAAGCAGCCATTCACTCCGGCCGTAAAAGCCCGTACGGAACCTTTCTTCCCTCCGGGCTGTTGACCCACAATTTAAATACCATGCCAATGATGAGGACGGTGCCCAGAAGAAGAACAGTCTCTGTTCGAAATATCGGCGGCTTCTGTCCTGAGGCAACTCCCTTCCTGTTGCAGACGGGTTACGGAAAGACTGGCTAGTATACTGTCCCGCACATTGGCTTCTATACTCTCCTTCTGCGCTTTGCTATGCGGAGCAGAATGTATTTAAAAGTGGCCGCATCGATTCTCAAAACCTTGCGGTAGACAAATGGGTCCTCGTGTCGTAGCTGCCGTAGAAGGCCATTTTGCAGACCGTACTCTTTCCTCAGCACCCATTCATTTGTCTATAGCTTCTTTAACCGCTTCTTTTCGTGGCAGCATTCACTATCGTCAATGAGAAAAGCAAGAGCCACCAATTTTCGCTTTCTTTCGTCCATTCTGTACCAAGCGCCGTGCACATAAAATTAATGATGCAACGTTCAGCCGGCTTCCCCAACATCTGCGCTGACAGCACATTGGAACACTATCTGTGTAGGCATTCCAAAAGGGCGTAGCCTCAGCGCCTTATCATTTACCCCTGACTCGGCGCCTGACAGTCTGGGAAGAAATCCGTTGCTGCTCATGTGACTGATTATCGTGAAGTGATCAGATCAGCATCGGGGAGCGATCCTATATTTTGCTCACGTGACCAAGATCAGTCCAGACCGAGAAATGATCAGAGCAGCATCGGGGAGCGATCCTATGTTATTGTTTACATGACCAGAAGGAGACCGGAGCGGGAAATCATCAAGGCACCGTAGGGGGACTACCTTATCTTCTCTTATGTTCTACCTCCACCGTTCTCACACCGCTTGGAACCAGTAGGGCACTATCGCCCGTTCAGGAGCCGAAGCCCCCATTGCGTTCCCATACTTTTCTCGAGGGTTTGTGCTGTCTGAGTCTACACTCTCACAAAGAAACCGGATACTAAGGGTAAAAAATCGTCAAATTTTTGACACATATTCTAAGGGTCAACACCTTACGCATAAGAGTATGACGGATAGTAAGCGTAAAAAATCGTCAAATTTTTGACCCCTATTTTAAGCGGTATTCGATGCCGGTTATTCTATGTGCTGTTTGGCTACCCTTGTGATACTGCTTACTGCACCTAAAAATACCACACGGTATGCGTCAAACCTGAGCACCGTAGACGTCACGTGACCATTGAGCCATTGAGCATTGAGCATTGAATCCTAAGTTGTGAAGATTCTAAGATTTGCCTTCGAGGAGATAAGAAATCGAAAATTTGCCTCATTTGTAAAATATGGTATGTTTTGGGAACCTCACAACTCGTCCCCAGTTGTGATACCCGAAAGTAATCTACATCATTGTGTTCGTCTCGAAATGCGCTTTCTTCGCATAACGAGTACGTCGTATTGTGAATTGGGGCAACGCCCCCAATAGAATTTTTGTGCGGGATATCTACGGAAAATGCAGAAATTCGACACCGCGCATCCCATATATTCCTACTCGTAACATCGTTCATTTTGTTCGCAAGCGTTCATCATGACTATTCTTAGTTGTCGTACCCCAGACTAAATGGCAATAGTTTAGGTGAGACATGAACAGTGAACGGTATAGAAGTAGCTTAATTCGAAAAGGAAACATCTGTCTATGCCAAGCGGTCATGCCTAATATTTTGCACAGTTTATTCTGAACGTATTCAATGCGAACGTAGCGTGTCTCTCGTGTTTGTCCTCGTTCCTGTTTCGATGCATCGAAGGATCACGTATCAACCTGCCCATCTAGTAACGAACGTATTCAATGTGTTCATCCCATAGCAACTGTTCGTTAAAGATGACACTCAAACATTTGATGCATTTTACAATATCAACAGGACTATTAAGATATACTATCCCTTTATTTAGACTAACGCTCCTGTTTTTGGTCGAAATATGATTGCTTCAGTTTTACTACTATTAATGCGTGAAGAGTTTAAATTAACCCATTTTTCCAAGTTGCAAAGCATCTCGTTAGCAGTAGTGGCTATTACATCATTATCAGAGCCGCTGGAAAACACGCTTGCATCGTCCGCATACGAAATAAATTCACAATTGACATCAATGTTAATTATGTCATTTAGTTATCGGGTATCAGATCAGGGTATCTCAACTGGGAGCAGAGTTGTGAGGTTCCCAAAACGTACCATATTTTAAAAATTAGGCAAATTTGCGATTTTTTATCTCCTCAAAGGCAAACCTTAGGATCTTCACAACTTACAATGCAATGCTACCCACCCCAGACAATATGTAAAAAAAAGTATTAAATAGTTATGAAGATACGTGGCGTCAAACTGCGTAGGAAACGCAATGGTCGAAATGTCCACATCAGAATGATCATTCATTAAAATAGAACCACCGATTATTTTTAGTTACTTTCAGTGCCAAAATATGCCTCCTAAGGACAAGCTTTTAATATATGTTTGAAAGGAAAAAAAAATCACCACCGTGCATGATCCGGCGTGAAATCACCGTATAATAACTGAAATATACAGGGTGTTCAAAATTAAGCTTTCACTAGCACTTTAGAAATAGGCGAACAAAAGAAAACTGGCTCCTATTTTTCTGTTCCTTGTGTAAGAAATAGGTGCTACATAATAAGCAGCAGCTGTTTTTTTACACAAGTAGCGTAAAGTTATCATCCAGTTTCCTGTTATCGCTGTGATTGTGTAGCGCTCGTGAAAGCTTAATTTTGAACACCCTGTATAGTTCAGTGTATTGCAGACGTTGCATTTATCCAGCAACGCATCATTACTCATGAAGCAGTCACAACTTACAAGTCATCTTTACAGGTGAGTTGTACTGGTTGTACATGCGTGAGGGAGTAGAGTCTTGTGTACTTCTTCCCAGAATGTGTCGCAGAGTAGAAATTTTAGGAGCACCACCTAATGCAGCTGAGGGTGCATGCGTGGTATTATGCAGTCCAGCATGGCTACGAAGAGCGTGTCGTGTCCTGTTCCTTGGGATGCTGGACATAGAAGTTTATTGTCATGAGCGCAAAATAATGTGCTTGCTGATATTGTCAAATAGCTACGATGTCCGTTCAACAGTAGATTCCAAAGATATGGTATTGCATTTCGATGAGAAAGCTAATCTCGAAAATGTGCTAACGTCATAATATGTGATGCAGATAAGGTCTTCTTCGCCAGACCTGGGTCATCTCCAGAGACCTCCCACATGAAATGGTCACAGACTGGCAAACATAGCATTCTGAAATCTTTCTCATCCTTTAAGTAGCATTCAACTGAATTTTGTTAGACCTGTAAATCATTTTATCATGTCATTGATGTGATCTGTGGTACTGTCAAATGGGTGCTCGTGTCTGTGCAGCAGTACATATCGCGGAACTGATACTGTTTCTAGCGTTTAAATGGGAAAGCTAATCTCGTAAATATGGTAACGCCGAAATAAATCATCCTGAAGTGGTGCTCTTTGCCAGACCTGAGTCCATCCCCGCAGAGGCCGCTTACATCAAATAGTCATAAACGTAACATGGACTTCAAAAACCGCTTACTACTACTGGAAACACTCTAGTCCTTTAAGATAACAGTTAACTGGATAACGTTAGACGCGTAACTCATTTCAGCTGTCTAAGAAGTGGCGTTCCACACGTGTTTTGCAGCACCACCACAACCACCACCTGCACCATGTTATCGAAAATCGTGACCATCAGAAAATAAAATTTGCTTCATGTCAACACATCATGCTGCCGTATAATCAGCAATAATCATCCGAACTCCTATTACAAGAACGGATTGAGGAATCATTAACAAAGATGCTTCAACGGGGAGAAACGCACATCCGAGAAAAACGTGAACAAAAAGAGTCTCACCTGGTGGACAATGGGCGTACGCATACGAATTTGTAGCGCGGAGATAGCGTGGAGAATCACAACTGTTCAAGCAGCGTCGTCCACGTGCCTTGCCCACATATCGTGCGACGTTATCTCGTTCGATGCCATCTCTTAATGTGATAAGTTTGACACAAATGAAATATGAGATTTTAAAAACTACAGACACCCAGCGCAAAATGTGACAACTTACATTTGTTAGACCGTGCATGATGTGAGACCGTGAGACGCCAGAAGCCAGAGTGACCGTTAACGAAGCGAAGGAAAAGACGCTTTGCACACGGAACCATGCACGTGTTCTCAGAAGGCAGGGCCCGTATAACAATTGAAAAACAATATGCGTCAATCTAGGCGTAAAGAGCTAATACTCCAACGCAGAGCCTCAATTTATCCGTCAAGACGAAATCGTATGCGTCAGGATATAGGAGTAAATCATGCCCTCCGTCCCATTTACGCATAAAACTCCGCCCTTTACGCTTACAGCGAGCGCGTTTACGGGTACTAGGAATAAAACAGAGCTTGACGGATACGGCGTCTGCGATTTTGTCGAACTTTACGCTTAGTAAGGGTAAGATTGGACGTAAGCGTAAATTTATCCGTTTCGTTTCTGAGAGTGTAGACGCACATTTCGCGCGCGCTTCTTTGCGAAAATTAAGCAGGCGGGGCTAAGGCGTAATCACTACTTTTTTTTTTCGATTATTTCTGTTGCGATACTGTGCATATTTTTTGTTGGGTCTGCGGTTATCCGTCTAGGACTTTATATTTCTGTAACAGAAAAAAAAAAAAAACGAAAAGTGAAGTTCGATTGGCAATTTTCAAAGCTCAATAAAAAAAACACAAAAAATAATTTCCCGCAAATAAAACTTGTCCAAAGGCATCCTCAATGGTGGCAAATGTCTCCAGAAGGTGATTGCCGGAAGTCCCACAGTCCTCCGGCGAGTACGTCGTCAGTCATAATTTTTTATCACTTCAGGTGAAACACCCTGTATGTGTGCAATAGAGAGTGTGTGCAATGGAGAGGCTACAGTGTCGACTGGTACGCCGCCGCCCAGTGTTCGGATTGCTTCGCAACGCGTCAATCGAGTAGCATAAACTTTCTTGACGCTGCGCTGCTGCTTGTTCGGCTAGCACGTTTTTGTCTTCTGCTACGTATGTGGAACCGTGGTTGTGGTGGTGATGAAACTACTCGCCGGTAGTTGGCCACGCTCAGAGCTAGATCTGCTTGCACTGGCACAGGGTTGAGGCAATGACCGGGATCCCATGGTTGACGGAGGCATGTCGGCATGTGCCAGTAGAGGGTGAGAGGGAGAATCGTGACTTCGCCCGTTTTTCTGCGTCGGGTATTCACAGAGACACTTTTTTTTCGTAGTCGTAGAGCTTCATTGTGCTGTGTTTTAAATCGCGGCTTCGAAATATACGTATTGCAAATGTGTAATAATTAGACCGCGAATTTTCATATAAATGCATAGCTTTTCTCTCTCGATATAGTGCCGTGTCCGCACGATAAGATCACTTTTCCTTTTAGTTTGGGACCGGTTAAGGTGGTTATATCAATAATGGTACCGTGATGTTACACGTAAGGTTTGTCTGTGTGGGAACATGTTGCATATGCAGCAGTGTAGGAGTGCCGATAATTTGAACCACCTGGGGTTCTTTTGACGTGCGCCGGAAATCTCCGACACGCGGTGCTGGAAGCAATATTTACCTCCCCCACATTGCTACGCATTGCATTGTACGTTATGGCATGTCCCACATGACACATGATGAGATGGGGCTTAGGCCACATGAAAATGCGCGCATAGTGCATACTTTGGGATATTTCCTTTTGCTCCAAATACCTTTGCTCTCTCTCTCTCTCCGTCTCTCTGTTTCAGATGACCAGGTGCCAAGGCTTTCTGTTTTTTTTGTTTTTTTTTCATGGAAGGTTTAGCTGGCTTCGGGAGTGCTTTAGGTTCTCCTTCACGAGAATTTCGTTCACAGTATAAACTGAACCCGAACAAAAAAAAAAAAAAAAATGGCGGTTCCGATTTTTGTTTTGAGTGCCCCTTGCTTCAATCGCTCTTGTTCGCATGGAGTACCTACATTACCTGTGCACGGTAGCACAGCGCGTTTATGGTGACATTGCACAAGCTAAGATTCTTCACCACGTTCCCCTTATGGTTTCCACACCGTATCGCTGTGTCACTCTTATGCACTGTGGTGCCGTGACGTAGCGACCCTACCCAAAACGCGCTCGGTGGTACTCTGTCCCTCGTACTCCGGTACCTCTACGAAACGGTCTTTCAGAGCCACCAACAAGCCCCGGCGACGTTTCCAAGGTTGGTTATCCGACCTCCCTTTCCTCCATACGTCACGGAGCAGGAGCAGTACTTACGCGCTACAACCTACAAGATGGAGCCCTAGGGTTCATCAAGATCGTCACGCTCCGGAAAAGGAGTGACACCGTTTAGTAAAAAGGGGCACGCTCCCTGCGCTCTGGAGCCCTCCATTGACTGCGTTGAGTGAAGACTGCTCCAAACACATATTTTCAAGTGTGGAAATAAATGCAACAAAGAGAAGTAAGAGCAAGAAGCCTTGCTGACTTCCTGACTTCACACCGCCATATTGAAAGTGAATTTCGAGCTATGGTTTTTGCTCTTGGGATTGCCTCTTCCTTTGGAAAGGTTCTGATTCCGTCGGACTCCCTGTCTGTCATTTCAACAATGACCTCTACCACTAGCGTGTTCTTATCTGTTTTGCTCCGCCACATATAACTGACATTGTTCTTACGTGGATCCCCGGTCATCGTGGACTGCTACCTAAGGACATGGCTGAGAGCGTGGCGAAAATGTCTTTGTCGGGCGAGATTCTAGGTGTTTTGGCGATCGTTTGCGGATGTTGTGCGTTCCAGATACAAACGCATTCTTGCCCTCTTCAGTACTCTTACCCCCACCTCTGATATGAACATCTGGCTTTTAAGTGGCAGCGGAAGTGCTGCACCTCCAGCCAGCATGAAGTCTACCTATCACGCACTAGATGCCTAGTGCTACCTTCATCTGCACAGCTTAGGAGTGCATTTATCCCCAGCGTGCACACACTGCGGGCAGGACGAAATAGTAGAGCACCTCTTGCTCCTGTGTCCCCGTTATCACCGCCTTCGTCGGACCTACATATATACACGCCTCTAACACGGCTGGGAGCTACTCTGTCGTTACCGGCAGTACTACCATAATGGGAGGGGGTGTAACTCTGTTGCCGCTGGCACTCTGTATTTTATGTATCAATCACTTCGTTTTTAGCTTTTTCCAAAGAGCACAAGTGAGCGCTTTCCTATACGCTTAGAACCCTAGTGTTTTTGTATGTCACGAGACCTGGTTCACCATACCCTGACCAATCTCCGTTTGCAGATCAAGGTCAATGGAGAGGAAGAAAAAGAAGGAGAAGATGATGACGATGATAATGTTCGAATCTTTGGATGTCGTACGATGCACACTTCTGAAAAGCGCATAGTATTTTCCAGTGCGGGCAGCCAATGTTCATGGCTTGTTGACCACGTAGCCTATTGGACTGTGCTCACCGCCTTTGCAACGTTAGTAATGGGAGCGTTCGCCCTCATTGCTATCCCGTTCCTTCCGAGTCGGCTCGACGTCTTCCCGTTCAGCGTTGGACAAGAAATCCCGGATGAAGTACAAGATAGCGATGTGATCGCATCCTCTCCGATGCCAGCATCAGGTCAAGGCTGCAGAACGCAGGCTTGCAGTCGCGAAGCCCGATCTCTTCTAAACTCATTGAACAGCTCTTTCGACCCGTGCGACGACTTCTACCTGTATGTCTGTTCTAACTGGAGAAATCGCCACAGTGCATATTCTGAAGAAGCAAAGACTTCTGTCGATGACGTTCTCTTGTTCCAATACAGCGATCTGGTTGGGAACATCCTCCACAATTCACACTCAGCAATGCCAGCGGCCAAGCTAGTGTTCGATACCTGTATTCACCCGCCTAAGTCTCTGTTCCCAGCTATGAGAGACAACCTTCTGTACCTGATGCGTGTGCAGAACTGGCCGTACCTCCGCACGCACCTGTCAAAGATATCGCAAGAGGACGTATCGGCCAGAATCGGTGCGTTGTATCGTTACCTGGGCCTGGACAGTCTCTTCCACTTTTCCGTACTCGAGGGTACATCAAATTCCGTGCCTGTCATCGGCGAGCCCGACCTCCTCATCGGCAACTTTCAAGGGCCACTCAGGTCGTACGAATTTCTCACGACCGCATTTACTTCGGTGATGAATTGGATGAATAAGTTCGCTGACACAGACGTCGCTTTGTTCGAAGTCGAACTTGCGAGGAGGAAGGTCCTCGCTAGTCATTTGAACGAATGCGTTTTGAAGCGGTGCAAAAGACAGATGGCGACGGATCTTCCCGCCAATAAACTAGTCGTTTGGAAAACGATCTTGGAACGAGCGTTTGATGAACAAGTCATGCTCAAGTCCAACGGAGAGGTGAGAGTGGCTAGCCTAGATTACCTACTAAGTTTCAACGATACTCCGACGCTGCCGAGGAAGTCCGACATTTTAAACTACATCGTATTTCGTGTCGTGATGGCTCTGTCACCTTTAATACATAACAACACGCTGCGTCGGGAGCTAGCATCGTTGGCGTACGCCGCACACCCGCCGTTTGCTCCCTACCAGCCAGACGTTCACTACTGCGTTCGGTTCCTGGATAGGTTTGAACCGTACGTGCCAATGTTGCTCGCTTACGACGAGAGCGTGCTTTTAGTCGGCTACGATACCCTTCAGGGACTCCTACTGAACGACCTGAAGAACGCGTTCAACGAATTTCTTTCGAGCGAGATTACCTTTTCTGGTACTTTCAAGAACGGCTTGCTCGAAAGACTGGCGAAGATAAGTTGGGAACCTGTGGTGCCGCAGGCGCTCTTCAGCAAGGAGTTTCGCAAGAGATACGTCGATAAGATGTACACTGGCAGTCCTGTTCGTCCCCTCAATGATTTTTATTTCTCCTGGCTTCAAGAAGCTGTCAGAAAGAAACACGGAACGAGAACTGGTCGGCACCCTATCACTGGCTGGAAGGGAGGGTTCCTGCGAGCTTTCCCGTCTCTGGAACCACCATTCCGACAGATGGAAATACCTCTTCCTGTTTTTGACTTCAGGCTGCCAAATGACGAATCCGTCCGACGCTTGCACGTGCCTCGCGTGGCTACTCGCATCTACCGAACCCTCTACCAGTTTGTTTACACGTGGGCGTACAACTTCTACCACAAAACGGCTGACTCAGACCCTGTCTCCACTCTAGAGAACGCAAGAGGCTGTCTGCGACTGGACTACGCGTTCCTGACGTCGCCCTTTTCTCAACTGACCCTAAATGCGGAAGCTACATCCCTGATGGACCTATTCGATTACCTGGCAATTCGGCCCGCTTTCGGGGCCTTCATGCAGTTGTCCCTGAATGGAAGTTTCTGGATTCACGAGGCGCCACTATTCAGCGCAGAGAAGTTGTTCTTCATTTACTACGCCCTGGGATACTGCGAATACAATAATCCGATGTACTTAGACAAGTCTATGAGGCAATCTCACGAGAGCCCCGCTTGGTATAAGGTGAATGGACCACTCCGGCATTTCGATGGCTTCGCGAAAGCTTTTAACTGTACCAAAGGAACGTTCATGAATCCGCTTCACAAGTGTTTGTAGTGCCTTTCTTCATAAATTTGTTTCCGTATGCGGCAAATGGGCTGAGAACCATACTGGATATTACGATATTTATGGTTAAAATACGAGTAGTAAACAGATAATTTGTACTGTTGCGTTGTTTCGAATAGTGTACGAGAGCTGACAGTGTACGGGTTGCCTTATTATCCCGACCCAGTTTGTACAACTGTGTACCACAACTTTGTACAACAGAGGGATATGTACAACGGTACATATCCCTCAGTAGAGTTGAGATCGAAGCTGATGCACTTGTCCATAGCATTTCGAAGAGTCAGCAACAGAGATACTTTATTTCAATGATTGTGATTGGGGTTTGGCATCGCAACTTCCTTACCACCTGTTTCGTCAATGCCCTAACATCTGACAAGAGCGCATCCAGCTTAGAAACAGGCTCGACCCTGGGTGGAAACACGATGGCTCCAGCCCGAAAAAGCATGTTCAGGAACCAGTTCCACAATGGGCGCAGTCTGGAAGGCTGGCTGGCTACACAGTAAACTTCTTTACACTTTCTTGGTGTAAATGGCTTGTCCCATGGCGCACACCTTCTTGGTGTTGCTTTTACACCCGAATCAAGGGTGTTGTCTAAAACACACTTTAATTAGGTGTATTCCTCATAAAACACTCTTATAATGGGCGTTTAAAAAGGGGTTAAAAAATGGCTGGTTTAATACAAGCTCCCGTGGCAGCATGCCGATGCATACAGTTCGACGTTCTTGCTTCTATGGCAAGCACCACCCTGAACATGGCAGACTTGCCGTGGTGCCATCTCACAACCTAACCTGGAGTGCAATGTGTCACAGGCACGCCTCGTTAGGTACTGTAGGCGTGAGTGCCGAAGCTTGAAGAGACCTGGGCACCCTCGGTAGCCTATATTGGTGTGCCGAATGGATCATATACTGTTATACAATTGGTTGGGGGCATGTTCGTTAAGTGTAGTAGCGCGGAAAACGTCTATGACGAGAATTCGTCCCTGCAATTAAAACGTACGCCAGCAACGAGTCACGGATATTATCTAAATTGCTGGCATCCTTCCCTGCCAAATACTACATGTTTTTAACTAAAGTTATCGATTTTAATGTGATTAACTGCTGAGTGGAATTGTGAAACCAGTATAACTTTTCTTTCACGAATTAAAACACCATTTTCAACACCATATTCCTAGGTCAAAAGGGGTGTAAAAAAGGTGTATAGGTCGTAAACACATCTTTCAACACCTCACTTTACACGCTTAATGATCGTCATGGGATAAAACGTGGTGTATGTCGATATTACACCCTTGGTAATGCTCTTTTTGCACCATTTGCTACAGTTTGCGGGATAGAACGGGACGTTTTTATGAATACGCGTGTTTTGTGCGAATAAAGGTGTAAAATTATTTATTGTGTATGCGACCTATTTCCAGCTGGAATTTCGTGTCGCGATGTTTCGGGGTGGCTTCCACGGGAACTAATGTTGCCTTCTGTCGGAACCTATGTTCCAAGACCGAAGACATCAGATCACGTTGAAGCAAATAATTCACGATAAATTGCTGCATGGGGAAGCACAAAAAGTTGAAATATGCTAGAAAATTAAGAAGGGACAGAGAGGAATAAATTGAAAGAATTATTGTAAGAATGTGAGACAGTTGCCGCAAAGAAGCAAGAAGCTGCTGTTGAAGGAAGAAGATGTATAAAGGAGGTTGTTAAAAGAACGAAAACACCTGTCTGCTTCATTAATTTCTGATCCACACTAACACTCCATAACAGGTATGTTAACAGATATGCTACAAATATTCAGTGCACATGCATCAACAGTAACAACACTGTGAGAAAATAATGATATCACACAATGTAATGCAAAGTCTGATACATACATGCATGTGCGAAATCACGAAGGTCGCTTATCAGCCTCTCTTTCTCATTTGATTGTCGGACAAGTCCGTCCCGTGCAAGCGAGACGATGACGCATCTTGAAGGCAGTTCAGGTAGCTATAGATAAATGTTGGGTAACTACTACACCACTACCCCTCTTAGTTCATATTTGGGACTTGAGGATCAACCGTCCTACACACGCCGCTTACCCTTTGTCTTAAGCTCGTGCACGGGTTCAGGAACAAAATGTATAACTGAGCACCTAACTACACTTATGCAAAGACGTTCACATTCTTATACGGTCGGAGGAGTTGAAAGACAAGAGGAAACATCTAATTTACCAGGCTGCGTCTTCGATTAAAGTCCTGCCCCATCCGCAGGTGGAAGCGGATATCCGCAGGGAATTTGCCGGTTCGGATAAAATATGGACGTTTGTTGTGATCTGCGGATCCGATGCGGTATGCGCCAGATCAGGAGAGGAGCGCATGCGGATAAACCGCGAGATTACGCCACAAATTTTTTTCGCACTAGGCACAGAACACCACCTACAAGGTGAACGCAATCCGCTCGCGCGACAGGGAGAGGAGACCTGCGGCGTCTCGAGTCGAGGTGCGCGCTCCAGGGCCGATCTTGCATTCCACTCGCAATAAACCCTATACCTACTCCGTTTGTTGCAAAACCTGTGCTTAGTGCCGTGTATTCTTTCATGGCAGCTAAATCTATTTTATTTATTTTGTTATATTTGAGCATAAATTCTGCGCAACTAATTTCGGCTTTGCTTTGTTTTGCTTTATATAAACCCAGATTACCTTCACAGCCAGGAATCTGGCACAATCCAGCGTTCTCGTTGGAACATCCCATTTCCAGCTCGGCTCCAGGAAGGAACCATCCTAGTTTCCGAATGTAAGTTTGATAGTGTCAGAATAGAAATTCTAACTACAATAGACCCAGCATGGAAACAGCCTTGGCCAGCCCAGCTCTAGCCTGGGATGGCTTTAACAGGCTGGTTCCACAGTAGATCCATGCTGTTTTTTTTTTTTCCTTTTTTTTACTAGAGTGTGAAACAACATACTCAAAAAAGAACTAGGCGCGGCCCCTTCTGAAAAGACATTGCAGAGTCAGTTCTGTTAAGGGAGCGACATTGCAGAAACGCTTACTGTTTTGAGGCAGCGTACTTTCAGACATGCCACATCTGTACCACGATCACCATAACGATATGAACACCTCGAAGTCCGGATATTCCTCGACAGGCTCTCAAGGAAGCTTTAGCTTGAGCACAGTGCAGGATTGGCAGTGGTGGGGGGGCTTCTGCCTGCGGTCAGAGTACTTTTCATTGTGCTTCATCAGGACAAATTATGGCCAAGTCCATAGTGATGCCTGACCTCGGTGCGACCGTTCCGTGCGATACGTACATGAAACACAGTTCAGTGTACAGTGCATGACTCGTTTATTACCACCCATGAGTTTCCAAAGATAGTACTCTACCTTGGATTTTTCAGGTTACATCATCTAACATCTAGCATCAAGTATCTCGCAAGATATTCAAGACTAAATTAATCTGATATCGTAAATTGGAACCTCCCGTGACTTCCTTATTGAAAAATCGGTAAGGAGCTCTGCAAAAACAAGATGTTTAAGAATGTATATTTCTATGCATAAAAGACAAACTATTAGGCCGGGGTATCATAGCCTCGATTTCAGCAGCATCAGCAGAGCTGCAGCGACACGAGCGGTCCCATTGCGCTGGGCGAGAGCACCAGCGCTGCCGAGCAGCGGAAATTCCCTGCTGCTCCCCGTATCCGAATTTTTGGTTGCTGTGCTGCGGTGGTGGCGGTGGTGCAAATGAAAGAGCTCGCCATTCTCGGCCTCATATAGGTGGGCAACGTCACAGCTAGTGCTCTGGGGGAATGCGCGTCGTGGGCCGACTTCTAAGGGAACTGGGCCGACATATATGGCTGATAACGTATGAAGAAAACCCAGGAAAATCCTCAAGATTCCAACCCGGGCACCTCCCAGTTTCGATGTCACATGGCCAGCACGTTAACGACTCAGTCACACGAGCTGGTGCTGCTGGCAGTAGGTCTCGCGAGGCAATCAGGAAGTTGGTTGGCATTGTTTTTGTTCGACCGTGTTTCGGGCGTTCAGGGTTAGCAGGGCGGTGAGCGACGTCTTGAATGCACAGTTCTGAAGGTTTGTTTGTGTGTTCTATATGGTTTGTTTCTGAAAATCTGAACACGCTTGCGATTGACAGCTGTTTTGAGCGAGTGTTCGATCATCGGCACTGCATGAAGTGCTCCCTCAGGGCATAGTTCGTTAGATTTGTTACCATCTGCAGCTAATAAAGTGTTCTACCAAACCTGCGTGATGCATATGTTGTACGAGGGTTGCTCTCCAAAGAAACGGTAACCGCTTGGGGCTAAATCTCGGCAGTAAGGGGCACGGTGGGGCAAAACAAGCGAGCGCATTTTCGCCAGGGTTGCTAACGTCAAATTTGCCGTGATAGGCCGGGCATTGTCATGAAGGAGAATGACTCTTCCCGACAGCAACACAGGCCTTCTCTTGCAAATGATACTTCGCAGGGCACCATTTAGCAACGTCGAGTAGTACTGGGCACTAAGCGTGACCCATAGCTGCGAGCAGTCCACATGGGTCACACCCCGGATGTCCCAGAAGACAGTTCTCATGAACTTCCCAACAGACGGCTGCACCTCGTCATAGGCGTTTTCAATCTGCCTTGAGGGGGCCGCGGCATAACGCCTCCCCCTTTCATACACAGAGGTCGGACTGGGTGTCGGGAATTACGTGTTGTGACGTGGTGAGGCAAATTTTTACAGAATGTCCATGTTCACTCGCATGAAGTACGCGATTATTAACACCCGTCGAAACGTTCATCTTCAGTGTCAGCTGGGTAGGCTTTCCGGAGGGGGCCTGCCCCCCCCCCCCCCCTGGGGAAAGGTTCAGTCCCGCCCCCAACGGAGTCAGCGCCTACGCATCTTGCTTTTTTTGGCGGCGGAGAAGCCTTGTGTCACCATTCCATGCTGCTTCTTTTTGTTTCAGATTTGATTCCATTTAATGATTAATGTTAAAAACTTGTCCCCCCCCCCCCCCGCGATTGAAACAGGTTCAGCAATTGCTCAGAGACTGCCATGCGCGCTCCGTTCCTGCTACAGGGTGTCGTGAAACCCATCCGGCCCAGACTTTGCGGAACAGTAAGTGCTCGTAAGTGATCGTCTCCACACTGCAGACAAATATCACGCTGTGCTGCAACGTCCCGAACTGTTACTCACCGGTTCACGAGGATGGCTGGCTCAACGTGTAAGATGTTCACCGGGCGTGACTGCAGTCGGACGAACCTGTCCATGTGTTTCATTCGTCACCATGCATATCCCGTCCTTCGCCAAACTGTCTGCTCCTTTCGTACACTCTTCCCCTTGATATCGTTTTATTACCTATACTGTGCCTGTAATCTTTGCAAAATCTCAGCTGGTTTGACGTTTTCCTTCACTAGGAACTCAATTATTCGTCGCTGTTCCACAGACAGACACACTGCTCGCCACCATGATAGCTGCCGCAGCTGCACGTGCACTGCCGCACGTGCTGCAGGAGCCGCTGACCCGAGAAGGTTTGCACCTCGGGCTCCGAAAGGTTTATTCAGCTACATTTACTCAGAGATTTTTCTCGAGCCTCATTCGACAGCTCGGAAAGAAAGCAAAGACGAAAACAAAACAAATATAGTGAAGCTATAGTGAAGCATACCGCGATAAGGGTTTACCTGAATCGCGTATGACGTATTTCTGTGACGTTAAGTAAGGGCGGAGATATCGACATCACTGTCGCTCTTTTGCTGCTCACTTGCGGTTTGCAGCAGCAGACAGCGGAGGTGAAATAGATAGGTCTGAAGCGCGCGCTGCGATTACTTCTGCGCTTCATCAGTAGTTCGAGCGGATCATGTGGAGATCATGCTTTAATATCACTCTTGTAGTGTGCTCCCTAAAGTCAATAATTAAAAGGTCGATTAAAATAGCTATGTTAATTAGTCCCCTAATTGAGAAAGAATACGGTTTCCTACAGCAGCCCCGTCGAGTAATCCATTCGAGCAAAAGCCTCGGTGAGACTTTAACGACCTCTGTACAACGACGTGACACGGAACAAGTGGATGGGGTAAAATGAAGTCCAGGTTTCTGCAACAGTGCAGTGACGCTGCACATCATCTCCTTGCTGGCTTGTTTTAAGTTGCCGTTATCTGTCATTGCATTATGTTGAATCGGTATGTCTTATTAGAACTACATAGAATAAGTAATTTGCATGTGGTATCGTCTCCTGGGTCAAAATTTCCTTCAAGACTATCAACAGCCCGAAGTACTTCTTGGCACGGGGAGATTCAAAGTAGACGTCACACAGCTCACGAGTGCTTGCGCCTCTTACCGCGTGCAGCAATTCTTGCTTGCGTGCCGGTACATTTCTAAAGAATGAACTAGTGCGCGTTCCCGTGCAGTGCAACTCGGACAATTCAGTTGTCCACGGCCAGAATGTCCAGTGCTGGACCGAAGAATGAAGGCAGGCAGATAGAAAGAGACAAAGCACGTGAGTATGATTTATGCCTTCCTTAGGTTGCGTTGCGAACAAATGATTATTCGTAATTTGTTGATATTTCTGGCGAATCTTTTCCAATTTCAGTGGTGGAGAGACGAAAGGCATCGGCCAAGATGTTGGTCAGCATGTTCCCAAAGGTATGTAGCTCTGTACGTCGGTTAACCTAGAGACCCTTGAAACTATCCGGCACCCGGTGAATTCAGATGTGCTAACATGTGCGAAATGTTTCGCCAAAATGAATGCATGCCACGCAGATTCCCAAGACTGCTACAGTGCTACTAGAGTTCTTCATAAAGCGCGAGAGCAACACCTCCTTGCAGCGCGACCCCCTGGCTCACTTCTGCCAGGAGGAAGTAGTGCTACACGCCCAGGAGTGCCTGCGCAAGCTCAACAAGCAGGTCATCCATTACCAGCATGTACGCGACATGATCGAGAACCTTCATGCCCTGCACATAATGGTGAGCAAACCACTATTACAGTAAGGAACTCGTATCGAGCACCAGTTCAGAAGCACTAGCGGCTTGACGTCATTGGCTTCATCTGGGCGAACTTAAGTGTGGTACATGCAGTGCACAAAAAAGAACCCGGATAATGCGAAAGCACTGGGCCACACTATCCGCAAGTTGACTATTATCATCGGCGAAGTGGCCACGTCCCTGGAGAAGATCGCTGAAGTATCTGTTACAGACTGGATAGGAATCGGTGATGCTATAGTGAACAAATTGGAAAGGGTGAGGCCCGGACATGACGGAATTACCTAGTCTTCAATTAAGTTGTTATTAAATGTCACCTAAAAAGCCTACATGTTGCAGATATCATTTCCCGAACAGCCTCCGTTATCGGCGTTTATACCGAAGATTGGAGAGTTTGAGAGCCTGAAGTTGTTGGGAGCTGGCGGCTTTGGGTCAGTTTTGGGTGCGAGCACTTGGTTCGCTACGTTACGCTATGTACGCTATGCCTTCTTGCAGTGCGGTGTACTTGGCGAGGTTCAAGCCTGGTAATTTCACGTATACCGTGAAACTGGTGGCTACGGACCGGTTTAGCAAGTACAAGCAGGCGGCCATGGACAAGGTGGTGGCGTCAGTTATCAGGAACCCGTTTCTGGTCAAGTACTACTGCTGCTTTTGCGTGGAGGTATGTAGAATTATTGATTCCGAAATCGTGACCATGCAACATTTAAGTGAGGTCTGCGCTTAGAAACCATCACCATTATTGAACTACGCATCTGTTTAAAACCTTTCCTATAACCGGTAGGAGGCCTATGTTACCATCATGGAGCACATTCCTGGCGTGGACCTTATGCGCGTGGTAACTAAGGAACGTTTCTTGGAAATCGACGCCGTCCAGATCATAATGGCCCAGCTCATCTTGGCCCTGGAGCATTTGCACCTGCGAGGATTTCTACATCGAGATATCAAGGTTTCCAAGTGAGACGGCCTTATATTATCTTACATGATTTGGAGAACTCTGCTCACAATGAAATTGGAAGTGTAAACCTATGCACGTAAAACGCTGCCTACATTGCTACATTGCTTTGCTACCTTGTTTCCTGCCATCAATTAGCCTAGAAATGAGCGCCCTTTTGCGAAGAATTCCCAATGTGCCATTGTGTTTGCTGCAACGTTGATGTCTGTTCTAGCATGCTCATCATACCTGGAGGCCGTGTGAAAGTTATCGACTTCGACACCACGAAGATATGCAACGCTCACTGTAAGGCATTCTATGGCATCTTTCTTGGCAAGTAAAAAATGCTGAAACTTTGTCAAATAACAGGCTCAGGATCCCTAAATTGCTATTTGGTCCTACAAATTTGGCATATTTGGCGCCTTTTTCTGTCAGTCAACAGAAAGGACTATTCTCGACGTATTGAGCAACCCAAACGGAAACAGTATAATTCGAACAGCAAAGTTCATTTTATTGTCTTATGGGCAAATGCGATATTCATCATTGCCGTCATGTGCACCTTGTGGCAGTTTCAAAGAGGCCGTTGCGGGGCTACTTCAGACGAACCTCGTTCGAGTTCAACGACGGTGAGTCTGCAGGAACGATCCCTTACATGGCTCCGGAAATACTCAAGCGAAGACCTTACGGTAAGCATTCTCTCTACGTCAAATCCGCAACATGCGCATAGTAGGGCCCCTTTATGCCCCCCAAACACCTTTAGTGGTTCAACTAATTTTTCTTAGATGAGTATCCTATACGAATATCCGTGACGGTAGACAGCTGAGATGAGTGTGATTACAGACACAGAATGCTCTCATCCAATTTTTTAAATTTTAGACATACTGCCAGCCCCCTATTGGAGGCCAAGGCAGGGGAGGGCTACAGTATAGGTGTGTACTCATACAAACGAAGACAATGAATAACGCATTGATGTCACAACCCGTCCACCAGTTTAACAAAGCATTCAATATTCTTAGCATTGACAGCATCTGCGGACAAGCGGTTCCATTCGATAACGGTTCGGGGGACATCACTAAATTTGTAACAGTCGTTACGTGGCAGAAAATGTCTGAATTGTAAATTGTGCTCTTTTCTGGTGCGGTAGTCAGATAAAGGTGTATGGTAATCGGTAGTAGCAATTTTAAGTTTGCCCTTAACTAGCTGATAAAACTTCGTCGTCTGGCTGCCAAGAGAGGTAAACCACATTGGCTACGTAAAGTAGACATTAGAATGCTCCGCCCGTAGTCATTAAAAGCAAATCTAACTGCTTTTTTCTGAATGTTCTCTAGCTTGATAATTGCTTCTCGTGTATGTGGGTCCCAAACGATATCAGCATACTCTAAAACTGAGCGTAGGTACGTTTTGTAAGCGGTTAATTTAGTTGTGGATGGTGCATGTTTTAAATTACGTCTGAGGAACCAAAGTTTCTTGGACGCCTTCTGGCAAATGTTGTCGATGTAGTGATTCCACTTCAAGTTGTGTGACAATATAACACCTAGGTATTTGTACTGCAATACCCTGCTAATGAACATATTATTAACGCTGTAATTAAACACCAAAGGTTGTTTTTTTCGTGTTACCGTCAAAACTGCACACTTCTTGATGTTCAAATTCATCTGCCACGATTCGCACCACTCACCACTCACTAACAGTCATTGAGCAAGACCTGGTCATCCCTACCTCTAACATTACAGTAAATCGCACAATAATCTGCAAACATTGACACTTTGCAAAAGAGGTTACATCCAAAGTCGTTCATAAATAATAAAAACGATAATGGACCCAATACTGACCCTTGTGGGGCCCCGGACGTTACTGGAATTACGTCGGACACAGTTATCGACAGAGACAAACTGTTCCCTCAAACGAAAGTAGTTCCTTAGCCAGTTTAATAGTTTATCATTTTTCAATATGGACTCCAGTTTAATTAGCAATTTCGTATGGGAGACCCGGTCAAAAGCCTTAGGAAAATCTAGGAATATAATATCGGATTGTCCGTTGTTGTTTATGGTGGCTGCTAGATTATGCACTATGTGAACTAACTGTGTTACCGTCGAAAGTCCTTTCCGAAAACCGTGCTGGCAACGATAGAAAAAGTTTGTGTTCTCAAGGTGTGAAGTGATATGACCGTGTATTACATGTTCCAAGATCTTGCTACACGTACACAGTAACGATACCGGTCGATAGTTCGAAGGATCAACTTTGCTTCCCGACTTATACACGGGTATCACTTTTGCAATTTTCCACTGATGTGGAACCACTCCACTAGATAAAGATCTATCAAAAATTATAACCAGAAACTTGCTTACCCATTCGGCATACCTTCTTAAGTACACGTTAGGCATTTCATCAACGTCCATACTCTTTTTCGGATCCAGACATAGCAGTAGGTTCAAGACACCTGTTACGGTGACAGGTACATCTGGTACTGATACTGGACAGGAGTATGTAAATAAGGGCCTGCTGCCGTTATCAGACGTGAAAACGGATGTAAAGCAGTCGTTGACGCGCTGACCTACTTCTTGTTTGTTTGATATCAGAACGTCACCCACCATTATCTTATCGATTCCGGCTGGTTTAGGTGACAGGTGTCTCCAAAACTTTCGTGGGTTATCACTCAAAGTTACACATCGTGATATTATAATAGTTGAACTTAGCGGTTTTTAGCTTGGCTTTGAACGTTGACTCAAGTTCGGAAATGGCTACAGATTCTTCGTTTGACAGCCTCCTTTTTGACCGTCTCTTCTTGGTCTTGCGTTTTAAATGTATAAGATCCCTCGTAACCCATGGATGGGACTTATTTGTCTTTTTTACTCTTTTCGGGATGAACTGGGAGTTTCTTACAATATTAACAAAACTTTCCCAAAGATCGTTAGCACTTGTCATACTGTTCTCAGCAAAGTTAACGAATTCGTCATACTTACTTTCGAGGTAATCTCATCTAGGTCTCATCAGGGGGGTTAGAAAAATACCGCCAAGGTCTGAGGGCGATGAACATAGCTAATAGTAGTGTCTAGGGCGACCATCTTGTGATCAGAGAGACCTTCGTGAACTGAACAATGGTAGCCCCGATCTATCAATCAGCTTGACACTAATATTAGGTCAAGAATTGACGAGCAGTCATCCGCAATTCTTGTTGGCTCCTCTACTATCTGAGTCAAGTTCAGGCTAAATGTATCATTTACTAATTCGTCAGACATTTTGCAGCGGAAATACGTTGGAATCATACTGGACCAATCCACATGCGGAAGATTAAAGTTGCCTGCAAGAATTATTGGTTTGTTCTTTGGAAGTGAATGCATGTAGCGTATTAACTGCTCTACAGCAGTAATGTCAGAATTTGGGGGACGATAGAACCCACTTACGATCAATGATTTAGCAGAGAGAAAGTGGATCCACACGGACTCAGCTCCACCTATGCCTGGAAGTCAAGGCCACTTCTAAGGATAATAGCTACTCCACCTCCCCGTGATTCCCTGTCCTTACGAACTATTGTAGAAGATTGGGGGACAATCTCCCAGTCCAAAACATCATCCTTCGACCACGTTTCCCACGTGAATTCTGTTATTTTATTGACAACACTTCGCGCGTTGAGATTAATGAGACGAAAAGGCGTTGACTTAGTTGTTTCTACATTCTTTTGGCGGTATGGGTTCACTTCTTTCACACTTTCATCGCTTGCGTCATATGTGAACACTTTACCTGCGATGTGTAATCTACTAAATCTCAGTTTGAAGTTCTCACCGCGCGATGACAAATGACAATCATGCAAGGATATGGTGGCATAACAGCAGCAAGACAAAACAAGGACAGGAAGAATAGCACACAGGACGACACAGAAGCTTCTGTGTCGTAATAAATCTTTCAGTCGAGAGCCAGCAGTCGTCCTGTGTGTTGTTCTTGTTGTCCTTGTATTGTCTTGCTGCTGTTATACCACCATGTCAGTATACCGACTACCCCACTTTCCACGTTGGTACTATGCGAATATCCTGGTATATCTATGCGCAATGGGGTAATAACTGGTGGCCTACACGCTTGCAATATAGATGACGAGACACAATTTGGGACATCGCTTGCCTTCCCCCTCCACGTAGTGATAATAGCATTTTGGGACGCTGATCTTGCACAAGGTTGCCTGGATACGCTAAGAAACACCCTCTTGTATCAGGGGTGGAGTTAGGAGCGGCGTCAGGGGCGGGTCCCGGATTGTTCTGAGAGGGGGATCTAGCCTTGGCCAGCATGGTAGATTCACGGTCTAGGTCAATTAAACACTGTGTAGATAGAAACTAAAATAAGGGTCAGGACATCCTGACCCCCCCCCCCCCCAACCTTTCTAGATCTGCCTCTGAGTGGGGTTATGTCGCTCTTGGGTTGAGGCAGAGTGCATTTTTGGCCAGCGCAATGGCCTCGGAAAACTCTGCGGTTGCGGCAATCGCTGGCAGATTTTGGACCGACAATGTCCATGTTTACACAATTTACACAATGTCCATGCTTACATGAAGACAACAAACGGCTCCGCCATCATTTACGAGACTTGACTTCAAAATCATGTTTGTTTATTTTATTAATTTATTTATTATCGTGTTCCCACATAGACTTACAATACTGCCAACCTATCGAAATGACTGCGAACGCCTTTAGCCAAGCCTCTGCCACGAACTATATTGGAGGTTCTTATAGAACACATTGGTGTAATCAAGGGTTATGTGACGACGGACTGAGAGGGGCGTCGGATGAAGGCACCTGTAATGCACCCCTGCGCGTACGTGCTCATTTACGTACGTTCACTAAACCAGTTCCCACACTTGAGTACCCTTCTTTTTGTTACAGTTACACTACAAAATTATGTGTACGTCCTTTCAGGGCGTGCTGTAGACTGGTGGTCTTCTGGGATTGTCATGTATAAATTGATGACCGGCCGCGTCCCATTCCGAGGGAAGACTAAGCAAACCCTCCGTAACAATATCGTCTCTTCTCCGCTCAAGTGGCCCCGACGCGACGAACATCCGCACTCTGCTACCACACCTGCCAAGGATATGGCATACAGGATGCTTAAGAAGAATCCGGTCCAGCGCCTGGGGTCCAAGAGCTACAGCGACCTCAAGACGCATCAGTTCTTTGACGGCTTCGACTGGAATCAGTTGTACCGGAGGAATGATTTGTGTGACATTCCCTCCATCCAGGAACTGATGAAGGAAGACGCTGATCGCGATCTAACAATAAATCCCGACTCTGACGACAAACGTGAGCATCAGCAGATCGAGGAAATGACCGACATCAGCGGCGACAGTCAGAAACCACTGCTTTGCTTTGTTTCTCCGTCTTTCAAGAAACTCATGACCATGGTACAGTACGGTCATATTTTGTGACTTTGTTCCCTCATAGCGTGGTCTTGGTTTCAGGTGAAGGTGTACGGGACGCAAGTCAGTGCCTCTAACACATTCATCAAGACGAGCAGTGAAGGGTCCTCCGAAGTCGACTACAATTTTCCCAAGCCAGGTTACTCTGTCAAGGCTAGTGGTAGGTCGCCAGATGTAAACTGATGCATAATCACTGTAGGGTCTGTAGAGCTCAGCCGAGTGCGTGGGGCCCCAAAAAGAAGTCACTGCGCAAGACTATTTGGTTTTGGGCATTCGCAATGAGGACTCATGATCTCTCACTCCAAGGGTGTTGGACACCCTATTATAAAGCTGCCCTTTCTCCACTGTCCCCTTTCGAATGTCCTTTACGGCACGTCGCTGAGGGGCTGCGTCACCAATGAGCAGTAGATCCAGAGCTCGATTCGTTTACCTCCGTCGATTATTGGGCATATCTGCGCACTGTACTTTCGATTATGCTCTGTTACGGAACCTTTCTCACGGTACACGGTATTGCTACCGGGGCAGAGCTGGCGTGATTCCTCTCCAGACTAGCTCATACCGCCTGCAGGGCTTCCACGTTGGAGACAGACTAGTGAAATGCGCGTTCATAATACGCGTACTGTTTTGCATGGACAGCTTCCGCTACCAACCTGGGACACTCAGTGTCATTTGAAAGGAAGTAAAATGCTTCTCAGGTATGGACGACAGGGTCAGCCGACGGTCACTAGCCTAAAAGGTTATCATATACCGGCAGAAGTAATTATTCAGGTACTGGGGGTTATGGTTTCACTCTGCTCGTCATAACGGGAGAAGACAGCAACGACTTTATCTCCGTTGAGGTAATCGTCAGTCACTTGTCGGTGATTTACAGAGAGTGATTGAGAAAGTGACTATTCAATAACATTACCAAAACTGTGAGACAGCAAGGGGGGGGGGGGGGCTAACGTGTTGATATTCATAGTGATGTGGCTTTTATGGATGACGTCAGCAGATTGACGATAATACCACTCGCACAAATGTACTGCTAGCATTTGGCTATCTGCCCAACGGATATAATGGGAGACTTACCTGTGTACCTATCTAGCAAAAGCCTTCAGTATCCGATATCCTTCAAGCCGGCCTGGAGACTGATGCTTCGTACACGCTAGCCTGTCACACTGCAGATGCAGGTGAATTTGCGCTTCAATGGACACCTTTCAGACGCGCGAAACGGTCCCTCGGACACATCGCAGCTGCTTCCTCTGGACGTGATCGTGTCTGTGAACTGTACTTCAGTGGCACACTTGTCTTTGGAGAAAGTGCGCGAAATGATCCACAACACCACACATCAGATGGTGCTGTCTGTGATGGCATCGATCGTGTGCCGCTTTTTGACCACTAGGCAGGACATGCTGTCCATCCTCCGGATAGTGCCCAGGGGCACCGTTGTTCTGCAGGGCGGTAGTTACACCTGCGGAGGGAACAACCCTTACCGTCTGGGAATCATCGACGCCAACACGTGGGACGAGCGAGACAAGAAATTCTGCAAGTGTACGTCCTTTCGGTATGCACGCTCTGTCCTCTTCAGATTTCACTCTCGCAGAAGCCGAGGTAGAGACTAGAGAGCCGAGTATCGTGTGGCTGGCACGTAAAAACAGCAGTTGGCAAAATCTAGCTTGCGGGATGTGCTTGTTACGTGACAAACGGTGCGTAGTCGCAACAGACTTGCTTGCAACGAAGCCACCCACATGACATTGGACATCAATGAAGCCGCACCAAAGTCTCTACTCTTTGAGGTCACCGCCTGGGAATACGCCTGCTTCTTCAGTGTTTCCTAAATTATTGATACTCGGTCTGTTTTGATTTTCTGACCTATTGTGATCGCCGACATATTTGTTCCTTTCTTTCTCAGCGCGTGGACACAGCGCCCACTAACCACAAGCTATTGTTTCCTGGGGACATCGTGACGCAAGCGGACGGAACGCGGCTCTACAGTGACAGCGTCCAGAACGTCCTTCAGGTCATCCACCTTTTCGAGAAGAATCTCACTCTCAACATCATTCTTATATCCCCACTCTGGCAGAACCGCATCCTCCTTAGAAAGCTGCGGGAGACAGCATTGTCTGTTGCTCTTCTCCCCAGCAAGTCTACTCCCGCTGAAATTGAAAAGGAGCTTGAAGAAATGAGTCAAAAATAGTACACAAACAATGAACACGTAATTATGAACTATTAAGAAATTAAATGATTCCGTCTGACTAATATCTAGCTGAATATATGTGGAACTATGAAAGTGCGAGTAGTACCGAAATCTGAACTAGAATTGATTGTGAACTTGCACGTGGACAAGAGTTTGTTAACGATGGGAGTAATTTGCGGTGCTGTTTGTCGGTGCATGGACCGGATGGTTTGTCGGATTTGTATTGGTGCATGGACATTGCAGCGAATAGCGAAGGGTGTAACCTGTCTGGTCCCACCGAAGCTTCACCACACGATGTCCGCCCGCGATGCGCTTCTGCGCTTTTGGAAGGACAGCTTCCTGTGTGAGTATTGGTGTGCGTAGCCCGTGCCATTCCAGTGCCAGTGCCAGTTCCCACTCCCACTCCGTCCTCTCCCAGTCCCTCTCAGCTAAGCCGCCGAATACTGCGCTAATGCTATTTGGCGCTAACTAACCCTGCCCACCTGTGAATCTTGCAAAATGTTTAAGCAGGAGTTCCCTCGAAGTCCTCTTGCAATTGGGCAGTATTTATCTCAGCCCCTATAAGCAACATCCTAGCCAGCAGCCCCTAGACGCTTGGTGGCGGCAATGGTAGATTCTCGTTCCGAGCCGAATTGATAACGTTGATAACACCGAATGGACTGCAAGTATATAGTGTAAAGGATCGATGGTGCTTACCGACGTCCGAAGATTGGGTCTTGCTGTCCTCCTATTGCAGATACGGATGAACTTCGGCAGGGTTCGATTTAGGTCACCTGGATCACGGTAAAATTACATCGTCATAAAACGCGTAGACAATAGGCTCGTAGTTTTCTTTCACTGAATTTATGAACCATTTTAAACAGGAGATGGAACGGTACGGACTTGTCTCTGTCTCTCGAACAAATGTGTGAGAGTGAAGTGCTGGAAAAATCCATGCAAAAAATTATTTGCGCGCGCAAATTCGTGGCAAAAACAGCAGGTTTTATTCCGCGCTAGCGCCGCAAAGCAACAGTGGCTATAGATACAGACGGCGACAGCAGGAGGCGAGTGGAATTCGGGGCGGGTCGGGTCAGCAAGCGTCCTGGGTCGTCTTTGAGGGAAACCGTGCCGACTGAAGTTTAGAAAGTCTCCCCCCGGGAGAAAGCCTGAGACAACACAGGAGGTGGTAGGATTCGAACACACCACCTGCCAGTCTACAGCATGACATTGAAGCTACCACCAGTGCAATGCTTTTATTTTCTGGTCCAAGCCGCTGGTGCCAACAGCTGGTGAAAGACGACTTCGAATTGTGCTTTTCGAGTGCTCCTTGGAGTACGTACATTTCCTGTGCACAGTTGCAAAGTGCGGTCACGGTGATATTGCACAAGCGAAGACTCTTGACCATGTTCCCTTCATGATTTCCACACTGTATCGCTGTCTCCTGTATGCACTGTCGAGCTGTGTCGTGCTCGACACAGCTCTCGTGTTGACCTCCCCGCAGAAGTCACCAAAGAGAAATACAACGGTCTAATTATATCCGAAAAGCGTGATAGCCAGGAACTTCCGCGTCTCACCGTATGTTGGTTACCATGCGAGGGACAATGAAATAAAATACACCCAGTGGAAACTCTGTTGTGAAATTCTGTAATCGCCATTTGTGAACAATATAGCGACGAAAGAGTCTGCACCAACCCTTAGCAGCTGCCGCTGCTAATTCCGACCTCAATTACAATTTTTCAAAAATTTCCGACCTCCAAATTACAAAAGTGCCCTCGATCTCACACTCTGCTCGCCTGACCTCACCCTTGACTGGAAAATGGAACCGGACACCTAGAACTCTGATTACTTTCCAATCAAAATCTCCGCACGTACAACGTCACTAATCGGGACGCCTCCCGCAAGGCTGATGCACATAACAGCGAAAGCACTCACATCGTCGACGCAATCAAAACAGGAGCCACCGGGACCACAAAATCTATAAGCATCTAACCTAAACAACCCAGTCCAGGCCTCAAATATCTGTCTCTTCGCGCCGCCAGAAGAAGATCTCAGAGTAGGACAATTTGCACGGGGTGCACAAGTGATTGGACCACGTACAAAAAAATACCGGCGGGCTTCCGACGACACATTTCCGGCGTACTCAATGGCAGAGTTCACCCTCAAAGCTCTCTTGACCTTTTTGGACACTCTATAGGACTTGGATCCTTATTGTGGCTGGGCGTCCTCACTCATGAGGACCCTCATGAAGATGCCTCACCCTCACCTCACGACGATGAGGTGAGGGTGAGTGAGGCCAGACCACGCTGAACGTTCCTCACGAGGACAGTCGTGAGGCATTGTCCGTCATGGGGCCCACCGTGAAGGCCCTCATGAGGCCAGTCGTCATGAGGCCATCAATACATGAGGGTACTACCTATTCCGTGAGGAGCCTCACGGATGAGGCCTTGAGGCCCATTGTGAGGAACCTCACGGATGAGACCGTGAGGCCTTTCGTGAGGAACCTCACGGATGAGGCCGTGAAGCCTTTCGGGAGGGACCTCAGGGATGAGGCCTTTCGTGAGGGACCTCACGAATGAGGCCATGATGAGGCCTTTCGTGAGGGGCCTCACGGATGAGGTGATGGGTTCGGGCTCCTCTTTGCTGATGCCAAACACTAACGTTAAACCTCACTGTGACAGTAACAACTGTTACCAAATTTATCCAAGCACAGCACGAAACCCTATAAACGGTTTAATGCCAGGCAGTATCATTAGTACCAACTACCGACACAGTAGTTCAACGCAGATGTGTCACGTGAACATGACGGAAAGTTCTTTTGAGGCTCATGTGCCTCCTAGTGACTTGAAGACACGTCAGGCCATGAGGGTATTCACGAGGCGAGGGCTCGTGAGGATGAGGGGTCGTGAGGCCATGAAGGTCCTCATGAGAAGAAGGTACGTGAGGCCATGAGGGCCCTCATGAGGTGAGGGCACGTGAGGATGAGGACTCGTGAGGCAATGGGGGTCCTCACTAGCCGAAAGTACGTGAGGCGCCGTGAGGACATGAGGGCCCTCATGAGGTGAGGACACGTGAGGATGAGGACCCTCATGAGGTGAAGATACGTGAGGCCATAAGGGTTGTGAATAGCCTCATGAGGTGAAGGTATGTGAGGATGAGGATGGTGAAGCCTCTCGGGATCCCGATGGCCTGAGGTGAGGTTTGTGAGGGCAAAATTTAAAATGGAATGTGAGGGTGAGGACGACTGAGGTTAAGTTACTGGTGAGGAAAATTTGGTGAGGGTGAGTGAGGCCAATGAAGTCTGTGCTTCGTGAGGTGAGGATGAGTGAGGCCGCAAGAATATGCCCACCTATGGAAGGGCCTCATTATTTCATTCCCCGCATCACCACGAGCAATCTCCCCATTCATCATCTTAAAATAAACTTGTTGTTACTCCCAATTATTATTAGTCGACCCCCGTTTATCCGGACGGTGCCGTTCCCGGCGAAATCGTCCGGATACCGGGGCATCCGGATAAATGAAACGACCGAATAAAAGCGTCCGACAGAGCAAGGTTTAATTAAAACACAGAAAGCTCGTCAATCACAGCTGTTTCATAGTAGTGTAAACACTCAATTCCTGCAAACTTTTGTTAATTGCATAGATTAGAGCCACGTTGTTGCGCTTCTCGAAAAATGTCAGTGCAGTCCTTAATGCCGATCTCGTATGTTCAACGGTCACAACGGGGCCTTCTTTCTCACTGGCGTCATTGGCACCGTCTTGCTGCACATCATCGGAGGCCACAGCAGCAATCACACCGTGATCAGTCATAGCTGCACACGTGTCATCATCCTTAGCAACGTCAACGTAGTAAAAAAAAAACTTTCCTTTCTCAGTCAGCATCGTGTCGTTAACCGGTGCCCCACGAGAACGAAGATCTCCGAACCATGTTAGAAGGGCTTCCTTCACATTCCATTCACGTCCAGAACGGTCTCGCACGGAGTTCACGTTTTCTTTGTCTGCGCTAAGCCATTTGTCCGAACGGCTGAGTATATCCGCCACCGTTGACTTCGGAATGTTGAGACCAAGTTCAGACTTTGCCCACTGTTGAATGTCCGGCAACTTCAGGTGGGGGTTGTCCTTCTTCCTCTTGCATATCACTGCCTTGCTAGCGAAGCTGATTCGCACAGGGCGGGCGAAGAGGCGACATCCCTCGGGTTTCAGTTTTCTCCCCTCTAGAACAGGACAGTTGCTCGAGATATTTCCAAATGACTCGACTGGTCAACGTGACCCAACGCACACAAATAGAAAAGGGGGTCATCGTGCACGGTTCTCTCCCCTTCGCAGAAATGTTTGTCGCTGACGTGTGACGGGAATAACCCCAACACAACAAAAAGGGTGACAAAGCGGGGTCAGCGTCTCCTCTTACTCACGGTAGTCCGGATAACTGAAGCTGGATTACAAGAATTTTCGACTTTCGTTCCCTGGAATTCTTGTCCGAGTCCGGAAGCTGAAGTCCGGATAAACGAGAACAAAATACATGGAGGAAAATCCGTTCCCATGCTTTTTGTCCGGATATCGGGGGATCCGGATAAATGAAGTCCGGATAAACGGGGGTCGACTGTATATCCAAGGATTAAAATATGATATGAAACTGACGAGTACTAAAACACAGCGAGTAAAGTACATTCACAGAGATGCTTTTTGCAACAATGTTCAAGCATGAAACTGATAGAAGCAATTTCTGCCAGCTTCTATGCATAGGTACATGTTGCACTGTGCACATCGGTGGCGTGTTTTCATGCTACACCCAGCATTCCGGCACCTTGCTCCAGTTGAGAGGTCGTTCTTCAATGGTAAATGGAGTGTCCCTTGTTGTCTGAATACTTCTGAAGAAAGAGCTCTTGATCTTTTTCTTGGCTGCACATCCATGCTGTCTTCATCATCTGAGACAGTTCGGCTCATGTCTTGACAAATGAGCCCCTCAGCTACAGATAGTTTAAAATCGAGGAAATCCATTATGTTTTTTTTTCTGCCGTCCCGTTGTGTTTTTGTTTGCCCTGTACAGGAGCCAGCCATTGACGCAGGCAAGATCTGACATGTGGAGCATGGTGCGGAGTGTCCACCTGTTCGATCTGCTTCTCTGAGCGTACAGGGAGAGCATTCGGTCCGCTAGATCCACTCCCCCCATTTTCTTATTGTAGTTTTTTATCACTGAGGGGCGTGGGACATCCATGTATTCGTTCTCCTCCTTGCACCAGCGTTTGCAAGTGTCTTCAGGTTCAACTTCAAAGGCACTGGAGAGCATCACAACTGGTGCTTTGCCTACCCATTTCACGCAAGCAAGCTTGCTGTCCCTTCGCATAACTTCCTCAGAGGTGCCCCGTGCCTTTTTCATCAAGTCCTTGTCGTTCATGAAGTGTGCCTCCTGGTAGTCTGTTCTTCATGAGCGTGCCAGTGCCAAAAATGTTTTTCTTCATTAGCTCATTCATCAAGGGGCCTGATGAGAACCAGCGGTCAAAGTACAGTGTGGAACATACTGGCACTGTTTCGACAAGCTTCATCACTGAGTTACCTGATACCACGTGCCTGACACACCAAGGCCAAAATCAGGAAATGTGTCTTTGCTCTTGTAGATACTGAAGTCATAGATGACTCCGTCCTTTCCTGCCAGAACAAAGTTCTTTAGACACACGGGATTCGGTTTATTTGGTACATACTGTTTCGCAGGACAGCGCCCTGAAAGTGGGATTATCTGTTCGTCCACACAAAAGCAGTTGGGTCTTTCCAAAGCCAAGCATCCACTCCGGACCATCTTAACAAATGGCGCAACCTTCCAGAGTCTTTCACGTTTATTCTCTTCGTCAGTGACATCACTTTCAAGTTGGTAGCACAGGTTGGATCTCAGCAAGAAAATGCGATCTCGTGACATGGTACCATGACACGTGTCAGCTATTGCACTGACCGCCATTCCTCTCTTCCAGAAGAAGCTAATCTTGGGATATCGAATCACTGCCATGAGCATGGAGCACCCAAAATGTTGCTTCACTTCCTGACCTGTAATTTTTGCTATCATTTCACGCTCCTTGAGTAGCCGCTGGTTCGCCTTTTCGGCCATGGTTTCAAGCATGTTGTCTTCAACGTAGAGCTTGTATAGTTCACGGGTTCGAAATCAGATCTATTTTCTGTGAAGACGCAGCCTGTCTCCATAACGGGCACATCATTTTCTGGTGGAGAACTGTTAGTTTTCCACAAAACACGGCGTTGGGGGGCACTCGCAGTAGAATCGTCATCACTGTCTGATGAGGCATCACTGTACTCGTCCGTCTCGGAATCGTACTTGCCGTTCACGTCTTCATTCGAAATATCGGAGTTATTGCGGTCACAAATTGACTGCAAAATGTCCTCTGCCCACCTCGTCGACAAGTCTGATACGGAAAACAAAATTCATCTTAATTTCCAAGCCGCACTCATGAGCTTTCGTGGAGGCGAACGCATGAGCTGAACGACACAAACAGAGGACCCAATGTCTCCGAGCAGGAACACATCATTCGAAGTACCTCAGGCATCACAAAAAAGACTTACTTTACTAAAAATGGTACTCCGACGTTCAGTAAACACTAAAGGCCCTTTTCATGTCACATTTGGTTCCGACAAAAATGGTTATCTATGATAATACGTCTTATCTCGCTGTCGGGTGTAGAACACTGATCTCTATGTATAAAGCAGGGATGGGCAGTATTTAAATACATTGTGTTTAAAATAGTATTTAAAATATAAATACATGTATTTAAATACAGGCAAGAAAAATGTATTGATATTTATATTTAAATACCGTTCTAGGCGTATTTATATTTAAAATACACATATCTCATCCTCCCGTATTTGTGGGCTTCTCTCAAGTTCCACATTATTAGCCCCCAGCGATGAAGGGTATCTTGAATAGAGACTACAGGTCACTCATCCCCTGTGTTCGGAGATTTCCGTCCTTCTAGAAAACAGCACAATGTGCGAATGAGGGCATCCCCCCCATGGCTTCAGTCCTGGAAGCGGGGAGAGAAATGATAACACCAATTTGGGAAAAATGTGATTCGGGACCCTCTTGCATCACTTGACAAAGCCTGATGTCTAAAGGGAACCCTTAAAATACACCTTTTTAATCTATCTATGATAATACGTCTTATCTCGCTGTCGGGTGTAGAACACTGATCTCTATGTATAAAGCCATCAGCAGGAGGCAATTGTACAGCTCAAGACAACACACATATACTTACAGTGACAACTGCAGCAGCATCAGAAGCCACCTCCCTTGATGAGCTTGATATTCAAGCCTCTCGATATTTTGGCACCTCTACAAGTGAAGGTGGAGACCACGACTATGCAGAAGCACCAGACGCTGGGCGACTTTCTGACTTTGTTGACTGCCAGCTGGTGTGCGCACAGACTCCACACGCCCTGATGGAGCTCCACCAGCACCACCGTCCGATCTCCCTTCGTGTGCCCTTTGCCGCGCGTGCGATCACCGCACGGCGACTTGTCCAGCACCACTCACACTCGAGGGAAAACGGCGAAGCCTCACGTCAGCGCGTCGCTGCTTCCGCTGTGCCAAGCGGAACCACTTGGCCCGTCAGTGTCGCTCTTCAGCTGGTCTCACGTGTACCAGATGCCACGGACAACATCTGACTGTGCTCTGCGACATACAACCGAAACGCGAAGCGCGAGAGCGCACCGCCGGGAGCGTTGGATCGGCTTCATCATCGCCAGCGCAGACACCTGAAATCCAAGCCACCACCGCGTCAACCTCGTCTACTGTCACATTTCTGCAGACCGCTGTGGTTCAGGTTGCCGGTCCTGGCGGATCCGCGTCCGTACGTATTCTTCTCGACAAGGGAAGCCAGAGAACATTCATCACCGAGGAACTCGCTCAGCGGCTTCGATGCCCGGGATTGGCATCCGAAAACATGTCGATCTTTGCGTTTGGCTCCACGCAACCGTCCACGCGTCGCACATACCAGAAGGTGTCTCTGCGTATCGATGGCTTACATCAGTCGTTGGAAGTAGAGGCCATCGCTATCCCACAGATCTGCAGGTCGCTCAGCCCACCTGTGGATGCCCGGATCTTGCAAATGCTACACGATCGTGGTCTCTCTCCAGTCACAACGACTTGTCTATCGCAGAACGTCGACGTGCTGGTAGGCGCGGACTACTACTGGCGATTTGTGTCTGGCAGAATAGAGCGCCGTCCCAACAATATCACAGCCGTCGAAACGGTATTTGGGTGGATCGTCCAAGGTGTTGCCCCACTGCGTTCCTCGCTACCAGACTATCCCGCCACCACGTCACTTTTGTGCTGCACGAACGACGTGCCCGAGCATGAGCTGACCATCCTGTGGCGACTAGATGCATTAGGTATCACGGATACTGACGTAGCCGCTCCCTCCGGAGCGGCAGACCTCCAAATGTTTCAAGAGAACATCAAGTGGCAGACAGATCGGTACGAGGTTCCCCTCATGATCCAGGCGCCTGGGCTACCACCAGAGGCACACAATCGGATAACCGCCGAGATGAGACTCAACGCTCAACTCCGGCGGTTCCAGATGGCACCCGACGTTCTCAAGCAGTACGACGCCACAATGCGCGAATACTTCGTCGAAGGGCATGCCGAACCAGCCTCTGGCCCAGACACAACCAGGAACGTATACTACCTGCCCCACCATGCCGTTATACGTATGGAGGCCGTCACGACCAAGGTCCGCATAGTCTTCGACGCATCGTCCCATGTTCCCGGCCAACCGTCTCTTAATGAGGTTCTGTCGAAGGGTCCCAACTTAAACAGCAACCGCCTCCATCTCCTCATCACGTTTCGGTCTTCTCCCATTGTCTTGACCGCCGACATTCGGAAGGCGTATCTTCAAATTCAGATGCGACCAGAGGACCGAGACGCCCTCCGCTTTCTGTGGATCCAGGAGCTACCGTCATCATCCAACCCTTATCCTGCGACCCAGGAGTGGAGGATGACCAGAGTCCCGTTCGGAGCATCGTCCAGCCCCTTCCTACTCGCGGCAACTCTGCACCATCACTTCGGCGCGGTCGCTTCGCGATACCCAGCCACCGCAGCTCGCCTCCGCACCAGCTTCTATGTTGACGACCTAGTAATTGGCTGCGACGACGTGCAAGATGCCGAGACGATATATGCCGAGACCAGAGCTGTCCTGCGGGACGCAGGGATGGAAATCCGAAAATGGGCAGCGAACTCCACCGCACTTCGACAGAAATTTCTCGCAGACGAAACTGCCTACGATAACGTCGGTTGTACAAACCCAGTGCTTCGTACCTTAGGTGTACCATGGGACAGACAGGCGGACGTCATCCTAGCACCAGTCACCGCGGTTCACGAATTCGCGCAGAAAAATGAGCCCACGAAGCGCACGGTGCTCAGGACCTTTTCTTGACTGTACGATCCTTTGGGTTTGCTCCTTCCCTTTACGGTAACCGCGATGCTTTTGTTTCAAGCAATGTGGAAGGAAGCAGTTCCTTGGGACCAACCCATGCACCCCCCGACACACCAAGCTTGGCGCGAATGGGTACACGGCCTTCCCGCGCTCTCCACAATGCAAGTACTGAGATCTCCCTTCAATCCGGCCGGCACCGTCCCAGACCTTCACATCTTTGCAGACGCAAGCCCGCGGGCCTACGGAGCGGTTGCGTACGTACGCACCCACAAGGCTCCCGGGGGTGTCAGCTCCCATCTGCTCATCGCCAAAGGTCGCATTGCACCATTGAAGACGGTCACTCTTCCGCGTTTAGAGCTCCTTGGCTGCCTTCTCGCCGCTAGACTGTTCAAGAGCATCTGTGAAGTCATATACCTGCCCTGCAGTCACGGGTCACGTTGTGGACGGACTCTCAGATTGCACTGCACTGGATAAAGAATGAGAAGATGACTCAGTCGCAGAATCCTCAGTTTGTCGAGGGGCGCTTACGAGAGATTCGCCAGCTCACGGACCCGGCTCGATGGTGTCACTGCGACGGGAAAAGCAACCCGGCTGACTTGCTCACGAGGGGAATCACCACGACTGAGCTGCTCCACAGCAAGCTGTGGTGACCGGTCCACCCTGGTTATTTGGCAACGTGGATGGTCTCGTAGCGGCCCAAAACGCATCTCCGCATTTCCGGATCGAGGAGGCCTGTTGCGCCATCGCTGTTCAGCATCGGGACCCCCTTCTTCAACGCGAAGATCACAGCTCCCTTAACCGCGTGCTCCGTGTGACAGCATACGTGCTCAGGTACATCAACAACACCCAGAGACCCCAGTCGAAACACAGTGGCTCACTCTCAGCGGAAGAGCTACACTCAGCAGAGCTGCTCTGGGTCAGTTGGACTCAGTTGGAATCTTTCCCCACTGAAATCGATGACCTACAGACGAGACGCCCCATCTCTTCTTCATCGGCCGTCTTGCTATTGAACCCGTATATCGACGAGAATTCATTACTCCGCGTCGGTGGTCGTCTGAGGTACGCCGACGAAAGCGACAGCGTACGGCATCCCATCCTTCTGCCGTCCAGACACCGATTCACAGAGCTGCTCGTGCTCGACATGCACTGTCGTCTACACCACACAGGAGTTCAAGACACACTCTGTGAAATTCGCCAGAAGTATTGGATTGTAAGGGGTCGACAGACGGTCCGTCGCGCTCTTCATACGTGTCTACAATGCAAACGACAACGACTGTATTCGGAAACAGCACCTGTCGCTCCTCTCCCGCGGGAAAGGATCACACCCACGAGTCCTTTCGACGTAGTAGGGGTGGATTTTGCTGGACCGCTCTATGCATTTGACAATAACGAACAGCGGAAGGCGTACATCGTCCTTTTCTCATGTGGCGTTACCCGCGCGATCCACCCCGAATTGGCGACCGGGATGTCCACTCAACACTTCCTCGGCGCATTTAGGCGTTTTGCGTCCCGACGCGGGGTCCCGTCACTGATCATGTCAGAAAACGCTCGCACCTTCCATCAGACGTCACGGATTCTCTCCACCGTGTCCTCAGAAGTGCAAGACTTTGCCGCCAGGAATCGCATCAAATGGAGGTTTATTGTCGAAAGAGCACCCTGGTGGGGCGGATGGTGGGAGAGGATGGTCAGATGCGTGAAGGACTCCCTCAGGCGTTGCTTAGGAAGGCGCCATTTGACATATGAAGATCTTACAGCAGTCTTATGCGAAGTAGAATGCATAGTGAATTGCCGGCCGCTGACGTATGTGGATTCCGATCCCGCCGCCCTGCACCCTTTGACTCCTGCAGACTTCCTCGTAGGGAAGCGCTTGACTGCCGCCCCAACACCGGGCGAAGTTGCACAGCCGTTGGACGCAGGGAGACTCAAGCACTACCTGAAAGCACAGGATAGTCTTCGCCAGCAGTTCTGGAGCAGGTGGCGCAAGGAATACCTCTTCCAGCTGAGATCCGCGCATATGGCGAGACGGGACCCGGAGAGTCAACTGAGGGTCGGAGATGTGGTCGTCATCCACGAAAGAGGACCGCCGCTTCTGTGGAAGCTCGGCCGCGTAACTCAGACCATTCCCGGACGCGACGGTGTTGTTCGTGCCTGTGCGGTCATGCTGGCCAACAAGACAACAAGACCATTCTTCACCATCCCGTGCAGTTGCTGCACCACTTGGAAGGGGATATCGCACCACCCGTGGCCCGGGAGGATGAGGGCTCTTAGGCTCAGCGGTGGACGAAGACGAGGAGCGCGAGAGAGAGGAATAAAGGTCAGTTTGGAATAAAGGAATAAAGGTTCAGTTTGTAGAAGGCATCGGAACTGTCGGTCACGAATTCTTGGGTCCGATTCGAAACAGCTGTAGTTCATGTGTGAGAAATGACAGCATTTGTTAAATTCAGCATTTATTTCCACATTTGTTGCATATGCCAGGAACTGAGGTCATGATGGAGGTCAGTGGGTAGTGCAGTGAAAACCTAGAAATTATTATATTTCCTTCATTATTATTTATTTATTTATTTTTGCATTGCATGAGAAATACCTAACGAGCTAGTAGGTGTTGATACCAAGTCGAGAAGAGACGTGACTAGTTACGACGATGTTTATTTCCAGAATGAATAACGCTCGCGACCGATGATAGTCAAGATGTGATGTGCGAGACATGCGCTCAGTTGTGTTGTACTCATGATGATCATGATATGTCCGTCGCATTAGCAACAGACTGAGGACCGGCAACATCATGCTGTTGTATCTCAAGTGGGTACAGCGACCTGCTAGCGCGTCTAGTCACATGCCCAGTAGACGTTCGCGCTGTATATGACCGTACCGTCCCATCTTGTCTCTTGTGTCCGGATTGAATGCAGACCAGAGGCCAGAACATCCTTGGCTTTCTTTCTTCTGAAATCACGACGTCGCCTGGCGACATAGTTTCCCCCCTGTTTTGTTTGCACTGGTTGGCTGAGCGGAGCCTCCATGAGGTAATGCCTCTGCCACCTTCGCCATGCTGCTTGGAGCAATGTTGCATGTTTCTGCCATGTGCGATGGATGGGTTCCGTCTCCTCTGTTGTCATCTCTGGAGGCACTATATGGTAAGGCGTCTCCCTGTGATGAACTCCGCTGGTGTTTGCGGAAGAATCTCATGTGGGTCATCGTACACGTAAGAAAGCGGTCGAGAATTAATGACGGCTTCAACCTCTGCTACGATTGACACCAGGTCTTCATACGTCAATGATTTTCTGCCGATGGTTTTCTTCAATGCCTGTTTCACAGACCTTATCAATCTTTCATAGAATCCACCCCACCACGGTGCATTTGTAGGAATGAATTTCCAGCTCACGCTGTTGGTCCCAAGCCAGTCCAGCACTTCATCGTCTCGTATACGTCGCCATAATGCAGCAAGTTCCTTGTTGCATTTTTTGAAGGTGGGTGCGCTGTCGCTGTATATCACTCTAGGCATCCCTCGCCATACGAAGAATCTTCGTAGTACGTGAACGAAGCTTGCTACCGACATGTCGCGGGAAACTTCTAGGTGGACAGCCCTTACGACAGCACAAGTAAACATGGCAATGTACATTTTCACGTTGCGTTGATGACTGTGCGTGTCTCTGACGTATAGAGGTCCTGTAAAACCCACTCCTACAACAGTAAATGGATGGCATTGTTGCACTCTGTCAGCAGGAAGTGGTGACGTGTACTCAGACGTTTTTGTCTGGTTATATCTCCTGCAAACGGTGCACCTATGAAGAATGTTCTTCACCGCCTGCCTTCCTCGAACTACCCAATAGTTTTCCCTGAGCTTTGCAAGAGTGTCTGCTACTCCTCCATGCATGACCCTTCGGTGAGCTTGCTCGACGAGTAATGGGACGTAGTGAGCATCTCGTGGCATGATTATGGGGTGCTTTTCATCGAACGTAAGATTTGCCATCTGTAACCTCCCTTCAATCCTCATTATGCCGTTCTCATCAAGAGACGGTCTGTACTTCTGCATGAAGTGTCGTTTTTTTAGTGATTTCGCGGCCTTCAGGGTTTGATATTCTTCAGGGAAAGCTGTGACTTGTACATGTCGGAGCCAATAGATCTTAGCGTTTTCAATCTCTTCCGTACTAAGTGGTCCATCGATAGAAGCCCCCTTACAGTTTCCACAAAATCTCTTTATCCACGCTGTTACTCTGTGGAGTCTTACTCTGTGGAGGATTTAGTGAGCTGAAGTTCGTGCGGCAAGTAACTTCTTCCGCTGGCGCCGTCGTTGTTGCAAGTGCTGTTTGCTCATGTTTCGCTTCTTCCCCGCAGCTTGGTGCTTCGAAGCACTGTTCAGGCCATGCTTGTTCGTCTGTGAGCCAATTAGGGCCGTTCTACCACTTGTCGTTGGTCGTCAGTGTAGTCAGTCGAAGACCTCGAGTGAGCATGCCCGCGACGTTTTCGGTCCCAGGACAGTGCCTCCATTGTGTTGGCTTCGTATAGTTCTTGACTTCGTTAACTCTCTTTCGAACGTACTCCTTCCAGTTCTCGCTCTTACCGTGTAGCCAATACAGTACGATTGTCGAGTCAGTCCAGAAAAAAACCTGTTTGATGCCTGGGAATGCATCCATCAACATTCTTGAAATTTTCACAGCTACAACAGCGGCTTGGAGTTCCAACCTTGGAAGCGTCTGCTTCTTGACTGGTGCTACCCTGGCCTTTGTCAGCACTATGTTTGAAGAAGCGTCAGATCCGTTTGAAGAAAAGTCCGATGTTTTAATAACGAGGTACGCAACGCGCCATACGCGTTGCAACTTGCGTCACAGAAAACGTGCAACGATACATTCTTCGTCCACATGCCGTAGTACCCGTTGATCTTGATCTCGGTAAGGTACTGTAAGCCTTCATACCACCTTTCCCAACTCTCCTGTAGGTCCGCCGGAATAGGTTGATCCCAAGTGAGACCTTGTTGCCACATTTTTTGCATGTAGATCCTTGCAGCGATCGTATACGGTGACATCAAACCTAGCGGGTCGTATATGCTTTGAGCCATCTGCAACACCTTCCTCTTCGTCCATACAGCAGGCCTTCCACGTTGAAGAAGGTTGGTAGCATTGTAAAAGAGGGAGTCCTGTTCCGTATCCCACTTCATTCCCAGAACCTTTATCACGCGGGAATCTCCAGCGAAGGGCGAGACTTCCTCCGGGTCCTGCACGTACAAAGCGTTCAGCCGTGCTAAGTTGGAGGCCCATTTCCGCATGTTCATGCTTCCCTTCTGCATTATATTCTTCACCTCGTTGTACACGTTGATAGCGGCTTCCTCGCAGTCAGCACCAGATATAAAATCATCGACATACGTACAATCGTTCAACAGTCTTGATGTTTCCGGATAGTCTACTTCGGACTCGCTCAGCAGTTTCTTCAATGTCGCCGCCAACAGGAATGTGCTAGGACCAGTCCCGAACGTGACTCTCGTCATTCGCCATATTTCCAACTTATCGTCCACTCCTGTGGGCATAGCTTGATACCAGAGGAATCGCAGGGCATCTCGGTCTCTTTTGTGGTGAGTATTTGGAGGAATGGGGGGGGGGGGGGGGGCTTTTCTATGTCGGCAGTAAAAACAACAGCATGTAGTCTAAATCTCAGTAGGAGAACGCTTACATTCGGGTTCATATTGGGTCCGATGTGAAGATTCTCGTTCAAGCTGATCTCTTGAGTTTCATGAGCGGAAGCGTCAAACACGATACGACATTTCGTTGTAATGCGGTCCGTGCGAATGACCTCGTGGTGAGGTAAGTAGTACACTGGTCTATCAACTTGATCGTGATTGTATTCGTTCTCTGGCACCTTTTCTGCGACGCCGTCAATTAGATATTTGCGGATAGCATCATCATACGTCTTGAGCAGGTCGGGCATACGAAGTAAACGGTCCGTCAAACCTTTAAGTCGTTTCCGTGCGTTTCGTTCATTTGTTCCAAGATCTATGTCGTCTTTCCAAGGTAGCAGTACTTCGTACCTTCCGTTGACGTTCCTGACTGTGCGCCGCATCTCTGTTCCACATCTGCGCTGTACTGCGCCACAGTACTGTCATTAAATTCTTGTCGTTCTTGATGTTCAACGACCATATCTTTGGGCAGCTTGCTTAAAATGATGGGTCTAAGTAGTGCGCTGTAGGCATCGGTTGATATGCCCAAAACCTGAAGGCTTCGTGCCCGGGATTGAATTTCATTATAGAATTGCCGCAGTTTCGAAATATCTGCAGGATCCGTGACTGGGACCATGTTTGTCAGCTTCCTGATGTGCTCATCAGCTATGCGTGTGGATGATCCATTTTCCTTCTTGAGAAGTTCAATTGCCTCGTGAGATGAGAATCGGATGAGATCAGCGGCATTCCCAGTTAACAGAGACGTCAAGTAACAGAACTTCTCAGTGGCGGTTTATAAGCGCGTTGTTGTGGTGTACTGCAACTTCATAACGTGTCCAGAAAGGAAGCCATGCGTCTATGGCGCCATGAAACTATGGGAGCTCTAATTTTGGCAACTTTATCTTATTGTCCCTATGGACAGAAGCAGCTGGAACAGGGCTGGGGTTCAAAGCCACCGAAGTCGACGCGCCCGTCGAAACTTCTTGGGAGCGCAGATCTATGCGAGTGATGGTCCCCAAAATCTGATGGCGGTATTCGGTCATGGCAGTCATCTCGCGTTCATATTCTTCGTCAGAGAATTTATCCTTGAGCTCGCTGTCAACAGCCTTCAAATCTCTGGAAATATTTTGGAGCTTCTCTCTTAGTATAGCAATATCCTGCGCGGTTGTACCGGCAGCTCCCAATTTCTCGTCGATATCGTTCCTCAATCTTGTTGCGTAAAAATTTCCTGTCTCTCTTCAACTTGTCCATGGCCGACTCGATTCGAATATCCACGGGAGAAAGTCAACCCGTAAAACTCACCGTGGTCAACAATGCGAGAACCAGAGCCGTAATCCTTGTATCCTTCGTTCTTTTAACCTTGAATATCCTGGTCACGGCACCAATTTCTGTTGATACCAAGTCGAGAAGAGACGTGACTAGTTACGACGATGTTTATTCGTCTTCTTCTTCTTCTGCCACAAAGGAAATGGCCCTTAGCCAAACAGGGCGATTGGCCAGGAGTATGAGAGGGAAGTATAGGGGAGTATGTTTATTTCCAGAATGAATAACGCTCGCGACGGATGATAGTCAAGATGTGATGTGCGAGACATGCGCTCAGTTGTGTTGTACTCATGATGATCATGATATGTGGGTTGCATTAGCAACAGTATGTACTGGTTCCTACAAGCTCGAATATTACGCCACAGGATCCTGACCTTATACTAAGACTGTCTTGAATAATCAAATCAGGGACATGACTCTGCATTTCTAGGTATAGTGAATGTAAAATTACATTGCGAAGAACCATAAAAGCAAAAAGTAGTAGTGTCAGTTCAGTCCAGCAAGTGCAATGCGAGTTCGCAAAAAAGAAAAATAGTCTTGCAAGTCTCCATGACTTCGCACCCAGAGCACAGTGCACAAAGTCAGAGTTGTTGCGATCACCACCAGCTAAAATTGAGACGTTGTGGAACCTCAATATAACAGAATTTTCTTAGCAAGCTATTTCTTGCATTCTCATGAGCCTTAAAGATGATGACAGAAAGCCTAGCAGGGAATGTAAATTATTTTGTACCATAAATTTTGTCGCATAAGTTTTGTTGTGTCATGTATGTTGACTCATGTTTCACTTCTGAAGACTTGTACTGAGCTTGTTGGATCAACTACCACATTCAGACCTGCTGCACATTACACAGTTACCTCACATCTCCACAGGTTCCCAAGCAAATTCTAATGTGTTACTATTGTGTTTACTTTCAGGAGGTGCTGTGGAAAGTCTAACTTTGTAGGCACAGCATCACTCTTGAGTCGCACAGTTTGCCCTGTACGATCGAAACAGGCCTCCTCAAAGTGTCTGCTGCAGAGCCTCGAAGATTTAGATGGGGCCCAATTTTTGCGATGCATCTTCTGCACCCACTTCTTCAGCACCTCTGGGCGACCGTGAGGGAACCTGTATAGCACAAGCACATTGTGTAGAAAATACATAAATAGAGCAGCCAAACGTAATTTCTTAGTACCTAACGGCACCAGTGAAGTAGCAGTGCGAGCAAGCGCGAGTGTCACATACATGCTATACGAATAAACACTGCTTTTCCTCAAAATAAACAGCTTACCTGTGAAAAGTTAACCCCTTTCGTCTGTCCGTGCGTGAAGTGCATTGAAAACTGCAACAAGCTGGCATGGCATGCCCTCTAATTTAAAGGAAACAAAAAAAATCGCGTGCAGCTGCGCTTAACTAAATGCAGACGACAGTAAGTGTTGGGCCCACCAATATGGCGGCCGGTGACAACGGTGATCGCGCACCCTATGCACGATCCAGCCATATACTAGGTGCATTCTTTTCGCTTGCACCTCCTGCACCAGATCTGAACTGGGTTATTTGCGTGCTGCACTTTCCTGTTGAAAAGAAAGGCATTACTAATAAAGTTCCTTTCAGCTGGAAAGTGCAGCCCCCGAAAACCCGTCTTGCGTGGATTCCAACGTAGTGCAGTCCAGTGCAAGTGAAAAGAACGCGCTTACTATAGGGATCAGTGGTGTAGAACGTATTTGGGCTGATTTCCGCCATGTTTATCACGACCTGAAGCGAAGAATTTCGCTCCGCTCTTCACAGATGGCAGAGCAGTACATGCCGCTCGCCAGGGACACCAGTGTTCCTACGCTACATCAGCCGTGTTTTGCATCAGAGCCAAGATAAATCTAAATTGGTAGCGAAGGCGGGGAAAAATACAAAATCTGGCCCGGCAACCCTGGTATTTTGATGCGCGAGCGAACCTGGGTGTTGCGAGGACAAACACGAATGTAAACAACTTTTTTTTACATCGATGAGAAAAGTTAGGTGTGTACTAATCACTTACTCGGTTATTCAATATAGGAAAAAGTACATCTTTGCCTGCTCTATGCGTACGTCAAAGCCACAGGGGTGGCATCCAATGTATTGCTCCGTAGACGAAAGCGTGCTGGGCGAACGCAATGCATCCTGGACAGGTCCTGGTCGCACGTCACACCAAACGTCAAGGCACACGTGACCTTAAAGATGGCGGCACCCGTGATCGGCGGCCAAACCGTTTGTAAACAATGCGGTTGTTTTTTCTGGACGACGTTTTGGATGTTTTTCGACCACGGTAATTACTTTTATCCGATAATCTCGCAGTAAAATGCGCAATTTTACACATACAGCCTCGTATTGTTGACAACTTCCAAAGATGTGATGACGACCGCGCGTTAAGACTTACCGAGCCGATGCGATGTACTTATAAACTAATGTGAAATGGGCTACCATGTTGCGGAAGAAGCACCGCATAGTTTACGCTGGCAAAATACGGTCACCTCTTGGTGTTATGACGGTGAAAATATGTCGGTAAGCGGCAAAATGACATGTAAACAAAGTCACGTGACCTCAAAATGACGTTTCCTATGATGTGCGACCAGGACAAGATGGCAGTTTTGCCAAAAGCACCCGCTTGAGGGTAGTTACAACAATGGCGGGTTTGTGTCACCCCTGTGGTCAAAGCCATGCAGAGTAAGCGAGTTTCCACATCCTGCTGCTCTCCGGGGGCTGCGCATGCGCAGTTCCTCAAGTGTCTCCGTTTGTGCCGTACGGACTGCTTCGCATTTTTTGCTTGTATTTATTGCTATATCGTACAAGAACACTCGAGTTACACATTTGGGGACTTGAAGGTAAGCTGAACGTGTAGTAGAGAAGCTGAACATATCAGAATACTCCCTACTGCAGGCCCTGGTAAAGGTGTGAGCCATGTCCAGATACACAGATAGGCGTGCTTTCTGAACAGCAGAGGAGACTGTCGCCTGTCGCTGACGGCACCACACAAGCGGCACCACATTTCTACCGTTTTCTTCAGGATCCCGCCAGGTGAGCACCTGAAGAAGCATTGTTGTTTCGACAAGCGTTATACGTGCATATACATGCGTCTGCGGTTTATGCATAGTTCAAGCGGTTAGCTTTCGATATGATGTGATGCCTAGAGCAAAAAACAAACAAACAAAAACTGTCACGCAACTGCATGTGATAGTTTGCTGGTGCATAAATGGTATTGTGTGATTTTCAGCGCTGTTGCTGCGTGAACATCTGTCCGCTTTGGTCAACATCAACTGAGCTGGTAAACACTCAAAATATTAAACACGTGCCTTGCTGTTTCTGATATTGGGCGCGCTAAGTTGGACAGTGCGCGCCACTGCACCTCACATAGGGGCACGAGCTTGTCGTATGATTTCTTCTTCCCATTTTTGGATGTATTCTGGAGCTATGTATAGGTAGTCTGGTGGGTACTTGGTGATGACTTTGGGCTTGCTTTCTTGTTGCTTCTGATTGCATTTGGTAGTTGCGCTTTTGAACATGGTATTGCAGTGAGCTCTGGGGCTTGGTTTTTCACAGTCTGATGCATGCTTGGGATACCGGCCAGTTCTTGTGTAATATCCTGCATACATTTTTGTGGATCATCTACTTACAATGGGAATCATTTTACAGATGCTAGCATGGCTGGAATTTTGTGACGTGAAGCTTCAGAGCTGTTCTGTTTCCTTGACACCCCGCGTTGCTTTGTGCACAACCCTTTGCACAGAGTGCACTTTTACACACAGGAAGGCTCAGGCGGGATACCGTCCCGACACTTAAGTGCTCATCATATAGTGCTGGTAAGTATGGGGCCAACAAAAACATCGAAATGAGCGATATTTTCTGTGTTGTTGTCATTATATCAGCATGACCTCAAAAGGAGTAAAACAGATGCATGTATTGTTGTACAGACGTATGTTGACACCATATAGCATAAAACAGAAGCATTGGGGAGGACAGCAGACAACATGCCATCATCTTGGTGCCCAGCAGGCCTGTCTGTGGTGAAACTGCAGGGACAGAAGCGTAAGCGTGGTGACCCAGTGCTCCCTGTATCACATACAGGGAGCACTGGGTCACCACGCTTACCCCTTCAGGATCATCACCAGAAGCCTGATAGTAGAGGTACACTGACATAAGAAAGGTGCATAACCTGAAGATAACAGTGCATCACCTTGCATTGCACAACAGGGAATGGGGCAGAGGTTTCACTACCCAGCAGATTACTGAGCATCGTGACGTACGATTCCTCCCTTCAGGACAACTGCTAGCAGAGTCTGTACACCTGCAGTTGACAATGTTCTACAAGTACCATCAGGACCGCCAACCCAAGCTGCAGGTATGCACCCCCATCGAGTAGCTTTGTTGTCACAGTTACTGCAATCCGTAACCTTCCTTTTGTCATCATTCCTATAGGCAGGGGTGAGCAATGCCTCCGTCCGCAGCATGTGATTCAATACGAGACAACACTTCAACATCCAAGGAGCAAGCTGCAGGAGCTGCGGAAAAAGCTGCACACACTCCAGGCTTGCAACGAAAAACAACACAAAGGATCTACAGCGACGTCAGCAATCAAGAACAATCTGTGAACTCGTGCAGAGTCTGAAAGACCATTGCCTCATTTGCTAACACCTGTGAAGAAGCTTTTGAATGCAATGTTGACAGGTTCCTTACTGCCCAAGGATTCAGGTCGAAGCTCTCGGGTAAATCTTAGTTATGGTCAAACGAAACATTCCAACTTTGTGTTCTCTGTCAGTGTATGCTGACTTATCCAGTCCTTTTCTTCGTGTGCGTTTGTTTTGATCCGTGGGGATGCAAAAATGCACAGCTTAAGGACTGTGCAGTGCATCCGAGGGCAGCAGGGCAAGTTGAAAGGCTGAGGTTGTAATTGTTGGACTGCTGTTTGTACGTATTTGTTTAACCTCTTTCATAATTGCACTCGGTGCACGTGAAGACCACGTAAATGCTTCTGGGGTGCTTAGAAACGTTGTTCGTAGTATGGACTGCTTTACTGAGTAATATAGTGTGGCTTGGTGCTTAGTATGTATTTTGTGCTTTGCATTAGTGTTATTTTGAATGTCTCAGGTTGACTGTCATGTGCATATACCATGTACAAGGGGCCATGCACACCTGCTGCTTTTTGCCCTGCCTCAGTGCCTGAGAATTGCTACCTTGAATTACTCAACACTTTTTAAAAAGGTGAAGCAACCCACACAGCATTATGACAGATGTGCCAGATGAAGTAACCCTCCATGCCATTTCGAGTGCTGCCTTGTTGTGTCCTACGTTCACTTGTGATATGCATGTGAAAGTTACAGGTGATATACAGATTGTATATTGAGAGTCATTGCCTGTGGTACCACAGTGGTCATGACAGTGGCATATATTGCATAGTGCACTCTCACTGATTGTAGACCTTATGTTGCAGTGATGTGTGGTGGTGGAATGAACCAGCTTCTTCGAAAGCTCTCTTGTAATCCAAACTTGAGCAGGACCCTTATGAGATCACAAGTACACCACACAATGTCTTGTGCTATGCATGGCCTTGTGTATACTACTGATTGCGGATCCTGTAAACGTCAAGTTACCACACACAAAACTCTCAATGTTCGCACGAGTTGTCATATGTTACTATGGGTGATTTGTCATTAAACTTGTTAAAAGTGCACTCTTACATGAAGTGTTCTCTGTCTTGTATTTCATTGCCCTCTTCAGTGGGCTACTTCCATGGTCAAACAGGCGATCCATCGGCCGTCGAACCACTGTTCGATGTCGCGATGGAAGTAAAGGAAAACAAAGCGCGTGCGGGGTGAGGGGAAAGGGAAGAAAAGGAGGAAGGAAGGGAAAGAGAAACGGAAGTGCGCGAACAAGTGAACTGACGTCGACTGTGACGTCACCGGATGTCATGAGTGACGTCACAATTGTAGTTGTTCGCACAACGGATGGATGGCGCTGACCGTCAAAAGATGGCGTAGATTTGAAGACGCAGGGCCTTATGGGAATATCGCTACCTTTTTACATATACCTTGTCAGAGCATCAGAGGCTGAGAACTGAATCTCCCCACAGAGAGACAAGGGGTCAGAGGAGGTAAAGTGTACCATTTGATTGCCCTTTGTTGAAAATGGAATGCTGCGAACTTACCCGACAAAGCACGTCACGGTTATTAGATAACCGAATTAAATTGATAAAGATTGCGGAGCATACCGCGATTTGTGTTACCTCTCCACTCTCCATTTCAAAATAAAGTTGTTGTTGTTGTTGTTGTGTTACTGGCTACGTCGCCCTGCGGGAAAGTTCGTGATTGGATGCAGGAATTGTGTGCTTTCGCGCGTGCTAGTGCACCGGCGTGAGCAGACGACTTTCAGAAGTGACTGGGGACCGTGGGAACTCTCGTACATTTTCCTTCGGTTGTCACGCGAAAGACGCACATTTTATGAAGTGCATGGACCATTTGCTGGTTTATAACAACTATGTCAATCCTCAGAGACAAGTTAAAAGCCGCAGGCCAACACTACCCACAATCACAAATCTGAAGTCGTCCGTCATCGGCAGCGCGGTCGTATTACAGCTCCGACCAAAAATATATTATGTGCGCTTCCGTTACACTCGCCGTTGCAAACTGATGATGTTTCGAAACGAAATGTCGCTGACGACGTACATGGGGAAGGAGTGTGTGTTTATTCAAGAACCGCATTAAATACTCGCGGAAAGAAAACGCGTGACTTAGCTTCCACGTATCCGAGTATGCGCCACATTCTCGGAAACGCCACATTCGATGCACGGACTACATTATCCACTCGCGGAGATACACGTCTGAGCGTCCCCCTTTCAATAGCAAAGGGGAGCTTATGGGGATGACTCAACCCAAAATCCTTCTGCAAGTTGCAACTGCTATGGCAACGGCAACTTCAAACTGCTGCTTTGCTCTTCGCTCAGCCAGTGGGCGACGTTGACGATTTACCCGCAGGCCGATGTCTTGCGTGACGTTGCGTGAGAATGAAGTACAGGTTCCGTCGTCTTCTATTATGGCCCCTTTCGACAAATTCCTCGAAGACGACTTCGTTATTCTGAATGAAACTTTGACGGTTGTATGTGCACAGTACTCGTGAAGATAGTTTTGGCTAAGTTTCGCAATCGACCCGGCTGTACGAGACCGTCCCTTTAAAGCCCACTTCCCTCGTGTGCATGAACATTTTCTGAGGCTGAACGCGTCTGTTCCTTCAAGTGCTTCCGTTGAGCGCCTGTTCAGTTTTGCCGCTGATGTATTCTCCAGAAAACGCGCAAAAATAACCTATGAGTGTTTTGAGCAGCAACTGCTACTGAAAGTAAATTCAGTATGAAGTTATGAATGAAAACAAAAGCATGTTGACTTCATAATTTGGCGTTCTGCAACATCATTTGTAACGGAAAAGAAACTCGTTAGTAACGAGTAAGGGCTAAGCTTTACTTTTTGTATTTCAGTAACGAATAACGTATTTCGTCCTTTTCTTTTTTTTTATGTAACAAGCAACGGTATTTAGTTCGTTTTTTTTTCTTTTTTTCTTAACGTGTACAAGTAGATGCTCCTCCCACTCCCCGCGTGCAATCATTCCACGCTGAGGTGACCAGGGTCCGCGTACGGGCACCGGCTGTGCTGTCTGGGTGTTTTCCCTGGGTCTTCCTCAGACGCTCTAAAATGAATTGTCGGCACAGTTCCCGCTCATAGCCGCAGTTGCTTCGCGGCGCTAACATGGAATGCAAAATTGCAAATCGAGTCAGTTCCCTGCGAAGTCGGCCCAGGATGCACTATCCCTCCCTGCGATAGTCGTGAAGTTGCCCTCCTGAGCGTGGCCGACCACGGCAAGCATTTCCATCACCACCACCGCGTGCAATCATTCTCTGGTTGCCTGCTTAGCTTCCTTGCAAATGTAAAGAGCGCACTCAATGCAAAAGCAAAATATACGTAATATGGTCAAGGAAGTACCGAGAGAGGGTAAGGGGGCAGTGCCCCCTCCCCGAAGCGCCAAGGACGCTTGTAAAAATTGTGCACTCTTTAGTCAGAGGTCGTCATGATTGCGCTGAGATGTTATTATATGAACCTCTGAACACTCGCACAGTCTGCAGCGTCCGTCTCCAAGAAAAGAAGTATAAGGAGAGGGGCACTTTGCCCACCTTGGAAGCAGTTTGCCCCTCTTGGAAAAACTTCTGGGAACGCCCATGAATATAATCGCTTACTATTCTAGTTCCTACTCTTTTTGCTTGATGGGTCACCCAGTCCGTGCCTGACTGAGGATATCAGTTCAAGTTCTTCGTGCGTATACCTCCTACAGGTATCCGCTAAAACAAGCAAATGTTTATGCATATTTCGAAAAAACGAGTGTTTTGCGCATCCGTTTCTCGAAAAGGCCCCTTTTGACTTTATTTTTGTTTTGCCAGTACGTGGCGAGATCTTAGACCTTTCATTTCACGAAAAAAGCGTACACTGGCGATTAACGCGTTACAACCAGGGATCGGAACCGGTATTTTTTTTTCGGTCCAGTTCGGGCTCGGGTTCAGGCCTATTGGTTCGGTTCGGCTTTAGCTCCCCTGAATCGAAATTATCAGCTTGAACAGGTTCAGGTATATCGGTTCGATTCAGGTTCGGCTCCGGGAGAAACGAAAAAAAAAGCGGTCAGCGGTCGGGACACTTACAGTGACTGGAACCGTTACTTTTTTCGGTCCTGGTTTAACCGGTTCATCGGCAGTAATTTTGCTACATGAAAGCGAGATTACCCTCACCGCACACGGTTGTAGGAGAAAGGTGTGAGATAACCGTAACTGCTGCCTCCCCATGACCACTTGCATCACAAGACAAGTTCTTAGGGAAACACACGAAGTTTTGCATAGTTTCGGTTTCACTCTCTGCCTCTTCATTGCACAAGATGGTCAGGGCATCCGAAGGGAGTAGCAGAGCTCTGATATTTTTATTGTATTGCACTGCCGTGGTCGTCTGCTGAAAACAAAAAGCGAAGTGCTGGAAGCCTTTTGGCAGAACCCAGTCAGGGCCCTCATTTGTTCCGGCAAAAAACTGGCAATACAGTCACAAAACTTTTACTCTCATCTGGCATCGTACAAAAAATAAATATAATCGAAAACAAAAGGCCGGTCGCTAGTACAATTAGGTATTCCACCTCTGAACCGATTCCCGAACCGGTAACCGTATGGAATGGTTTCGGTTCAGTTCCGGTAAGCAAAAAAATTGTTCGGGTTCGTTTTGGTTCGGGTTCGATGGAAAATAATGGTTTTTCCAGTTTTCGGTTCAGGTTCAGTTCCGGTTCCGATCCCTGGTTAAAACGCGGCCCTACTCTGCGTGAGTACGTGTCGGAGCCCTGCTGGCGGTACCGCGGGATAGCGGATATCTGTCAATGTCGTACAAGAAAAGGGACAACTTTGTGTAACCAAAAGTGGTAGTTTATGTCGATAGGCAGGGTGTCCCTGCTAAGTGCGAACATATTTTTCAAAATATACATATATCACTTTTTCCAAGATGAAATCAATTGCAGCATAGCATATGCTGAAGGGGACTCCTTAGGGGGACATTAGCAAACTCCTAAGGTAACGCCTTAATTAACTTTCAATAATTAACTTTTTAATTATAAAAGCTACGAAGTTGTCCCAATGAGCACATCTGGTCGCTTCAGTCACCTGATACTGGAGCCGTTTTCAGAACAAAAATCGGTTCGATAGATCGTCCGCAAAAAAATGGTGAAGGAACACCATTTTTTACTTTAATTTGTTGAGTGCGCATCTTCGGAACTGCCCCTATCTTGGGTTGCATTTTCTGTTTTCTTTTAATCTTTTTCCAGGACGCAAGAGGCGATAGTGTGCTCTTTCACCCTCTCACATCGGGGGTGAAGGAAAGACTCGTCTCCGAAGTTGCGCAATGAACAAAATAAAGAAAAATGGTATTCCTCTACCAATTTTTTGCGGACTATATATCGAACCGATTTTTGTTCTGAAAGGGGCTCTGATACCGAAGGGACCAGATGTTCGCATTGGGACAACTTTGTAGCTTTTATAATTAAAAAGTTAATTATTGAAAGTTAATCAAGACATTGCCTTAGGAGTTTTCTAATGTCCTCCTAAGGAGTGCCCTTCAGCGTGTGCTATATTGCGATTGATTTCATCTCGGAAAAGTGATATATATATATATATATATATATATATATATTTAAAAAATATGTTCGCACTTAGCTGGGACACCCTCTACTTACAAGACTTGCAAAAGCAGAAGCAGTATTTTGCAATGACAGCAACAAGTCATTTCACACAGTTTTTATGAAAACGTCACTTTTCTGCATTCACTGTCCATGGTATGAGCTATGAATGTTTCTTGGGCTCCACTTTCCGATGTCTTGCTTTGCCGCGTTTTAAAGCGTTAATCGCCAGTGTACGCCTCTTGAAGCAGAATTTTTTTACATCGCGCGATATCCTGGCAAAATATAAATAAAATTAAAAGGGCTTTTTCAAAAAATGGGCATACAAAATACTTTTTATAAAATATATTAAAATATATATAATTAAAATATATATAAAAAATATATAAAATACATATTAAAAAAATAAAGGTTTTTTTAATAGGCCTAAACCTTTGCCTGTTTCAGCAGATACCAGTAGGAGGTATACGCATGATAGATATATCAGATGAAAGAACGTGAAAAGCTGAAATACAAGTATGGAAATGACGGACGGAAGCTTGACAAATCACACGTCGAAGTGGGAACAAAACTGTGCAAGAGAGCATGTTCGCCATTTTTTATAGCATAAGGCGTTGCACCTGTGTAACAAAATTTGTGCTCGGACTGCTGGACTGTTGGCATACTAAACCATAAAAAGTTCACTACAATATCATTTAAAACTCGGGAAATATACGTGTGCAAACACAGCAAAAGTGAAACAGTCCAATTCAGGGCCGGACATTCTCTCTTTTCTTTTGCACAAAAACTATTCAGTAGAAGTTATTCACTTAACTGCTGTTGATCAATATGTATGATGAGCTTCTAAATATTAAAAAATAATGAAAACCCAGGATGTCGATGGGACCTCTCTGCCTGAACTGATGTGAAACCGGCCTGTTTCTATTTCAGATCGTGAAGGTTTTTCGGATAAATTTTTTCCCATCCACTTGATTCGCATTACAATAGACCTGTCCCTGTTTGTAAACAAGTGATGTCATGGTGTGCAACAGCACCACCACTTTGGTAGAGCTGAACTACGCTCAAAGCTAAGAGCGAACAAAGTCACGCCCTAAAGCCACAATCTTGAGGAGATTACGACGGCCTCTGAAAGGGACGCAACCTTCGGTCCTACTTTTCTTTCAATAGGAGGTAGTGAACAAGTGCCCCATTCGTGGATCCCAGCCCTCCCCTTCCAATTTGTTTCGGTTTCAGTCTGACTACCAACGTCATGATGACGTTTCCCAGGTAGTGATATATTCCCAGCACCATTGGCTTTTATAAATTTCCACTTGCACTTTTTGTGTATGACTGTTCTTTGCATTTCCATACTTGCATGTAAACTACCCACGCGCCACCCACCGGAGGGAACCGCGCACGTAAAAAATTCGTGAAAGGAGTCGTCCCAGGCTGCTACGTTATTAACTGGGCTCCGCCATATACTACTAGTGTAGAAGTACAACTGAAATGGGACAAAAGGCTGCTCCATAAAGGAAACATCATCACTTTCTATGGGAGATGTGGATAGTTTTTCACACACTATCGCTGCTCGTGGGAAGATCTAGTACGGAGCTGTTTTGAAAGAGGTCCACGAAATGATATCATCATCTCTGCTTTTCTATGTGTCATAGACATGGTCGTTTTCGCATATATCGCAAACATCACAAAATGGAAGGCACAAGAAGTTGCAAAATGCAAAAATGGCTGCATATCTAGATTGGAATGCCCACTAGGATTGATAGGATAATTTTTGAAGTCGGCTAACGAAGAATTGAAATACGTGACCACAGATACAGTAGAACCCCTTGCTAGGGGAGTTGATTCATAAAGGAAGCAGTCAGAACTAATCATAATGCAGAAGCAGTCCACATCGCGGGATTCATTATGGACTTCCTGAACTTCTATTTGCGTATTGATATAGAACGTATTAAACAGTACAAAATCAATCATATCATGTAATGCGTTCTCCTATCATATTCATGCACTTATTTCCCTCTATCAGTTGGTACCACCGTTTGGATAAACGACGGCCCCGGAACAAAAGTTGACGGCAATGATACATCTTATGGACCACCATTTATTGAATCTCAGTGTGCTTATGAACTGTGGTGGACCATTGGCAACTTCCAGTTCTCCTGTCTCCCTTACAATACCCAATATACCTAATGGTAACATCAACAAAAGATTGCACAAGTTCGTGTCAATCAAGTGTAACTTCTACTAAAACGCCACAGATACAGCGAAGACATAACACCGGTATTAATCAACGCTTGATTCAAACGGCCTATCATAAGGAATTAGTACTGTATAGTACACTGTCAATTCATCATTCATCAGGACAAGGATGCCAATCGAAAGATTCGAAACTTGGAAGACTACTTGAACAACAGCTGTACCATATCAAAATAAACAACTGTATTATTGACTGCATGAGTGTGACTTCCATTGTCAACTTATTCGCATGACAAAGTCGGTTTTCTTTTTTAATGGAATTTCAACTAGAGACTTCTCGCTAACTGCATTATCTCTATGATCAACACAGAAAGATGCAATTGAAACTCAGCAATGAAACGATTTTGATTTCATTACATACATTACATACATCTTTACATACACCAGAAGCAGACAATATAGAAATTTTAGACAAAAACACCAACAACAGATCAGCGTCGACACGAAATATTCCACACTATACATGCGAGGAATATTTCTAAAATTTATGGAAATGTAGAAACCGAATGACAGGGGGCTACCTGCCCCCACCGTCCTTCTACCCTCCCTCCTGTTACGAACAGAACATAGAGATGCCCGATGGATGCAAGAAATTTAATCCACTTGATGACGCGGGAACGGGGAGAATCAATACGCATAGAGAATAGTGAAGATATGTCATTGAAATTCGAAAGCAGGGTACAGACATTTTCTTACACAAAAATGATATCATCATCATCTTACATTTATCACTTTATCTTGTCACGCGCAGCTTTGCCTCAATTTTTTTTATGAATTTGCAATTCCTAATTTTTCTGTTTGAAAGCAAAAAACGCTATATCGCAAACTCCACACAGTGACAGAGGGTGAAGGGTGTAATTTTTCCTGTATGCAATCTTGAGGAATCGATATTGTGCATTATTCGTTAAAGTTAACTAAAAAATAAAAATGTCGATACACGTACCTGTCTTCATTTAGACAAAGGTTCGGTTGAGACTGTTAACTCTTCTAAATTGGGTGTCTGCTTTAGTGATATAGTTTGAACTTGATTCTGCCTATTGACTATACCTGGTGTTCTGTTACCGACCATTGTTGGTTTATTTGGAAGATGCCGTTACTTTGTGCCAGTGTTGTACCCGCTACCCGAAAAAGGTAGCGCAATACCGATACGAGCTACCTGAGCAAAAAGTAACAAAATCCCGATATCGTTACACGTACCTAAAAGTAGCGGAATACCGCTTCCGTTACCCGTAAAAAGTAACGCGATACTTCATGCGCTAACTTTTATGAAAGAAACAAACAGTACCGTTGATGACGTACTTCAAACGTCTTAAAATAATAGATAATAAAATAAAACAATAGATCAAAATAATACATAATAAAATAAAATAATAAATCGACGTCCAATGGAGGTTACACGTAGGTCGCCTGAAGGCTAAAATTTGGAAAACCGTTTTTTACAGATTTACTAAAGTCTACTCGATATCCTGCATATCTTTTTCTCTTCCTCTAAAGCAAATAAAGCACAACGCAAGTCTACCGATAAAAGGCTCAACAGCTTTGTCACAAAAAGAACTGAGATTGCCCGGAACGAGAAGTTAGTAAACATACCATGGTGTGCTTTTTCAAATTGGACGTTTACTTCCTAGACGCACAGATAAAGCTTTCCCACCTAGGCGCATAGTAGACATCTGAACACCACGCTACTGTTTTCTTTCTCCTCCTTATAGTCAAAGATGCTTGCTGTAGCAGGCCATGGTCCCTCCATTGCAGCGGACAAGAAATGGCAACGGTCAAGCACCTAAGCGTACGTGGTGCAATGTCATGTGGAATGTCATGTCTCATAGCTAGGGAAGACGGCACCAGAATGCAGTAGGAGTGACGTCAGTTTGCAGAAAACTCCGACAATCCACCAAATCTTCAAGAAGGTTAATCCCAAATAGGGAACACGTGGAGGACACAGCCTCTTTGTAAGATAACGGCCTCTGTGCCCTCCTTTCGGCTATTTGCCCGGTCTTCGCAGAATGAGTTGTGATATCGGGCAGCTTGTTCGAAGGCAGGCAGTGGAGGATTGATGATAGGTCGAAGTCGAGTCGTCGCGATCCCCAGCTCGGAAAGTAGCGGTAGCGCTCAAAGATTGCGCTACCGCAAATTTGCAACGGAAGTACTTCTTTCGTTACCAGCTTAAAAAAGTAGCGCGATCTCTACTGCGCTACCGCAAAAAGTAACGGATACGGTAGCGCCGCTACTAGTAACGGCGCTACGTACACCACTACAGTTTGTGCCCCAAAGAATTGAGATCACGTTGCTCTGCTTTTTTTTTTTTTTTTTTGCAATCTCAACTGAACTATTGTCAGTGGGACTAGTGTCAGGGCCGTGAGGCATTGCAGAGGGGAGAGGCAAACAGACAGGCATATAACAAAGGATAAAGCTCTGTAGATACAAATGTAACACAAAACAATTAGCACCACATGTAAACGTAGTTATAAATACAAAGGACACTCTTTCACTGCGTGATGTTAGTGGTTAGGGTGGTGAAGTGAGTCTTCGAGTGTGTCCTTGAAGGTAGATGAGTCGCAGATATTAACAATGTTACGCGGTAGACAATTCCGTTCATGAGATGTGCAGATGAAAAATGAGTCAGAGAAATAATTGGTGTTGCAAGGGTGCACGAAGACCTTCCGAGCGTGATCAATGCGTTGTGAAATGTACTGTGTAGCCTTTTTTTTTTTTCTTTCTTTCAATCAATCAATCAATCAAGGCGAAAGAACGGGATCATCGTCGTAGTATATTTTTTGGAATAGGATGAGACGGGCCACTTTACGGCGATGCGAGAGAGGTGATAAGTGTAAAAGTTGTTTCATGTGTGTTACGCTAGATGTGCGGTTATAATTTGATAGGATAAAGCGCGCGGCTCGATTATGTACTCATTCCATCATTTTCACTAGGTTTTCAGTAGCCGGGTCCCACACCGACGCCGCATATTCGAGTTTGGGTCGAACGAGTGATTTATACAGATGAAGCTTCACATTGGTAGAAGCCCGATTAAACGAGCGGCGAATGAAACCAAGAGTTGAGTTTGCATGACCGCATATATGGGCTATGTGTATTTTCCATGACAGGTTAGATGATATGGGGACACCTAAGTACTTGAACGTGGAGACTCTTTCAAGGTTCACACCGCTAATGTTGTATTCGACTAGGGGGGATGGTTTGCGGGATCGGGAGATTCTCAGATGCTTGCACTTACTGATGTTCAACTCCATGGACCAAGTCGAACACCAGGTCGCAATAGAAGCCAGGTCGGACTGTAGCTGGTTAGTATCGAGATTGTTGGCAGTAGGAGTGTATATGACACAGTCATCGGCATAGAGTCCCATAGTGGAGGAAACGAGGGTCGGCAAGTCATTGATGAAGATAAGGAAAGGAAGTGGACCTAGGACGGAGCCTTGGGGAACTCTTGATACTACAGGTGCGGATGAAGAATTTGTATTGTTCATGTGGACAAATTGCGAGCGATCAATCAGGAATGCCTGGATCTAGACCAGGATTTTAGTGTCGATGTCAAGGTAGGAAAGCTTCGCAAGTAAATGGCTATGGGATACCTTGTCAAAAGCTTTGCTGAAGTCGAGAAATATACAGTCGACTTCTAATCCGATGTCAAGATAGCGGAGGATGTCATGAGAGAAGGCTGCTAACTGCGTTCCGCAGGAAAACTGCTTGCGGAAACCGTGGTGATATAAGGTGAAAAAGGCGTTCGACTCAAGGTGACGGATTGGATGGGAGTATATAATATGTTCCATGATCTTGCATGGCACACTGGTTAGTGATATGGGGCGAAAGTTGGCAGCTTGGTTCACGCTACCCGATTTGTGAACTGGTATAACCATTCCGGTCTTCCAGGCATAGGGCAACGTTCCAAACTCCAGGGTCTGCTCGAACAATTTTGTCAGTATCACGGATGAGTAGAACTTTGTGCTTTTGAGAAATTTGCTGCTAATATTGCCCACCCCAGAGCTAGAGCGTAGCTTAAGCCCCCCGATGATCCTAATTCGTCATATAACAAATGCTTCGGAAACAACTCAAAGTCCCTTTGAAGCATTACACGTAATAAAGATTTATAACGTGGACAACTATGGACTACTTTCTCGATATAATTTTGGTAGAAACGCGTGCCTGCAGCTTTTGGAACATTTTTTTGACATGTACTTCATTCATCTGCCTCCGTGGGAAGGACAAGTGGAAAATCATCTTCATTCGCGCAAACTGTTACTCCGCCACTGTTACCACCAATCACTCCGCCACAATTTACCCCAGTTGCTTAATATCCAATTTAACAACGGAAACCTTAAAGACAAACCCCCTCCGTGCGTTGAAGAACGCTCTGCCTCACTGTAAGGAGATCCTGTGGGTGATGAATCAGATAGCCATTTCGGGACTTCGATTCTCGCGATCACAATCATCTGATAAGGCGCGAGTTCGGGCCCTGCTACGACGAACTCACGTGAAGGTCGACATGGCGCATATCCCCAAGCAACACAATGTACTGAAAGTCGAGTGCAATAGGGGTGGGCGGTATGTGTCTTATCAATGTTCCTTAGCTTCACGAGTCTTTTCAAGGCCTTCCACCTACCCGTCCACCCCTACTGCACTCGACTTTGAGTACATTGTGCTGCTTGGTACATTGAGCTGCACTCGACTTTGAGTACATTGTGCTGCTTGGTACATTGAGCTGCACTCGACTTTGAGTACATTGTGCTGCTTGGTACATTGAGCTGCACTTGACTTTGAGTACATAGCGCTCTCGCCCGAGAGCGCTAACATCCGACATGATTGAGATCACCGATATCGATATGCCATGTCGACCTCGGCGTGAGTGCGTATAGCAGGGGCCGAACTCACGCCTTATCAGATGGTAGCGATCGTGAGTTTCAAAGGCCCGAAGCGCCAAGCTATGGTAGGAACGAAATGAAATTTAGAAGGGCAAGGAAAGGAAATGCTCAGTACGACGCAAGGGCGATCTTGGTCGGTCAATGAAATGGCCACAGGACGCAAAAACTGAATGGTAGCCATCAGAATGGAGATACTTATCAGCCTGAAGGAAGTGATAAATGAACTATAACCTCACAAGGAAAGTGTTTTTGAGGCATTTTATTCCGTTTTTCAATTAGCGGGTTATCCACGTCCAAGATTAAAGAAAATTCCAAGCGGTCGAAGTCGTAGCGTCAGTCGAAGGCGTAGTCGTAGTCATAGCATGGGGTTACGCACCGCTTGAGAATGTCCTGGTATGCCCTTTCTTGCTTACATACTTCGTTGCAAAAGTCGATGAATATTTTCTGTACGTCGTATCAAGTTTCGAACGTGGCGTCCGCTGCATGTTTGGAGAAATGCTGGGAGTTGTCTTGTATCGTGACATGTAGTCATATGTCTTCTCACCGTCTGCAGAGGTACTTGAGGTGGACTGTTCGGTAATGCCCTTCTCCTTGGTTAGGGTTGTGGTCGTTGATCTTATGTTCCTTCTACGATGACGTTTCGTTGACTGTAGTTGTTCAGCATTCCAGTCGTCTTTGTATCTTGCTGTCGAATAATTAGTAGTTCTTGCGTACTGTTGTTCCGTATTGGCCGCGTCTAGTCCCAACGTAGTGTCGTCTTGTAAATCCGGCGTGTCAGCGATGGTGTTGTTGTCTGCCGGTGCAGGCCTTTGGCGTTGTAGCGCAAGACTATAGTTTGCTACGTTGGAGCCGTCACTGAAATAAACAACGGATCCAAAGGTAAACGCTGCTACGAAGACAACGGCAAGGAGAACGTTGTAGCGACCGTTACAGATCTTCGTCAGTGATGGCAACCTGCTGGTGGTATGTTCTTTGGTCTGCGTCGCCGTTCCGAAGAGTTGTTCTATTGACACATGCCTCACAACGTCGGGGCGTCCAAGGCGAAGGTTGTTCATATCTTGGAGGCCTGCTGTTATGCTGTCGTAGTATGGGTCAGGCGATAGCGGCCTGACCCCGATGCTCTCTAAGAATTCATCGGCGGTCAGGTACCCGACTGATAACGCGTCCTCGCTCATGTTGACGGTGCAGGACACGGCAACCGCAAAATCAGTAGAATCTGAACGGGCGCAAATAAACGTCGTCGTTACTGGTGACTTCGTCTTCTTCTTCCACCGCAGTCACTGATCACATTCTTCTTCTTCGCGCAAGCGACGTTCCTTGTCCACACCACTGATCTCTATCTATAAAGGCTGGATGGCGCATGGGAGAGGGGCTCGCGGGGGAGAGGCGTGCATTCGAGCCGCCATGTTGGGAGGCCCTAAAGCGCAGTGTGCGCCCATAGAAAACAATGGGAGGCAACGGAGATTGTGAGTATTTATAGCGCTGCAGGCGTTGATCGTTGCTTGTCATCACACAATTTTGTAAGGTGCCAGTATACTGATGTATCCTAACAGTGTTTCACAGGTGTCCTGCCGTTCGATTCTTAATTACGTTATGTTTTGCATTCCGAAACTAGACCGTCACAGCAGTGCAGCGCTGGGGATTGTACTACAGTACGTTTCCCAGCTAATATTTCAACAAGAAACGATGTGAGGTTAACAACCACCATGTATGTAATATCCCGTGCTGCGTTCTGGACAAAAATTGTTCCATAAAGAACGGTCTGGGAAAGGATATACTCGCATGGCAGAAAGAGATCGTTCTGTAGAATCACAGCCGTTGTTTTAGCCGTGTATCGGTTTCGTATGATTTATATCAAGCACCACCGCAGAAAGTGCCTTTTAGTGAACGACTGCGGTGCTTTGCCTCGCAAATATGGACACACCGAAGCAGCCCAAATACGTTGTGAGCGTGATTTAATTGCTTCACGCAATTAGAACACGCTCGATAGGACAGTTAATCATGTAGTGACGTAAGCTTAATCAATTAAGTTACTTAAAAGTGGTAACACCTCCTTGAGACACAAGATTTACCTCTTTTTGAAGTACAGCCCTTCTATGTTTGTTTCTTCCTTCATTTGTTCTGATTATTTGCAGGCGCGGTTGTGCCAAACTGAATGTCCTTCTCGAGTACTCACATGCTTTTGCTGAATACAACTGCAGCGTGAGCAAAGCTGCTTAGGAACGGGGGCCTGCTATCCAGTGCTGACTTTGTCATGCTTGTTATGTGGAGCACATTCGAAAAAATGCAGCTGCACATCTGAAACTCCAATGAGTATCATCGTCATCTAAAAGAGAGCGTCGTAGCACCGTTGTGAGACCAGAGACGCTTTCTGAATATCTTCTATGGCACCTTCCGCAGTTTGCACAATTTTGTTCAGCATCGAAGTCTCTCATAGGAACCACTTTGCATTAACTGTGACTCCCATCTTACATTTTGATGTGAAAGGGCCTTCTTGCACTACACACGTATGGTCTGCAACAGGATAATTGCAGCAGGACGATTTGGAGCTTGAAACAGTTGTGATTTTGTCATTTTGGCCCTCGTGTACCCCGTCTGTGAAACGTAAACAAAAAAAATCTAACACGATATGCTTTTGTAAAGAAGGTCACTGATGGTGAGTAAAGAGAATATACAAGTTCAAGTTTATTCAACATTTTATATCATACATTATATTATTCAACATTTTATATCAAGTTTATACAACATCAACTTTATTCAAGTTATTTCTTGCACTTATGCATTTCAGGATACAATGAACGTGCAGGGAGGTCACAAAAGACTACATTTACCCAGTTTCTTCATAAAGTGGGCAAGGTGGACTCGCCCAACTGTCTACTGTGCGGGACAGTGGAAAACACTGAACATATCATCATGCATTGTCCAAAACATGCTGCACAAAGAGGCATCTTGAGGCTGACCCTTGGCCATCTCGACAGCAGGGACTTCAGCATAGAGAAAGTCTTAGGCGTATGGGACGCTAACCACAGGGACGCGGCCTTCAATGCTCTTGTCAATTTCATTGTGAAATGTGGACTAGAAACTCTATACTAGACGGAGCGTGGACATTACGGCGGATGTGAACGGCGCGCTCGGTCCTGCGTTGTCGTGGTCGAGACGCTCACCCCGGTGAGCTTTTGCGGTGCGCTCGCAAATTCTGTGGTGCAATCGTACCGTTTCCTTTCTTTTTTCTTTTCTGCTTTGGGGTGTACCGTCTTTCTTTTTTTGGGGGTAGCAGAATTCGCTTGCGCGAATTCAACCTCCCCTTGTTATTTTACCAACCACCACCACCACCACTACATTTATTGTTTTATGACCTTGCTACAATGACAATATATATTTTAGGAATGACAATGCACAGGTACTCTTTCTAAATTTGTAGCACTCAATTTTAGGTTAGAATGAGCAATGAATAGCAACTTCCCTCCTGGTATTTTCTTATATATGATGAATTTTGAATTTAATGTGATCGAATACGTGATAATATAAGAATAATATATAAGAATATAATATGTGATAAATGAATGTGTTCAACAGTAGATGTAAACAACACCAGTAGCCAGAGAAGTGCATTCTCAAGAAATAATTTTCTTCTTATAGCATATATGTGCATGCCTATTAACTGAAACAATTATCACGGTTCTCACGGTTTTAATTTCTGAGAGTGTACTGTAGAGACGGCTTAGATCTACAACAGTTAATACAAGGTATTATATACTGTGAATACATTTAAAAATCCCATGTGACACATACTTTCTGGAGGTGCTGTGGTAATCAAAGTTTGTGGACATTACGCAGGTTCTGCACCCATTTCTTGAGTATGTCGAGGCAGCTATGAAGTAACCTGCATTGATGATGATTATTCCAATTTTTATGGTGCATCGACAACAAAGGAAATAATACATCAGAACACTGGTTTGGGTGCAACCAGTTAAAAATGAATATGTTGTTTAATAAATGCATTGGACAAATGTTAAAACATCAGTTTAAAACATGGTTTACAATCCCTGTATCTTCTAAAAATTAAAAAGATGAAAAACTATTCTAAAAAGAATATGGGGAACTCTTCTAAAAAGAATTATAATCTCTAATTATTATATTGCTGGGTGAAGGAGCCTAAAGTCTAAGGTGTGTTTCTGATGTGAACATGTAAGAAAATATGCAAAACTGAGAGAGGCTAACCACAGTGCGTGCACTGAGGTTGTTCCTTCCTGTAAAGTAGAAACCAGTGGATGAGGAACGTGATACTTACCTGTACACCCAGCCGTATCACACTACACAGATTATTCACTGGGTAGCCCTCATGACGAAACCTGTATTGAGAGACCACTTTTGCCTTAAAAACTGCTTCAAATAGCACGACACGCTACAAATTATTACTATCGTAACACGCTGACGATACAGCTCAGACAAAGGCGTTATCCAAGTCGCGCCACACCACCGTTACGTAGGATTCTTTGTCAAAAATCAAACCAAGGCACAAAACAATACCAATACATGAAAAAAGGTGACAATCGTGGTCTCATTATGACGTAATACCGAACTTGTGCGCGAAGGTAATTCAAAGAAATGAATGTGGCACTTGCTTCCGCAGAGAACACCGTGTACCATGCTAGCAGTGCATGCAAAAAAGCGCTCGAGTGCTCGCACATATATTGATGACAACACTACCTGTGTAGTGTAACGTGTTCTTTCAAGCATATTATGCACTCAAACTGTATTTGCCGCCGGGTAAAATGCAAGTGTGCTCGATTGAACGTCGGAAGAGCGATCAAGCAACCTGCATCCAGTGCTCGTTTTGGGCAAAAAAACACTTCATAATGGTCAACTAAATATACAGAATGAACGACTATTTATTCCTCGATAAAGAGTGACTCACCTGTATAAATTTAGGCCCTGTAACCTTACCAGTACGGTTGGTACGACCATAATTGCAAGAAGTTGCCATGATCGCTGCGGCGACTGTTGTGGGCACCGTAAGATGGCGGCCGGTTTCTTCACGCTCGCGCTCCCTATCCGCGATCCAGCCTTTTACAATCGAGATCAGTGGTCCACACCAGCCAACATTGAAACACACTTGGCTAGATGAGGTCATAATGTAAAGCGAAGGTAGTATGGAAACTTGTCCAATATGAAATAGTAAGCCGGCAAAAATTAATTCTAACCACCCGGTTATTTCCACGTTTTTAATGGACGTAGTTCCGTAAATACATAATAATTGATAAAGTGTCCATTTGCGTTTCCTTTGTACGTGTGTGTGTGTGTGTAATATTCTTATCTCACTCAACACCATCATCGAGGGTTATTCAAAAATTAAAAAAGGGGCAGCGTCACGACCAGAGCCGTAGCGACGGGGGTGCGAGAGGGGCAGCCGGCCCAGGCGCTCTCACCAGAGAGGGCGCCGAACGGCAGGCCCTGGCAGGTTGGTTGGACAGCATAAAGCGGGGATGAAGAGAATTTGAATTCACGATCTCGGCAGTGCAAATAAGCGTTTTCTTTTCTTTGTTTACAGGGTTTCTGACTGCAACGAAACGAAAGGGGGGGGGGGGGCGCTTCAGATTTGCCCTGCCCTGAGCGCAAACTCGCCTCGCTACGTCTCTGGTCACGACAGTTGAAATGTTTGTGATGGTGGACATCAGTCTGGAAGACGACCGTGGTATGTCGTTACAAAAATTGGTACCCCGTTACCTCAAGTTACTCGTTGCTTTCTTCCCGTCGTTCCCCTTTCGACTCAGTATGGACGACATTCGGAAATGGGTCACCCTCTCTACACTTCACACATGGTGCTCCGACCTGGAATGTGAGCATAGGTGGGGAAGTTACTTTTATTTTGTAGTGCACTACCGTTACTCACTACCTTTTCGAAAAGTAACGCGTTACGTTATTCGTTACTGTTGCGGTAGTAGGTAACGCGTTACTAACGCCGTTACTTCTGATAAGTAATGCCGTTACTTTTGCATTACTTCACCAGTTGTCCTGATAATATGTATCATTTTTGGTTGAGTGACATAAGTGCATTCCGCAAATCTATACAAGCAATGTTGGGCACAAACAAGGGTCACGCATGAACACAACTTACATGTAGATTTATTGCAACGCAGAAGTAGTTGATGTTCAAAATTTTCATCGGTGAGCTTCGCCCGTTGGGCTGAGAGGACGCCTAATGACCAGTGAGTACTCCTTGTCAAGGTTGATAGAGACGGTGACCTTTTATCTCATACAGTACAAATCCAAACAGCCAATTCCGTGGTACTTTGCTACTTGTTCAGAGGTTAGAGGCTATTTTTCTGCCGCTTTTGCCCCATTCGTCCGAAAAATACCAGAGGGAGTGAAAAACAGAGGTGGTAAACAAACGTGACACCCAACCAGGGTAGGTCAACAACCCTTCTTTTGCGTTCTTCGTGGGTGTCGATGTGACCTTCTTGTCATTGTTGAAGATGAATAGAAACAATCGGGGATTTTCCCGGATTCTGAAGGCACGGTCCTCGCTCAAGCTTTCAAGTTCCCGAACACGCAGTAACGCATAACGCCGTTACGCGTTGGTTGTTAAAAATGTAATGACGTTACGTTACTCATTACTTTTCTCCCAAATGTAATGCGTTACCATATTTCACTACTCGAATGTAACGCGTTACCGGTAACGCACTAATTTGTAACGCGTTACTTCCCACCTATGAATGTGAGTCACCAGGTTCCCCGTGTCCACGTCACTGACCAATAATATACAGCCTTCTCGAAAAACCACGTTGTGGTCTTCTTTCCAGACCCTTTGCTAAGATAGAAAAATGAGCTTATGGGGACATTCTATGGCTTTGTAAAACCTGCGCCAGGTGACGCACCTGCTGAAAACGGAGACCTCCGATGTAACCACGCCCCCAATGGGACAGGCACAGAGCGCAAAGTGTATCCAACAGCGACAGATTTTTTTTTTTTTTTCGTCTTTTGCGCGCGACTGCTCCGCAAGTATGCCGCAGTCTGCGATGACCAGGAGCTGACGCAATTCCTTCGAACTACGGATGATTATGCCCTTTCCGCAATTAAAGGGACGTGTGTAATGTGTGTAATGCCAAAGTGCATCAAAATGCACGTCCCCCTCCAGGGACATAAGGTTTGTCTCCATATCTTACGTATGTGGTTGTGGATTTTTACGTTGTCACAGGAGACTGATCAAAGACTGCCACAACATCACACCTTTTTGAGGATGAAATAACAATCAATTTTTTATTGGATGTTATATATCCAAGGATTAAAATATGATATGAAACTGACGAGTACTAAAACACAGCGAGTAAAGTACATTCACAGAGATGCTTTTTGCAACAATGTTCAAACATGAAACTGATAGAAGCAATTTCTGCCAGCTTCTATGCATAGGTACATGTTGCACTGTGCACATCGTTGGCGTGTTTTCATGCTACACCCAGCATTCCGGCACCTTGCTCCACTTGAGAGGTCGTCCTTCAATGGTAAATGGAGTGCCCCTTGTTGTCTGAATACTTCTGAAGAAAGAGCTCTTGATCTTTTTCTTGGCTGCACATCCATGCTGTCTTCATCACCTGAGAGAGTTCGGCTCATGTATTGACAAATGAGCCCCTCAGCTACAGATAGTTTAAAATCGAGGAAATCCATTATGCCTTTTTTCTTTCTTTTTTTTTTTTTTTTTTTGCCGTCCCATTGTGTTTTTGTCTGCCCTGTACAGGAGCCAGCCATTGACGCAGGCAAGATCTGACATGTGGAGCATGGTGCGGAGTGTCCACCTGTTCGTTCTGCTTCACTGAGCGTAGAGAGAGAGCATTCGGTCCGCTAAATCCACTCCCCCCATTTTCTCATTGTAGTTTTTTATCACCGAGGGGCGTGGGACATTCATGTATTCCTTCTCCTTCTTGCACTTGCGTTTGCAAGTGTCTTCAGGTTCAACTTCGAAGGCAGTGGAGAGCATCACAATTGGTTTTTTGTCTACCCATTTCGCGCAAGCAAGCTTGCTGTCCCTTCGCATAACTTCCTCAGAAACCCCGTGCCTTCTTCATCAAGTCCTTGTCGTTCATGAAGTGTGCCTCCTTTGGTAGTCTGTTCTTCATGAGCGTGCCAGTGCCAAAAATGTTTTTCTTCATTAGCTCATCCATCAAGGGGACTGATGAGAACCAGCGGTCAAAGTACAGTGTGGAAAATACTGGCACTGTTTCGACAAGCTTCATCACTGAGTTACCTGATACCACATGCCTGACACACCAAGGCCAAAATCAGGAAATGTGTCTTTGCTCTTGTAGATGCTGAAGTCATAGATGACTCCATCCTTTCCTGCCAGAACAAGATTTTTTAGACCCACGGGATTCGGTTTATTTGGTACATACTGTTTCGCAGGACAGCGCCCTGAAAGTGGGATTATCTGTTCGTCCACACAAAACCAGTTGGGTCTTTCCAAAGCCAAGCATCCACTCCGGGCCATCTTAACAAATGGCGCAACCTTCCAGAGTCTTTCACGTTTATTCTCTTCGTCAGTGACATCACTTTCAAGTTGGCAGCACAGGTTGGATCTCAGCAAGAAAATGCGATCTCGTGACATGGTGTCAGCTATTGCACTGACCGCCATTCCTCTCTTACAGAAGAAGCTAATCCTGGGATATCGAATCACTACCATGAGCATGGAACATTCAAAATATTGCTTCACTTCCTGACTTGTAATTTTTGCTATCATTTCACGCTCCTTGAGTAGCCGCTGGTTCGTCTTTTCGGCCATGGTTTCAAGCATGTTGTCTTCAACGTAGAGCTTGTATAGTTCACGGGTTCGAAATCAGATCTATTTTCTGTGAAGACGCAGACTGTCTCCATAACTGGCACATCATTTTCTGGTGGAGAACTGTCAGTTTTCCACAAAACACGGCGTTGGGGGGCACGCGCAGTAGAATCATCATCACTGTCTGATGAGGCATCACTGTACTCGTCCGTTTCGGAATCGTACTTGCTGTTCACGTCTTCATTCGAAATATCGGAATTATTGCGATCACAAATTGACTGCAAAATGTCCTCTGCCCTCCTCGTGGACAAGCCTGATACGGAAAACAAAATTCTTCTTAATTTCCAAGCCGCACTCATGAGCTTTCGTGGAGGCGAACGCATGAGCTGAACGACACAAACGGAGGACCCAATGTCTCCGAGCAGGAACACATCATTCAAAGTACCTCAGGCATCACAAAAAAGACTTTCTTTACTAAAAAATGGCACTCCGACGTTCAGTAAACACTAAAGGCCCTTTTCATGTCACATTTGGTTCCGACAAAAATGGTTATCTATGATAATACGTCTTATCTCGCTGTCGGGTGTAGAACACTGATCTCTATGTATAAAGCAGGGATGGGCAGTATTTAAATACATTGTATTTAAAATAGTATTAAAAATATAAATACATGTATTTAAATACAGGCAACAAAAATGTATTGATATTTATATTTAAATACCGTTCTAGGCGTATTTATATTTAAAATACACATATCTCATCCTCCCGTATTTGTGGGCTTCTCTCAAGTTCCACATTATTAGCCTCCACCGATGAAGGGTATCTTGGATAGAGACTATTGGTCACTCATCCCGTGTGTTCAGAGATTTCCGTCCTTCTAGAAAACAGCACAATGTGCGAATGAGGGCATGCACCCCCCGTTGCTTCAGTCTTGGAAGCGGGGAGAGAAATGATAACACCAATTTGGGAAAAATGTGATTCGGGACCCTCTTGCGTCACTTGACAAAGCCTGATGTCTAAAGGGAACCCTTAAAATACACCTTTAGCGGCAATTCTACTCAGTCACTCACTGGGAGCTCTGGACAAGGGCTGCAGCGCACTAGACAGTTTTTCACTGTCGTCGCTGAAGATGGAAAGTCGATGAACATAAGTAGAGGAGGCAAGCAAGCTGGTGTATACGATTGAACCGAAACATCTCCTTGTGTCCGAGGATCAGCGGGGGGTGGGGACAGGACAGACAGGGGACGAGAACCGACAACGACGACTGGAAACCAGCAAATGAACACTTATTCAACATAGAGAAAGCGGAAGAAGCGATAAGGAGTTCATTAGCAGGTTTTGAGTCGCCGTCGGTTCTTGTCCCGTGTCCGTCCTGTCTAGTACCCCTCTCGCTGCTCCTGAGAGTCAAGGAGACGTTTTCGTTGAATAGAAAGTCGGTCCATGCAAGATACTGAAATCATCACACTGCATCTCGGAAAAATAAAGAAATATGTGGGCATTGTGTGCAGCACACATGCATCCACAGGTGGCTCCATTTATACACTAATTTAAAAGATTAATGTGTCTGGACGGCTCAAAGTATTTGCGGAAGTAGTTACAGTATTTAAATACTGTCTTAATGTATTTATATTTTGTATTTAATTACTTTCATCATAAAGTATTTATAGGCAGTATTTAAGTACATGAAAACATGTTGTATTTTGTATTTATATTTAAATACCCCAAAAGTGTATTTATGCCTGTACCTGGTATAAAGGCTGGATCGCGCATAGGAGAGGGGCTCGTGGGAGAGAGGTGCGGCAACCGGCCGCCATGTTGGAGGGCCCAATGGCGCCGGCTGCTCCCATAGGAAACAATGGGAAGCGATTCGATTTGGAGCATTTGTTACTCTTTAAACGCTCATCGTTGTTGATTAGCACGCATCTTTCTTAGGAATCAGTGTGCTGGTGTATTCCTACCGTGCTTCGGCGGTGTGTCTGTAGTTTTCATGGTAATTACGTTCTTTTTCTTCTCCGCTTCCTGTACTCCGAATATGGTGTCGTTAGTTACGTGCACGGGAAGCATAAAAATAGAGGAATTTGGTGAATGGCAACATATAGATTTAATTCCTTTTGCTTAGAAAGGGTTTGCACTGTTTGTTATTGTAAGGTAGTTTCGTTTGTGTGTGGTTTTCGTTTGTTATTGTGTGGTTCGTTAGGCGCTGTATATGGTTCTCGTTTGGCCTTTTCCATAATCCATTGGCATTCGTATTGTGTTCTACGAGTGTGTTGCAGTTGTTCAGCTGTCGGCGCAGTTCGTTACAGAAATTCGAAGCGCTGTGCACGAAGAGCGCATGATGTAACAAGTGCTGCAAGAGTGATTGCACTTGCGAGGTTAACGCCGCAGTTTACGTCCACCCTACCTCACAAACGGCTTGTTTAAGGTGATACCCAGTAAAGTTGGATAAAATTGCACAGTAACATCACTGCGAACATGACATGCAGAATAGAAAGAACACTCGACTTCTATGGCCATTAGTCATTGTCATTGATTGTTGAATACTATGATTCTTGAGAGCTTCTTTCGTAGTCGTGGTCTGTCATTCACGTTTTCTGTGTGCTCCTTTGCAAGATGGTGAAGTCGAATCTTGCCATAGCAGTTAGCTGTAAGCTTTACGAGGCGAATGATGTGGTTTTCTTCTGGAGAGCACTCGAAAATGTGCTCGTAGAGGGTAGGGAAAACGTCGTGTCTCAGAGATGTGGACAAGATGTCTTGTAAAACAGCTCTTGTGAGAAGCTGCCCGATCTGAATGCTAGACGGCAAATTTCCCTCCGAAATGTGGAGCATTCGTCGAATTAGTTTTTCTGTCACCTTGCATATGGCAATGGCGCTTTGGGACGGGTTGACAAGCCCACCACGCGATTTGCAGTGGAGTAGGGCACTGCTTGAAGAACTGTCTGTCAGGGCATCAATGCAGTCAGCGCAGGAGATTCTCCTCGTTGCTGACTTCACTACGTACCCTGCAATGTACCCGACGATATCCTCAACAAAGGCAGAGAGTTGCCCAGCGTCTGGTGCTTCTGCATAGTCGTGGTCTCCACCTTCACTTGTAGAGGTGCCAAAATATCGAGAGGCTTGAATATCAAGCTCATCAAGGGAGGTGGCTTCTGATGCTGCCGCAGTTGACACTGTAAGTGTATGTGTGCTGTCTTGAGCTGCACAATTGCCTCCTGCTGATGGCTCTATTTGGTGGTGTACAAGCAGTCTTTTGTATCCAGCCATGAAGTGTCCTGCAGTAGGATTATTGCTCCACCCACCTCTGCCTCTTAGTGCACAGAAGGAAAGCTGAAGGTGATCTTGTGAAAGCTTGTAGGTAAGCATGTACCTCAAGTGTGGATTTTCGCCAGAGAGAAGGCAAGTGCAAAGACTTTGAAGGCTTCTCATGTTGATCAGGAATCCAAAGAATCCTGTTTTTCTTGCAGATTCTTGAACTGGCTTCCCAAATCCATCTTTAACAGCGGTTATATAACCATCCATGTCATTAAAGAATAACATCCAAAGGTGGCGGGTCGCGTATCGGATTGGTGCCTTGAAGTTCTTTGCCAGAGGATTGCGAGAGTTCAGGATGTCGAAGAGACGGTCGAACCTTCTGAGGAAGTTCACTGTAGCTTCACACCCTTGAAAGCTTGCAATGTTTAGGTCTTGATCACAGAATTCCAGCGCATCTGCTATGCTTGCACTGAGTGTCTGGGCAGCCAAGTTGACTTTCATCTTTTGGCTGCTCCAATCAATGTGTGCAGCCCTGAGTTTGTTGCTTGCCCGCAACCCTTCTGTCTTTTGGAGCTCCTGAAGGCGTACAATGAAGCTCCACTTTATCTGCCCTCCATTGCTATCTTGGAGGACTTGCATGGTCCCAAAGGCATTGCGCACAAGCTTAAGCATGTGGCAGGCATCAAGTATGATGTGAACCCTCCAAGAAGAATCTGACGGGTGAGGAAACCACGGTCTGAGGGAGGGGGCCCGAATGTCTGCACCAAGCTCTCGAAACATTGTGAGATTCGAGCCCAAACCATCACTCACGACAGCTGCTACAAGAATGCCAGTTTCATGTAGTTTCTGTAGACAGAGCGTGAAGAGATTTGCCTTCTCTTGTCCACTCAAACTGTTGATAAGGAAGTATGCACACGGCACTTTCCAACTGCTCTCCGTGGCTACCACAAGGAAAACAAGAGCCTGCGTAGCTGGCTCCTGGCTATCATCAACATGGCCGGTACCAAGGTTAACAAAACCTTGAAACGATTCTCCTGCATATTGGATGTGTTTCTTTATGCTCATTTCATCAAGCATCAGGGAACAAACAACACGTTTCGACAACTTCTGTTGTTCCCCGACTAGAACCTTGAGTGCATCAAAGGCTTCCTGTGTGAAACCTGGTTCGCCGTGTATAGAGCTGTACCACGACCGAGGTGTCGCCTGGTGTGGAAGCGAAAGGTTAAATGTCTTCCTGATGTACTCGTATGCCTTTGCTGAATAAAACTGGAGGCTGAGCGCAAAGCTACGCAGTGACTGGGGATACTGCTTTCTGCTTACTTTTCCAGCTTTGTTCTGAAGGGTGCGCAGTACTAAACCTAGCTGCACATCAGACAAGGTGCCACGCAGCATGTCAGTGCTTTGACATGATACGAGAGATTTCTTCTCGAGATCTTCTATAACACTCTCCGCAGTGAGTACCTTTTTCTTCAGTCTTCGGGCATTTTCTTCAGAGCGTTTCAGCTTCTTCTTCACGTTGTCCAGTGCTTCAACTGTGATGTCTATCTTCCTTTTTAAGGTCCGTGGACACTCTTGCACTGTGTATGTGTGGTCAGCAGCAATGTTATGTGAGGATCGGACTGGCTGAGGTGACAAGACCCCTGGACCTGCAGCCCACGATGGTCCTGGCTGTGAAATCTCATGGTTGACGTCCTGCTCTACCTCTATGTTATGTCTTGTTGGACGTGGTTTTCTTGGCTGTACCCTCTGTGGTGGAAAGATTAATTAATCATTTTTAGAAGCTGTTGTTCATGTGGGATAAATGACAACATTTGTTAAATTCAACATTTATTTCCACATTTCTTGCATATGCCAGGAACTGAGGTCACGATGGAGGTCAGTGGGCACTGCAGTGAAAACCTAGAAATTATTATTTTTCCTTCATTATTATTTATTTATTTATTTTTGCATTGCATGAGAAATACCTAACGAGCTAGTATATGTATTGGTTCCTACAAGCTCGAATATTACGCCACAGGACCCTGACCTTATACTAGGACTGTCTTGAATAATCAAATCAGGGACATGACTCTGCATTTCTAGGTAGTGAATGTAAAATTACATTGCGAAGAACCATAAAAGCAAAAAGTAGTAGTGTCAGTTCAGTCCAGCAAGTGCAATGTGAGTTAGCAAAAAACAGTGTCTTACAAGTCTCCATGACTTTGCACCCTGAGCACAGTGCACAAATCCAGAGCTGTTGTGATCACCACCAGCTAAAACGGAGAAGTTGTGGAACCTCAATATAACAGAATTTTGTTTGCAAGCTATTTCTTGCATTGACATGAGCCTTAAAGATGATGACAGAAAGCCTAGCAGGGAATGTAAATTATTTTGTACCATAAATTTTGTTGCATAAGTTTTGTTGTGTCATGTATGTTGACTGATGTTTCACTTCTGAAGACTTGTACTGAGCTTGTTGGATCAACTACCACATTCAGAATTGCTGCACATTACACAGGTTCCCAAGCAAATTCTAATGTGTTACTATTGTGTTTACTTTCAGGAGTTGCTGTGGAAAGTCAAACTTTGTAGGCACAGCATCACTCTTGAGTCGCGCAGTTTGCCCTGTACGACCGAAACAGGCCTCCTCAAAGTGTCTGCTGCAGAGCACCGAAGATTTAGATGGGGCCCAATTTTTGCGATGCATCTTCTGCACCCACTTCTTCAGCACGGCTGGGCGACTGTGAGGGAACCTGTATAGCACAAGCACATTGTGTAGAAAATACATAAATAGAGCAGCCAAACGTAATTTCTTAGTACCTAACGGCACCAGTGAAGTAGCAGTGCGAGCAAGCGCGAGTGTCACATTCATGTGATACGAATAAACACTGTTTTTCCTCAAAATAAATAGCTTAAAGTTAACCCCTTTCGTCTGTCCGTGCGTGAAGTGCACTGAAAACTGCAACAAGCTGGCATGGCATGCCCTCTAATTTAAAGGAAACAAAAAAATTGCGGGCAGCCGCGCTTAACGAAATGCAGACGACAGTTCGTGTTGGGCCCACCAACATGGCGTCCGGTTCCACGCTGTGGAGCACCCTATGCGCGATCCACCCATATACTATAGAGATCAGTGGTTTCAACATCCTGCTGCCAGTGTTGCCACACCTACAGATTTAACATGAGATCTACCTACTTTTTGAAAAATCTACAGATCTACAGATATTTCTGAAAATCTCATGATGGTCTGCTCCAACGAATGAGTCGCTCAACCCAGTGTTTCGCATTAGTGCACAAAACGACAACGATGAAAAACGTCAGCAGAGCGCGAGAGTGAGTATTTACCGACTATTTTTTTGAATATTTTCCGCAGTTAATTTGATGAAAACGAAGTAAAGAAACAGCCTCTCAACGACCACCATAACTGGCCTAGCACACAAAACGCATGCTGTTGGGTCAAGCTGCTACGCCGCCGCAGTTGACAATGATTTGACAATGAAAAGATGGCTAGGAAGCAAGCGAGCTGGTGAAGATGATGCATGATGTAGAACACCGAGACTAGGGAACACGGGACAGACACAAACACGAAGTCACTTCGTGTTTGTGTCTGTCCCTTCGTATTCCCTAGTCTCGGGTTTTTACATCATGAATGATTTGATCCGCCGATTACGAAACTGGCAGGGCTCGGCGGTGGAGAAGGACGTCTCCAGCGACGGAACCATTGGCGAGCGAGGAAGTTTTCTTAAGTGTTTGTGTGCGCGTTACCAGTCTGCCTCACAGACTTGGATTGACTAGCTTTGAAGTGAATCCACAACGTTTATAATTCACGACATGCATGTACGTTTTCATTATGCATGTGGAAATAATATATTGAGCTTTTTTTTTTTTTTTTTTTGTGTGGTCCATCGCGATCCTCGCTCACCACTGTGATGGTGGAGCAAGAGAGAGAAATGTTCCTACTACACGCGATACGGCACCCGTGCGTTATTCTTGCGTTGGAGTGCCACAGCTGATGTGAATGCACATGTCAAAGTATTAAAATCTACGTGCAGTGACACTTTTTTTGTGTTGTAGCGGACTTAAGTACGCGACATCGCAAACCGAAACCGAAAGTTCCAGCGCGTAATGGCAGTGGGCCGCAGCAATGAATTCCGGCCAGGGATTTCCCTACACCCCCCCCCCCCAGGGGGGTGTACACCCCCTCTGCATTTTTCCAACATCCCCCCCGAAATTTCTCCGATGACCCCACCTAGCTCGGCCAAGAGAGCGTTCTGGTAGAGAGTCCGGTGCAGCGAATTACATCCTGTACTGTCAAACTTGGGCTGTAGGACCACAGTCATGCAGATGATCGTACCATGCATTTGTACAATCTGTGTGCTAGGTATTCATTGAGTTTCGTGAGACAAGGTGCTACTCTTTGTCCGTCGTGTGATTATGCATCTTAATGTTGAAATGCCGTTCATAATGAATCTGTATTCTAATGTACTGCGTTCCAACGTAGTAACATGTACAAATAAAACGGGAAAGCTGTGCAGAGATGTCACCATTGTTCCACGATTCTTTCCGTGTCTAAGAAAATTCCTTAAGTGCAACCTTCACCAAGTATACCCCCCCCCCCCTTGAAAGCTCGGCACCCCCCAGCAGTGAATTTCTGGGGAAATCACTGATTCCGGCTGTGATCTTCACCAGTGGAACGAAAGAAGCCCTTGCTCTTCCACTAATTTAGAGACGCAGGCAGACATTCCAGATCGGAAGGCAAAACGTTCAAGAAACTGAGTTTTGAGTGACTACAGATTTTTAGCACGATCTACAGATTTTTCGGACTCGGATCTACAGATAATTTTAATTTACGTGGCAACACTGCCTGCTGCTCTCCGGGGGCTTCGCATGCGCAGTTCCTCAAGTGTCTCCGTTTGTGCCGTATGGACTGCTTCGCATTTTTTGCTTGTATTTATTGCTATATCGTACAAGAACACTCGAGTTACACATTTGGGGACTTGAACGTAAGCTGAACGTGTAGTAGAGAAGCTGAACATAATCAGAATACTCCCTATTGCAGGCCCTCGTAAAGGCGTGAGCCATGTCCAGATACACAGATAGGCGTGCTTTCTGAATAGCAGAGTAGACTGTCGCTGACGGCACCACACAAGCGGCACCACATTTTTACCGTTTTCTTCAGGATCCTGCCAGGTGAGCTCCTGAAGAAGCATTGTTGTTTCGACAAGCATTATACGTGCATATACATGCGTCTGCGGTTATTCTCATTTATGCATACTTCAAGCGGTTAGCTTTGGATATGATGTGATGGCTAGAGCAAAAACAAACAAAAACTGTCAAGCAACTGCATGTGGTGCATAAATGGTATTGTGTGATTTTCAGCGCTGTTGCTGCGTGAACCGCTTTGGTCCGCTTGGGTCAACATCAACTGAGCTGGTAAACACTCACAATATTAATCACGTGCCTTGCTATTTCTGATATTGGGCGCGCTAAATTGAACAGTGCGCGCCACTACTGCACCTCAGCTAGTGATGGGCCGAGAGTCGATGATTCGTTCTTGGTGAACGAATCAGTAGCTTGAACTGAGTGAATCGATTCACCTGCCCTAAAAAGATTCGTTTATTGATACACCTTCAATGAGGGTCGTGAAACACTACAAAGAAAAAGAGGAAACATTCAGATTTCAAAACAGTTGACAGAGGTAGGCGCGGCGCCATCTCTGAATGCGAACTGCAATTACAGCTCTCATCCCTAGTGACGTGCGCATGCGCGCACACGGTGTGGTCGTCGTGGTTGTATTGTTGTACGGCATACCTGACTAAATTACTTCTAAAATGTAATCAAATTATATTACTCATTACTCCAGTTAGAATTTAATTAAATTACATTACTCATTACTCCAGTTAGAATTTAATTAAATTACATTACTCATTACTCCAGTTAGAATTTAATTAAATTACATTACTCATTACTGCAATTCAAATGTAATGAAATTACATTACAATTACTACGAAAAAGTAATGACATTACTAAGTCATTAGTGAGAGCTTATTAGCTTACACTCTTCTATTTGTCTCTTCTACAAGTCAGGGTGCCACGTATGACGTATCGTTACACAATGTAGAGACGAAGATGACACAATGTACCACGGCAACAGGACCATTGTCCGGAGGATGGGGCCTGCAAACAATGATTCTCCAATGCCACAAACCGTTAATCTGAACATTCGATTCTTTTGTAAAAAGTAGTGAGTAATGTGATTAAAATTACTGCCCAAATGTAATTAAATTACATTATAAATTACATAATGTCAAAAGTAACGCATTACGTTGCAAATTACCAGAAACAGTAATTTTCATTACAGTAATGACATTACTACCCAGGTATGTTGTATGGTACTCTGTGGTGAGGGCACGGCGCACGGCACGGCAGCGCGCAAGCGAGATTGAATCAAACGAACGAATCAATTGAATCGGTCTGCGCCTTTTGATTCAATTTGAGTGGTCTGAGTCGTATGGATCACGGCTGGCTGCTGCGCTGCTCTCCTCGAGTCGAAGTGACTCGTTTGCTGTGCGTCTTAGATCACTGATTCATGTAGCAGTTCGTTCGCTTCGAACAGTTAGAGTTCGAGAGGGGATCATTGCATGGTTGTGCTTGTGCAGCTCACCGATTCAGTGAGTCATTTGCGATGGAAGTCGGTTTGGTGATTCGGTTGTGCGCTGTGCTCGTGGGGCTCACTGAATAGTTTTGCGATCCGTTCGCTTCGCGCCGATCGCTGGGGGATAATTCTCTGTCTGAGTTGCTGATTCATGGCGGAATTCATTCTCTTCGGGCTATTCTGGCACCGTTCGCTCGCGCTTTCTGGCGTGATCCACAGAGTGGTCTGGCCGTTCCTGATCGTGCGAGTGGGGACGGGGCTTGAATTGGTTTGGTGATGTTTGGTGTTCCTTGGCTGATCTTTCACTGGGGAGGATCCGTTCGACACCTAACGAGTTAACTATCTCATTGAGCGGTCTTAATTAGGTAGGGTCCCTGGCGCGTCCGCTCAGAAGTGACGCAACCGTTGCCGTGCTCGTTGTGAGGGGCTTCGTGCTGGCTAGTCCCAGGTTGAAGTTCGAGGTTGGGGTATGTTCATCGACGTGTGCTATCTTCTGTGAGCTGCCGGGCTCTCAAGGACGCGTTTGTGCCGGTGGGCAGACTGAATTTTCGTGCATATGTTTGGAAGGCAGTGTGGCCGTGCACGCTGTGAACGCTAGTAGGCGTACGTAGATTTTGGGAATTACTAGGCATCATATGTGGCTCGTCCAGATTCCTGGTTACTGTGTGATACAATACTGGTATATATGACAAGGGCGTGAAAGCAAGTGTAGCTGAGTCGATGAAAGCTCAATGTGCACGTGGGAACGCAAGACTAAACGGTTCTCTGCAGGTCCGTTTTTTTCATTTCGTGTTTCTTCATTTCTTTTGAGTGCCGTGCTGATTGCGAGTATGTTACAACAAGCGGAGATAACCACAGCAACCCAATGACTGCCGGAAGCGTGCCTCTCTTCTCTTGACTCTTTCTTTATAATAAATGTGAGGTTACCGGTCACATGACTTGATGGCGCCATCGCGTCACGTGGTGTCATGACATCACTGATTCACTGAACGAATCTTTTGAACGAATCACTAAAACGAACTGAATCAAATGAATCGATTCACTAAAAAGAGTCATTTTGCCCATCACTAGGCAGTATATCGCAGTCGCATCCTGTGGTTTTCGCCGACATGCCCAGACGATGTTGGATGGTTGGTTGCCCTAATTCACGTCAATATTCGCCTGGCATCCAATGTCATATGCTTCCCAGTGACGAGACGGACAGCTTTTGATGCCACGAAGCAATCGGACGGCTGGAATGGAAAGACGGTGCGGTGCCATCGACTGCTCGTGTCTGTAGCGAACATTTGCATGATTGCGATTACGAAGGGGGACGCTGAATCTCTTCAACGTACTCGATAACGAGCTCAGTGTCCTTTGAATCAAGGTGTAGCACCATCACAATACGTGTCCTCACCGGGGAAAGAACATCCACCTCAACGGCGCAAAAAGGTGAGTACCTTTCGTTATTGGGGCTAGCAAAGGCCTCTCAGTCCGTGTGGTCCAAATGCTATCACAGATTTCAGGATTGCGTAAATGGGGTAATTCTCATCTGCGTGACTCGGAACCTTGCGGCCGCTTACGGCATACACGAGAGAGCAAAAAAAAAAAAAAAAGACAAAATAGAACATCCAGAAGATGTGGGTTCGAGTCCTACAGCTGGCTAACCTTTTCAGTGACTTTCATTTCTTATCGTTACAAAATAGAAGTTACCAAATCTAGGCCCTAAACTCACTTGGTGCACTGTTGATAAAAGTACACCTCGTTTAGCATGATTTTAGAAACCATACTTCAACAGAATATTTATGTATTATGTTGAACATATGTATCCGTTCTTTTCCCTTCACTCATCTGCTTTCATGTTTACAGATGACTTCCTCAGCGGAGCCTGAAACCCCTTACGTGAGACAGCATGATCATTGCAACCCACTACTCAGAGCGGACAAATGCTATGCACCCTGCTTCCAGATTCCTCTTTGATGCAGTGTCTTGCCTACCATTCGGGCTCTGTATATTGTTCACAAACAAACATGCCCCTGCCCAGATGATAGGCAGAACACTGCAAAAAAAAAAAAAAAAAAAGGAGAAGAAAGGGAAAGGAAGAGACATCGCGATAATAATCTGAGGCTACATCATCATGTAGAAGAAAAATTAAAAATCAAGCAAACTTTCACTCTATGCATTCTCTATGGCCTATCTCACTCAAAAGCCGTCATTTTCTGCTCTGTGCGCTTCAGTTTCATTTCACCACACACAGGTGGCACCAGCGTACAGAACAAGACTGGAACAAGAGGATTGGTGCATAACGTCAGAATTACCAGTTCTAACGAATGGTACTTACCTGAAATTAGAACAGGAATTATACGATGTATAGGGAGACACTTACTATCAGGGTTTACAACTGCTTTTTCCTTCTTTTCGCGCGTCAGAGTCAAGTTCAAAGTCAATAAAAAACTTGCATGCGGAAGCGGTAGATGGCGGTACCCTCCCTATATAACCCCGCAACCCCATTCCCTGCCCGTCTTTCTTTCTGATTGAGGCAAGGGAGGAGTCAGAAAACACTGGCAACCAACAAGGGTGTGCAAAATGACATCAAATTTATTGTCAAAACTTTGCTATGGTTGGGGTCCATTCTCGGCCACGGCCTGCAAAACAAACAAGGCATACAGTAAGCAAAGGACTCCAAGGGCGGGTTTTGTGAACACAGTGTGAAGAGGGGTTGGGCAGACCTCCTGATAGTAAGTGTCTCCCTATACATCGTATAATTCCTGTTCTAATTTCAGGTAAGTACCATTTGTTAGAACTGGTAATTATACTTCTGTATCTGTCGCCACTTACTATCAGGGTTTACAACTGCTGCTTCAAAGCCTTGAGCACGCCCGAGACAGCACCTGAGCCCCAAAGCCTGTCCCTGAGCGGACCTGCCGCCTGTACAAGCGATTGAAAGTAGAGTCCGAAGACCAGTCTGCGACCTTGAGGATTTCTGTTATGGGGACACCCTTGTCCCGTGCCTCCGAGGTTGCTGCACTCCTAGTGGAGTGAGCTTTGAAGATAGAGGTGTCAATGCCAGCTAAGTCTAGGACCCGTTTCAACCAATTAGCTATAGAATCACGAGAGGCTGGCTTATATGGTTTCTGTGTTGTCAAAAGGAGCTGAGGGCAGCCATTCCGATGGGGCAGGGTATGTGCAATATAGGAGCTTAGACAAAGCACTGGGCAGAGGAGTGGCTCCTGTGGGAGGGAAGGGATAAAAAGTGAGGGCCAGACGCTTGAAGCCCGAGAAGTCTTCCGTAGCCCGTCAAGCATTAACTCCCAGCCAGTGTCCCGACGTATAATGCCCTCGGTGGATGACAAAAGAAGGTCTGCCGAACGGCCGGCAGTAGAGAGGGCTAAAAGCATGGTCAACTTGTAGGTTAGAAGCCGTAAGGAAAGTGTGTCGTTCGTGCCTAGGGAAGAAAGGTAAGAGGTTACTGCTTCCACGGACCAAGTGGTAGAGTACCTTGGGCGAGGAGGGTTCAGATTAAAAACTCCTTTGAGCAGCCTGGATACTGCAGGGTGCTCGCCCAAGGGGTAGCCATCACAACGACCGATTGTCTGGGACAGGGCAGAGCGATAGCAGTTGACTGTTCTGTAAGCTAGATGCTCATTGAAGTGAAGGTGGGCTAGGAAATTCAAAACTGCTGTCAGAGGGGGAGAAAAGGGATCAACCGCCCTTGTACCACACCAGCTATCCCACCTTCGCCAGCAGGCGTTGTAAGTAAGCCTTGTGCCTCTGCGCCATGATGCTGAGATAAGCTTGGCAGCGTCCTCCGAAAGGCTAGGATCAGAGATTGATCGCTTGTTACCCTCCAGACTGCTAGACGCAAGCCCTGGCTTAGGAGGGGGTGAACTACGCCCTGGGGGTTCTGCAACAGGTTTGGGTGAGAGGGGATTAGACGAGGTTCCTGGCAAGCAAAGCGCAGGAGAGAAGGGTACCATGGCTGGGAGGGCCATATTGGAACCACTAAGAGGAGGGCAGATTGTGAGTCGTCCATTTTCTGTAGACAGCGACTCACTAGGTTGAAAGGCGGAAAGGCATAGAGACCTGGTCTCGACCAGCTTTGGCTGAAGGCATCCACTGCTGCCGCCCCCGGATCCGGCTTCCAACTGAAATAGTGTGGCACCTGGTAGTTGGACAGGTTCGCAAACAGGTCCACTAGGATTGGCCCCCAAAGCCTGTTGATCCTGTGAAAAATGTGGGTTGCCAGTTTCCAGCTGCTGCTGTCGAACCTGAAACGTGACGCCTGGTCTGCCACCAAGTTCGAATTCCCGGGGATGTGCTGAGCCTGCACCGTCAGGCCCCGTTTGAGGCACTACGACCAAAGCTCGAGTGCTACCTGGTTTAGGCGAGCGGAGCGTGTGCTTCCCATCCGATTGATGGCTGCAACCGCCGCCCTGTTGTCGAGTTGGAGAAGAATCCGGCCCTGAGACGACTCCTTGGCCAGAGCCTTGAGATCTTGGAACGCAGCGACCAACTCTAACTCGTTTATATGAAGGCGAGTTTTCTCGCTGGTCCATTGGTAGCCCACAACCCGCCCCTCTGAGCTGGCTCCCCAACCTTGCATGGAACTGTCTGTCTGAATTATCTGCACCACGGGGCTCTCGTACAAACTCCGAGTGGGGTATGCTATAAGCATCTTGCTCCACCACTCCATGTCTCTCCTGGCTTCGGAAGAGAGCATAACTGTGCTCTCGTATGAGCCCCGTTTTAAAGCCTGATGGAGAAGAAACTGGAGTGACCTGAGATGGAGGGGGGCTTCCAGAATGGCAAGAGACGTTGCACCCAAGCGTCCGATAACCCTGGCCAATTGTCTCGCCCGAGCAGTCTGCCCCTCTAATAAAGGCTGGATCACCTGATTGATGGCCCTGCCCTTCTCCATGGGCAGGCAAACCACAGGGGAGGTTGTCAAGATCTCGAACCCCAAAAAACAAAGCTTCTGGGTTGGAGTAAGGTGGGACTTGGTATGGTTCACGATGAAGCCCAACGCCTGCAACAGGTTGACCACTAATCTCGTCGAGGAGAGCAGGAGGAGAGGGGACTGGTCCATGAGTAATATGTCGTCTAGATAGATTACCAGTCGAATTCCGAGCGATCTCAGGAAGGCGACAACTGGCTTCATCAACTTTGTGAACACCCTTGGTGCTGAACGCAGACCGAAGGGAAGGACGTTCCACTGGTAGCAAGCTCCCTGATGAAGGAAACAGAGCCAGGGGCGATCGGACCCTGCTACTGGAACAGACAAGTACGCGTCCTTGAGGTCGATTCGGATTAGGAAATCCCCTGGGATGAGCAGGCCCCGCACCGTGTGCCATCCCTCCATTTTGAAGTGTTCGTGGACAATGAAACGATTCAACTCTGCAAGATTCAGGATTGGTCGCAGCTGCAAGTCCTTCTTGGGAACGAGAAAAAATGGGGACAGGAAACGGGCTTTCTGCATTGGAATGGGGGAAATGGCCCCCTTCTGTAGCAGCTCCTGGATTACTCCCTGTAGGGCAAGCGGTTTGCCCGAGGGCAGGTTGTCCCTGGGAGATAGGCAAAGTGGGGGCACTTCGGAGAACTCTAGTCTGTATCCCACTACCGTCTGGAGAACCCAGGGGTCCCGAGTGATACGAGACCAAGACTGGACACAGAGACCGATCCTGCCCGCAGGCAATGGTGACAAAACTGTGGGGCTTACCTCTAGGGGCTCGTGACGCCCTTCCCTGAAGTCCCCCCGGGAAGGGCCTCCCTGGAAAGGGCGCAGCTGGGCGGCGGAATGGGGTGGAGCTGCTGGACGTTGGTCTGCTCCGTTTCGCTGTGGGCTCGTCGAAAGCCTGCCTGGAGGGCTGCCTGGCCTCCTTCAGGACCTTGAAGGTCTCGTTACGAGTCCTGATCTGGTCCAAAAAGTGCTGCCCGAACAGACGGGCAGCTCCCTCCTCCTCCGGCTGGTGATCTTTGGTCACCAGAGACCGCAGCTCTGGGGCAATCCTTGCCAAGACATTCTCCCTTCTCTCATTGCCGAGGGAGGAGAAAACACGGCCGAGGTGGGACAGGGCCGCGGCAAGATGGTCTGCCACGACCCGTCGTTCGACCCGGCCTCCGGATGAGACCTCAGGTGGAGAGGACTCAAGGTCAGCACAGCGCTCCAGGAGGCTCACCAACGGGCTGACCGCGGAGATGACTGAAGCCTGAGCATCCCGGAGGACCTGGTCCCTGTGGCCCACGTTGTCGGAGTCGCCATCGGGCGGTTGGGCACCAAATCGCCTTCTGTCCCTAGTCGCTTCCCGCACCAGAGACCTCATTTCAGTGTTCAGATCTGGGACCACCAGAAATGGAAGTCTCTGCCGCGGGAAGTCAGCCAGGGCCTTCCGGCAACGCTCTGCCCTTCCGTCAGCTCCCCAATGTGTCCGGACGAACTCCACAATCACTGGAGAGACCTCGCGGGGGCCCACGCCTGCCAGGCCAGCCAGCCAGTCATCTTGTGCAGGAGCTACCTGGTCTTCGCTGTCCGAAAGATGATTGGAGTGAGACTGTATGTATGGAGGGGGTGGTGTAGCATCGCCGTCCCTGTCCTCGTCCTCCAAGTCTGACGGGGGGTCGATAATCACTTCCTGGGCTGGAAGGGGGGGGGGGTAGCCTGTTGGCCAGTGTCGCCACAGTGGCCGCCAGAGATTCCACCATCTCACGCAGGTCCGAGTCCCCGCGACTTGGGGTAGATGCCATTACCTGTGAGTAATGTACGGGAGTGAGGAATGTACGACTATCCAGAAAAAATAAAAGAGGCTATGCTCCAAGCAAAAAAGGCCGTCCAGCCCTGATATTGCAACAGCGATCTCGCCCTGAGGTGAACCCCCGGTTCATGCGGACTAACAGAAAGTATTAGAGAGTCACGCAACAAAGAAAGTGGCCGTCCGGCCCAGGTGACAACAGTATTAGGTGACCGAACCGCACAGAAAGTGGCCATCCAGCCCTGGTGTTGCTACCGCAGTCTCGCCCCGCAGAGGTCGTCAGACTCGGTCATGACAACGGAGATGTTAGGGAGTCATGCAAACCAGATAGTGGCCGTCCAGCCCTGGCGCTGCAGCGGAGGTATTAAAGGTCAGCTATGCCGATATCCCAAATAGTCGAAACGGTTGTGATATTCTGAAAGCCCACATCCAGCTCTCCCCAAAATGCACCTTCATTCACTCAGTTCAGTACAGTACCATGTCAAAAAAATAGATAATTCATTCCGAAACACACATGGGCGCAGCCATTTTTATGACGTAGATGCACCCGAATGGGCATTGTGACGTGTACGCGCCTTCGTACTTGTCAGTGGATTTCAGCTACGGCTTCTCACGGCTTCACGTATCTGTGCTTGAAGATGGCGGACAGCCGGGTTCCACCGTTCCGCGATAAGTAAACAGTGCAGCAGCAGCGAACTCATTCGCGAACCAACCTCTGTGCGATGTTGTGACTGGAATTCGTCGTTTGTGTTTTGTGAGCACGTACAATTTGTATCAAGTCGCGTCTGCGTTAGCCCCTTTACAGCACTTGCCCATTGTAGAGACTGACGTTTCGACAGCCGTGTTAGCAAGAAAATGCCGACAGCGTTTTATTCCTGCAGGAAAAAATTGTGCTATGTATTTGAGAAACCGCATACTGCTATGGCACAAGTTTTACGTACGATTTATCAATGTGCAACAGCGTCGACGATGGTATGTAACGTTGAGAGACGTAAAACGAAATACAAATCACATTTTAAACTTTTTGTGAGATTCTGTGCATTTTCCAGAAGCTTTAATTGAATCACACACTCCCATGTCACGCTGCTTTGTGTGGCACGCTACAAACTACTGCATTTTATGTCTAACATCTGGATATTGTTTGTAATGAGCACCGTCGCACAAAAACATGCACACGAAAGCTCCAGTAGCCATGTGGTTGCACACTATGCAGACTCAAAAGAAGTACCAGAGCACATATTGCCTCTTAGAAATGGTGTTTTTAGAAATGTGGTGTCTGAAGAGTTAGGACATAGCATAAATCCTAGAAATCAGGTGCACCTTATCCTCCTGTACAGTGCTCTTTCAATTCACAATGCAGCCCATGGGGTGTAAAAGTGTTAGAGGCAATTATGTGACTTGTCGTCCTGGGTGACATCACTGGCCAGCCTTGGAATTAATTCCGTGCTCAGGAATTATTGTACAAATCGCTTTGTATGTAGGACATGATAAGCAATATGTAAGTTGCAACCTTATCTGCAGCATTCTCGATTGCCTCTTACCTTTACAGTTAGAGACACGTTACCAAACCATTTGCAAAGGGTACTCCTACAGGGTCCGCGTAACTTGATTTTTTAATTTATAAGATTTATAAAAAAATAAGTATACAATAAGTAATATAAAATTTATATGAAATAAAAAATAAAACTTATAAAAATAAATGAAAAGGCTTCATGGAAGCAATCCGTTAGCATACCCATTGCACATAAAGTACAATTATATATGCTTGGACATCATCTAATTAATCTTCTGAACCATATGTGTGGCTGCATACAAAATTTTTTAAGCACATGCTCTACCTTCCTATTCCTACATGTGCACACGAATAACAGTGAATATATGTGAAGTGGCAAAAAGCAACGCTAGACTCTACCATCATTGTGCACCTTTAACTTTTCCGCATTTATGTCTGGTAAACAGGGAATATCTCACTAGAAAAGAAGACATTTGTGCATTGTTTGGCAAGCAAATAAATATATTTATTTACATTTTCCATCAATCAACAATGTTGTGACCTGGTGCAAATATTAATGTCAACAAGGAAAGTACTTACAAATTGTTCCTATGTGCTCAAATGTAGATATGACAATTATGTTTTTGTACCTCGGCACAGCACAGTTTCAAAATTAACAAACTGCACAGCATCAGCAATCTTAAAGTATCTCAAGAGGGGAATCACATAAAGCTCCAATAATAGACTGTGCAAACAAAGCTCCAAAAAACAAAGTACTTCAAGAAAAATCTGAATAATCGGTTGCCGTTGTGATATTACTACTATGCACAGTTCATGAATGGAACATGTTACCTCATTGCATTTCCTCCATGTGAGTACTAGAACAGGCAGCATTTTAGGTCGTTCATTTCGTGTTTTTCTATTGTCTTTTTCGTTTTCTGTTTTTGCAATAGCAAGCATGGCCATAGTGAAACACAAGCATCCAAGGGCAGGATCAGACATCTACAGTGCGACTGCTAGCTCTAAACTGATGTATTTATTAGCAGACTCTGGAATATACACATATATGCTGTTATGCAAAGGACAATTTAACCAATAGAATAACAGACAAGAAAAAAGGGTTATATTTCTGCCCCTCTCCTCATTCTATTTCACAGGCAGCCCAAGTATCATTCTGGGTGTGCCCGTGCGTTCCCTTTGAGATAACGTATCTCGGAGAGAAGCTAATCCAACAGTGGACTACTTACACATGCAACTGTCTTGGATTTCTCAGAAAATTTTATTTGTTATTTAACCGCTGCCTTGAGCTGTGTGTTCTGGAAATTTAGGCAGCATCCAGAGTCCCTGCAATGTGTTGCCATGTTTCTCGAGGGCATCAAAAGTCTGTCCTTGGCTGCTTGTGTTTCACTATGGCTCTCAGATACAAACTACCCCATTTCAACACAGTAGAAAACACAGATTTGTAAATAGCATCTGTTGATTGCACTGTACATACCCCCCATATAAAGGATCATAGTGGATACTACATCTTGTGCGATAATGTCAGGAACACAAAAAAGCTAGATTTGAAACCACTCTTACGTTGTAGTAGTACTATTTGTGTGAAGCTACGCAATTCCTGTCCTGCAAATAATTTAAACCATATGGTTCATCTGCCAGCGTGATGATCCCCTGAAAAGCAATTCACACTTGGCGGGAACTACTGGTTCTGAAACTTATCCCTGACGTGTAGCCATCAGGGAGGAAACCCAAGGGCTGCGGTGGAAAAGACAAACACACATGGGCTGTGTTCTCACTGTGTATCAGCTGCTCTGGCTACTAAGAAGAGCATGTTCCAAATTAATATAACATGGCTTGACATGATACGCCGGCAAAAGCTAACCAATAAAAGTAGTAGTTAAATGTACAATACGAAAACACTTGCCATAACATGACAGTTTCCTTCCTGCATTCATGCGCTACCATTCAACCCACACAAGCAGTGTACTGAATTTTTTTATAGCATTACACGTCGTTTCACAGAACTTGAACAATATTATATAGCACACGATAAAAGTAGAGTGAACATAATGTGCAGAAAAAATGGCTAGGAAGCAAGCGAGCTGGTGAAGATGATGCACATGTAAAACCCCGAGACTAGGGAACACAAAGGGACGTGTCTGTGTCTGTCCCTTCGTGTTCCCTAGTCTTGGGGGTTTTACATCATGCATAATGTGCAGCTTTCCATTCGCGCTTAATGGCCGTAGCAGTAATGCATGAAGGCCACTGCTAAGTTGTGTTGAGAAACACCACTTTATGTTTTTCATGTCTAAATGAAACGTACCTGACCTGATCCAAATTAACCGTTCTGAGTCTGGAACACATAAAGAGAAAAACGCAACACACGCCACAACATTAACAGATAAGCAAATGAGCTGTGGCGGGCTCCACCTTGGGACAAAGTCAGCAAGTAATTCACCAAAAGTCAATGAGCGCCTGAAACGTAACATCTCTGACTGGTAGCAGGACGGTTCACGTTCAATTCCTGGTGCTAGCACTGACTGGCTTTTTCATGAATTATTTGTTGAAGTTTCGATGTGCTTGAGAACCATTCGTCAACCATTGTATCCTCATGAGGCGATGAGGGTTTGTCATCCCGAAGAGACTCCCTTTCTGGCATGTGTCCTTATGGATGCTCATCACTGCAGAAAAAAGAAAAAAAAAAGGAAAAGCATTTAATGACAAGAAATGGATATTCGTATTTACTGTATAATGATTGTGCACAACAGAAAGAATACTTTTGCACAGAAGGCTGTACTTCTTGATGTCTAACATCAAGTTACAAAATTCCAGAATATATGACATGTTGTAAGTTAGAGAATAAGTAGAGTTATTGAGTTGTCGAGTCGAGTTGAGGGGGGAGTTGTACCCCCTTTTTATATTATTATATATGATTGTATAATTATTTTTATGCCTGTACCAACCCTCGCTCTCTACATTACAACATGTTTTATATATTCCGGGATTTTGTAACTTCATGTTAGACATTAACAAGAGCAGCCTTGTGCACGAACGTCTCGTCTCATTAAAATTTAGATGCTCTCAACAGTCTTCTTTCTGTTGTGAATCTCTAGCGCAGCATACCTGCACATTGCTGTTCTACGTACTGTGACTTTGCAGTAAGAGTATGGACTTTGAGTAAAAGACTACACAGCACTGCTCAGGTATTTTTGCCTATCGAACAGTATGTATGTATGCAGTATGCACACAGTATTTGTGCACCGGACCCACTAAAAATGTAGTGAATGTGGCATTGCCCACGGTAATGCACCAAGTTGAACACAATTATTGTAGAATCCAGGTATTTTAGCTTACATGTCAAGCCAGTACCACATCCGGTGTGAAGTTGTGACAAATAAATAATTTCCATTTTTCTTAGCTCTCAGAACACAGACAGTGAATTAATAAGAGTAGACAATGTTACCATGAATTCTGGGCTATTCTTCAATTAAAGATTCACAGATAGTAAAGGCACCTTCCTCAATGGACGTTGATGACACTGAAAATTCTAAAACGTTATCAGAGGCGACATCAGCTTCGGTGTGCCAAAGGATTGTATGTCCAACAGTAATCCAGCTAACAGTAACAAAAATGTGCAAAAGACAAATTAACTGAACTAATGTAACGTACCTTCTATATCAGACAGTGAAGCTTGTAACACCCCGTCCACAGGAACCAGTGTCCAAACAGCAAAAGTACTTGAACTGGGAGGTAGCAGCTAATCGGGATGGCGACCTTTGTTTTCCACCCTGAAAGCACAGGTTGTAACTTTGAGGGCAGATTTAAAAGTGGTGTCAAGATGTCTGCATGCGAGCACACATGAAAAGTTGAACATAGGTGAATACTCAAATTATAACATCACATTGTCATACCTATTGGTGGAGGTAGACTGCAACTAACGTGTCAGCCATTTCTTCATGCACCAGATACAAGCCAGATCATGCTTCATTTCCGCCTTCAGCGTGCACCTGTGGTAATTCAGAAGTTAGATTATCAATACTATTGTGTTGCTAATCGTGGTTATATCAGAGTAAGCGCAGTAGGACAGCTGCACAATCGATTCATTAAGCTTGCTATTTTTTATATCTGAACCTCGACTTACCTTTTTTGCTCTCGTTTTTTTGCCTTGATCCTCCGTGACACGTTCAAAACGTTGTGCTTCGGGCACCTGAGATTTTCATCAGACGATTTCGTGCCGAGATTCCAAAGTGCCTCTGGAGCCGCGCGTAACCTATGATAACGTTCGTGGACGAAATCCTTGCAGTGGAAATTAGCAGGCACCACTGTCAGCCAAGAGCTTCGCACTTTTGGCAGCTTATAATAGGTAACACTTGAATGCTCCGATGAATTGTTCTAACAGCGTAGCACCGTCGTATCTTCGCCAACTTCGCCGTGGCATATTACGTATCATATCACTCCAGCCCATAAAAGGCAAGGTCAGAACAAGGAAGTGCACTTTCCAAACGACGCCGTGCCAAAAAAAAAAAAAAAATATTCACATGCTTTGTTTCCGGCTTAGCAACAACATAACAGCTGTTCGCTTATGTACGATGCACAGTGGATGAAACGAAAGAAGCCAAGCGGCCAAGCCAAGAGTCCATGCCAAGCCAAAGACAGACAAACCGAGAGCAGTGACGTCGGTGCGCCCGTGCGCAGGGTTTGCCGACGGTCTGACGGCCGGGCGTGGGAACTAAAAAAATTGTTTTCTAAAAAACTACGAACAGTTGGAGCAAGATATTTCGCACACATATTCAGTGTTCGGTAATGAACACACAGCGCGAGTATCGCTCAGTTCTGCGGCACTTCAAAATCGGCATATCTGACCTTTAAGTAGCAAATCCACCCAGAATGCGGCCGTCCAGCCTTGGTGTTGCTATTGCGGTCGCGCCTTGAGGGGGCCGTCCGGCCCCGGGCGGCAGAGGTATTAAGTGATCGGGTAACACAGGAAGTGGCTGTCCAGCCCTGGTGTTGTGACCGAGGTATTAAGCGGTAAAGCAAACCAGAATATGGCCGTCCAGCCCTGGTGTTGCTACCGCGGTCTCGCCCCGAGGAGGTCGTCTGGCCCGGCCAAGACAACAGAACTATACGGGGTCATGCAACCCAGATAGTGGCCGTCCAGCCCTGGCGTTGCAGTAGCGATAGGACGTAGCAATGCACCCAGAAAGCGGCCGTCAAGCCCTGGTGTTGCCACTGCGATCTCGCGCAAGAAGGCCGTCCTGCCGTGTCAAAGCGAATGATGACCCTTTCAGCTCGAGAGTGGTCGCAACCCCGCATATAACTGCGCTGTCGCCAACAAAGCGGCCGTCCGGCCTAGTTGGGAGAACCCGATCCGAAAACCGAGAGTAGCTAGGGCTAGGCTCGCTAGACTATGCTGAAAGGGGTGACTCGTGAAAACGTACTATCGGCGAAGTTACGACGCACACGAAGGCGGGAGAAACTTACCTGGCCGAAGGAGAAACTGATCGGGAAGTGAAACCAGGAATAAGGAACTGAGAAAAAATATGAAGCCTGACTCTGACGAACGTCAAGAAAGAAAGACGGGCAGGGAATGGGGTTGCGGGGTTATATAGGGAGGGTACCGCCATCTACCGCTTCCGCATGCAAGTTTTTTATTGACTTTGAACTTGACTCTGACGCGCGAAAAGAAGGAAAAAGCAGTTGTAAACCCTGATAGTAAGTGGCGACAGATACAGAAGTATAATTTGCATTTGACATCGTTGTAAGCAACGCTACCTGTGTGAAGTGATGTGAATGTCAAGCAGACACAAGAAAAAATGGCGGTGTTTGTGTGGGATAGGCCATTGAAAATGCATGGGGCGAGATTTTGCTTTATTTTTAATTTTCTTTCTACATGACCATAGCGCTTACAAAAAATTCGAATGAAACTTCAGATATGGCTATCAGTCTGCGAAGTTTGGGATGGGCAAACCTAGTCTTCTATTTTTTACAGTGTGACCGAAATGTGTAACGTTTGCTAGAATAACCCTGTAGTTGGCGTAATATTCTTATTCAGCGTCGCTTCTAACGCTTCAGGCCAACGTACATTCTAAATGTAACCACAAAGCAGCATTTCGTGAAACGCATGTGGCTCTCGTATTCTTCGTCATTGTATGATGTAGAGTATCGGCCCTGGTGATGAAACTCCCGATCATGATTTGTCATTCGTTCGTCGTTGTATACATATCCATCGGATACATATGAACAGGAGAAAAACACAATTCATATTGTTTTGTTTCTGTGCTTCAATTTCTACGACTACAGAGCGGCTACCCGTTTCGTGGACAACTGTCCGCAGTTACTAGCAGACACTTTACGATAATGTCGTCAACAACGTCGAACATGTTTTAGCACTGTATCAGTTAGTCATCATTTTTACATCGACTATGTTTTGTTACACTAAGCAAAGAAAGCTGCAGACCTACTCTTTATCGAAATTATAGAAATGAAGCTCTAATTCACAAGTTATTCCACCCCAACAGCCTCAGCATTCGTTTGCTTTAATCAGGACAACGTCTCCGCTTTAAAAAAAATACATATATATGTATCTATTTTATATTGCTTGACGTGTTGTGTAGAACACGATGGAAATTGATGTTCTGAGTCTGCAACACAGAAAAACGGACAAATACATAAAGGTGCCTAAGAACAATGAATGAAGAAAGAAGGAAATCACTGAAAAGGTTAGCCAAGGTTAGCAATCCAGAAGATGTGGGTTCGAATCCTGCAGCTGGCAAACCTTTTCAGTGACTTGCTTCTTTCTTCATTCAGTGCTCTGTAAGACTGGGATTTCATCCACCCAGCTCAGCATACATTCGAATAGAAATGAAAGTCTAAAACGATCTATGTAGCAATATCCTGGATTGGTAACATTGAACATTAGATATCAATATCAAAATTTGTAAAGTTACATGACCGCTCACAGCCATTCATTGAAATGTAAAAACAATGCTATCATGCATGAAAAACAAAGTGGGGTGTTAATACGGCTTTCTTTTTGACACATATGGCTGTGCCACACCATGTTTACCGCAGTGCAGTACACAAGGCAATAACCCCAGAGCCGAAGCCCGATCTTTCACATATATTCATCGAGGTAACCCAGCGCACTGCGCATGAGGTCCACGCGCTGGCCTTGGCAAACATATATTTCTCCACAGGTAGTTCGTTTGATGCTGTGAGTCACGCTCTTGGTGTATCAGAAGTGTACGAGAAGAAGAAAACGTGTACAACGCGGTTACTAGCACAGGGTACCTCACGTGATGCGTAGTTCCGTGAAATCCTACCAGGCGGGGGAGGTAAACATTGCTTCCAGCACCGTGTGCCGGAGCACATTTCCGGCGCACGTCAAAAGAACCCCAGGTGGTCCAAATTATCCTCAGTCCTACGCTGCGGCACCTGCAACATGTGCGGCCACCCTGCACCCATTATTATTATGCACCCTGCATTGCATTATGCATTATGCATTATGTAATGCATTATGCATTAATATTAAGTGCACCCTGCACTTATTATTATTATTGTTATTGTTATTGTTATTATTGTTATTATTGTTATTGTTATTGTTATTATTATTATTATTGTTATTGTTATTGTTATTATTATTATTATTATTATTATTATTATTATTATTATTATAATATACCAGAGGCGATTGGAGGCTAAGTATTGGCCAGTGCCGTGTATGCCAAAGGAGAGCAGTAGGTCTGCCAGGGCGTCAGTCGTGACGTTGCCCACATACGTGAGGCCGACAACGGCAAGCCCTTTCACCACCACCACCACAACCGTAGGTCTGCCGGTTCCATGGCGGCCATATCGAGCAAGTGTAAAAAGCACGTTGGTAGCGCTGGAGAAAAAGAAGGGTTAGAAGGAGCGGAAAGCGGAACTTGAGGAGCTGGTCTTACGGTCCATACGGCCGATATTCTTGGTGTGACTAGTTTCTCTTCGGAGAAATTCTGTGGAGCGTGCACAGCATCTCTGGGCGGCAGACGAGTGCACGAGAAGACGGGTGCGTTTTCTTATTGAACCCGAGTAGCCAGGAGTAGGGTAACGACATCAGAGCCTTTATCATCACGTGACTCCAGAGTAGCCACATTTGACCGTAATTTTCGAACGGCTAGAGTTACTCCGCGCTCAAAATGGCGGACTGGCCTGACGGCCGGAAGTGTTGGCAGACACTCTGTTTAACAACTTAACGCAGATGCGTGCACTCCAGCAGATTTTGAAAATGCTCGACAGTTTTTAACCGGTCCTACATCTCGAAAATGAACACCACCCATATTGTCTGTCAACAGGACGGTTGGTAGCAGACGACGCATCGTGGTCTGCTAGCTTGTGTGTGACTTCAGAACGACGGCTACCCTTCTTCAGACCAGAGTAAAGTTGTCACTCCTGGCTACTCTGGCTATATGGTGAGCTAGAAGGCTCACCATACTGGCTATTTTTCGCCGGCTGAGAGTAACTCGGAGTTGCCAGAGTTGAATAAAAAAACGCATCCGACGTTACGTTGCTCACGTGCGCCCAAGAAACTATGACGCCGCTCCTGTCGTGCTCGCGCCACCGCCGAGATCTCGCCCGAAAAAGTCGCTCGTGCGGATACCCAGTGTTGGAAGAAGAAGAAGAAGAAGAAGAGCATGAAGGCCATGAACAAACACTGATCTCTATAGTAATAGGCTCACTGATCTCGATTGTAAAAGGCTGGATCGCGGATAGGGAGCGCGAGCGTGAAGAAACCGGCCGCCATCTTACGGTGCCCACAACAGCCGCCGCAGCGATCATGGCAACTTCTTGCAATTACGGTCGTACCAACCGTACTGGCAAGGTTACACAGCCTAAACTTATACAGGTGAGTCACTCTTCATCAAGGAATAAACAGGCGTCCATTCTGTACATTTATTTGTCCATTATGAAGTGTTTTTTTGCCCAAAACGACCACTGGATGCAGGTTGCTTGATCGCTCTTCTGACGTTCAATCGAGCGCACTTGCATTTTACCCGGCGGCAAATACAGTTTGAGTGCATAATATGCTTGAAAGACCATCTTACACTACACAGGTAGTGTTGTCATCAATATATGTGCGAGCACTCGAGCGCTTTTTTGCATGCATTGCTAGCATGGTACACGGTGTTCTCTGCGGAAGCAAGTGCCACATTCATTTCTTTGCACCTTCGCGCACAAGTTCGGTATTACGTCATAATAAGACCACGATTGTCACATTTTTTCATGTATTGGTATTGTTTTGTGCCTTGGTTTGATTTTTGACAAAGAATCCTACGTAACGGTGGTGTGGCGCGACTTGGATAACGCCTTTGTCTGAGCTGTATCGTCAGCGTGTTACGATAGTAATAATTTGTAGCGTGTCGTGCTATTTGAAGCAGTTTTTAAGGCAAAAGTGGTCTCTCAATACAGGTTTCGTCATGAGGGCTACCCAGTGAATAATCTGTGTAGTGTGATACGGCTGGGTGTACAGGTAAGTATCACGTTCCTCATCCACTGGTTTCTACTTTACAGGAAGGAACAACCTCAGTGCACGCACTGTGGTTAGCCTCTCTCAGTTTTGCATATTTTCTTACATGTTCACATCAGAAACACACCTTACACTTTAGGCTCGTTCACCCAGCAATATAATAATTAGAGATTATAATTCTTTTTAGAAGAGTTCCCCATATTCTTTTTAGAATAGTTTTTAATCTTTTTAATTATATCTTTTCCCGGACCGTTCTTTATGGAAAAATTTTTGTCCAGAACGCAGTACGGGATATTATATACAAGGTTGTTGTTAACCTCAAGTCGTCTCTTATTGAAATATTGGCTGGGAAACGTGCTGTAGTACAATCCCCAGCGCTGCACTGCAGTGACGGTCTAGTTTCGGAATGCAAAACATAACGTAATTACGAATCGAACGGCAGGACACCTGTGAAACACTGTTAGGATACATCAGTATACTGGTACCTTACAAAATTGTGTGATGACAAACAACGATCAATACTAGCAGCGCAATAAATACTCACAATCTCTGTTGCCTCCCATTGTTTTCTATGGGCACACACAGCACTTTAGGGCACCCCAACATGGCGGCCCGAAGGCACGCCTCTCCCCCACGAGCCCCTCTCCCATGCGCGATCCAGCCTTTATACATAGAGATCAGTGAATAGGCTGGATAGCGGATTGAGTGTGCAACCGTACGGTCACCGGCCGCCATCTTGGAAGCTCAAAACATTGCCGTCCGCCACTCAGCTGCATTGTGAGCATGCGCCTTTGCGTAGCATTTTTATGGTGTCATGCCCGCCTGCTGTGGTTATGGGTGTGCTGACCGTACTGGCAAGGCACTGGGGACGACATTTCACAAGTAAGTGACTTGGTTTTACAAATAAATGCGATTTATTAGTCCACGAGCGGGGTGACCTCACCGTGGGTTTACCGTCATATAGCCTTTATATCACATATCATTCTAGTCCTTTGGAAGTGCTTTAGTGCCGTTCGGCATTTCGTGTCATAACTAGTCATATCTAAACTTCCTGTGCAAAGCATAATGTTTATACCCCAGCATTAAGGCGGTTACATAAACAAATATTCCCTGGCATTCCACACTCCCGAGCAGAAAGGAAATGGGAGAAACACGGGAAGCAACACGCTGCACACACTGACAGACGACAAAGGAAACGTAACACAACAAATACAACACCACACAAAACCAGCAAATCACATAATCGAAGTTCAAAGTACAAAATTGGGACGACACGACCTCACACGAGTACAAAATAGACAGGAAATAACATGTATGTGACGGGATTTCACACAAAAAACGTAAGGAATCCAATCACGAGGGATTTCTGCAGCGATCCGTGGCAAAATTTTAGTGAAGAAGCAAGGGAAGCGCTCACAAACAGCAAAACTTGTCACAGCTTACATGCATTCCAATGGGCTGTAATGGCACTTTTGAGCACCGCAATATGACGGCCGATTGTCGTACCCTTTCCCGCGATACCCTCACCCATCCGCTATCCAGCCTTTATACATAGAGATCAGTGTGAACAAACATCTCACGCCCCTTTTGTCCTGGCCAATCTCCCTTAGTGGCTCACGGTCATTATCTCATTGGTAGAAGAAGAAGAAGATGAAGAACATGGGGCTAATGGCCATTCTCCGCGGGACGAAGAAGAAGGAGAAATCAATGCAAGTGCGCTTTCGTTATTCGAAATGGTTTCGCGTAGGATAAAGTTCCGACTACTCCAGTGCATAACTGCTACACTTATGCTGGCCTTAATCGTGCTGTGTCACGTCTGTTACGACAGAGTTGCCAGGTCCTGGTGAGCCATCCTATTATGCCTACTGCCGTGCTTACAGGATAGTTGAACACTTGGTAATTTAAAAGCTACTGGAAGCAGTGTCCTGAAAGACTGTTTGCGTAAAGCGGGATTTCACACTGTGCGCTCGCTTTTACACGGGGTTAGTTACCGTGTAGCGCGGCGATGGAGAGTTACGGTCTGCTTGTTTGGCGCTCAAGAAATTGAAAACGATCAGCAACAGATGGAGTAATCTGGGTCTTGCACACCCCACCAATATTCCATGCACCGGCTATGCAGCTTCTAGGTTGTGATTTGATCTGAAACTTAGCAGTAGTTCGTTACCGGGACCACTGCCTTTTAAAAATTACTGAAAGCGTTTGAAAGGTAAATATCGCGTACAAGTGAAAGATAGTCATATACTGAATCTAAAAATATAAGAATTATAAAGTTGTGCGGTCTAGAATGTTTTTTATATGCACTTCAACAACCCCACCTGAGTCACGTCTAGCGCAGGAGAAACACGGGAATGCTAAGCCTAACGGATTCGTAACTTGCCATCTTGCAAAAGGTAGGGTCGTTGAATTGGGCTAAATAACCTCACTTTAGTGAGGTTAGTCCAGATTGGTTTAGACAGATTGGGGGATCTGCCCCCCCCCCCCCCCCCTAGGCACGCACTAGGCGGTGCGGGCGTCGAGACTGTGCCTCAGGTTAAATCAGAAGGTCCTCAGTAAAGATTGCGGATCGCCTTCAAGAAACTGGCGATAAAATTTAATTTTTATACTCTCTGGAAGTAACCGAGCGTTCTGCGCATATCTCCTCTCCCTGTTACTCCACTCGGAAAGCCCCATTGGCTACGGCGGCGCCCTCCCTCTTCCCTCTCACTGCCTCCTCTCATGCATACAGACGCACTTGTACAGCGTATACGTTTCACGCAATATTCGAGGGTAATTCCTGTTTAATTTCGTTCCTAATTTGCTCCTGCTCCAGGTCAAAACATATCGTTTACCTAGTTATTTTCTTTGGTTACAGAAACGCAGTGGACCCGGTAACGAACTACATCCGATTCGCTGTTTGACATAACGACTTATTAGATGTAATAAAGTGTCAACAGAGCTACCTCCACAAGGCATCGCTGAACAACATTCGTTAGGTCGATGAAACACAGAAGTTAACAAACAGCGTTGTTGCATGTTTGGTACGTCTGCGACTTTCCCAAAGCAGTGAGACAGCGGGACACATCGTCTCATCGCGCGGAAACCGCAGTCCGGTAGTCTTCAGCGCTCAGGACAGTGGTGATGTTGCTCTGGGGCAACTATGTGTAACTTTGATACTGCTAACGCCTGCGCCGCACTGGTGAGACAAGAAACGAAAACAACCCGAATGTCGTGCCATTTACCGCACGAACTGCAAATAATTCTCGACGACGATACGGCTGTAGTCAAGCTCGCGCGCAGCGCAAAGCGCTCTAGAAAGAAAATATTGATACGCATTTGCAATGCAAATGTTGGGTCTCGGGATATCTTGAGCTATCCTGCACATCGTACCGGCAAATCCATTTCCGGACACCAAGGCGTTGTCACTACCTGCCCACTACATCGCCTGGGAATTTAATGGCGTATAGTATTTCCACATCATTCGATATCTGCAGCGAATTCTTGTCATTTATTGGGCATCAGCAATAAGGTATAGAAACTCTTGGCGTATATGTTACGCACCCTACCTCTTGAAGAGGTGAAGCTACCGTTGAAATTCTTTTTTCTCCATAAATAGGCTGAGATTGGGGCGTAATCGAAACGCGGGTTGGCAGTTGAACACTTCTGCCAGGTGCCGACCAGCAGAACACATCATTTTCATCAAGGTGCACAAGGCAGGTAGCTCGACAATCTTCAACATCTTGATGCGGTACGCTTCCCAGAACCTGCTCAACGTCGCCATGCCACGCCATGCCAAGGACTTCCATCTGGGTCTTCCTGGGCACTTTACCCCCAAAGTGGTAATTGTCACATGCCACTAGGGCCTTTGCATAAGATGTGTGCGTGTGTACGTATATGTGTGTGTGTGAGTACGAGAGTGTGTGAGTAGGAGTCCCTTCGTTGCCGAAAGCTAAAGTCCCGTTTAGTGCCAAGCCGACACTTGCGCTTTCTACGGGTCTGGACGATGACTCTGTCGCACCTCATGATTTTGTGCAATAGCTTGGAATACGAGGGGTGTTCAATTCAAACCGGGACTCTTCATTTTTCGCTAAAGTAAAATTGGCTTAAAAATTAGTAAAAAAGCTTACTGGCGAGAATTTAATTCTATTTTTCAACGTAATCTCCAGCTGCACTAATGCACTTGTCCCAGCATTTCACTAGGGCTTGGATGCCAGCAGATCCTTACCGGCGCGTAGCAGCCATTGTCGGACCGCATTCTTGACCTCGTTGTCGCAGCTGAAGTGGCTGCCCCCAAGTGGCTGCCTTCAGTGACCCGAAGAGATGGAAATCGCTGGGGGCGAAGTCTGGACTGTAAGGGGGATGTGGCAGCAGCTCCCAGCCAAGTTCCTGTAAGGTGCGTGTCGTAAGATGCGCGGTATGCGGGCGTTGCATTGCCCTGTAGGAGGAGGACTCCTTTGGTGATTAGGCCCGGCCGCTTTTGGTTCAGCGCCTTATGCACATCCCCGAGAATCTGGCAGGAATATGCACTATTGATGGTGGTACCACTGGGCAGAAAATCAACATGAACAACGCCAGCCTTGTCCCACAAAACCGTGGCAATGACCTTACCCGCAGACGGGGTGCTTCGGAACTTCTTGGGAGCTGGCGAGCCCGGATGCTTCCACTGTTTTGATGCGCGTTTACACTCAGGAGTGAAATAGTGCACCCATGTTTCATCGTACGTGATGATCCGACCAAGGAACCGCTGTCCTTTAGTGTCGAAACGGTACCTTAGCTCTTGGGAGATTTCCAGTCTTCTCTGCCGTTAAACACGGGACCCAACGGGCACTAACTTTCCGAAACTGGAGGTGTTCATGAATGATAGTGTTCAACGTTCCCACAGAAAAGTCTGTCTTTCGAGCCAGTTCGAGACATGTTATCCGTCGGTCCTCGAGGATCAGGCGTTCCAAAAGTTGGATGTTCTCAGGAACTCTGACACTGGGCTCTGGGCCGCCCCGGCGGCCGGGATCGTTCTCCACTGATGTACAGCCGTCTCTGAACCGTTTGCACCACTCAAACGCTTTGCTGCGGCTAAGTGTATCGTGGCCATAGTGAGCCTGAAGTCTTCTGTGAATTTCAGATGACTTTACGCCTTCATTCACGAGAAACTTCATGACAATTCGCTGTTCGATGTGCGCGCTCACCTCGTTGTCGGCCATCGTGTCCAGCACTGTTTTCTGTTTTGCACAAACTTTGGACCACCATGTGGTGAACGCGGAGGCCTGTCGCGTGTGAAGGTGACGAAAAAGAAGTAGCGCGAGCCATTTGTACATTCAGCGAGACAAAGTCCCGGTCAGAGCCGTATATTAAAAGGGAGTCTGGCCATTAATGGGTCATGCCTATACCTGAAGCTCCACCCACTTTTTCAGCTTTCCGACCAATGAAGTCTTGAAATATGGGGCGCTATCAATCAGCCTATCCTCACTATTTGCCCCCTTATCCAACACGGGCAGCGCCATTTTGGGTGGCAAGTGGATTGGATGGGATTGAAATGGATACCTCTCGCAATCTGCAAAAGTAGTGGATTGTTAGCGCAAATTTGATGAGCGCCACCTAGGGAGCGTAAGGCACGTCGGGAATTGTCGTCTGCTTCTGTCGTTGTACCGCTGCCGGCAGAACCACCTGCTCGGACACATTCAGTTGTCGGTATGATTTTCAAACAAATCTACATGAATAGTTGGAATATAAGAGGCAGGACTGTTTATATCCATGAAATCCATCAAATATAAGATTATACAGCACAGTGCCGTTTTGGTTACGATTTCGCTGTGATCGCCCTGTTCACTAGGCCAAACATCCGCGACAAAACGTATTATTTTCGGTTAGATACCGATGGATGAGCGTACGTTGAAACTGGTTTCCAAGAAACGTATATAAAAATGTACATTTGCAGCGTAAAATCAGAGTAGTCCGTGAAAATTTTTTGTCGCGAAATCTCCGCTTCACCACTGTTTGTTTTCGTCGCCATTTTGGGTGCAATAAGGTGTTATGGCGACCCCCTTGGTAAAAAGCAACCCAATCAGAGGAGCGAAACTGTGATTGACAGGTCGAGCCTCTTTTTGTGACTCCTCCGAACGGCCAGACTCCCTTTTAATATACGGCTCTGGTCCCGGTTTGACTTGAACACCCCTGGTAGTTAACTCAGTATGGTATATTGAGAAAGAAACTCCACTGCACGAGCACCCTACAGTTCCGCGTATACCTTGATGAACCAGGAATAAACCACGGATCTAGAGAAAGCGTTCCAATTCACGATTCCGTCCAAGCCGTGGACACCTGGTGGCGATATCGAAAAGCTGCGAGTGGAAGTTCGAGAGCACGTCCGGACCAGGCAGCGGTACGGCGGTACACGTTTCTCTTGCTCATGTGCAGAATGCCGGCGACAAAGAATGTACCGAGATCGAAAAGAGGAACGCTGCGGCTCTAATTTCTTCTCAGTCCGTTGGAAATACCTTATGCTTTCTTTTAATAGTTTCCCTATCAAGAATGGAACTGAAGTCCTGTGTGTCGGCCCATTCCACGAGTTTCCTGATCACTACGATTTTATTTGAATATTAATATTACAACGAGGAACCGGCATTTCTTTGTCGTGTGAAGATGTATGCATTTTCAGACCTTAGGCAAAGCAAACAATATCACCGTACGAATGCGGCGTAGCCAAGCATTGACAATGGATGGTCTCTGGGAAGGAAAGCTCCGCACACGTATCAACGAATGACTCGCCAAGATAAAAATATCATACCAAGTTGTACGTGAATGCAAAGGGCTGTGCAGAAAACGAACACTTAACTTTGCCAGAGCATCTCTTGCAGCGCTCAGATGTTCGCCGCACAGCATATGGCATGTTAAATAGTGCACATGTATGGTGTTAAGACAAGGTGTCAGGTGTACGCGTATGTGCCCAGGGTTTTCAAAATAGGTATTGCTCACGTATACCTTTGACATACATTCAGAGTTCTGCAAACGTCAGGTTAGAGCTAACGTCATGTATGAGCAGGTCTTTGTCATCACCACACCAAACAAAGAAGTGTCCTGCAAATACCCATGTGAAGGTCAACTTGGGCACTACAATTTCTTATGACCACTTGTGTCTCAAAGTTCCGAAAAAAGTATATATAATCCCTAGATACACGACACTTCCAACGGAGTTGTTGTTTGGAACACTCACATGTAATAGTACAGGACTATCGGAAGAGAAACTCAAACGTTACTGCTCGCAGACTACTAATCCACATTCCAAAACACATGCTGTGTCACTTTTCCTAGCAACTACTCCCTGCTTTGCCTTCTTAGATTCTAAAATTGTTCCTTTGTTCGCTCGACTCCCGACGTATGTTAACAAACTCCGACGACGGAAACTTTTTGCCTACTTCTCTGACTGGAACTGCACAGTATGAGATGACCAGCAGACAAAATTAATTTTTCATGAAACATGTCAATTCGTGTGTATTAATAACAAAAACAGATGAACATAATTGTGTCGACACCGTATTCCCTACGCTCTTTGCTCGGAGACCTCCATATGTCCGCCATCATGAAAGTTTGAGGCGCCACCTGCACTTCATTGGAATCGCGAATAGACAAAAGAAAGTCTGCTCCATGCCTTTTCCCTCTTTCGTGATGTGGACATATAAGCTGCCTTCTATTCGCGACAAGGTGCAAAGGGAAGAAGAAAGACGGGTGCAAACCACGACCATCTCTATAATACACGGGAGAAGTGGCTCAAAATATATCGTGGCGTCTTGACACAAGTAACTTCATTGCGAATTGCGATTGTTTCATTTAATATAGGGTGCACTTTATGGATGGCAGTGTGTACCATAAATAGTTTTATCTAATATAGCTGAGTACCTTTTACGCATCTCTCTCTGAAAAAAACGAATAATGAACCGTGGCCTCCGACCAGAGGTGGACATAAATGCATTTTTTGAGTATTTAAATATAAATACAAAATACTTTGTTGAAAGGGGTGTTTAAATACTCTTCATAACTACTTTTCGATAGGAGTATTTAAATATAAAATATACAGTATTTAAATGCCGTAACTTGTACCATAAATACTGTGATGAAGATGTCGTCTGGAATTACAGAAATAACGATGATCATAACAAGTCAGCAAGGAAAAATAGCATTTATTTGTTAGATTATCACGGTAATTTTAATATGAGAAGTTTTTGACTGTATCACTTAGGATTCTTGTGTTCGGTCGTACAATCAGATTCGCAAAGGAGAACAGCACCTTCACTGGTGCCGATGAGCAATGGCTTGCATTAAATTTGATGAAGATGCTTCGTACAACAAAGTTATCAGCCGCGACCATTGTCTGCAACAACAATGAAAAACTCTCCATCTAAAATCGTTTTTCGCCTGCATGCTAGCTCGAACTCTGCGTGTTCTCGGCATTTCAAGGCGGAAGTCTTTAGCATCGGCGCAAAGCGCAAAATTCTCAGACGTGGCACCGTGGCGCGGTACCTAGGTTTTGTGATCACGAAGTCTACACAGCCTTGCATCTCCCAGGAGTGCAAAACGAACACAAAAAAGGCACCACAAGGTAGCGTCGCAGAAAAGCCACGATCAAAAAAAATTCTCAGAGTGGCTTTTATCCGACAGCATAATAAAGGTTAGCAGAGCACTGTAACGGCAAACCGCAAAAGAAAGGAAAAAAAAGTGTGAAAGTACAATAAAAAGGGGCCAATAAGTAGGAAAACAAAACAAGCAACTGCTGATTTAAAACTGAAGTGCTTGCTTATACAACAAATTCTGTTGGACGTCGTAACTGGTGTCAGTCATCTCTTTGCCAGGAACAGTTTCTTCTTACGGTCGCATTCACCCATTCTCTGCAACTGCCCTGTATGTTGGCCTCTCACGTGAAAAGTAAAGTCTGAACGCGCTTGCGTCTCACAATCATAAACGCATGATAACTGGCCCAACACACAAGGTGCTGCTGCCAAGTTTATGTGTACGATGTACGGCACATAGTGCGCGAGTTTCACAGTTTTACATGCCACCTACGCTTCAGAGCACAGCCTATTTCTGAGTATTTAGTTTCAGAACTCTTAGCTCTACATGAACAGGGAACCTGCGACAATACACAAACGTGTACGCGCGAAGAATTAACCACAAGGACTACTCATATTGCACACAGCTGAGCTACAACAGGCGCTCTTCTGGGTACCGCAAGTGGCGCCCCTGGCGAGCGCTCTGGGCGTAAATACGGCACTTCCGCTCCTCGAGGCGCGGACGGAAGTCCCATAGGCGAACGGGCGAGTGTTATGGTCGTGTATTATAGAGATGGTCGTGGTGCAAACTGAATGCACAACAGGCGCATGCCCTCGTGCAAAATACTCTGTCGAATAAAAAAGTGTAAATACAGCTAAAGTAAAAGCTGATTCGGCTATGTAGCTGTCACGGACGTCTGCTCCGTGCTGCAGGTTTGGAGAAGCTATTGTCTCATCTGCTGGAGAGGCAAGAACTGGCTTACGTGATCAATACGCACCAGATCAATGACAAATTATCGTGGGCGAGCACCATTCTCCGCGACTACCTTTTTTGTGCGCTCCGCTCCACGGTGCACGGAACGTTGCACTGACGTCGGATGAAGTGTATCATTCTTGTGAACTCGTGTTGGCCCTTCCGCGAAACTTTCCTGAACGGTCTAGTGTTATGCAAAGGCTGCTCCACCGATGAATGGGACGCCGAAACTCAATGGTAGATAGCCAGTTGCGGTGTCGTCCGCTTCAACCAATCGCAGCAGACAATTTCGAAAACAAAGCATTGCGGCTACGAGTAGATGTATATCGTCTCCGAAGCCCCAGCCACAAAAGGCAAGGCTGTGTTGTTGGCGGGTCTCCTCATGACATCGACTAGCAGTCAGGCCCTGTGCAGTCTAGGTGTCGTTGACATGGATCAGAGCCAGCCAGGAGGATATTCCACACGCACTATATGTTGTTTTAATGGCGACCATCTTTTGGGGGATAACCAGGGCGGCGACAGGAAGACATATGCGTTGTCAGCCTTAGCTACCGTATTTTCCGGTGTATGACGCGCACCCATAAAAACGGACCGAATTTGTAAAAAGTTCGACGTATAACGCGCACCGGTGCATAAAGCGCAGCTGCACTGCCAACAGGATACACAATAAACCAAGGCGGTGTATCATTTATGCGTATGCTTTATTTGAAATACATTCAGTCAAAGCCGTTAAACTCCGATGCAACAGAGTCGGTGTCATATAGCATGCATATATAGTATACTTCGCTCTCCTTTCCAACATTTTATATTCTTCTTTGTAGGTATGTCCAGTTCCACAAAATCTCAGACGCTTTCAATCTTCTATGAAGTCCAATGCGCCCTTTTCGCCGGTTTTGTCAACTGACCCTGCGAAATTTGGGACAAAGCCACAGCAAACCCTGGAAGACGCTAGAATTGTTACGTCACCGACCTGAAAAGGAACTATGAAAGGGAAATATTTCCGTGTATAGCGCGCACCGTTAGATAACGCGCAGGACCTCTTCAGAGTACTTTTCTACTGTAAAACGCGCGCGTTATACACCGGAAAATGCGGTATATAGTATATCAACAAACGAACAAACGGTCAACAAATCCAGGCGATATTGCCCACCTGTGTGTTTGGAATGCAGGACATGCGCGTTTTTCATATTGCTTTTTATGTCACTTGCAGTTGGAGAAGTTTTCGGCGGCGAACATGACAACCAACCTGGTGACAATGCATCTCCGCTACGAGCACTCGGCCTTCAGAGATCTTATGCCAGAAGCACAGCAAAAGTTTATCACTATCATGCGAAAACCAGCCGACATGTTTGCTTCCATGTATCATTACTACCAACTCGACAAGCATTTCAACGCTACGTTGGAGAAGTTCGTGGAGGTAAGCAAAAGCAGAGGTCTGTCGTCGTTCTCTTTCAGAGGGGCAATGAGGACATATTTGATATGGCTCAAAACACTGTTTCGTTCGTCAAGCTTTCCATCGGAAGCCATCATGCAAAATATTTTCGCACTGCGGTGTATACGTATATATAGCCACTGCGCAATCGAATTTACAAAAAGGAGGCGCGGGCAGCCTCCAAGATCCCCTCGCGTGACGCGAGTCCCCATACCCGTCTGTGTTGATTTATTTCTTAGCTCACGCGCTGTTTAGGAGGAGCACTAACTCGGACCAATCTTCTTCACCAACTCCGGCCAACGCGAACCAACGTCCTACGACCGATTTCGATGCCGTCTCCTGTTCACACGTACCAACTCTGCAGCTGCTCCCACGAACAATCTTGCGTCAGCTTATTTCGCCAATGTAGTAATATTGTGTGTGGCGTTAGTTTAGAAAAAAAAAACATATATTTATCAGCTATGCCTACGCAAGTGTTTGGTTTAAATAACGAGCGACCGCAACGTTTGACGAACAGCGATAAAATGTTCTTAAAGGGGTTTCGACAGGTCATCTCAGGTTATTCCGTATAAACGTAAAAGATGGTTCTTTGCACCGATGTGAACCTGCATTGCAAGTTTCAAAGCGAAGAGGGCAACAGAAGCGGAGAAAGTGGGCACCTCGAATACCGAAACTGACGCGGCCCTGACATCACAGCGCTCACCGCCGCCAGTGAGACAGCGCACGAGAAGTCACGTGCTTACCGCTGCCAATGGGAATGGACGCGGCTCTGAGCTCTCTGACGTCTACGCTTTTCTCGGGGTGTGTTCAATGGTTTATATATCTCTAAGTACGACATGTAGAAGAGCAATTCGTTTTTCCTCTGTATTCTGGCGTGCAGTACAATGCGCTCATGATGTAATGAACCAGGTCTGTGAAAGTGTCCCAACCCCTTTAATGCGAGACCCGTGCAGGTGGAAGAAGTGGCCTCTTCTTCAATCCGTTGCTATAGCCATGGCCGCCACAGGTATCTCCCTGCTAAAAGTGAAGGGATTGAGGGAGTCATAAGGGTTTGAGGCTGATATCACGGACTTCGGCCATGACCTGAGATGACAGACGTAAGGACAGGGTAGTACGTGGCGTCTGTTGGCTTGTGATGTGACGTTCCGTGAATTCAGCTAAGGACTAACCACAGATAGAGGTCGCTGAGCCAGAAACCCGGAGGCTTCAAGTCGGTGCTGTTGACCTATGGAGGAGGAACTTAGTGCTCGGGGTGGATGAGTATGGTGTGCGGCAAGTTGGGGGACAGGTTCGAGTCACTTCTTCACTCCGTTGCTATAGCTACGGTCGCCATACGTCTGTGCGATCGCTTTGGGGAGTGTGGACATAAGCCACGTTGCAATGCTCCTCTCGTTCATCGGGCGATGCACGATGAACTTCTGAAGTTTTCGCTCGGCGATTCCCATCCACTCGAGATGGTCATGGTTCGTGGTGTCGGCCCACTGCCGCCAATTCCGGTTGCGTGCACCCGTCGTTCTTTTGCAAGAGCTGATTTTATTCGTTGCAGAACACGTCGCAGACAAAATTAAAAAGAAGGGTGGGGGGTCACGTCGGTGGTCCTCTGAAATTTACGAGGATATTCACGCATTCGTCTATTTTTTTTTTTTTTTTCTTCTACGGACCGGGCCCGTTTGCATAAAAGTTGTGGACGAGCCTCACACGCAATCTCAATAGCCTTGGCAGTGCTTTGAGCATGCGCTCGCATGCACGAGCGGAAAGCGCTGCCGAAGTTGAGTTTGAGTCTGAGACTCGAACTCAACTTTTATGCAAACGCGTGCGTCCCGAGAAACTCAGTGCGTGACAGGTATATGACGAAAAGACATGCTGATGGGCGGATGCAATTGGAGTGTAAACGAATGTGGCGGTTTCGACGTCCGTTTACACGCATTTGATGTACGGGCGCAGTCACGGATGTTCGTGTAAGGGTTCTTTCACACGTCCGTTTTCGTCGTCCATTTGCTTCAAAAATAGAACTAAAGAGCAATCGAATCCAGTAGGTTCCAATGGGTCCGTCTTGGCTCCGTGAAATACGGTATTGTAAAACCTACCTAAGGGCGGCTGTACGACGACTGGATGAACAAGGAAGCTTTGTGTCGTGTCAGTAAGCGGGACAGTGTTAAGAACATTGTGTAAGGTTGTTGTTGTTTTTTTATAAAAATGTGCAGCATGCAAGGCAGAATGATCGAAAACAAAGAGGACAAGGAAGGAAACTGTTTATTTTTTACATTATTTTACAGTACATGCCAACTTCGCAGGTTGAGTAATAAAATCAGAGAACAGTGACAACACATGAAAGGGATCAAACGCCAGCGGCGTGTCACTGATCCCCGTCATAACAACATGATAACAAGAAGTAGTACATATAGGGCGGGTACACAAACATAGTACTATCACTGAACATATTTAGACACATTGCACAGTAGTATATCGTCTGGTCGTACGGTCGGGGGGTCCAGTCAGCCACATAGCCACCTAGGCCGACTTCGCGTCTGCGCCGACAACACTCGCGTATTTTTTCCCGCGCGCGGCGTGCGGCGCGTGGGCGGAGGATTATCCGCGCGCTTACCGGCGGGGGAGGGCTGCGCGTGCGCTTATCGTTGCGCATTTTTCAGCCTGGGCCGACTACTTTTGCCATTTTTCCGCGTTGGCCGTCTGCACTCGCAATTTTTTTTTTTTTTTTTGCTACAACAGGTGCGCGATGTGCGGTTTACATGCAAGTATAGACATGCCAAGGATAGCCATACACAGAAGTACAAGTGAAAATATATTTATTAATGCCAATAGTGCAGGGAATTATGTTGTGACTCTATGTGAAGGAGAAAAATCCAGCCAAAAACCTGAACCAGAAGAAACACAATACGATACACGTAACAAATATTATACTTATTACAGGTATGACGCAATAGCATCGAAGAGGTATTACACATCAAACACAATATCTTTTATTAATTGTGATCATACACACAAGTTAACAATGAATCAGAATTAAAATACAGTAGCACATATAATCAAAGAAGATATTCTTAAATAATTCGACTACAATAAAATTATAAGTTTTGCTATAAAATGTCTGAGACGTGAGCACCATCAATGCAATAGTACAGGTTTAATTACAAGTTCTGATATATGTAAGTAATTTTCAGTACAATAGGGAAGCTAAGTTGATTATTCTAACATGACACAAATTTAATTAATCAGTTTCTTATGAGGTGAATAGCACAGACATAAGGAAACAATTCGAATCAACACAACGCAATCCATAGCTAGCATTGATAGAGAACCAATCCGACGTACCCTCCAACATGTATGGAATGGAATAGCAAATTTAATCAAAGAAGATATTCTTAATCAACATGACTACAATCAAAATTACAAGTTGTAATATAAAACGTCTAATATTCCTATATGTGAGAACTGTCATTGCAACAGGGGAGTTTTAATTGCAAGTTCTGATAGATGTAAGTAATCTCAAGCACAATAGGGAAACTAAGTTGAATATTCCAACATGACACAATTTAATTAATTAGTTTCTTATGAAGTGAACAGCGCAGACATAAGGAAATAATTCTAATCAACACAACACAATCAATAGCTAGCACTAATAGAGAACCAAACCGACGTATACTCCAACATGTATGGAAAATAATAGCGAAACATTGCTCTATCAAAACAAGAAACGAACGTGACTTTTAATCAGACTCGTGCCCGTCACTCGGAAATGGATTATCGTTACCAATTACTCGACTCCGAATGTAATTGAGTAACGAGTAGAAAAAGTAACGCGTTACCCCGGTCGTTACTCTGCATTTACGCAGATTAAACCCGTCTTTGTGTGCCTCAGAAAATAAAAATAAAAAATAAAAAGGTCCAACAGCAGTATAGCTCAAATAACACAAAAACAAAAACGCCTAGAACAAGTAGATCTGTAGTAGAGCTATAGTAGAAGTACCAACAAGGGCTGATGGCATGAGGGGCTTGACTTGGGGCAGAACATCTGAAAGATAAGTTAATCTCTGCTGGAAAAGTAATCAATTACTCAGAAAAGTAATTGATTGCTCGAAAAATTACATTGACAGTAAAGTAACTGATTACTCGAAAAATTACTCAAAAATGTAATTGATTACAAGTAACACAATTACTAGTAACTCATTACGCACAAGTCTGCTTTTAATCAAAAAGACATTCTTAATCAATGTGATAAAAATCAAAATTTCAAGTTTCATTATAAAAAGTCTGAGATGTGACCACCGTCATTGCAATAGCGGGATTTTAATTTCAGTTACAAGTGCCAATAGATGTATGTAATTAATTGTGAACAGCAGAGAGCCTGGAAGACCATGGGACACGAACGACACGACGACAAGAACGACACGAACACAAGAGGAAATAAAATCTATAACAAAGTGCACTACATTTAATCAAAGAAGATATTCTTAATCGATACGATTACAATCAAAATTACAAGTTTTATTATAACAAGTCTGAGTGGTGATCACTATTATTGCAACATTAATAATTTCTTCATTATCATGTTTCTTATTAAGTGTTTTAAGCAATTTCAAGCACAATGGGGATTCTAAGTTGCATATATTTTGTTCCAAAATGGCACAGCTTTTAATTAATGAATTTCGTGTTAAGTGAATAGCGCAGACGTAAGGAAATAATTACCCGTTCTAACGAACGGTACTTACCTGAAGTTAGAGCTGGAATTATACGATGTATAGGGAGACACTTACTATCAGGGTTTACAGATGCTTTTTCTTCCTTTCCACTAATCAGATCTCAATTTCAAAGCCAAGTTCCAAAACTAAACCCCAGGTGTCGCTGCTGTCCCTGACTTCCGTATATAACCCGCTCTCCTTTACCCCACTCTTCTTTCTGATAAGCTAGGTCAGTAGAGAGGAGACAGGAACGAGAGGGATTCGAGTGCTAAGAAGAATATTTATCCAAACTGTGCATCGCTGTTGGCATGAAATAGCCAGGCTGCCCTCGTATCTGCCCCGTCCTGCAGGGAAAGAGACATAAAAAACAGATTGAATGGGGGAGGAGCACGGGTGGGGGTAAGAAACGGGCGGGTGTAGACAACCTGATAGTAAGTGTCTCCCTATACATCGTATAATTCCAGCTCTAACTTCAGGTAAGTACCGTTCGTTAGAACTGGTAATTATACTTCTGCATATGTCGCCACTTACTATCAGGGTTTACAAATGCTTCTTCAAAGCTGTGAGGGCGGCACGACTAGCTGAGTACTTGCACCCCAAAGTGTGTTCTTGCGCGCGAGTCACGCCTGTAAAAATGGTTGAAAGTGGTGTCGGAAGACCAGTCTGCCACTTCCAATATTTCTGCAATTGGGACCCCCTTTCCCTGGGCCTTTGAGGTGGCTGCTCCTCTTGCGGAGTCGGCCTTGAAAACAGGAGTGTCAACCCCAGCAAGATCCAGAGTACGCTTCCGCCAATTAGGTACGGTATCCCAGGAAGCTGGTTGGAAGGGTTTCTGGGTAGTTAGAAGGATTTGCGAGTGGCCAGCCCGGTAAGGAAGGGTGCGAGCAATGTAAGACTCAAGTGACCGAACCGGGCAGAGAAGAGGGACCTGAGAAAGAGCAGAGGCGAAGACTGATGGCCAGGGCGAAGACATGTGAGAAGTTTTCCTAAGGCCAGCCAGAGGCAGTTCCCTGCCAGAATCCCGGCGCTGAATGCCTTTTAAAGAAAATAACACAAGATCTGCTGACTGGCAGGCTGTAGCCAGAGCAAACAACATGGCCAGTTTGTAGGTCAGGAGATGAACGGGCAGTGAGTCATTATCGCCCAAAGATGAAAGGAAGGAAGGGACATTCTCGACTGACCAGGTGGACGAGTATCTGGAAGAAGGAGGATTGAGGTGGAAAACCCCTTTAAGCAATCTGGAAACTGAAGGGTGCTCACCCAGAGGGAACCCGTCACAGACACCAACCGTCTGGGACAGTGCTGAACGAGAGCTGCAGATTGTCCTGAATGCCAGGTGTTCAGCAAAGTGCAGATAAGCCAGAAAGTTTAGGACTTGAGTTAAAGGGGGAGAAAACGGATCAACCGACCGTTCACCACACCACCTACTCCACTTCCCCCAGCAGGAGTCATATGCCAGCCTAGTACCCTTTCGTCTTGATGCTGCCAAGAGGTTGGCAGCGTCTTCTTAAAGGGTAGGACTAACTCTGCATTGCTCGACAGATTTCACACTGCTAGGTGCAAACCGTGATTCATTGGGGGTGTTTGAGACCCCTGGCGTTCACCAACAGGTCTGGGAGAGTTTGGATAGCCTGAGGTTCCTTTCAAGCCAGTCGAAGGAGAGTGGGGTACCACTCTTGAGCCGGCCAAATTGGCGCTACCAGGATAAGAGAGCTCCGAAACGTGCACATCCTCAGGAGGCATCGATTCACCAGACTGAAAGGAGGGAAGGCATAAAGGCTGGTCCCTGACCAGTCCAGGCTGAACGCATCTATTCCCGCAGCCCTCGGGTCGGGCTTCCAGCTGAAGTAATAAGGCACCTGGTAGTTCGATAGATCTGCAAAAAGGTCCGTCGAGATCGGGCCTCACAGGCGGTTTATCTTCCGAAAAACTGAGGAATAAAGCTTCCAGCTGCTGCTGGTGAAGCGAAAACAAGATGCCTGGTCTGCCACCAGGTTTTGATTGCCGGGTACGTGCTGAGCTCTCACAGTCATCCCCCGATGTAGGCACCAAGGTCGCTACCTGAAGGCTGAAGTGCTACCTTGTTGAGACGAGGGGAACGGGCACTCCCCATCCGAGTGATGGCTGCTACAGCTGCTTTGTTGTCTAACGGGAGGAGAATGCAGCCCGAAGCTGTAACCCTCCCCAGAGCTCTGAGGCCCAGGAAGGCTGCTACTGACTCCAACTCATTTATGTGGAGCAAGGACTGTTCGCAAGACCACTGATGCCCGGTCACATGGGTCTGTGAGCAGGCTCAGCAGCCTTAGAGAGAGCTGTCGGTCTGAATAACTTGGACTACTGGATTCCTGCGCAAGCTCCGTCTGGGGCACAGAGGGAGGATATTGTGCCACCACACCAAGTCCCGCATGACCTCTGCCGAAAGCGTAACTATGGTCTAGTAGGAACCCACTCTCAGAGCCTGGATAAGGAGCAACTGGAGGGACCTCAGATGAAGAGGAGCTTCTAGAATTGCGAGGGATGTCGCGTTCAAATGACCAATCGCCTTTGTGAGAACTTGAGCACGAACCCTCTGTTGGCCCAGGGAGTCCAGAAACTGCTTGATGGCTAGCCCCTTCTCTTTGGGAAGGCAGACAGACAACGAGGACGTGCGAACCTCGAAGCCTAGAAAGATACTAGCTGCTGGGATGGGATGTGGTGGGACTTTGAAAGGTTCACAATGAACCCCAGGGAGTGGAGCAGGTGAACAACCGACTGTGTGCGTGGACTCGAGATTGGAGGAGGACTGGTCCATGATTAGAATGTCGTCCAGGAAAATCACAAGACGTATCCCTTGCGATCTCAGAAAGGCCACGACCGGTCTCATTATCTTGGTGAAGACCCTCGGTACTGACCTCAGCCCGAACGGGAGGACATTCCAATGGTAACAAGTTCCCTGATAGAGGAAGCAAAGCCAAGGACGATCCTGCGCTGCTATTGGAACAGAGATGTAGGCATCCTTCAGATGCGCGCCAAGAAGTCGTTCTGCAGGAACCACTCCTTTACTGTATCGCAACCCTCCATCTTGAAGTGCTCGTGGGAAATGTAGATATTTAGCTGCATTAAATTTAGGATTCGTCGCAGTTGGGAGTCCTTTTATGGGATCAGGAAGAAAGGGGACAGGAAGAGCGCTTTGTGAGCATGCGTGACTGAAATCGCTCCTTTGTGTAGCAACTCCTCTACAACGAGCCTCCCGGCTGGTGTGGGTAAATGAGCGTGAGAGCGCGAGGCCTGAACATGCCGCGGGGGGTGCACGCGAATTCGAGTTGGTACCCTGCTACAGCTTTGAGAACCCAAGCATCCCGTGTGAGATTTAGCCAAGTCCTCCTGCAGGAACCTAGCCTGCCGGCTGGCAAGGGTGATAGTGGATGACTTACCTCTGGGGCCTCGTGGAGCCCCTCCCTGTGGTCCACCAGAGAAGGGCCTCCATGAAAAGGGCTGGTAGGGGCGGCGGGACGTGCCAGGTGCAGACTGGGCCGGCCGACTGCGTTTCACGGCTGGTTCGCCCAAGGATGCTGCTGAGGTGGACTGCCGTGCTTCGCGGAGGACCCTGACTGCCTCATTGCGAGTCCTTATCTGCTCCAGCAGACCTTGTTCAAATAGCAGGGTGAAGCCCTCTAAGTGCAGATCCGAGGACACCAGCGGGCGGAGCTCGGGGACAATGCGGCTGAGGATGCCCTCCCTGCGTTCTACACCCAGACAGGCGACAGCCTACCAAGGTGAGATATGGTAGCTACCAAGTGGTTGTCGACCGTCCTCCTGTATGGGCCCTGCTGTTGCTCCAGGCAAGCTTCCCCTGGCACCCCATTCTGGTCCGGTCCAACGGCCGAGCAAACCTCCAGAAGAGCCACTAATGGGCCCAACGCCGACACCAAGGCTGTTTGCGCGTCCCGCAGGCATTGGTACCGGTTCGTAATGGACCCGTGGTCCCTGGTAAGCTCACGGGCTAGGGCCTTCAGTTCAGGGTTCATGTCTGGCACCACGAGCCCGAGCCAGGGGAGCCTGAGGCGAGGGAAGTCATGTAGAGCCTTGGGGCAACGCTCAACCCTTCCCTCAGGCCCCCAAAGGGCCTGCACGAACTGAGAGATTGCAGGAGACAGGCCCTGTGGGCCGGAGCTAGCCAGGCCTGCTAACCAGTCGGCTGGATGAGATTCCCACTTCTGCATGTACTCCTTATCCTGTTCGTTTCCAAGCGGCAGGAGAGGAATGCTAGACTGGGCTGGCGTCGCTTCCGGGACATGTGGGGAGGGACTGCTACTGGAACGGCCGGCACGACAAATACTTGAGCTGGCACAGGTGGAAGTCGAACTTCCAAGGACGCGACCGTTGCTGCAAGCGACTCGACCACGGCACATAGGTTAGGATCGCGGCGGGAGCTTAGCGGGGAAGGGGAAGACATCGCACCTGCGAAGAAACAGGAGCGGGATAAGTGGCCCTGAAGGATTAGGCGCAAGAGCTGCTGGTTGATGCTGTGTACTGCCCTAAGGAAGGTGGAACAAGGATAAATCGCCCATTCAGACAATGCTCCCGCTGTTGGGAAGGCTATCATGCCCGAACCAGCTGCGAGCACGTCACATTTCGACCCGTAAATTGGTCTTCCAACCCGAGATTGGCCTTCCGGTCCCGCAATTGGTCTTCCAACCATGAGTCGGGCCCTCCGGCCCCGCAAATTGGTCTTCCGACCCAGCGTCGGGCCTTCCGACCCTGAAAAGTGATATTCCGACCCCGAGAGGGTCCTTCCAGCTCTAAGACAGGTCAGTGTGAGTTATGATCAGGCGGAGGAAGCAACCCACAAAACAAACAAAAACAAAACAAAAAAACTGGAAGAAAAGGGGGAACCTACCACGGGGAGTTCAAGAACGTACGACAACGGCTACGACCCAAACTGTAGGTTGGGTTGGAAGAACCGGAGACACAGAACCAAACGTACTTTGTTAAGCTAACAAAGGACAAAGAACTTTCGAAAGTAAATCGCGCGCAAGAGGCTGATATCAAGACTGACTAGCCAAAGAGGAAAGACGAATGGGGTATAGGAGAGCGGGTTATATACGGAAGTCAGGTACAGCAGCGACACCTGGGATTTAGTTTTGGAACTTGGCTTTGAAATTGAGATCTGACTAGCGGAAAGGAGGAAAAAGCATTTGTAAACCCTGATAGTAAGTGGCGACATATGCAGAAGTATAATGAGAAACAAAACGATCAACAGATAGCATTAATAGAGAGCAAAACCTGCGCATCATCCAACACGTAAACAACAGATACAGGCAGGAAAATAATAGCGAAACAATCTATCAAAACGAGAAACATTACAAATTTAATACTGTGACTAGCACAGGCTTAGCGCTGAAGAACAGAGTAACACTCTAAGCGGCACGTTCTCCAACACGTAAACAATAGAATAATCTATCATTTTAACTATCATAAAATCATCCTCGTGACTTAATCTAATTGAACACTATACAATTTTGATTCTAACAGACACTACAAACCTTACTTTGTTTTATGAATCCAACACAGAAAAAAGATATGTTAACAATGAACTTCACCGCATAGCACGCTCCTAGCCAACAACCATCTCGAATGATATTGTCTGCTCTGATTTGTTGAAGACGGGAGGCGTACGCCTGTTTTGTGGCAGTTATGAACATTTCGAGCGCAATACCAAATCTAAGTTTCATATGTTTTGTTCCAATATTACACAACTTTTAATTAATCAATTTCTTATTAAGTGAATAGCATAGACGTAAGGAAATAATGAGAAACAACACAATCAACACCTAGCATTAATAGAGAGCCAAACCTGCACATCATCCAACACGTAAACAACAGATACTTGCAAGAGTATAATATGAGGCATTCCCAACTTAGAGATTATTTTTAATAATGTCAATCGAGTGACCAATTGAAACAAATACAAGACAATAATTATTTCAGGCAGTCACTTTCTAAGCAAGCGAGAAATATTTTAAAGTTTTCCTATAGAGGAAGTCAACAGACACAATTAATACATCATGTATACATAATTCCAAACTCACAGAATATCAATCGGGTGAATACCTGAAACAAAGTCAATTCAGACAAATCATTTCTAAGCAAGCAGTGTGAATACACCACGGAATCAGTACAGAAACTTGCCTTTTTCAATGAATAAGCAGGATCAACTAGCGGATTCAAGCGATAAAGTGAGTGATGCAAGCCTACGACCCCAACACCAGCATCAAATTAGGGAAGGGAGCTTTCTAGTGCGGTCTTGTACATGGAATCATTGAAAGCACACGTTTTTTTTTACTCATCACATCTTTTTCTAAATCAATTTCCAGAATTTTCACGGCAACACGAGCGGGATATTAATAACAGTCTAATTCAGATACCATAACAAATTTTTAAAGAACAAAATGAGCATAGATATGCTTTTAATTAAGTGTAGAGGCACACTTGAAAACAGAACAGACAATTGCTCTACATTGAAGAGATGGACGGATTTTGTACTCGCTACCATAAATCATGGGAGGACATGGTAAAAAACTGATTCGAAAAAGATGAGCCGAGCCGCGAAATGATTCTATTATCACAGCATTTCAGTACGTCCTAGACATGGTCGTATTCGGAGATATGGTACAAATTACAGAATTGAAGGTGCAAGAATTTGTATGCAGAATCTACAATATTTATAAAAATATTTGCACGTCAACATCGGAAGGGCCACTGGGACTGACGTTTTTGAGGTTTGCTAACGAAGAATTGAAATACACTAGACCAGATGTAATTGTAATCATTGCAATGGGCATTGCATTCATCAAGAAAGCAGTGAGATCAAATTATCATATACAAGCGGTCTATATCGCACGATTCATTACGGATTTGTTGAAATGACACCTAACTATTGACATGGAAAGTACATAAAAAATCTTATCACATGATAAGTTCCACTACCACGGCTACGCAATTATTTTCTTCTACCAGTTCTTGCAACGATGTCGAATGAGCAAAAGTTCAATATTGTTGTACAACGTCTGATGTATCATCACTTATTGAAACTCAATGACTACATCAACTGCGGTGGACCACCGGACGATTTTCATCTAATACACTCTTGTACGCCATTCAAGAATCTTCATACAAAGAAAGGAAACATCAATAAGAGATTGCCAAAGTTTGTGGAAACTAAGTGCAAGTTACTGAAGCGATACAAATGCGGCGACAACGTATCGATTGTATTAATCAACGCTGGATTCAAGCGACCGATAATAAGACATCGTTATGTAATACATTCCGAATTCATCAATCAAGACAACAAACGAAAACTTCAGAGTTTGGAATATAACAATTGTACTTTATCGAAAGTGTATAACTGAAATAATAAATATAACTTCTTTGTCATCTCTATAATGAATTCTACTCATCGCAACGAAAACAGGTTGTTACAATGATTGCTAAGGAAACGAATATTCCACATTGAGTGCAAGAATTCTCATATGGAATCAGAGCTGACCATCAAATTGGTTTTACCCGCCTACACTCTGTACAATTTCGACATCCGAAGTATAGAATTGACGGAGAAGGATCAGTCATTGAAATTAAGAGGCGTTATACGAGTGCGTGCATATTTCTCAAACAGTTGGACTAGCTCTCTTATTCATGAGCAAACGACAAATGTATAAGTGAAAGTATGTCTATAACATCTTTCGACAATATATGTTGAAAGGAATCTATTATCAAATGCCGCGATGCAAATGGAGGATTTCACAAGCATGACGTGCGGGCAGAGTCTACATTTCTAATCACGTAATCCTCGTAACACACGGCACACAAATGCATATGCGATAAATTCTAAGTGGCAATCAGATTTCGCGAGAAGCGAATCACACAACAGTCATCTGAAATTTTTAACCAATATACAATTGAAGGCATGCAATCTTCATTATAATAAGCAGATATTCCTTTTGTAAACTTAATCATTATAAGCAGCACAGGTCACACAAAATGTATCCTAGGTTTCCCGTAACCATACTGAGAAACTATCACCCTATTCTTAGTGCCATAGCATACGGGCACTACGAATGGAAAGGGCATACTTTAGTTTGATAAGTTTTTAGCTCATAATGAAGTAAAACGCGAACACCACGCTAAACATCATTTTCTTGTTTAAATTTTCAGGGGAAGTCAAAACTGTACACTCTTCCTTACATATTTTAAAGATATAGATTAACAACGCGTTAACGTGGTACCTCACGCGAGCGTGTTGCTTTTTCCGGAAACGGGTTCATCGACGGGGATGATCCTTTCTTCGAGTTTTAAGTAAGTTTCATTCGAAAAATATTCGTAATTATTAACCTCCATGGCATAGAGAATCCACATTACGTTGTAGTGTATATAGAAAATATCAAACATTCGATTGAAATTATTTGTCATCGCGAAAGAGTGCTTGTCGAAGTGAGCGAGCTAAAGCTTGCGTATTGTGAAATTACACATTCTACAACTCTGATAGTAAATTGCAACACTCTCCTCGAAGTGAATTTAATTTAATAAATGTTAGCATTTAAGCCACAATCAAATATTTTGTATAGTATGTGCGACTATAAACACAACTTTTAAATCTATATCTTTAAAAAATGTAAGAAAGAGTGTAGAGTTTTGACTTTGAAAATTTAAACAAGAAAATGATATTTAGTGTGGTGTTTCCGTTTTACCTCATTATGAGCTAAAAACTTATCAAATTAATGTATGCCCTTTCCATTCGTAGTGCCCGTATCCTATGACACTAAGAATAGGGTGATAGTTTCTCAGTATGGTTACGAGAAACCTAGGGTACATTTTGTGAATTGGATCTACGTTTATGTGTGACCTGTGCTGCTTATAATGATTAAGTTTACAAAAGGAATATCTGTTTATTATAATGAAGATTGCATGCCTTCCATTGTATATTGGTTAAACATTTCAGATGACTGTTGTGTGATTCGCTTCTCGCAAAATCTGATTGCCACTTAGAATTTATCTCATATGCATTTGTGTGCCGTGTGTTACGAGGATTAAGTGATTAGAAATGTAGACTCTGCCCGCACGTCATGCTTGTGAAATCCTCCATTTGCATCGCGGCATTTGATAATAGATTCCTTTCAACATATATTGTCGAAAGATGTTATAGACATACTTTCAATTATACATTTGTCGTTTGCTCATGAATAAGAGAGCTAGTCCAACTGTTTGAGAAATATGCACGCACTCGTATCACGCCTCTTAATTTCAATGACTGATCCTTCTCCGTCAATTGTATACTTCGGATGTGGAAATTGTACAGAGTGTAGTCGGGTAAAACCTATTTGATGGTCAGCTCTGATTCCATATGAGAATTCTTGCACTCAGTGTGGAATATTCGTTTCCTTAGCAATCATTGTAACAATCTGTTTTCGTTGCGATGCATAGAATTCATTATAAAGATGACAAAGAAGTTACATTTATTATTTCAGTTATACACTTTCGATAAAGTACAACTGTTCTATTCCAAACTCTGAAGTTTTCGTTTGTTGTCTTGATTGAAGAATTCGGAATGTATTACATAACGATGTCTTATTATCGGTCGCTTGAATCCAGCGTTGATTAATACAATCGATACGTTGTCGCCGCATTTGTATCGCTTCAGTAACTTGCACTTAGTTTCCACAAACTTGGGCAATCTCTTATTGATGTTTCCTTTCTTTGTATGAAGATTCTTGAATGGCGTACAAGAGTGCATTAGATGAAAATCGTCCGGTGGTCCACCGCAGTTGATGTAGTCATTGAGTTTCAATAAGTGATGATACATCAGACATTGTACAGCAATATTGAACTTCTGCTCATTCGACATCGTTGCAATAACTGGTAGAAGAAAATAATTGCGTAGCCGTGGTAGTGGAACTTATCATGTGATAAGATTTTTTATGTACTTTCCATGTCAATAGTTAGGTGTCATTTCAACAAATCCGTAATGAATCGTACGATATAGACCGCCCTTCCGATGTTGACGTGCAAATATTTTTATAAATATTGTAGACTCTGCATACAAATTCTTGCACCTTCAATTCTGTAATTTGTACCATATCTCCGAATACGACCATGTCTAGGACGTATTGAAATGCTCTGATAATAGAATCATTTCGCGGCTCATCTTTTTCGAATCAGCTTTTAACCATGTCCTCCCATGACTTATGGTAGCGAGTACAAAATCCGTCCATCTCTTCAATGTAGAGCAATTGTCTGTTCTGTTTTCAAGTGTGCCTCTACACTTAATTAAAAGCATATCTATGCTCATTTTGTTCTTTACAAATTTGTTATGCTATCTGAATTAGAATGTTATTAATATCCCGCTCGTGTTGCCGTGAAAATTCTGGAAATTGATTAAGACAAAGATGTGGTGAGTAAAAAAAAACGTGTGCTTTCAATGATTCCATGTACAAGACCGCACTAGAAAGCTCCCTTCCCTAACTTGATGCTGGTGTTGGGGTCGTCGGCTTGCATCACTCACTTTATCGCTTGAATCCGCTAGTTGATCCTGCTTATTCATTGAAAAAGGCAAGTTTCTGTACTGATTCGGTGGGGTATTCACACTGCTTGCTTAGAAATGATCTGTCTGAATTGACTTTGTTTCAGGTATTCACCCGATTGATATTCTGTAAGTTTGGAATTATGTATACATGATGTATTAATTGTGTCTGTTGACTTCCTCTATAGGAAAACTTTTAAATGTTTCTCGCTTGCTTAGAAAGTGACTGCCTGAAATAATTATTGTCTTGTATTTGCTCCAATTGTTCACTCGATTGACATTATTAAAAATAATCTCTAAGTTGGGAATGCCTCATATTTTTGAGTTCCATTTCACATATGTTGTTTCTATGTGGTTAGTCTATCCAGAACTTTCTGTTGCAAGATATTGCAAAAAGTTTATGTAATTAAATTTGGTTCTCGTTTTTGATTGAGTATTGTTTCTATCATTGAATAATTTGGACTTTCTCTACGTGTTCAATAAAAAATATCGCCTCTGTACAAACTTAGTCGACTTGTCATCCACCTTGAAGAAAAACTTCCATTTCAATGAAAGAATGTGAAAAGATAGTGTTCCCGGCGAATAATACCAACGTCTATTTGCCATAATTGTACAATAAAATATATCGCCTTCGTACTATCTTATCTGACCTTGAGAGCGTCCTGTTTGCTGAAAGAAGAAATAGTGCTTTACCCACAACCCTTGGAGTGATAAAGCATGCGCAGTTGCTTCGCTTTGGTCGTCTAGATAGAGAGACAATGTCTCCAGGCTTTGAAGGAAAACCGAAAGCCTCTCACATTGTACCGTGCCTGTGTGTTGGATGCCTCCATCAATGTGAGGCTTGTAGCGTTTGTTAGAATGAAAATTGTATAGTGTTCCATTAGATTAAGTCACTAAGATGATTTTATAATGGTTCAATGATAGATGATTTTCCTTTGTTGTTGTTTACGTGGCGCCGGTTAGAGCGTTCCTCTGTTCTTCAGCGTTAAGTCTGTGCTAGTCACAGTATTAAATTTGCAATATTTCTCGTTTTGATAGATTGTTTCGCTATTATATTCTTGCAAGTATCTGTTGTTTACGTGTTGGATGATGTGCAGGTTTGGCTCTCTATTAATGCTAGGTGTTGATTGTGTTGCTTCTCATCATTTCCTTACGTCTATGCTATTCACTTAATAAGAAATTGATTAATTAAAAGTTGTGTAATATTGGAACAAAATATATGAAACTTAGATTTGGTATTGCGCTCGAAATGTTCATAACTGTCACAAAACAGGCGTACGCCTCCCGTCTTCAACAAATCAGGGTAGACAATGATATCATTCGAGATGGTTGTTGGCTAGGAGCGTGCTATGCGGTGAAGTTCATTTTTAACATATCTATTTTGTGTGTTGGATTCATAAAACAAAGTAAGGCTTGTAGTGTCTGTTAGAATGAAAATTGTATAGTGTTCAATTAGATTAAGTCACGAGGATGATTTTATGATAGTTAAAATGATGGATTATTCTCCTCTATTGACGTGTTGGAGAACGTGCCGCTTAGAGTGTTCCTCTGTTCTTCGGCACTAGGCCTGTGCTAGTCACAGTATTTGTAATATTTCTCGTTTTGATAGATTGTTTCGCTATTATTTTCCTGCCTGTATATGTTGTTTACGCGTTGGATGATGCGCAGGTTTGGCTCTCTATTAATGCTATCTGTTGATCGTGTTGTTTCTCATGATTTCCTTACGTGTGCGCTATTCACGTGATAGGAAATTGAATAATTTAAAGCTGTGCCATGTTGGAACAAGATATATGCAACTTAGATTACCTGTTGTGCTTGAAATGGCTTAAAACACTTAATAGGAAACATGCTAATGAGGAAATTATTAGGGTTGCAATAATAGTGATCGTGACTCAGACTTGTTATAATAAAAGTTGAAATTTTGATTGTCATCATATTGATTAAGAACGTCTTTTTGATTAAAAGTCACGTCCGTTTCTCGTTTTGATAGAGTAATGTTTCGCTATTATCTTCCATGCATGTTGAGAGGATACGCCGGTTTGGTTCTCTATTAGTGCTAGTTATTGATTGTGTTGTGTTGATCCGAATCATTTCCTTATGTCTGCGCTGTTCACTTCATAAGAAACTGATTAATTACATTTGTGTCATGTTAGAATATTCAACTTAGCTTCCCTATTGTGCTCGAAATTACTTACATCTATCAGAACTCATAATTAAAACTCCACTGTTGCAATGATGGTTCTTACGTATAGGATTATTAGACTTTTTATAATACAACTTGTAATTTTGATTGTAATCATATTGATTAAGAATATCTTCTTTGATTAAATGTGCTATTCCATTCCATACATGTTGAAGGATACGTCGGTTTGGTTCTCTATCAGTGCTAGCTATTGATTGTGTTGTGTTGATTCGAATTATTTCCTTATGTCTGCGCTATTCACTTCATAATAAACTGGTTAATTAAATTTGTGTCATGTTGAAATAATCAACTTTGCTTCTCTATTGTGCCCAAAATTACTTACATCTGTCAGAACTTGTAATTAAACCTCTACTATTGCAATGATGGTGTCTCATGCATTTTATAGCAAAACTTGTAATTTGATTGTAGTCGTATTGATTAAGAATATCTTGTTTGATTAAATGTGCTACTCTATTTTAATTCTGATTGATTAAAAACTTGTGTGTATGATTACCATTAATAAAAAATACTGTGTTTGATGAGTGATACCTCTTCGATGCTATTGCATCGTAGCTGTAATAATTATAATATTTGTTACGTGTATCATATTGTGTTTCTTCTTAATCAGGTTTTTTGGCTGGGTTTTTCTCCTTCACACAAAGTCACAACATAATTCCCTGCACTGTTGGCATTAATAAATATATTTTCATTTGTACTTTTGTGTATGGCTATCCTTTGCATGTCTATACTTGCATGTAAACCGCCCACCACGCACCTGTCGTAGCGGAAAAAAATTTAGTGCAGACGGCCCAGGCGGAAAAATGGCGAAAGAAGTCGGCCCAGACTGAAGAATGCGCAACGATAAGCGCCCACGCAGCCCTCCGCCCGCCGGTAAGCACGCGGACAACCCTCCGCCCACGCGCCGCGCGCGGGAAAAATTCTGCGAGTGAAGTCAGCGCAGACGCGAAGTTGGCCCTGGTGGCTATGTTCGTAACTAAACCCCCCGACTATATGACCAGACCATATACTACTTCGCACATATCTCAAGCTTTACTACAAGAGCTAGATATGCTGTAATAATAAGAACACTAATTTCGTGTGGTTTTACAACTCACCAACTTTGAGATTTGAAATAATTTCTTAGTTCTTTTGTAAATATAAATAGTGACTTAGAACCCTGAATAGGCTCTTGGAATAAATTTCTTAGTTTAACTACAAAGTAGTGAAAAGAAAAATATCCAGAGTTTGTACGTATTTTTGGTAGACAAAGTGTATATGGCCCATAACTTCGTATTGAGGCTGTAACTTCACGTTTAGTCAAGGTTATGAACGGCACGTTACATAGTTTATGTGTCAACTTATATACAATTGCACATAACCTGGAACCAAATAGTTCTGAGACTGTAGGGATATTCATAAGTGTAAATGGAAATGTAACGCTGTCGTGGTTCCGCAGTGATAACATAGTACGTAGTGCTTTCCACCGCGCAACATGCAACGATTTTATTGTAGATTCGTATGTTAAGGCGAAACTTTCTATGCCGTAAGAAATATAGCTTTGGATGAATGACATGTAGATTGCTCTAAGAGTATGCAAGGTGAAAAGACATTTTAACTTGGCTATTGCATAAGTGCCAGAATATATTTTTTTACAGATGTTAGAAATATGTTCATGCCACTGCAAGTGCTCATCGAGTAGAACCCCTAATATTTTAACCGATGAGCGTCTGTGAATGATGTCAGAACCAAGAACCACATCCTGAGTATATGTAATTGTGGGGACCTGCGGTGGCCTAAATATAATGTACGATGACTTAGATGAGCTCACTTACAACTTATTATAGTTAAGCCAAGCACTCAGTTGCGTTAATATATTGTTCCCCTTCTCAAACAAATCCACAATATTACAACTTTGAAGAAATAATGAAGGGTCATCAGCATATAAAACTGTCGGCACATCAGGAAATTCTACCAAGTCGTTTATATAAACTATAAATAAGAAAGGCCCCAGAATTGATCCTTGCGGAACGCCTGTGGAAACATTACCTAGAGAAGAGGAGCTGCCAGCAACTTGCACAAACTCTTTTCGATTCTGTAAATAATTAGTGAGCAGGTTGAGGGCTTCACCTCTCATACCGTAGCGTTCAAGTTTCTTACATAATATTGAGTGGCTTAAAACATCAAACGCCTTCCGCAAATCCACAAATATCCCCATAGTTAATAGTTTTGTTTCAATATTACTTTTCAGAAGTTCACAAATTGAGAGTACTGCTAGTTTTGTCGACTTATTTTTCAGGAATCCGAACTGATAATCAGATAAAAGAATGTGTTTCTCAAAAAAATCCTCTAGTCTGGTTAATAATAATCGTTTCCGGGAGTAGTCGATTACCTCTTTTGTAAACAGGAACAATTTTGGAAATCTTCAGCTCGTCTGGGAACGTCCCTTCACTAAACAGCGCGTTGATAATTGATGACAGAGGATAAGATATGACTGTTACAGTCCTTTTTAGGAATTCTATACTTATATTATCGTATCCAACTGCACTTGTGTTATTCAGTCCCTGTAGAACTGATTCAACGTCAACCTCCTGAGGCCAAAAGGGTGAGAGAAAACACGTATGCGAGTTCCGAGGTGGTAATATTTCATGCTGACTTTCTCCTCTCCAATTGATTGTGTAGAAGCGGAACATAAGAAATATTTGTTCAATACATTACTTATCACTTTGCAACCGTATCGTCTCTTAACGTTGATATTTCACTGGTGGGCTTTGTTTTCCCTACACTCTTAAAAATGAACTTCACCTCATAGCACGCTCCTAGCCAACCATTATCTCGAATGATATCGTTATCTGCCCTGATTTGTTGAAATCACGGGGCGTACGCCTTTTCTGTGACAATTATGAACAGCATAAGTGTCACAGAAATGGCGTACGCCCCCCGTTTTCAACAAATCAGGGCAGATAACGATATCATTCGAGATAATGGTTGGCTAAGAGCGTGCTATGCGGTGAAGTTCATTTTTAAGAGTGTGCAGTAATCCAGGGTTCACGTATGGACTGCCACTTAGATCGAGAAACGATCCTACATGCTTTATCTAAACTGTTGACAAGTATCTGATAAAATCTTGTAAACTTTTCGGTGGCTGACATGTTGGCATCTACAAAATCCCAATTTATTTCACTTAAGAATTTCTCTGCTATCTGATAGTCAGAAATCCTAACCTGTCGCTCTGATGTTGTTTTCACGTGATTCGGCTTATTTTCATTCACAAAGATAATATCGTGATCTGTAATGTCACATGGGATAACACCAGCAAGAAATTCATCACCATTGAGATTTCTTACACAGTCGTCTATTAGAGTACCAGTGTGGCCACCACGAGTGGGCAACTGGATCCATTGATCAAAGCCATTCGCGAGCAAAGTATGTAGATAGTCACTTGATGAATTAACGTTCAGTATATATTCATATATATTAATATTTATATCACCCATGATTATGACATAATGTTTTCGCAAACTGTCACTCAAAAAAGTATCAAACTTTTCTATGAATTCCCTAATGTCATTCGTAGGTGACCTATATATAACACCCACAATGACATTTTTACCTTTGTGAAGGAGGAAGTATCTCTTGAAATGAGTATGTGAAATCTCAACAAACAGATTCACAAAGGTCGCCACTTAAAGAAAGATCGTTCCTCAACTGATACGGTACAGAGGAGTCAATTAGAAGACCTACTCCGCCATGAATACCTAGTGTACGATTGGAAAATTCATGGTCATATCCACAAGATGAGTAATATCCAGTGATGGCCAGTAACTACTTCTACAGTAGTTTAACTATAACTACTAACTACTTTGCAAAAGAGTAGTTTAACTAGTAGTTCAACTACTTTTCAGGGTAGTAGTTCAACTACTTTTCAGGGTAGTAGTTAAAACTACTTCTTTAACTACTGCAATGTATTTTAACTACATCTATAACTACTCAACGTTGTCCATCAACACCAATCTTAGTAGTGTCGTTAGACACCTAAATATGAATCACAAGCATTGATAATGATATTTAAAATATACTGTTATGTCTACGTCGCTTAATTCACATACTGTCGTAAAATCCACTGCCTGTCTCTTGAATATTATGCGCTGACAAAATAGCTTGTTGCGGAAATATTTTCTATGAAGTGAAAGCTTCCGCTATAAAGGTACGTACAACATACGACAGACCATGTACAAGATTTACACTCAGGCTCCTTCGTCACAGATCAATGCGCCACGCACAAATATTGTGGTGGCTGTCAATTGCGCCACTGTGGACCGTAAAATATTTTCGCTTAGCCACGATGATCGATCACGTAGCCATCCTACGCGGTTATGTGCACACCAGGACGGTAACCACGGTATCACGCAGGCCGCTACGATTGTCAAATGCAAAGCTTGCGGCGGGATTCTTTCTGCGCCTACGTGATAAACTAAGTTACAGAATTATTTCGCAACAAATGAGGCTTCGCTAGACAAGCATTAAAAGGGAAGATTTCGTACACGTGCACGGCACAATTGCTCTGTACCTCCGTTCTCATCAAACAAGTAGCTCAAGGTAAATGTCGGCAGCACAATCGTGCCGTAAAGCTTGCGGCAAAATCGGAAGTAGTTGGCGCCTTCCCCCCCTCCCAGTAACCTAACTACTGTAGTTAACTACTCGAAATAGTTGTTTAACTAGTAGTTGCCACTACGTTTCTGCAAGATGTTGATAACTACTTTTTAACTACAATCAGGTAGTTTAACTAGGCTCGGTTTCACCAACGCTGGTTAACTTTGAACCGAGATCAAGCGTTGCTAAAACTTGAAGTTAACGCTCAATTCTTTTTTGCAAACGTTAGTTGGTGACGTGATGAATGTTTCAGTAACAATAACTCCCTTTTGTGAAGCACAGTTAAGCGTTAAATTCAAGTTAAAGGACCGTTGATCTCGGTTCAAGTGTTAATCGGCGTTGGTGAAACCAGGCCCTAGTAGTTTAACTACTGGCCATCACTGGTAATATCCTTCAGTCTCGTTATTTAACAAAGTATCAGAAAGGCCAAAAAATGTTACTCTCTTTCCTAAAGAAGCAATTAAAGTCAACAACTCGATCATAATGTTTATTTATGCTGCGTAGGTTTATGTGAAAAAACGAAAAGGCAGAATGTAGACGACTCAGGTCTAGCAGAAGCACTATACGGGCTGTAATCTTCTCTGACAATAAATCTCGCCCTATGACATGAGAAGAATATCTTCTTTTGTTTTAACTTGAAGAACTGGGGCGTCGTCAGATTTTCTGGCATATATTTTGCCTTTGTTTGTCCAAAGATACTTCCAGTTCTTTTCTTGCGCGCAACTGCTGCTGATGAACAAGTTAGTCTATGTTTCCTGGCCTTTTGGAGCAGCTCATTTCTTTCTGTACGAGAAAGCATGCGGACAATTATGTTTTCTTGATGTCGTCCCCGTGTAGGGACTCGGTGGCATATATCAATATCAGTCAGTTGAAGTTCTACGCCCACTTTGTCTGCTATTTTCTTGACAATGTTAACAGGATCGGAAGCCTCCTTTGGGACGCCCCTGATTTCCAAATTATTGAGTCTCTGATATTGTGCCAGGGCGTTAACTTCTTGCTGTAGGTTCGCAACACATAATTCCAATTCGATGCATTCCTGTTTTAGATGGTTTACATCGCTACGTAGAACTTTCAATTCCTTGATATCATTTTTACATTCATTTATAGCATCTTGACAGTTCTGGGTGGCATCCTTCAGTGATCGATTTATCTGCTCGTAATTCGCGCTTCAAATCATCGATAACCTTGACAAGTTCTTTGAACTCTTTCGACATGTTCAGCGGATTATTGCTATATGAAGCAACAAAATATAGGCACAACAGCGGCAGTCCTGTATGAATACAGGACTATGTTGAATAAACAAACTCGCTCACTAACACAACAGGCGATTAGTGTTCCAGCCTCAGAACATCAGTTCTCTCAGGCGATTAGTATACAGGGTGTCCCAGAAAACGTGTCCTTGAATTACAATAAGAAAAACTACGCCACCTAGAATCATGCGGCCAACGGCATTTGTTCTTACTAGGTTTTTGTCAACTCCTGATGTGAATGTCATGTATCGTAAGTTTAATTATGTAAATATTTGTGAACTGAACTCGAAAATTTGCCAAGTAAAGGTCACTTTTTTACCCCACCAATATGAAGAGCGTGCCGAATTCACCCAAGTTCATGATAATTGACAGTGATATTCACGAGCTATGCCATCGGAAAAAATAGCCGAACATCATGCTTTTCGTAGCACCGTACCATAACGCGCCACGACTTTTGGAGCGCAATCTATCCCAGTCCGACGAAAGGAGGTTCCAAGCCCACCCACAGAGTGATAGTAGAAAAAGTAACAGTTCTTGAAATTGGGAGAGGGAAAGTGCGATCCCAGCGAAAGTCGGACGCGATAAGCCATACCTGTGTTATCCCTTTCTGCGTTGTAGGTGTGGGCGGGGTTTCCAATCTCCTTTCGTCGGACTGACAAGGATTCCGATGAAAAATTTGTCGCGCGCTAGCTCCGCAGAGCATGATGTTCGGCTATTTTTTCTGATGAGATAGCCCCTGAATATACCTGTCAATTACCATTAATTTGAGTAAATTAGACACGCTCTTCACATTGGTGCGGTAAAAAAGTGACCTTTACTTGGCAAATTTCCGACTTCAGTTCGCAAAATTTTACATAATTAAACTTACGTTACACGACATTCACATCAGGAGGTGGCAAAAACCTAGTAAGAACAAATGCCTTTGACCACATGATTTAGGTGGTGTAGTTTTTTTTTAATTATAATTCAATGACACGTTTTCTGGAACACCCTGTATGCAACTCGTATGTGCACTGCCTCTGAAATGAAGATGATGCCGAGAGCAGCTGCGCCTTTTATACGGAAGTTTCCTCAGATAGAGGGCGGAAAGGACCATGTTCCGGTGTCAAATCAGATCATGGCATCCTGCTGGTTATCAAAGAGGTAGTTCCGATAGCTCAGAGATACAGGACACAGGTTTGTTGTCTGTAACACAACAGGGGATTAGTATATGCAACTCGTATGTGTACTGCTGCTGAAGTCATACATACAGAAGGCATACGTGAAAGTCGACACAGCGAAGATTCACCGATGTGGTGACAGTATGTTAAATGCCTTGTGATGATTTGGACGAGAGCCGCTGACACTTCGAACAGAGGCTAGGTTACGGCTCTGTGAGCAATGTTCTCACTTTTTCTTCCACTATAATCTTCCCTGAGGATGTCACTCGCGTGAATACACGGCATAGTGCAGACATTACTCACCGCGGAATGAAAGAAGTCCTTACCTTGACACCGACACAAAAGGAACGTGATTCATGCGTCGCGTCCTTTGATTCAAGGTAACACCGTTTTTCATTCTGCGAACATAAATGTTTGGACTTGAATGCCCTTTAAAGGTACCAAAGTTAACTAACATGAAAACTGAATGGGAACGCAGGTCTATACTTAACGGTTGTCTCTGTTCCAGACGCCTACGCTGACGGAAGATCTTCGCCATAACCGATACTCTGCTTTGCTGGGCTTCAACCAAATCGCCTTCGACCTCGGCCTAGAGAAATTCGACAACAGCGCCGCCGTCGATGAACTCATCCATCATGTCAACAAGACGTTCGAACTGGTCATGATTACAGAACGCCTCGAGGAGTCCCTCATCCTTCTTCGTAACAAACTGTGCCTCCCATTTACAAGCATCATAGCCTTCCGCAAGAACGCTCTATCGAAGCGTGCACAACTGTCTAATGCAACTCGATGGGGTCTCGAAAAGCTCAACCACATCGACATGCAGTTGTACACTTTTTTCAGCGACAAGCTCGACAGGGAAGTGAATAAGTTCGGTAGAAAACGTATGCAGTGGTACGTGGAACATCTGCAGAATGCAACGAAGTACTGGTACTCGCGTTGTGTGGACCACGACCTTGACGTGCATGTGATTGTGCAGGTGGTGAAGCCTGAACGACGCGACGAGGAATTGTGCCGATGGTTGACGTACGACGAGTTCAAGTTCGTGCGGGAGGTTCGAGATATTCAGGCGCGTCGAGCCAGAATGGCGACAGGACTGTTCTATTCTTAACGTTGCGTTCATAATAGTGTAAGGGAAGCCGTACGCAGCTATTGTGTAATATGTCTGCTCAAATATAATGTATTGGATTTCGTGTAAACGAATAGATATATTTGATACTAGATTAACTTGCTCGTTGTGTGCACGGACATATCAGAACTAAACTAAATAATTCAAAACAAAAGTGTAGTGCAAGCAACACACAGCTAGTGCACACATGTGGGCTGTATACAGTGATGCATGTGATTAGCCCAAACCATTTGGATAGCCTTCTGGAGCAGGAAAAACAGAAAAAAAAGAAAAAAAAACGTTTTGGAACAACAAAATGGTCCTCTGGAGCAGATACATCATGCGCAGTCATATACACTTTATTTTAATAAACCTTCGAAAGAGTGACGTCATAACGATTGCCATGTGCTGCAATCCGTTGAAGTAGCTTACGTGTAATGCTAAAATTCAGACAAGGATTTTTAACAATATTCGCAAACATCGACAAAGCGGTGCTGAAAATTCGAATATATCAGAATAGTATAATACACAATTGAATATAGATTACTGCGAAGAATTTCTTACTAGTCACTTTTTGCCCTGATATAGTGCAGTTACTGCGCCAAATATAAGCGAAACTGTTAAAGCAAATGGCTAGGCTAGCTTACTGGTGAGAAAGTATATACAGTGTAATTTGCCCACTGCTTTCACATGGTGCTAGAATCACATAGGCTGAGCACGTCCAATATTTATGTTTGTTCGCTCCGCAACACCAACTCATTGTTGGTCTCTTACGAGCGTTCTCGCAATCTTTTGCGTTATCGCGTTAGTCAAGTCATGTGACACCTGCGACAAGTTACGGCAACGCAGCACTGAAACACTGCACTGGTCTAAAAAATGAAAGTGGTAGTGATCGGACCTGCGCGTTATATTTAGTCATATCCCTAATACTTCCGGTGGGAGAGATCTTATCTCTCTCGTTTTACTATTGCATGGCTGCAACGGGAAACTCGTAAGCAGGTTCACCCTTCAAACGCACGTCAATAAGAGGTTTCCTAACTGCAGGATATGAGTGCATGCAAGACAGAAGCGAAACTAAGAATACGTGGCGCGGCTACTACATCCGCCGGAAGCTCCCATATCCGCAATGATTCAGGGAAAATGGCGGGCGCCCAAACCACGTGATCTCCAGGAGCCACTCACAGCAGCACGGGAAATAAGGTATGGTCAATTGCGCATTCGCACAGTGACCTCCTTTCTCAACCTCCTTCCAGTTCTCTCCTCGGATTTTTCGTCTCTCTCTTCTCGTACCCCCTCCCCCCAATCCCAGCTTCGTCTGTTTTTCTTGCGCGCTTGCTGTAGAGTAACGCAAGTGTTGTTCCAAAGCAGAGAAACAAAAAGCGATGACGGTTGATAAAGCAAGTTTATTTGTCCTCTCGAACTGTTCAGAAAAAGTTACAGTATATTCCTTTTCACGTCTTGTAACAGGCTTCACTGAAGCTTTAGGTGCTTTGACACCGAAGAGCAGTTCAAAATTAAGCCAGTGTAGTACACCCAATGTAAAGGTGTACAGTTTTCGAAAACAGCTGGGCCAGGCGTGACGTTGTTGCCGAGGGCTGCAGGAGCACTGAAAAATAAAAAAATGTATTGATGATGCGTAACTCTGAACGAAAATCACTGTTATGAATGGACAACCGATGTTGATTTCGTACTTGAACACCAAAACACACTTGCCACAAACGTTCGTAGATCACAGTGAGCGGCTGCGACATGCATGAGGGGCAACTATAGCATAACGACACATATAATTTAATTTGCGGCATATCCAAAACGCACAGGTTACGGCAACGCACTGCACTATGAAACGCCTCTAACGTAAAGAGTGACTCGTAAATGTTGTATGTAATACAATTCACACGATAAACCTGCATTACTTCCTTCGGTAACAAGAAGTACGCAAACTTGTCTTACCGTTGACCTGCGGGATATCCGAAGAAATGCGACTTCCTCGCGATTTCTGCGTCCTTTGGATGTGCTGGATGGGATTCCCTTTCATGTTCGTCTTTCCGCTGTTGTGATGATCAGCTGGGTGTGCCATTCCATTTTCACACTAGCTGTTCGCCACAATCTAAATCTGTCATTCAGGAAACAGTGTATACTAACTTCGAGATAATTTGTCTTGGTTTGACCCGGCACGCTATCAACATCCATGACAGCCATGAGGGATCATGTTTTGATATAAAGAGAGAGAAGACACTTAGCCATGACCATATTATCTTTTGTTGGCAGAGGATGTAGATCATCTCCTGATTGAACTTGGAAAGATGTGAGCTACAGTGAAATGGTAACGGTCTGCAAAAGCACTGAGCCCGCACCAATGACTGCAATTGGACTGGGTATGAGGGAAACATAACGAAATTTATAACGAGAAATAGAGAAAGCATTACAAAGATGGATGTGCACAGAAGAGGTCTAAAATTTTTCTTCGCATGCCTGCGGAGTCAATGATAGGGATGCCTCTGAAGAGAAGACTTTGTTGAAGACATTGGCATGTCCCCACCTGATGCCCTTTTTATACTGATGAAGTTATGAACTCATGTGATGTTTGATAGGCAAGATAATAGCCTATGTTCTCTTACAGCTTATGCACTGGAGCGTGTTTGTAGCAAACACCTGTGCACTGAAAAAAAAAAAAAACGCATGCATACATTTTTTACTGGTTGGTGGGAGGTGAAGCACTTGCAAATCGATATGGACAAAGTACGGGGGATGTTCTCCTCCCTTCCTTGTTTGTTTACTGCTATCACTCATATATTCATTCATAAACACCGTGATCAATAAAGCAATATTTACAAGCTTTGATGTTTGTAGACTGTATTTTACTGTGTAATGGCTGTCTGGTTAATCCAGGACGGTATATGACAGACCTATTGTGCATGAAAGGGGTACGGCTGTGATCTTGCAGTGCTCATCGCCAAACCATCCAGCGTACCTCTGTCAAGATGGCAGGCATTCAATGCTGCCCTCAAGCACCCGAAAGAAAAGTGAGAGCTTCATCTCAGTTACAGCGAGTAAACATACACATGGTCAGACAGCACCTACTGCTTCACACGTCAAAAGCAAGAACATTTGTATGCTTCAGAAGGAAAGTTTTCCCTTATGACGTGTACAGCACATGCTTTGAGGCCTTTCTGCCGTGCTTTCCTAATGTTCCCCAGAGCCACCTGGTAAACTGTTTGTAAGCAACGTCCCCAAAACTTCCTGCATCTACTATGCGCAGCGTAAAATTATGATATGTAACTTTACTGATAACAAACAGAAGGTACACGTGAATGAACTCGCTTGTTCACTTCGCTGTTCCTGATAAGGGCGTAGTCGTCGCTTTCTCTCACGTAGCAGTAGGACACCTGGAGCACCTCCGTGTCCAGCCACAGTATTTCAATGTACTGATTTCTTAAAATGCAACCGCTGCGCTGCTTCAGTAACGTCTCATTCGGCAACAAAGGCATTCTTCTGACGTCGGCATCTGCACGCATTTGCCGCAAGGACACATGAACTGAAGGAGCAATACCACATTTCCGCTCTGAGGCTCTCAACATTTTCATTACACATGAATGCTGTTTCCCACGCGGCCAAGTGACGGTGATGACGGCAATTCATCCTCCGTCGACAATTCTCAATAAAATAAGAAATAAAAAAGGATTCCAAAAGAAATATTTCGTAACTGAGATGTACTCTTCCTAGGCTTTCATAAAATCATAAGGTTACTCTGGGTTGAAATTCACTTTACAGTTCCTTTAAAGACACAAATCACTTCCTTCCAACGACCGCCAAATGGCGTACTTATACCGATTGTGACGTCACTTACCGAACCCATTAAGCAATGTGCAACCGCTGTATCTCTTTTGTGCCCTCGTCTGTAGTGTGAATGAACGGTTGCAGGTGAGTAAATGAACGGTTACGTGAACATGAACTGTCAGTAAAAAACATCGTACATCTGCCCGCCAACCGTAGAAGCTGCACATGCAAACCAAGTTTAAATGAATCAAGAATATTGTGCAGGAGCAAAGATGTGACGGCACGGGAGATAGTAGAAGATAAGAAAACTGTGTGCAAAATGTGTGACACATCGATATACTTGCACAAGATTGAAATGAGTTTTCTGGAAGGGACATGAGAGGTTAAACTTGTTGCTTGATTATTGCAGACACCGGTGTGAACCGGTTTATTCACTTTTGGTTCTTTGAACCTTTATATCTTCGGCTGATGCTAATTAAGGTTTTAGAGCAGTTGGGAAAGATGGGGGGCTGGAAAGATAATCAGCTTATTGGCATGGCTAGGTATAAAATGGTGGGAAGTGCGCATAACTTTGCCTGGCTGGAGGAAGAGGCCCTAGCGGTCAACTCTTCTGAACTCTCCAAAAAGATGGCCATAAGCCGGTTTGATACGGAATCAAAAGGCGTCAAAATGGAAAAACATGACGACGCACGAGCTTTCGCCAACCGCGTACGCGCGCTATAGGAAAGGGTACGATGATCCGGGTTAGGGATCCGGTCAGGCGCTTCGTTCGCTCGCGTGAACCGAAAAGTATGCAGGAAGCTATCGAGGTCGCAGAGAAAGACGAACGCAATGAGAAGCTTGTGTCGATACGCATTGGCTGTGCGAGGTATCTCGGACAGCGACACGCGGTAAATAAGAGAGATGACGGCTGCTTGGACCGTCTCGAGGCCTTGTTGGAACGAAGCCTCGGGATCACGCAACACGGCTCTGGTGTAGGGACGCCGACGCGAACGGACAGATCGAGAGGAGCATGCTACAGTTGTGGTTCGATTCTTCGGGCCGCGGACAGTACAGGTCCGATGACCACGGACAACAGTCGGGGCGGCGCAAGCCCCCGAGGGGTACTCAGGACCAGGAAACCGAGTATCGGCTGTGTCGCCCTCCTCGGCAGGAGCCCCTGAGGAGGGCAACCAACAAATAGCAATTAGGTTCCGCAAAAAGACGTGTCGTATTGTACGTTGTCGAGCAGCAGGCTGGCATTGTGAGTTTCTCAAAGATACGGGATCTAAGGTGAGCTTCATGAGGGAGAGTGCGCCGTAGCAGATTGGGAAAAAAATCTCGTAGCTGAGGAAGGCGGGGAATGTTAGTAGTAGGAGGGGGTTGAGAAGGACCATGGTGTCCAGTTAGAAACATGGACCCCCTGAGCCCTGCGCGGATTTTTCCCGGCGCGGCACGTGTGCGGAGGGTTGTCCGCGCGCTTATCGGCGAGGGGAGGGCTGCGTGCGCGTTTACCCTCTCACATTTTTCAGCCTGGGCCAACTTCTTTCGACATTTTTCGCGACTTTTTCCCGTGCGCGACAGGCGGCGCTCGGGTGGAGGGCTGCTGCGGTGGGCGGAGCGTGGCCAGAGGGTTGCGTGAGCGCTTACTCGCTCACATTTTTCAGCCTAGGCCGACTTCTTTCATCATTTTTCAACATGTATCGACTTGAATCGTAATTTTTCCAGCTACAACAGGTGTGCAGTTTACATGCAAAGGATAGCCATACACAAAGTACAAGTGAAAATATATTTATTAAAGTCGTGACTCTGCGTGAATGGGAAAAACTTAACCAAAAATCTGAAATAGAAGGAACACAATACACGTAACAAAGAATATACTTACTACAGGTATGATACATTAGCATTGAATAGGTATCACAAATTTTCTTTATTAGTGATAATTATGCAAGTTTTCATTTAAGCAGAATGGGTAGCACATTTTCATCAAGAAGATATTTTTAATCAATACGATTACAATCAATCAAAAATTAAAAGTTTTATTATAAAACGTCTAACATCAGCACCATAGTGGAGCTCTAATTACAAGTGCCGATAGATGTATGTAACTTCAAGAACAATAGCTGGACCGACTTCTTTAGCGATTTTTTTTTTCAACGCGGTGGCCAACAGTGCGCCCTGGGGCGACTTCTTTGGCAATTTTTCCGTATGGGCCGACTTCTCTAGCGATTTTTTTTTTCAGCACGTGGTGGGCGGTGCGCAGGTGAGGGGCTGTCCGTGTGTTTACCAGCTGGCTGAAGAGCTGAGCGTACACTTATGGTTGTACACACTGGACCGACTTCTTTGGATATTTTTCAGCCTGGGCCGAATTCATTCGCTTTTTTTTTTCATGCGGCGCGCAAGTAGGGACATGTACACTGACAACATCGGGCCACATCTTTGGCGATTTTTTCACCCTGGGACGACTTCGTTCGCAATTTTTTTCATGTGGTGCGTGTATCAAAATTAAAAGTTTTATTATAAAAAGTCTAACACGAGCACTCTAGCGGAGTTTTATTTACAGAGTTCTGACAGATGTACGTTCTGCACTTCATGCACAACAGCTAATATTTCGTTATGACACAGTTAATCGAAAAATGTATTTTTAATCAATATGATTACAATCAAAATTAAAAGTTTATTATAAAAAGTCGAACATTATTATACGTGACCACCACACTGGAGCTTTAATTACAAGTGCCGATATATGCATGTGGACAGCAGAGAAACTGGAAGACCACGGAACACGAACGACAAGAACGACACGAACACAAGAGGAAATAATATCTATGCCACTACAAAGAAGATATTCCTAATCAAACAACAGAGTAATCTTTCATTCAGAAAATCAGAAGAAAAAATCAAACTCAGCAGAAAATAGATATGTTAGAAATGAACTTCACCCATAGCACGCTCCTAGCCAACAATCAGCTCTAATAATATCTGCCCTGATTTGTTGAAGACGGGAGGCGTACACCTGACAGTTATGAACATTTTCGAGCGCAATAGGGAAGATTATTCCAACATTACACAATTAATCAATTTCTTATTAAGTAAACAGCATAGACATACGGAAATAATGAGAAAAACGATCAACAGCTAATAGAGAACCAAAACACATCACATAAACAACAGACACATGCAGGAAAATAAATGAAAAATAATCTATCAAAACGATCAACACGCACGGATGAATGGCAGAGAAACACTTTGAACAGCACATGATGAATACAGCACAGAGCTCACGCTGAATAGCAGAGAAACAATCTAAACGGCGCATCTGCCAACATGTAACCAACAGACAGGAAAATATTACTGAAACAGGATCAACAGCTAATAGAGAGCCAAAATCCAACACGTAAACAAGAGGTACACAAAGGATAAATAGTTGAAGAACAATCTAACAAAACAAGAAACATGCACGGATGAATAGCAGAGCACTCTAAACGATGCATCTGCCAACATGTAAACAACAGACAGGAAAATAATTGAAAAAGAATCAATCAAAACGATAAACATGCACGGATGAATAGCAGAGAAACGCTTTGAACGATGCATCTGCCAACATGTAAACAACACACCGGAAAATAATAGTGAAACAAACTATCAAACATTACAATTTGAAATAATATATCTTTTGAACTATCATAAAATCAACATTGCGAGCTAACAATATAGAATTTTCATCCTACTCAGGCACTATAAACATTACCTTGACAGAGCTATCCAAACACGCACCCAGTGGCGTATCTAGGGTGTGGCAGGTGTGGACAGGTGCCATGGGCGCCAGGTGAACAGGGGCGCCATTACGTGGTCGGGTGTGAATGTGCCAGGTCGGGCACTCAACCTGGCACATTCATGAATGATCTAAAGCAACCGCCATTAGGGAGGCTGTAGTGTGAAACCTAGTGCGGACCACACGAAAACGCATCTCCAAGGACATCACGTTAACCATGTTGCCATGGGCGCAGGTAGCTCTATATACGCCACTGCACGCACCACAGCTATGCTTTACACAGTACAACCAGACTCGAGACCCGGCGGGGTCACTCTCTCCCTCTATGCAGCCCGGTGGAGTCACTCTCTCCATCTATACAGCCCAAAGCATGGAACCTGTTGTCAATCTGTGGGGGTGGGGAAATCCTCTCTCTTTTTCACATTCTTTTCTCCAAAAGGAAATATTCTTAGGATCGGTGTACAGAGACGAATTTTTTATTGATCGCAAATAGACATTGGAATTATTCGACTCTCAAGAACACAATAAGAATTCTATCAAAAAACAATAGAACGCAAAAAATCTAAGAATAAACTTTCTAAGCAAACGAGAAAATATTATCGGTGCAAACAATACTCAACGAGAAACGTTGCATTTAATGTATTTCAGATCAGACACAACTATTAGCCAATCATTATTCTCAACTCACAAAATATCAATCGAGTGAAAGTCAAGTTTATTCAGTGATAGAAACAATACTAATTCGAAAACGAGAAACAAATTTAATTACATAATTTTTAATGATAACTTTGCAACAGTAATTTCTACACACAGAAGCCAGAAACAACTCATATGAAATGCAAAATTATTGTGTTTGCTATAGCGGAAATCAACGCACACAACATTCCAATCTAGTAGAATATTTTTATTAATATCAATCGAGTGATCATCTGAAACATAGTCAAAGCAGTAATTAATTTAGGCAAACATTTTCCTAACCAAGTGTGCAAATACATCACAGAAACACGTCTTTTTCATTGAGGACCCAATAGTGGAAACAAAATATCAATCGGGTGAAAGTCAAGTTTATTCAGTGATAGAAACAATACTAATTCGAAAACGAGAAACAAATTTAATTACATATTTTTTATGATAACTTTGCAACAGTAATTTCTACACGCAGAAGCCACAAACAACTCATATGAAATGCAAAATTATTGTGTTTGCTATAGCGGAAATCAACGCACACAACATTCCAATCTAATAGAATATTTTTATTAATATCAATCGAGTGATCATATGAAACAAAGTCAAAAGCAGTAATTAATTTAGGCAAACATTTTTCGTAACCACGCAGCTCAAATATACATCACAGAAACACGTCATTTTCATTCAGGACCCACTAGTGGAAACGAAGTGAGAGAGGGAAGCTGGGTTCCCGTACACTTTCGTTAAGGTTACGCCCGCAGGGAGTAGGGAAATCCAACAATAGTCTTGGTATACAAAGCCATAAACCGACTCCACCAAGTCAAGTTAGGGAAGGAGGGGCTCTAGCGCTGTCTTGTACATAGAATCATTGAAAGCAAACGTTTTTTCCTTACACATCAGCTTGCCACACTTGGCTGCCGCCCCTTCAACTTGTCGACCATCCTTGGCCCTTGGGACACCGCGGCCGACTCCAGGGCGGCCTTACGTCACGTGGTTGACTTCTTTGAGGCGATAGGCCTAAAGGACTCACTATGACCCCAGCAGCGCCCTCGGACACTCCCACCACCACGATCACGTCCAGCATCGTCATCGCCACTTCGATCATTCCCGTCATCTCTCATCGTCATCACTGATCATTGTCACCACTCATATTAGACCCCTAGCTATGGGGTAGCGTTCCACTCCTAGAGTGGAAAACCTCCCCACTTCATCATCACAATATATATGTTGTTGTTGTTCCTTACACATAACATCGTTTTGTAAATTGAATTTCATAATTCTCACGGCAGGTAGAACATTGTAAACGCGATAATAAATTTTTAATAAATAAAATTACCACCATTATGATTTAATTAAATGTCGAGGCGCACTACAAAACAGAACAGACAACTGATATACTTTGAAGAGATGGAGGGATTTTGTACTCGTTACCATACGTCATGGGAGGACCTGATAAAAAGCTGCATCGAAAAGGAGGAGTCTCGAAACGATTCAATTATCACTGCATTTCAATACGTCCTAGACATGGTCGTATTCGGAGATATGGCACAAATTATGGAATTCAAGATGCGAGAACTTGTATGCCGAATCTACAATAGTTATAAAAATATTTGCACGTCATCATCGGAAGGACCACTTGGATTGATGGTGGAGTTTTTGAGGTTTGCTAACGAAGAATTGAAATACACTAGACCAAACATAATTGTAATCATTGCAATGGGCATTGCATTAATCAAGAAAGCAATCAGATCAAATTATCATATACAAGCAGTCTATATCGCACGATTCATTACGGATTTGTTGAAATTACACCTAACGGTTGAAATGGAAAGTACATAAAAAATCTTATCACATGATATATTCCACTAGAGCCTCTACACATTTATTTTATTCTACCAGTCAAGGATGTCGAATGAACAGAAGTTCAATATTGTCGTGCAAGGTCTGATGTATCATCACTTATTGAAACTCAACAAACATATCAATTGTGGTGGGCCACCGGACGATTTTCATCTAATACTCTCTTGTACGCCATTCAAGAATCTTCATACAAAGAAAGGAAGGAAGCATCAATAAGAGACTGTGCAAGTTTGTCGCAACAAAGTGCAAGTTGTCGAAGCAATACAAACACGGCGACAACATATCACCTGCGTTAATCAACGCTGGATTCAAGCGCCCAATAATCAGAATAAATTACTTGATGTCTTCGGAATTCATCAATCAAGACAACAAACGAAAACTTCGGAGTTTGGAATAGAACTGTAATTTATCGAAATAAACAAGTGTATAATTGAAATAATAATTGTATTCCTTGTCATCATTGTAATGTATTCTACACAGCGCAATGAAAACAGCTTATGACTAGATTGAAGATTGCTAAGGAGACACTACATACAAGGATCTTCGCATGGAATCAGCGCTGGCAATCAAAGAGATTTTTACACGACCACACTCTATACAACACCGACACCCGAAGGAAAGAATTGTAGAAGAATCGATAATAGAAATTTAGAGGCATGTTACATCAATCTTTGTTTACAAAGAGGATCACTAATATTTTGCGAAAGCTTATTTTACGAATTAAATTGCATAGTGTATATATTTTCTCAGACTATTGGACAGTTGACAATATCTATTATCAAATGACGCGATGCAAGTGATGGACATGCATGATGCGCTAGCGGAGTCTACAATTCTAATCATCATAACATGCGACACACAATTCCAATAAGATTTTGGGAGAATCGAATCACACAACTGTCATCAGAAATGTTTAACCAATGAAGATGTGCACTATCCATAAGATATGTAATTATAATAAGTAAATATTCCTTTTGCAAACTTAACCAAAGCAGCACACATAAACGTAGCTCCAATTCACAGGACGCACCCGAGTTTTTTCATTAGCCATACTGAAAAACTATGAGCCTACTCACTATGTCACGGCATATGAGGCACTACAAATGGGAAGGACATACATTAATTTTAGAAGATTTTAGATCATAATGAAACAAAACGCAAACTCCAACACCAAAGGTTCTTGTTTAAATTTTCAAAGTCAAAACTGTATACTCTTTCTTACAATTTTTTAATATATAGATTAAAAAGCTGTCTATATAGTCACACATTGTATACAATATATTTGTTTGTACATTAATTGCTAAAATTTATCAGATCACATTCCGGAGCAGTGGTGACTATCGGTAAGTGTTTAATTAAAATTTGAACTGCTGCCGCAATTTACGAACTGAGTTGTAGAAAGTGTAATTTCGCAGTTTTAGCTGGCTCAATTTGATACGCGAAGGTTTTAAGAACTCTTTCACGATGTCAAAGAATTTAATCGAGTGTATTGATATTTTCTATATACTCGATAACGTAATGTGAATTCTCCATGACGTGGATAGTAAAAGTTAAAAATATTTTTCGATCGAAATTTACTTAAAACTCGAAGAAACGGTCATCCGCGTCGTCGAACCCGTTTCCGGAAGAAAGCAACACGCTCGTGTGCGGTACCGCGTTAACGCGTCGGACGCAGAATCGCGTTCGGTTTCGGGTACGGCATTGGGGAAATGCGGCCCGGCGTGTTGCCGAAACGCATTAGTGTTCCGTTCGTGTTCCATGGTCTTCCAGTTTCTCTGCCGTCCACATGCATATATCAGCACTTGTAATTAAAGCTGCAGTGTGGTGGTCACGTATAATAATGTTCGACTTTTTATAATAAACTTTTAATTTTGATTGTAATCATATTGATTAAAAATATCTTTTTCGATTAACTGTGTCATAACGAAATATTAGCTGTTGTGCATGAAGTTACGTACATCTGTCAGAACTCTGTAAATAAAACTCCGCTAGAGTGCTCGTGTTAGACTTTTTATAATAAAACTTTTAATTTTGATACACGCACCTCATCAAAAAAATTGCGAACGAAGTCGTCCCAGGGTGAAAAAATCGCCAAAGATGTGGCCCGATGTTGTCAGTGTACATGTCCCTACTTGCGCGTCGCATGAAAAAAAAATGCGAATGAATTCGGCCCAGGCTGAAAAATAGCCAAAGAAGTCGGTCCAGTGTGTACAACCATAAGTGTACGCTCAGCTCTTCAGCCAGCTGGTAAACACACGGACAGCCCCTCACCTACGCACCGCCCACCGCGTGCTGAAAAAAAAATCGCTAGAGAAGTCGGCCCATATGGAAAAATCGCCAAAGAAGTCGCCCCAGGGCGCACTGTTGGCAACCGCGCTGAAAAAAAAAATCGCTAAAGAAGTCGGTCCAGCTATTGTTCTTGAAGTTACATACATCTATCGGCACTTGTAATTAGAGCTCCACTATGCTGCTGATGTTAGACGTTTTATAATAAAACTTTTTGTAATCGTATTGATTAAAAATATCTTCTTGATTAAAATGTGCTACCCATTCTGCTTAAATGAAAACTTGCATAATTATCACTAATAAAGAAAATTGGTGATACCTATTCAATACTAATGTATCATACCTGTAATAAGTATATTCTTTGTTACGTGTATTGTGTTCCTTCTATTTCAGATTTTTGGCTAAGTTTTTCCCATTCACGCAGAGTCATGACTTTAATAAATATATTTTCACTTGTACTTTGTGTATGGCTATCCTTTGCATGTAAACTGCACACCTGTTGTAGCTGGAAAAATTACGATTCAAGTCGATACATGTTGAAAAATGATGAAAGAAGTCGGCCTAGGCTGAAAAATGTGAGCGAGTAAGCGCTCACGCAACCCTCTGGCCACGCTCCGCCCACCGCAGCAGCCCTCCACCCGAGCGCCGCCTGTCGCACACGGGAAAAAGTCGCGAAAAAAGTCGGCGCAGATTGAAAAATATCGAAAGAAGTTGGCCCAGGCTGGAAAATGTGAGAGGGTAAACGCGCACGCAGCCCTCCCCTCGCCGATATGCTCGCAGACAACCCTCCGCACACGTGCCGCGCAGGGAAAAATACGCGCAGGGCTCAGGGGGTCCATGTTTCTAACTGGACATTATGGTCCTTCTCAACCCCCTCCTACTACTAATGTTACAATCCAGTGGGCATAACTGGCAGTCCGGTTCGAGCGAAAGAACGGTAAATCATATATTGAGTGAACGAAGTATCCCTTGGAAGAGTGCCATGTTCGCAAGGATTAATTTCACGTTCTCAAAGAAGATCCCAAGTGGGTCTGTTCTGGTAGCCATGAAATGCAGCAATCATCGTCCGACATTGGCAAGTGTTGGCACACAAACATCACGGGCATACACCATCACCACAGCAGAATATTTGTGTCTTCGTGTTGCTTTGTTACTCGTCACTTTACGGTGGGCTAGCTGTTGTCTGTGCGGTTCAAAACGCATTTTTGAATGAAGGAAGGCAGACTTTCGAGCCAACTTCGGTGTAATGGTATCACGATAAATTTTGGCCGTGCACGTAAATTTGGTGGTGTCGGGCGGGGGGTGGGGAGCACAATGAATCACTGAGACCATGGCTGAAAAATTCACAATTCAGGCTTCCCTGGGAATGAATTCTACACGAATACGGATACTACAAATAGCTTATTCGCGAACGAACACAATCAGTACTCCAGTACGTGAAGAAGAAAAGAAAAGCCGTTTACTACGCACACATACGTCTCACCTTGAAACCGTACAAAAAGACGTGTACGATATGTCCATATTTAAACTGTCGTTAAGTTCAACACGTTTTTCTCCGAAACCGTGCCTGTAACGACCCTCTTTGTTTGAAGCATAACGAGCAGTATACAAAAAGTTATGTTTGCTCGAAGGTCACGTGCGAAGAGCGTTTCTCACGTATCTGCTTTCGCACTATGTCTGCATACTGCGCACTGCTGCGCATATGCGAAGAGGCTGTCGTGTGATTACGGCAAACTGTGCGAGAGGAGTATCGGTTGCATTCAGAAGGAAGTACACGCATAGGTAAGCACCTCGTACTGGTTCTCTGTAGAAGGAACCAAAGGGAAGTATTAGGCATGGGTAGCGTTCCGATCTCGATATTCCGAATGTCCCGAAATCTCGGGACATTGAGGGGCCAAATCCCGAGTTTCTCGGGATAATAAATTTCGACTTTCCCGAGAACGAATGATTTATGATAGTTGTGAACTGGATAGGAAGCAGCATCGTACAGGCCGAAAAGTTGCACAAAAATTCCAACCCATCCCCGGATCCATGTTTAGAGGACCCTGCATCCCGAGATTGTAAAAGCGGCTCCGGATTCCGAACCCGGAAGCGCTCGTTGTGATGAGACGCAGTTCCCGGCTCTGTTATCGCAAACTTGCATTGTGAAGGTCGCATACGCTGATAGTGGTACATACGGGCGCCAGGTACGCGTGAGATATCCTCCATTGGATTCGGGTGACTACCGGGGAAAAGAAAAAGGCTAGTGACAGTACAATCTACCCTGTATGCTCTTATACACGCACATGTAAGGGGCGGGGGTTCATTTTTATTCCCGCGTTTCCAGGAGCTAGGTGACGACTCTCGCGGGCAGAGCATTAAAGAGCTGAAGAAAGCTATGAAGGTGATCTACCCTGTCGTGTTTTTCGTCGTTGTCGAGCTCACTTCAGGTAAGGTTTCTTTTTTTTAGTTCTTACCGTTTCAACGTTTTCTCGAAGATGCCCATCAATAGTAATCACCTCTAGAAGAAATAGGGCGCGGAGTGCAGGAAGCAGCAGATGAGCAGTAGTTGAATCTTCATACACAGTGCGAGTAACACCGAAAAATTAATTCCAGCAGGATCTAAGCACTTGGAGAAAATAGCCATTTGGGCGAAATATGACGAACTTCACGTACGACCTTGCATTGCTACTTGCATTGCTAGCCGCAGGTTGTTATTCATTAATGTTAATTAAAATTTTTATGAATTAATATTTTTATATATTAATTAATATTAATAAAAAATTCCGTAAACTTTTGTCCAGCACTGTACCAATTATTAAATGAATAAAGCAACGTAAGGACAGATTGTCGTGTAGCGTAGTAACCGCCACAATAATGTTCAGTCGTGGAGAAGTGACCGCGTGCGCGACTATCTTAGTGAGTTGTATATTTTTTTTTTTAGTTCCACACTCACCGCGAGTCATTGTCCGTATTCCGAGTGCCGACCAGACGTTAGCATTGAGGAGTCCAGTGCATGTATGGCGTCAACTTCCACGATTAGTGTCGTGCTGACTGGGAGGTGGTGGGTTCGAATCCTACCACCGGCTGTGCTGTCTGAGGTTTTCCCTGGGTTTTCCGAAGACTCTTCAGACGAATGTCGGCACAGTTCCCCCTGAAGTCGGCCCAGGAGGCACACTAACCCCCCTGTCACCCCACTCCTTCCTGCTGTCCTCTCTCCATCTGTCCACATCTGTACGCCGCTCATAGCCACAGTTGCTTCGCGGCGCTAACACGAAAGTAAAAAAAAAGTTCCACGGTGACAAGAGCATGTTGCAGATGCGGTTCGTATTCATAGAACTTGTAGCCACTGATGGTCCTCCCCTTGCAGGACTGCTGCTCAGACCGAAGCCCCCTGCCTGTACAGCATCTCCAGATCCAGGGCCGTGCAAAGCTCACGTGAGACGCTACTACTTCAACGCCACATCGGGCCGCTGCGAAGAGTTCATTTATGGAGGTTGTTACGGGAACAGCAACAACTACAAGAGGATAGTCAGTTGCTACAAAAACTGCGCCAGTAATACAATGTTCACTAGAGCTGTGAAATTGACTGTAGACGATACTGATTGATGGCATGCCTTCGTTCTCTGTAGATTTGTCCCACAGAAAGTGCTTAGCACCTTTGGACGTTGGGAACTGTTCTGCGGAGGTCGAGAGGTACTATTTTGACGTCGTTAGCGGGGAGTGCCAGAAGTTCGTCTACACTGGATGCGAAGGGAACGAAAACAACTACGCGGACCTGGGCTCTTGCCAGCGGGTTTGCAGTCGTAAGCATACTACCACACTACAATAGGTAGAAAATCCAGTGACCCGGTAAGCAAATGTTGAGGTAAGAGCTTCAGGACGAGAGCCGCCGATATTTCGAACAGAGAACTCGAGGCTTGAGCTTCTCCGCCCAGCACGCAGCGTTGGAAGCACAGGGGTGGCATCCAATGTATTGGTCCGTAGACGAAAGCGTTTGAATGAAAGCGTAGACAAAGGCTCTCATTCAAAGCCTTCCTTAACGGTGGCAAAAGTTTCCAGAAGGTAATTGCCGAACGTCTCACAGTCCTCCGGCGAGTATGTTGCCAGCAGGGAAACATAACGGACGTATTTTCGTTACCGTTTCCATTTTCGTTACTGCCATATTTTCGTTTCCGTTATCCGTTTCTGATACCAGCCTTTCAATTTCGTTTCCATTACGTTTCCGTTACTGTTTCCGGTAATGGCAATGCTGTTACAGAGCTGTGCACACCACTCACCATCTCTATAATACACGACCATAACACTCGCCCGTTCGCCTATGGGACTTCCTTCTTCTACAATAGCTTCTTCAAACCTGCAGCACGGTGCAGACGTCCGTGACAGCTACACTCTGAGAAAAAAGGGAGTCAAAAACACTCCTTTGTAGGGGCAAAAAGCTGTAACTCCCAGGTGCAAAATTTTAGGCTTCTGAGGAGTTACCTTAACTCCAGGACAAGAGGGAGTAAGGTTAAAAACCCACAGCGGAGTTCCGTTAACCCCCTGTTGCGGAGTATATTAAGCACCTCTGAGGGAGTTGAGCTAAACCCTGTCACAGAGTATAATAAACACCCCCCATGGTGTAGGGTTCAACCTGTGACAGAGTATACTGAACACCTCTGACAGAGTTGGGTTAATCCATATGCTGGAGTATGATGGACCCCTCCAATGGTGTTGGGTTAACCCTTGTCACAGAGTATATTAAACACCTCTGATGGACTCAGGTTAAACCATGTGATGGAGTACACTAAACACCTTCAATGGAGTTAGGCTAACTCCCATGGAAGAGCATACTAAAAGCCTGTGAGGGAGCTTATCAAACACTTGTGGGGGAGTATATGAAATGCCAGTGAGGGAGTATAGTAAGCTCTGATGATGGAGTTATGTTAACCCCGATAGTGGAGTCCAACTAACCCCCAATAGACGATATGCATAAATCCCAGGCGCCAGTGCGATGCAGTGTCTTGGGAGCCTGTTCATTCCCTGGCGCTTCCTTCTCCTTCCTGATGGCATCAGGTTCGGAATGAGGGAGAGAAGGATGGTGCCAAAGGAACGAACAGGCTCACAAGATGTACCGCATTGCACTGGCATCTGGGATTTATGCATATCGTCTATTACAGGGTGAAAATAAACCTCTAATGACGACTAGCTTCCTCAAATTCTTCCAGGACGCACAGCATGACCCTACAGTGCACTCAAAAGCACCACCGCAGTCTTTAATTTTGAAAGAACGTTCCCAAGCAGCACAAAGGACCGGGGCGAAGCCGGTCCAGCATCGGGAAAGAATCCTACAAAGTCGGGGGCATGCCACCAGCCGATACCGGTCCTTCCTCCAGTTTGCAACACCGGGATGATTAAGGACCGACATCGGCAGCAAGTATTCGGTCCCAGCAGGTCCCCGGCGGATCCCCGATAATGCTGGCAGGGGCTCCCCCCATGCATATTTACCCCCCCATGCATATTTTGGCATTAATATGCTTATTTTTAATAATTACAATAATTTTGAGTGTAAACAGTGTGTGTAGAGCCCAACATTTTATTTTCGGAGAGGAAATAGACTGACACAACACTTGGAGCACCTCAATAGACTAAACGACGAGTGGTGTACACTAAGCAGTCTGCCTGCATCATCCAATGCATGCCAATTGTGTCTGAAATGAAAAACAAAAAAAGAGGGGTATACAGAAATATGCAGCATGTCCGCATAACTACTGTCATTGCCAATGTAGCCTGAAAAGAAAAGGGTGGAAATGGTCTACCGTAATATCCAGCCTGCCTGCGTAACCACTGGCCCTTCAATGGTGTCTCAAAAGGGGGGGGGGAACGTACACAGTAAGAGGTGGTCTCTGAAAGGAAACAAAAAAGGTATGCAGTAGTAGGCAGTCTGCCTAACCACTTGCACTTCGGCAATGGCCCTGGAAGAAATGAACGGCTTGTAGCATTAATATTAGACGTAACGGTAAAATTGCTGCATGGTGGGAAATGGTATACAGTAATATGCAGCCTGCCTGCGTAACCACTCGCACGTCAACAGTGTCTCAAAAGAAAGAAAAAGTATACAGCAAGAGGCGGTCTGCCTGTCCAAGTGGTGGTGCCTCAAAGAAAACGAAGTTATGCAGTAATAGGCAGTCTGCCTATCTGCTCACGCTTCAGTACTGCCCAGACACAAAAATGAATGGCATGTAACATTAGACGTAACGAAACAATTGCTGCACTTCAGCACAAAATAGTATGTGCACGGTACGTGGAATGAGCTTTATCAAAAATGGTAAAATGCACAGCGTAGGGATTACGAAACTCAAGAGTTACCAAGAGAAAATTTAAATTATGAAAAAATGACAAAGCCAACGACTGGGAGAAATGCAAGTCCAGGAAAGAGAAAATAGTTCACATCCAGCGCCTTTGGTGCAAATGACTAGCAATTACTACAACGAAAACTGTAAAAAATGACAGCTGACCGGGACTAGAGCTGACAGTCAATGGTGTGCGCATATTCAGCGTTCCTTCACAAAAACGTCAATAAGCAAAAAAAAAACATGGTCAAGGAGAAGCATCCCTATTGAAAAAAAAAGCGACATCAGGTCTGATGTTAACATCACAGCTGCTCTGATGATGTTAACATCAGAGCTGCGCTGGCTGATGCTCACATCAGAGCTGTCTTGATGCTGATGTTGACATGAGAGCTGCATTGATGCTGGTTATGGCAATCTTGAAAATGCTGCAGTCTTGGTTTACTGAAATGTTCTGCAAAGAAAGCCCCTCATGCCTGCGGTATATGAGTACCGACAAGAACCCTCACGAAACAGGAGATAGCAGCAACGAATCACTTCACCAGAACAATTCACCACTCCGGAGTACGTACCTTTTAACGCATATCCATTTATCATCAACATACCTAAGCGTTGAACTCACGGGGGCACAAAAACTGGTAATGATCGAACGGTGAACAACAGCGCAAAAGAGCACACCTAGGTCCTCATTTCCGGTCCAACTTGTCCTTCTTCCGAAAAAGCACTTCTAAGCGTTGTCATGGCCAGCAAGAGTCCCCACTGCATTTGAACACGGTGCTTGAGTTTCTCTTGCTGAAGGCCGCTGCGTCATACACGCTGAACCTGCAAGAAATATCGTTCCAGAAAATACGATGGCAGGACACCTATATGTAGAGCAGTGTAGAGACATATGACATACCGTCTGCACAAAGTACACAGTCGACTTCACTTGGCGTTCTATCTCCCTGTCGTTGCGCAGATCCCTGCAAATAGAGTAAAACGAACAATGAGAATGCATGGCGCAGTCGAACATATTACTTCAGAGTTATATTAATTACACACCTGAAACGGCAATAATCCTGAAGGCGAAGAACGATTTGGCTTCACATGCAAGGTAGCGTCTTCACTCTTTGACATGTCAAACGAGACCGACTGGTTTGCTCGCGGTTAGAAGAAACGCTTCCACTTACAGACAGTTGCAATATCAGACGGGTTGCAAGAACGACAGCACCAGGTGAGAACAACAATACAAAGCCTCTAAAACGCTTTAGACTTGCTGGAACGCTCGCAATTACGCGAACTACACGCGGCGACGAGAAACGACCGTTACAGCAGCCAAAGCGAAGCCAACAAGAACAGCGCATGCGCGACAGGCAGCGCGCAGCGCTGGCTGGTGGCATGGAAGACAAGCGACGACGCGCGAGCGAGCGCGGGTGAGCCTGTGTTGAAATGGGCATGGAGCCAACATCTCCGCGCAATGGCTTGGCGGACGAAATATGACGACGGGTAGAATCGTACTACCTCTTGAGATTGTGGCCGTTCCAGGATCTTTCAGAAATGCTGCTGTTTTCATAAGAATCCCTGAATGTTGTGTTTGAAGCAAAATTGCAACATGAGATTGGCCAAAGCTAAGGTATTAGTTAGTTATGATTGTGAACAGATCGGCAGTGCAACCTGACAGTGAGAGATCAATAGAATCAAAAACAACAAAACACTCACTGTTTTGCCGACCCTTTCTCTAGTGTTCTTTCTTTCTTTCTTTTTTTTTGTTTGTTATAATGAAGGAAAGCAAGGTTAAATGCTACATTTTTCTTGACTGTGTGCGATGGTGTACATCGCAGGTTCCTCATGTGCCATGAATCTACTTAAAAGCTGCTGATGGTGGCAGGGATTCACATTTATAACAGTGACCAGAATGCGGCAGGAGTACTTTTGAGGCACTCTGGCCACGTTGACCACAAAACGGCGTTCCATACTCCCTCCGAACCAAACTTTGCAAAACTTGTTGCTCAGAAACATTAAGAACACACACGCCGGCCATTTGCACCCAGCAATGACAACCAAAACAAAGATGATGGCGATGGCAGTCGCGGTAGCCCAAATGCAGGGAGCTCCAGCGTAGTCTTTGCGGGTTTCGGTGCAGCGGTTTTCGTCCGATCAGTTCGACTTGCTAAAGCTCTCTTCGTTTCGTTTCACGTGAGTTTTTCGATTCGGGAGATTCGGTCGTTTCGTTCGGGCGTGGCCGACTCTTCCCGAGTATCTTGTACTTGCGTGCTTTGCAGTGAGGCTCCATTAATACTTCTGTTCAGGGTGCTGCGTGTGCATGTTTTCCGTCATACAACACAACACAACACAACACATGAAGTGAACTGCAGCCCAATGTTTGAAAGAGTTACCTCATACCAGACAGCCAAATTCCTTCCTGAAGGGATGCTTCACTGTCTCGTACAGCTTGGGACAAAAGTTTCTGAAACACGGGTGTTTTGTATTTCACTTCTCTACGCCTCCCCTGCGGCCTAAGGGGAACACTTGTTGAACAGAATCCCCAAGGATTCTGCTCAACAAGCATTTCCCAAAGGTGGCTGGGAAAAGTCCAATACAGAAAACCCGTGTTTCAGAAACTTTGTCTCGAGCTGTACCATCCGATCACGTGTTACCGAATCTGCATAAACATCGGGAGACGAGCGGGAAGAAATACTTAGCCAGTACACCACAGCAGATCGGGACGTTAACGGGGATCCATCGGGAAAGAATCCTGGCCGGGACGCAAACGGGAATCTATCGGGAAAGAATTCTGACCGGGACACGAACGGGGATCTATCGGGAAATAATTTTATGTAGTTTCCCTCTCCCTCAATTCTTCCCCCTCACATAGTCGGGAAGCAGTCGGGCTCGTGACGGCGATATCGGCCACCTCGAACCCATCATCCCCGTTACGTTCCCAGCCGAATCCCAGTCCTTTGTGCTGCTTGGGTTTATTTAGTAGCCTCACCGTGAGGAAAATATCACAAGACAGCAGATACAGGTCTCAAACTCACTCGTATGGTATACATATCAAATGACCTACTTTCCTTCCACTTGGTTCATGCATGCTACAGATGCACAGAACAGACAAGAGGTCACATTTTGGGAAAATTGTTTGAAGTACGAGACAAACACGAAATGCTGCTATTATGTTGAGCCAAGGAATTTTCTTTTCGTCTACTCTCCTTTGCACACTTCCCATTTGAATTTTTTCAATTTGAACCCTGTCCCAGGGAAAGTAATAAGCTTCACATTGAACAGCCAGAGCAGAGGTACTTGCAGTAAGTCAAACCTGGTTCGCGCCATTCTCGTCCATTCTCAGGATTGGCGGCAACCCGAATTCTGGGAACGGGGACAAAATCTCGTCGGCGTAATATCGAAACCTTTATGTCATATGCAAGACAGCGACACAGTAATCGTGAAACAGGTTGCGCACCTTGCTAAAAGGCACTGCACTGAAAATCACGACAGAGCACAGTTTCGGTTTCTTTCTCATAGGCTACCATGTATAATTTTTTATTCGCCAGGGGAACAACAGAGATTAGAGGTAGGTGTGTGCTCCGTATTTTATTAAGTAAGTTACACGTCGAGGTAACCGAATCTGCTTGCGCACTTGCAAAAATTCTAACCGCTTTTCGCGAAAACGCGTTGTTAAGGAGCATTGCAGGGGAAGCACGCTTCCAGGCGAAATTGGCCGCCGATCCTGCTCGTTTATTATACTCTCATGACGGAGTACAGAAAGGGTCGAAGGAGTTACGATAACAGCAAGACGGAGTAACCGCGAGCGTGGGACTTTTCAATGGAGTTATCTTGACCCGGTGGGAGTAAAATAAACTTTTACTCCTGCTTAACTCCAGCTTGACTCCCTTTTTTCTCAGAGTGTACACAGCCGAAACAGCTTTTACTTTAGCTGTATTTACACTTTTTTATTCGACAGTGTATTTTGCACGAGGGCATGCGCCTGTTGTGCATTCAGTTTGCACCACGACCATCTCTATAATACACAACCATAACACTCGCCCGTTCGCCTATGAGACTTCCGTCCGCGGAAGTGCCGCGGACGGAAGTGCCGTATTTACGCGCGGAGCGCCCGCCGGGGGCGCCACTTGCGGGACCCAGAAGAGCGCCTGTAGTAGCTCAGCTGTGCGCAATATGAGTGGTCCCTGTGGTTAATTCTTCGTGCGTACATGTTTGTGCATTGTCGCAGGTTGTCTGTTGATGTAGAGCTAAGAGTTCTGAAACTAAATACTCAGAAATAGGCTGTGCTCTGAAGCGTAGGTGGCATGTAAAACTGTGAAACTCGCGCACTATGTGCCGTACATCGTACACATAAACTTGGCAGCAGCACCTTGTGTATTGGGCCAGTTTATCATGCGTTTATGATTGTCAGACGCAAGCGCGTTCAGACTTTACGTTTCACGTGAGAGGCGTTCTGTGTTAGCATACAGGGCAGTTACAGAGAATGGGTGAATGCTACCATAAGAAGAAACTGTTCCTGGCAAAGAGATGACTGACACCTGTTACGACGTCCAACAGAATTTGTTGTATAAGCAAGCACTTCAGTATTAAATCAGCAGTTGCTTGTTTTGTTTTCCTACTTATAGGTCCCTTTTTATTTTACTTTTACACTTTTTTTTCTTCTTTTGCGGTTTGCCATTACAATGCTCTGCTAACCTTTATTATGCTGTTCGGATAGAAGCCACTCTGAGAATTTTTCTTGATGGTGGCTTTTCTGCGACGCTGCCTTTTGGTGCCTTTTTTGTGTTCGTTTTGCACTCCTGGGAGATGCAAGGCTGTGTAAACTTCGTGATCACTAAACGTAGGTACCGTAGCCACGGTGCCACGTCTGAGAATTTTGCGCTTTGCGCCGATGCTAAAATCTTCGGCTTTGAAATGCCGAGAACACGCAGAGCAGCGGTAAAAGCGGTAGCGCGTGCGCTTGGAGACTGGGAGGTCCGCGGTTCGAATCCGCGGGCCGGCTGTGCCGTCTGGGGTTTTTCCTGGGTTTCCCTCAGATGTGTAATAGGCGTATGCCGGCACAGTTCCCCTGAAGTCGGCCCATGGACGCAGCTACAGTCACTATATAAGCTTATATAGTGACTGTAGACGCAGCTATCCTCCCCCCGAGCGGATTCCGCTCGGTCTTCCAATTCACCCTTTCCTCTCCTCCTCTCCACCACCTTTCCCTTCCCGAGAAACATGCCGCCTAATCAGGCAGGCAGACCTCTCGGTTCCTCCCAACGACACTCCTCCTCCTCCTCCCCCCTCGAGCTAGCATGCAGGCGAAAAACGATTTTAGATGGAGAGTTTTTCGCTGATGTTGCAGACAATGGTCACGGCTGATTACTTTGTTGTACGAAGCATCTTCATCAAATTTAATGCAAGCCTTTGCTCATCGGCACCAGTGAAGATGCTGTTCTCCTTTGCGAACCTGATTGTACGGCCGAACACAAGAATCCTAAGTGATGCAGTCAAAAACTTCTAATATTAAAATTACCGTGATAATCTAACAAATAAATGCTATTTTTCCTTGCTGACTTGTTCTTATGTTCATCGTTATTTTTGTAATTCCAGATGACATCTTCATCACAGTATTTATAGTACTAGTTACAACATTTAAATACTGTATATTTTATATTTAAATACTCTTATCGAAAAGTATTTATGAAGAGTATTTAAACACCCCTTTCAACAAAGTATTTTGTATTTATATTTAAATACTCAAAAAATGCATTTATGTCCACCTCTGGTCGGAGGCCACGGTTCATTATTCGTTTTTTTTTTTGTTTTTTTTTTTCGGAGAGAGATGCGTAAAAGTTACTCAGCTATATTAGATAAAACTATTTATGGTACACACTGCCATCCAAAAAGTGCACCCTATATGAAATGAAACAATCGCAATTCGAAATGAAGTTACTGGTGTCAAGACGCTGCGATATGTTTCGAGCCACTTCTCCCGTAAGACAGCATTTGAGCGCGAAACTGGTGGAATGAAATACTTGTGTTCGACACTGGTTTCTTCGGCTTGCAAAGCGGGACGGTGCAGTACACCATCACGTCTGCACCATGCACAAACCATGCACTGGAGACAAACACTGTCCACCGCGTGAAAAATAGCAAGAACCAAACGCGAATGACGGCAGCAACGGTATCCGCATAGCATGCGTCGTCTGCCGAGGGTCCCGTATTCAGCGCCACAAACGCGCGGCGGCCGCTTGGTGAAACTACATCAGTGGCGCTGGGGCTAGGTGCGAGTGTGATGGTCGTGTATTATAGAGATGGTCGTGGTGCACGCTAAACTTTTTTACACTCTTTTGAGTGTAAGGTGGGTGTACCATAACTCACACTCCTTTGAATGGAAAGGTTTGTAGGTGTAATGAAATACACCTATCTCTCAGGGTGTATTTCACAACAACACTCACATTACCTCTGAAGGGGTGTAACATTTACTTAGCGTGTGTGCGGCTTGTTGGTCTACGCTGGTAATTGGACGATACCCTGTAACTGATTGAACGTTTGGTGTAAATCAACACCCTTAAGCAATGGTGTAACGTGTGCAGCTTTGTTTCCATATAGTGAGTGTATCATGCAAATCAGTCAAAGTAAACGCATAACATGAACATGTAATGCATTGTGTTCTCCCAATATAGCAATTCCGAACTGGTGCCATATACGGTCTGATATGCGGATAATAATACACGCGCTTAAATTTAGAGATAAATTTGAAACATCACATAAATGCGATGACGACCCAAAAGCTCACTTAGAAAGGCATTTCCTTTCTAAGAAAAAACAGATACTATATACATTGCCTGTCTTGCGAGCGTCTGCAAAATCGATAGCCCTGATCGCATTGCAGTCAAAACGAAGGGTGACGCGTCTAAGTTAAATTTGATTATATAACACCCCCCCCCCCAAAAAAAAAACAAAAAAAAACACTGAAGTGAGGAATTGCTCAACTCATCATCAACTCACCATCAAGATAACGTTTGTGTTTCTTACTGGTCTTGGTATGAGGAATAATGAAGTCTCAGTGTACACGCCATTCATATTCCACGACAACGTTAAACATTTTAGAATAAGACAAAACACCCTTAGAACATTACACCCTTAGTACACCCTTAACACACCAATGTAGATGTGTACCCAATTCGCACCCATCTATGAGAGGATCAGCCTCGAAGGGGTGTAATATGAGTGTGATCTCGGTGTATGTTGCAAAATACACCCCTCTTACACTAACATAGGTGTAAAAAATTTAGTGTGTGGGAGGACAGCCAGTCCGGCTGTGTCCGCACACTGTTTTGCCCAAGTGCTGCTTCGGTGTCACGCGTACACACTACACAAACAATTATAGTTCGTTGGGGTGCGCAAACCTTGTAAGATTTTTTAAAAATGTATTAGCATGTCTTCAGTCTTCAGCCACTCCGAATCCAGCAACTAAAAATGGGCGTAACCTTCATCCAATGTCGCATTCAAAAGCGGACGCTCTCAGTAGTAAATAATACTGCCCAATACTGCCTTAGCCACAGTGAAATGAGAAACAGTAAAAATAAATAACTAAAAATTGTGGGCTGTCATCCTTGTGGTCATCCTGGTGCTACGGTGGAGTTTAGTCATGTGTTGATGTCATGCAGTTATGAGAACTGGGACGAGGTAAGCGAGGGATGCACCCTCGAGATCCAATATTGAGCTTTGTTTCCATGCTCACGTGTAGTATTTAGAGCTTTACAGGGAATTGAGTCATTAAAATACAAAAATAAAATGAAAAGTCACTCAAATGTCGTCGCACAACCATTACCCGAATGGAATAGCCATTACCCGAATTCAATACCGGACGATAATTTTCTTTTCCGTTTCTGTTTCCGGTAACGGAGGACCGTGGTATGTGTTTCCGTTTCCGTTATCGTTACCATCTGCAATTTCGGTAATATGCCGTTTCTGTTTCCCTGGTTGCCTTCCCTGGTTGCCAATTAGAATTTTTTATCACGTTAGGTGAAACACCCTGTATATCTTACAAAAACGAAGAAGGGAACACTTTGCTTGCTCCGAAAATTTCCCCACGTAACCACTAACCTCCTTATCTTCCGGAATGCTCGCCAATTCGTGCCTGTTGTCCCGTTTCGTCCCCTTGTTCGTGAACCTCCCATTTCTGGAATCGGTTTGGAGGCTGGTAGCCAAGATCACTTCATGCACATAATCCCCTCCACACTCTAACAAAGTGGCCATTTGCTCCGGCCGCAAAAGCTTGTACGGACTCTTTCTTCCCCTCGGCTGTTGACCCACAATTCGCACGAACCTTTAACACGTCATACCTAACCCTTTAAATACCATGCCAATGGTGAGGACGGTGCCCAGAAGAAGAATAGTCTCTGTTCCAAGTATCAGCGACTCTCGTCCTGAGGCTACTCCCTTCATACTTCCCTAACGGTTCGCTGGATTTCTACCCGTCTACCCATTCCTACTATGCGGCTGATAAGATGACACGAGTGATTGGACAACAACGATGCGGTATGTTTGATTGGGATAACATGTTTACGACATGTTCGTTGCGATTTATACAGCTTGAGACAAAAGTCTTTAAGGAACACTGGGGTGTCGCATTTCTCCATTGGAGGGACAGCCTAGCAGCAAACAAGAGTGGACACACATGGTGAGAGATGGGTAGGATAGTCGGTCACCTGTTTCTTATTCGATGTCTTCCCGATAGCAAGCAGGGCGCCACTATGATGAAGGAATACGTCTGTGCCGTGTTCCATAAACCTTTGTCCCATGTTGTACGTAGTTGTAATCGTATAACTCAATTGGAAGTGTAGGCAATGGAGAAGAATGTAGAGAAGTGGAGTGGAAGTGTAGAAAATCATTTTACGTCGCGTTTTATTACTATTAATCTTAATAATAAATATTAGGATAATGATGATGATTTTAGGTTTGATTGTGCAAGAGCATGTTGTGCTAGTTCGCGTTTTCTCAGTTTTGTAGCGGTGTACTAGTTATCAATGAAATATTCAGCATATGTGGGAGATAATTATCGGAATCCATGAAACGCGGCAAAAGCGCATAGAATAATGCGAGTAACATGTCTTGCAGCGCAACCATGACTTCCCGGACGTCGCGCCAAACCCGGTTCCTGATGTCCGTGTTTTGGATGTCTGGCCCTTCACCGGACTACATCTCTCTAAGTGTCTCCACCCATAGATGGCTATTAAACGTTATAAAATCACAAGTGCGACTCTCTCTTCAACATGCCGCTTGTTTGTTGACCAGCAGCATTGGGGTCACACGGACAGATTGTATGTATAGAAGGCACTGGCAAAACATGAGAAGGAAGTTCAGAAAATAATGTTTTCTGTCGTAACACTGCCAGGACAAAATAAGTAGCGCTGCTGAGAAAGCCGCCTGGTGACGTGGAACCCACTGTTGCATCCAGAAACCTCTTGCGTTGCTTCGCGGCGGTGACACGGAATCACAAAAAAATCCAGAAACCTCTTGGTTCACAGTGGCGTTGCGCCTTCTTGGTAAAAAATAATTAAAATGATGTGCATTTATTACGTAAACACCAGGAAAACCTCAGACAGCACAGCTTGTGTTGATACTATTCGATGCACTAGCATCGTTTTGTGTCATAATTTAAAAAAAAAAAAAAGTGGAGACAAATAATGATGACACTAGACATCGATTGCTGTCGAATACGTCTTTTGTTGCGTCGGTTGGTTACCGGTTTTGTTGCACAACGTTTCACAGTTTCACAAGTTTTACACTGACGTTTTTCGCGTCCGTGTTGGGACCGCTTTTTTCCTCGGTGATCATCCGTGTGCTCACAGTGTTCGAGACGTGCGTATGTGTTTTCTTTTCACTTTTCACAGGCTCCACTCTGGTTCATGTAGGCCATGCACACAACCGTATTTCCCCGCGTGTGGCGTGTTCGCGACGATAAATTTTCCCCACGCCACATTATAATTATAAGCGATTTTCACGGAACAAACTCGTCGTCAAGTCCGCGCCTTCTCAGACTACAGTGTGCCTCCTCCGTGTCAATATCGAAATTTGAAGCGGAGAGAAAACGGGCCAGCATTGCTCAAGGCTGCTATTCACACTGTCCGAGCCCGTGCGCCCGCTCCGTGAAAATTATAGTGCATGTTCGTTTTTTGCCCGTGTTTCTCGAGCACCACGCCCCTTTTTTGGTTGCGTCTTTTGTCACTCCCGATCCTCAATGATATCAGGACGTTGGGATTTTGTTACCTTTCTGTTTCAAGTACGTACATATGGCTGCTGCTCCATCAGCGGTCATATCATGGATGTTATAAAGAATATTTTTTATGGTTTTATATTTTTAGATATAGTTTTATACAGGGTGTCCCAGAAAACGTGTCACTGAATTATAATAAAAAAAATAACTCACCATTCAAGATCACAGCCCATCACGTCATAACTCATCATTCAACATCACAGCCCATCACATCGGAACCCATCATTCGACATCATGGCCCAACACATAACTGCCCATCACATCATTGCCCATCACTCAACATCACAGTCCACCACATCATTGTCCATCATTCAACATCACAGCCCAACACATCATAACCCATCATTCGACATCACAGCCCAACACATCACTGCCCATCATTCAACATCACAGCCCATCACATCATTATCCATCATTCAACATCACAACCCATAACATAATTGCCCATCATTATCCATTATTTAACATCATAGCCAATCACATCATAGGGCAGAATTCAGCCTCACAACCCGTTCTAAATCAAACTTTATTTACAATGGGCTTAGGTGCTAAATTCCAGAGACCGATTATGAGACCGAGGGCGTGGGATGCCTTTGGGTAATACATGTACTGCATTCTAAAGGGGCGGTGCACACGCTTTTAGGTATTTCGTTTAACTGATACCAGACGCACAGCGGAGCAATGTAATTTGGATTACTGTTTACGGTATGGTGCCAGTTGTGGAACCACCGTTATAAAGCCGTTTCAAGGGGCGGTGCACAGGCTTATAGAAATTTTATTTAACTTCTTCCAGAGGTGCAGCGGAGCGGAGCTTTGATGCCAATGTAACAACCGCCGGCGTAATGCAGTTTAAAGGGGCAGTGCACACGCTTTTGAGAATTTTATTTAATTTCCACCAGAAGCACAGTGGAGCAATGTGATTTCAATTACTATTTACACTTTGATGCCAATGGTACAACCACTGCATGTTGCATACTGCAGTTTAAACGGACGGTGCACATGATCTTATGACTTGTATTTTCTTTCTGCCAGAAGCACAGTGGACCAATGTAATTTGAATTACAGTTTACCACATTGGAGCCATTGGTGCAACGACTGTATTTTGCATATTGTAGTTTAAAGGGGCGATGCACATGCGTTTAGGAATTCTTATTTATATTCTTCCAGAGGCACACTGGAGCAATGTAGTTTGAATTACTATTTACGCTTTGATGTCAGTGGTACAATCGCGGCATGTTGCATATTGGGCGGTGCACACGCTCTGAGGAATTTTATTCAAATTCTACCAGAAGCGCAGCAGAGGAATGTAATTTGAATCACTGTTTGCCGCTCTGGTGCAGATGGTACAACCACCCGCACATTGCAGTTTAAAGGGACGATGCACACATTTTTACGAACTTTATTTGACTTCTAGCTGAAGCATAGCAGAGCAATGTAATTTGAATTACTGTTTACCACTTTGGTGCCAATGGTATAACTATCATCATATTGCAGTTTAAGGGGGCGGTGCATAGGCTTTTAGGAATTTTAAAACTTCTACCTGAAGTACAGCACAGCAATGCCATTTGAAATACTGTTTACCGCTTGGGGTCAGTCGTACAACCACGGGCATATTGCAGTTTAAAGGTGCGCTGTACACAGTTTTAGGGATGGCATTTAGCTTCTTCCAGAGGCACAGCCGAGCAACGTAATTTGATTTACTATTAACGGTTACTGCGGCAGCAGAGTCCTTTAAAACGCACGAAAACTATTCAATCATCGTGCCATTATGCCATCGTGGCACTTATGCAATGCCATTCTACCGGGATTGTAACACAGGTCACAATAAAATTTGTAAAAGGCGGCAGCAGAGCCCTTTAAAACGAGCGAAATTGCTTTAATCATGGTGCCAAGAACATATTACCTAAGTTTTATGTAGTGCCATTCCACTGGGATTGTAAGAGAGGCGACGACAAAATTCGAAGAAGTCGGCAGCAGAGCCGATTAAAACAGGAAAAATCCATTTAATCATTGTGTCAGTAATATTATGAGCGAGATATATCATGCCATTCCACTGGGATTGTAACAGAAGCTACCACATATTTCGAGAAAGCCAGCAGCAGAGCCCTTTAAAGCGACTAAACTTCCTTTAACCATGGTGACAAAGTGATAACGCGAACGCCATTCTACTGGGATTGTAACAGAGGCGACCGCAAAATTTGAAAAAGGCAGCAGCAGAGCCCTTTAAAGCGGGCCACACCCCCTGTATCATGGTGCCAGAGACATGTTATCAACATGGTTCAGCCCATTTGAGGGTTAACATCACATCATAATCCATAATTCAACATCACACTCAACATAACATCGCATCATTAACATCAAGCTTAACATGACATCATTGCCCATCATTCAACATCACATCACATCGTTGCCCATCACTCGACATCAAACTCAACATCACATCACATCATTGCCCATCACTCAACAACACGTCATTCTGAGTGATGTGATGGTGAATGATGTCGGTGATGGCCATCATGAGTGAATTCGCCGACCTATGCCGCTCAGTGTGTTCGTGCGTTATCTAAACTAAGTGCACTGGCCTTTTTGGGCAATACCTGAACAAAAAATGCACTGGACGATTACGATAGTCGGTAGTGCAGAATTTGAGCACAGCTGTTGACGTAGAGTTATAGACCACAGTTTTTATTTTCCACACATATTACTTTATTTAGATGGCTCTCCTCTCCCAGTTAGTAAAGTTGTTGTGAAGTCGTTGTCCACGTTGGTGAGGGTACAGTCCGGTTATGTCTGTAGTGCGACTCAGTACCATGATAGTCGAGCCTGAGCGATGGGCAGGACACGTAAACAAACAAACACGAAGGCTCAAAAAGGCTCGAAGGCTTTGTGTTTGTTTACGTGTCCTGCCCATCGCTCAGGCTTGACTATCATGGAATTTATCCACCAGCTAGCCTGCATTTACGCCATTCTGTCAATGACTCAGTACCCCGTATACCAACTTTTGCGGAGGACTCTTGGCAGCTTTTTCATACGTGCGATTTTGCGGCCGCCACCGTTCCAGTCACAAGTTTCAAGCCAAGCTCACCGAACTGCAACCAGATGCGTTCCGGCTTCCCAAGCGTGCGCTCCTTTTTCGCCTTCCACCTCGCGCCCTCTTCACTCTCGCCGTATGCTCCAGCGATGGGTAGCCGCTCTGTAGTCGTAGAAATTGAAACACAGAAACAAAACAATATGAATCGTGTTTTACTCCTGTTTATATGTATCCGATGGATATGTACACAACGACGAACGAATGACGAATCATGATCGGGAGTTTCATCACCAGGGCCGATACTCTACACCATACAATGACGAAGAATACGAGAGCCACATGCGCTTCACGAAATGCTGCTCTGTGGTTCCATTTATAATGTACGTTGGCCTGAAGCGTTAGAAGCGACGCTGAATAAGAATATTACGCCAACTTTAGGGTTATTCTAGCAAAGGTTACACATTTCGGTCACACTGTAAAAATAGAAGACTAGGTTTGCCCATCCCAAACTTCGCAGACTGATAGCCATATCTGAAGTTTCATTCGAATTTTTTGTAAGCGCTATGGTCATGTAGAAAGAAAATTAAAAATAAAGCAAAATCTCGCCCCATGCATTTTCAATGGCCTATCCCGCACAAACCCCGCCATTTTTTCTTGTGTCTGCTTGACATTCACATCACTTCACACAGGTAGCGCTGCCTACAACGATGTCACTTGCCGATTCTGACGTTATGCACCAATCCTCTTCTTCCAGTCTTGTTCTGTATGCTGGTGCCACCTGTGTGTGGTGAAATGAAACTGAAGCGCACAGAGCAGAAAATGGCGGCTTTTGAGTGAGATAGGCCATAGAAAATGCATAGAGTGAAAGTTTGCTTGATTTTTAATTTTTCTTCTACAGGACCATAATGCTCAGAAAAAATTCCAACAAAACTTCAGACAAATGGCTACCTGTCTGCAAAGTTTGGTGTTGGATAAACGCCGTCTCCTATTTTTACGATGCGATCAAAATGTGTAACGTTTGCCAGACTAACCCTGTAATGTAAAAATGCCATCTGGCAAGTTTGAGAAGTCAACCGAACGGACAATGCAACAAAACTACTTTGGTTTCATTTGCGAAGTAGAACGCGTTGCAACTTCGAACCCGGGAAATGGATTGATGAATTCCGTGTTATAGCGCCGCGAAACAACTGTGGCTGTGAACAGCGTACAGATGTGGGCAGATAGACAGGAGACAGTGCAATTGAGTAAAGAACAGGGGGAGTGCAGTATGCGTCCAGGGCAGAGATCAGTGGGAACTGTGCCGATGTTCGTCTGCAAACTCTGAGGAAACATCACACAACATGGCCGCCTGCAGGACCCGAATCGACCACCTCCCAGTTTCCAGAGGAATGCTTTACTTTTCTGCCCCAAACGGGCGAACAAAATAGTGTTATTGCAGAAAAAAAAGTTTCGTATTCGAAACATTCTGATCGGAAAATTATTAAATGCACATATGCGCTATGCGCGTTAACTTATGTGATAACTTTATATTTAATTATGTCTTACATCTTTAAAATCTTTTTCCCGTGCCGCAGGTGTCTCGACTAGCATTTGCTCTTGACCCCTCGGCAATGGTTTCTAGGTATACAGGGTGCGGCACGAAACGTGTCATTTGGGCGGCAACCGCATGGAGCACTTTTGCCAACTGAATGGCAGCAGAACTTGAAAGGAACGGTGACCTACTAAGCGAACAATAGAGGACGGACCGATGAGCCGGTTTCTGCAAAGGATAGATATTAGGCGGCAACCGCATGGAGCACTTTTACCAACTGAATGGCAGCAGAACTTGAAAGGAACGGTGACCTACTAAGCGAACAATAGAGGACGGACCGATGAGCCGGTTTCTGCAAAGGATAGATATTAGGCGGCAACCGCATGGAGCACTTTTACCAACTGAATGGCAGCAGAACTTGAAAGGAACGGTGACCTACTAAGCGAACAATAGACGACGGACCGATGAGCCGGTTTCTGCAAAGGATAGATATTAGGCGGCAACCGCATGGAGCACTTTTACCAACTGAATGGCAGCAGAACTTGAAAGGAACGGTGACCTACTAAGCGAACAATAGACGACGGACCGATGAGCCGGTTTCTGCAAAGGATAGATATTAGGCGGCAACCGCATGGAGCACTTTTACCAACTGAATGGCAGCAGAACTTGAAAGGAACGGTGACCTACTAAGCGAACAATAGACGACGGACCGATGAGCCGGTTTCTGCAAAGGATAGATATTAGGCGGCAACCGCATGGAGCACTTTTACCAACTGAATGGCAGCAGAACTTGAAAGGAACGGTGACCTACTAAGCGAACAATAGACGACGGACCGATGAGCCGGTTTCTGCAAAGGATAGATATTAGGCGGCAACCGCATGGAGCACTTTTACCAACTGAATGGCAGCAGAACTTGAAAGGAACGGTGACCTACTAAGCGAACAATAGACGACGGACCGATGAGCCGGTTTCTGCAAAGGATAGATATTAGGCGGCAACCGCATGGAGCACTTTTACCAACTGAATGGCAGCAGAACTTGAAAGGAACGGTGACCTACTAAGCGAACAATAGAGGACGGACCGATGAGCCGGTTTCTGCAAAGGATAGATATTAGGCGGCAACCGCATGGAGCACTTTTACCAACTGAATGGCAGCAGAACTTGAAAGGAACGGTGACCTACTAAGCGAACAATAGACGACGGACCGATGAGCCGGTTTCTGCCAAGGGTAGATATTTAGTCTGGGGAGAGGAAGTGACACCACCCGACGGAACAGTGTGCGCCAATGAAAACACGCTTCACAGGAAATGCCACAAGCACGTGACAAAGTCACCTGTAATCATGCCTGTGACCGCTTTTTTTTTTTTTTTTTTTTTTTTCGGGCTTTGCCGTCTTCGCCCTGCCTCCGAGAAGGACACGCGCGGACTTCGACGTGGATATCGCAGGTTTCAAAGAGGCCACCCCTTTGGAACGTTAAGCTTGTTCAGTATATAAGGACATCAACTTAAAATATATCCTTTGGCAGGAGGTGGCAAGGTGTGTGCAAGACGAAGGTGACTAAATGAAACATCAAAATGTTATTTGTGGCACATGCCAAATCGGAAATGTGTGTGGAGATAACGGTAATAAAAGTGCAGTCTGATATTTCTTTAGTGAGCATTGCTAGAAACACTCATAAGCCAACATTCTCTTCGTATCTCAAAAATTTCTTGTAAACACCTGATTTCTAGATGTTATTAGCACCGTACTTTTTCAAGAACCGCTAAAATATCATTTATGTTACTAAACAATACGTACAGCAGTTTACTACAATAAGCATTGCTACATCGCGTGCAACAAGCGGTGGTAAACGCTAGGCCGACGCTTCACCATGACAACCTCAACGTGGACATTCTGCTCCATGCGGTTGCAAGCTTCGATACCGTTCCGTGAACGGAACTCTATCGAAATTATGCAACCGCATGGAGCAGAATGACCACGTTGAGGTTGTCATGGTGAAGCGCCAGCCTAGCGTTTACCACCGCTTGTTGCACGCGATATGGCAATGCTTACTTTAGTAAACTGCTGTACGCATTGTTTAGTAACATAAACGATATTTTGGTGGTTCTTGAAAAAGTACGGTGCCAATAACATCTAGAAATCAGGTGTTTACAAGAAATTTTGAGATACGAAGAGAATGTTGGCTTATGAGTTTTTCTAACAATGCTGCAATGCTGACTAAGGAAATATCAGACTGCATTTTTGTTACCGTTATCACCTCACACATTTCCGATTTGCCATGTGCCACAAATAATATTTTGATGTTTCGTTTAGTCACCTTCGCCTTGCACACACATTGCCACCTCCTGCCAAAGGATATATTTTAAGTTGATGTCCTTATACTGAACAAGTTTGACGTTCCAAACGAGTGGCCTCCTTGAAACCTCCGATATTAATATATCCACGTCGAAGTCCGCGCGACGGGCCATCTGCGTGTCCTCCTAGGAGGCAGGGCGAAAAGTGCAAAGCCCGAAAAAAAAGAAAAAAAAAAGCGGTCACAGGCATGGTCACAGGTGACTTTGTCACGTGCTTGTGGCATTTCCTGTGAAGCGTGTTTTCATTGGCGCACACGGTTCCGTCGGGTGGTGTCACTTCCTCTCCTCAGACTAAATATCTATCCTTGGCAGAAACCGGCTCATCGGTCTTTCGTCTATTGTTCGCTTAGTAGGTCACCGTTCCTTTCAAGTTCTGCTGCCATTCAGTTGGCAAAAGTGGTCCATGCGGTTGCCGCCTTGGGGTTTATAAGAAAACGGTAGAACGGAAAAATATGCGGTTAACGGCTCCCGTGCGGCAACTAAGGCGGCAACCGCATGGAGCAACTTTTGCCAACTGAATCAGGCCAACAGAGCGCCAACTCAGCGTGAACGGAACGGTATCGAAGCTTGCAACCGCATGGAGCAGAATGTCCACGTTGAGGTTGTCATGGTGAAGCGTCCGCCTAGCGTTTACCGCCGCTTGTTGCACGCGATGTAGGAATGCTTATTGTAGTAAACTGCTGTACGTATTGTTTAGTAACATATATGATATTTTAGCGGTTCTTGAAAAAGTACGGTGCTAATAACATCTAGAAATCAGTGTTTACAAGAAATTTTGAGATACGAAGAGAATGTTGGCTTATGAGTGCTTCTAGCAATGCTCACTAAAGAAATATCAGACTGCATTTTTATTACCGTTATCTCCTCACACATTTCTGATTTGGCATGTGCCACAAATAACATTTTGATGTTTCATTTAGTCACCTTGGCTTTGCACACACCTTGCCAGCTCCTGGCAAAGGATATATTTTAAGTTGATGTCCTTATACTGAACAAGTTTAACGTTCCAAAGGGGTGGCCAAACCTGCGATATCCACGTCGAAGTCCGCGCGTGTCCTTCTAGGAGGCAGGGCGAAGAGGGCAAAGCCCCCCCACCCCCCAAAAAAAAGCGGTCACAGGCATGATTACAGGTGACTTTGTCACGTGCTTGTGGCATTTCCTGTGAAGCGTGTTTTCATTGGCGCACACGGTTCCGTCGGGTAGTGTCACTTCCTCTCCTCAGACTAAATATCTACCCTTGGCAGAAACCGGCTCATCGGTCCGTCGTCTATTGTTCGCTTAGTAGGTCACCGTTCCTTTCAAGTTCTGCTGCCATTCAGTTGGTAAAAGTGCTCCATGCGGTTGCCGCCTAATATCTATCCTTTGCAGAAACCGGCTCATCGGTCCGTCCTCTATTGTTCGCTTAGTAGGTCACCGTTCCTTTCAAGTTCTGCTGCCATTCAGTTGGTAAAAGTGCTCCATGCGGTTGCCGCCTAATATCTATCCTTTGCAGAAACCGGCTCATCGGTCCGTCCTCTATTGTTCGCTTAGTAGGTCACCGTTCCTTTCAAGTTCTGCTGCCATTCAGTTGGTAAAAGTGCTCCATGCGGTTGCCGCCTAATATCTATCCTTTGCAGAAACCGGCTCATCGGTCCGTCGTCTATTGTTCGCTTAGTAGGTCACCGTTCCTTTCAAGTTCTGCTGCCATTCAGTTGGTAAAAGTGCTCCATGCGGTTGCCGCCTAATATCTATCCTTTGCAGAAACCGGCTCATCGGTCCGTCCTCTATTGTTCGCTTAGTAGGTCACCGTTCCTTTCAAGTTCTGCTGCCATTCAGTTGGTAAAAGTGCTCCATGCGGTTGCCGCCTAATATCTATCCTTTGCAGAAACCGGCTCATCGGTCCGTCCTCTATTGTTCGCTTAGTAGGTCACCGTTCCTTTCAAGTTCTGCTGCCATTCAGTTGGTAAAAGTGCTCCATGCGGTTGCCGCCTAATATCTATCCTTTGCAGAAACCGGCTCATCGGTCCGTCCTCTATTGTTCGCTTAGTAGGTCACCGTTCCTTTCAAGTTCTGCTGCCATTCAGTTGGTAAAAGTGCTCCATGCGGTTGCCGCCTAATATCTATCCTTTGCAGAAACCGGCTCATCGGTCCGTCCTCTATTGTTCGCTTAGTAGGTCACCGTTCCTTTCAAGTTCTGCTGCCATTCAGTTGGTAAAAGTGCTCCATGCGGTTGCCGCCTAATATCTATCCTTTGCAGAAACCGGCTCATCGGTCCGTCCTCTATTGTTCGCTTAGTAGGTCACCGTTCCTTTCAAGTTCTGCTGCCATTCAGTTGGTAAAAGTGCTCCATGCGGTTGCCGCCTAATATCTATCCTTTGCAGAAACCGGCTCATCGGTCCGTCGTCTATTGTTCGCTTAGTAGGTCACCGTTCCTTTCAAGTTCTGCTGCCATTCAGTTGGTAAAAGTGCTCCATGCGGTTGCCGCCTAATATCTATCCTTTGCAGAAACCGGCTCATCGGTCCGTCGTCTATTGTTCGCTTAGTAGGTCACCGTTCCTTTCAAGTTCTGCTGCCATTCAGTTGGTAAAAGTGCTCCATGCGGTTGCCGCCTAATATCTATCCTTTGCAGAAACCGGCTCATCGGTCCGTCCTCTATTGTTCGCTTAGTAGGTCACCGTTCCTTTCAAGTTCTGCTGCCATTCAGTTGGTAAAAGTGCTCCATGCGGTTGCCGCCTAATATCTATCCTTTGCAGAAACCGGCTCATCGGTCCGTCCTCTATTGTTCGCTTAGTAGGTCACCGTTCCTTTCAAGTTCTGCTGCCATTCAGTTGGTAAAAGTGCTCCATGCGGTTGCCGCCTAATATCTATCCTTTGCAGAAACCGGCTCATCGGTCCGTCCTCTATTGTTCGCTTAGTAGGTCACCGTTCCTTTCAAGTTCTGCTGCCATTCAGTTGGTAAAAGTGCTCCATGCGGTTGCCGCCTAATATCTATCCTTTGCAGAAACCGGCTCATCGGTCCGTCGTCTATTGTTCGCTTAGTAGGTCACCGTTCCTTTCAAGTTCTGCTGCCATTCAGTTGGTAAAAGTGCTCCATGCGGTTGCCGCCTAATATCTATCCTTTGCAGAAACCGGCTCATCGGTCCGTCGTCTATTGTTCGCTTAGTAGGTCACCGTTCCTTTCAAGTTCTGCTGCCATTCAGTTGGTAAAAGTGCTCCATGCGGTTGCCGCCTAATATCTATCCTTTGCAGAAACCGGCTCATCGGTCCGTCCTCTATTGTTCGCTTAGTAGGTCACCGTTCCTTTCAAGTTCTGCTGCCATTCAGTTGGTAAAAGTGCTCCATGCGGTTGCCGCCTAATATCTATCCTTTGCAGAAACCGGCTCATCGGTCCGTCCTCTATTGTTCGCTTAGTAGGTCACCGTTCCTTTCAAGTTCTGCTGCCATTCAGTTGGTAAAAGTGCTCCATGCGGTTGCCGCCTAATATCTATCCTTTGCAGAAACCGGCTCATCGGTCCGTCGTCTATTGTTCGCTTAGTAGGTCACCGTTCCTTTCAAGTTCTGCTGCCATTCAGTTGGTAAAAGTGCTCCATGCGGTTGCCGCCTAATATCTATCCTTTGCAGAAACCGGCTCATCGGTCCGTCGTCTATTGTTCGCTTAGTAGGTCACCGTTCCTTTCAAGTTCTGCTGCCATTCAGTTGGTAAAAGTGCTCCATGCGGTTGCCGCCTAATATCTATCCTTTGCAGAAACCGGCTCATCGGTCCGTCCTCTATTGTTCGCTTAGTAGGTCACCGTTCCTTTCAAGTTCTGCTGCCATTCAGTTGGTAAAAGTGCTCCATGCGGTTGCCGCCTAATATCTATCCTTTGCAGAAACCGGCTCATCGGTCCGTCCTCTATTGTTCGCTTAGTAGGTCACCGTTCCTTTCAAGTTCTGCTGCCATTCAGTTGGTAAAAGTGCTCCATGCGGTTGCCGCCTAATATCTATCCTTTGCAGAAACCGGCTCATCGGTCCGTCGTCTATTGTTCGCTTAGTAGGTCACCGTTCCTTTCAAGTTCTGCTGCCATTCAGTTGGTAAAAGTGCTCCATGCGGTTGCCGCCTAATATCTATCCTTTGCAGAAACCGGCTCATCGGTCCGTCCTCTATTGTTCGCTTAGTAGGTCACCGTTCCTTTCAAGTTCTGCTGCCATTCAGTTGGCAAAAGTGCTCCATGCGGTTGCCGCCTAAGTTTGCCATCTTCAAAAAATACTTGTCGAATTTCAATTGCAATAAATTGAAATTTCTAAATTGTACTCCGAAATTCTGCCTAGTCAACATAACTTTTTTTACAGAATCACGAAGCCCGTGGCGAACTTAGCGAATACACCGGAAGCCGAAATATCTAATCCTACAGCGAGTGCAAAAAAAAATGTGAAAATCGGCTTTTTCTGACAGGCGTATTCTGGCGAACGAAATCGGCCGCAACGATGCGATGAGAGGAGGACATGCCCCTGCCCTGCACCAATGGGAATCCATGTAGCCTCAGATTATTATCGCGATGTCTCTTCCTTTCCCTTTGCTCTTTTCTTTTTTTTTTTTTTTTTTTTCAGTGTTCTGCCTATCATCTGGGCAGAGGCATGTTTGTTTGTGAACAATATACAGAGCCTGAATGGTAGGCAAGACACTGCATCAAAGAGGAATCTGGAAGCAGGGTGCATAGCATTTGTCCGCTCTGAGTAGTGGGTTGCAATGATCAACTGTCTCACCTAAGGGGTTTCAGGCTCCGCTGAGGAAGTCATCTGTAAACATGAAAGCAGATGAGTGAAGAGAAAAAAACGGATACATATGTTCAACATAATACATAAATATTCTGTTGAAGTATGGTTTCTAAAATCATATTAAACGAGGTGTACTTTTATCAACAGTGCACCACCTGAGTTTAGGGCCTAGATTTGGTAACTTCTATTTTGTAACGATAAAAGATGAAAGTCACTGAAAAGGTTAGCCAGCTGTAGGACTCGAACCCACATCTTCTGGATGTTCTATTTTGTCTTTTTTTTTTTTTTTTTTTTTTGCTCTCTCTTGTATGCCGTAAGCGGCCGCAAGGTTCCGAGTCACGCAGATGAGAATTACCCCATTTATGCAATCCTGAAATCTGTGATAGCATTTGGACCACACGGACTGAGAGGCCTTTGCTAGCCCCAATAACGAAAAGTACTCACATTTTTGCGCCGTTGAGGTGGATGTTCTTTCCCCGGTGAGGACACGTATTGTGATGGTGCTACACCTTGATTCAAAAGACACTGAGCTCGTTATCCAGTACGTTGAAGAGATTCAGCGTCCCCCTTCGTAATCGCAATCATGCAAACGTTCGCTACAGACACGAGCAGTCGATGGCACCGCACCGCAGGGATTTCCCTACACCCCCCTCAGGGGGGGGTGTACACCCTCCCTGCATTTTTGCAACACCCCCCCCCCCCCTGAAATTTCTCAGGTGACTCCACCCAGCTCGGCCACCAACACGTTCTGGTAGTGAGTCCGGCGCAGCGAATTACATCCCGTACTCTCAAACTTGGGCTGTAGGACCACAGTCATGTAGATGATCGTACCATGCATTTGTCCAAAATCATTTGAAACTGACTGTGCATTGCAAATATTGCGCGTATGTACGAGCAAAAATGCGTGCGGGCACGCAAACTCAATGTGGATCATCAAGAGCCATTTGCGCCCAACTCAACCAAGCGAGATATTCTAAGGTTTTCACCGTTGACTGCTAGGTGTTCGTTGACAAGATGGTGGTCTCTTATCTATGTTGGTCGTGTGATTATGCATCTTAATGTTGGAATACCGTTCACAATGAATCTCTATTCTAATGTACTGTGTGCCAAAGTAATAACATGTACAAATAAACCGGGAAAGCTGTGCAGAAATGTCACCATTGTGTCATGATTCTTTCCGTGTCTAAGAAAAATTCCGTAAGTGGAACCTTCACCAAGCATGACCCCCCCCCTCCCCCCTTGAAAGCTCGGCACCCCCCCCCCCCCCCCCAGTAGTGAATTTCTGGGGAAATCACTGCCGCACCGTCTTTCCATTCCAGCGGCCCGATTGCTTCGTGGCATCAAAAGCTGTCCGTCTCGTCACTGGGAAGCATATGACATTGGATGCCAGGCGAATATTGACGTGAATTAGGGCAACCAACCATCCAACATCGTCTGGGCATGTCGGCGAAAACCACAGGATGCGACTGCGATATACTGCCAGGGGGATGAACGTGTAGTATATTTCTATCGTCAGGAAAAACTCACGTGACCTCTAGCGTTGGGCCAATCGTTGGACGACGGGGTTGAGTAGCTTCTCTGCTTTGCTTTTTTTCTGTCTCCCTGGGTGACCTGTGACGCTGGCGGTGCTTTCCCCTTTCCCTCTCTCATCTGATCTCTACCCTCTCCCCCGCTTTGGCGGTTCTGGGTGGTTGTGGATTTTCGTTCGCGTCGAGTGAAATAAATAACAAAATGCGTAAGCGTTGGCTGTTTCTGTTACACAAACTGCTTTATTTTTCGAGATATTTCCAAATCACAAACTGCAGTCTGCTGTAGCTGTGCAAAACACGAACATGATATGAACATTGTTTCTGAAGTTCGAATGATATGTCGAAGCAACTTTGCATTCATTGATAGCTGATGTCTCACGTGGAAGATTTCACAGTAGAACAACAGTATATTGGCCGCACAGGCACACACATTCAGAGATCCAGCATGACAGAGAACACGTCCATATCCCTTTGCTGCTTGTGTAGGCGCCTGGTTGACCCGCCACAAAGGAACTTGTGCAGCTGCTATGCCGAAAGATGATCCTCCAACCACTCTGAGTGGCTTATCCATTCTACTGTATCCATGCAGATGCTATTCTGAAGAAGATATGGGTTGAGTGCTTATACCTGAACAAGAAAGATAGAGATCAGAAACGTGAAAACCAAAAATTCTACCTGTCAAAATGCTGCGTATATGCCACAGGTGTGGCGCTATGGAATGCTAAGCCGCAGAATGGAATAGGAACTGACTTACCTGTCATCGAGTGGGTAGCGGAAAAACGCAGTATTCGTCCTTCTTGAATCGTTGTCGCACCAAGCAATGCGAAGCAGACCTGCCTTCCACTTATCTATCACGGAATTGACTTGCAGAAGTATCCATGAGGCACCGAGCTTTTCAGAGTCGGTATCGACAACATGTTAGGACACTAAAAACCATCCAAAGCGGTACCGGCATAGATGCTTTGCTTGCGTCCCTGCTGAACCCAACACATTTCGAAACTTTGCTGCGAGTTGCTCCGGCACCGCCGACACGGTGTCGCCGGCTTGAGCGCGTCAAGGAAAGTTCATAATTTCAAACCGGCATAATTTCAAACTCGCATACCGGGGGAGCGGTGGTGGTGGTGGTGGTGGTGGTGAAGGGCTTGCCGTTGTCGGCCTCACGTATGTGGGCAACGTCGACGACTCACGCCCTGGGGGAATGTGCGTCCTGGGCCGACTTCTAAGGGAACTGTGCCGACATATGTCTGAAAGCGTCTGAGGAAAACCCAGGAAAAACCCCAGACAGCACAGCCGGCACCGGGATTCGAACCCAGGTACCTCCCAGTCTCGACCGGGGGAGCGGCCTCAGTATGCTACCATAGCCTCAGGAGCCAATGGGCTCATGATGGTTGAGAACTCGCGCTTTGACGTAAAAATTCTGACGTTTCATGACGTTTGATGACGTGAAAAGCTCGCAGCGCCTCACTTTAGTCTGCAAGTGAACTCGCGAGTTTCATCCCCTTGATACTGTGACGATAGCCCGGAAGCTAGCGTCATGAAGATTTCCACTCCCGATGAACGCATACGCGGGATCCTACGGCGCATGCTCCTGGCGGGACCGCGACACGTCACGATGACGTGTCTCGGACCGGGCCACTGATCTCTATGTATAAAGGCTGGATCGCGCATGGGAGAGGGGCTCGTGGGGGAGAGGCGTGCCTTCGGGCCGCCATGTTGGTGGGCCCTAAAGTGCTGTGTGTGCCCATAGAAAACAATGGGAGGCAACAGAGATTGTGAGTATTTATTGCGCTGCAAGCATTGGTCGTTGTTTGTCATCACACAATTTTGTAAGGTGCCAGTATACTGATGTATCCTAACAGTGTTTCACAGGTGTCCTGCCGTTCGATTCTTAATTACGTTATGTTTTTCATTCCGAAACTAGACCGTCACTGCAGTGCAGCGCTGGGGATTGTACTACAGCACGTTTCCCAGCCAATATTTCAATAAGAAACGACTTGAGGTTAACAACAACCGTGTATATAATATCCCGTACTGCGTTCTGGACAAAAATTGTTTCATAAAGAACGGTCCGGGAAAAGATATACTCGCATGGCAGAAAGAGATCGTTCTGTTGAATCACAGCCGTTGTTTTAGCCGTGTATGCGTTTAGTATGATTTATATCAAGCATCGCCTTAGAAAGAGTATTTTAGTAAACGACAGCGGTGCTTTGCCTCGCAAATATGGACACACCGAAGCAGCCCAAATAATTACTTCACGCAATTAGATCACACTCGTTAGGACAGTTAATCAGGTATTAGTGATGTAAGCTTAACCAACTAAGTTACTTAGAAAGTGGTAACACCTGCTTGAGACACAGGACTTATCTCTTTTTGAAGTACAGCCCTTCTATGTTTGTTTGCTTCTTCCTTTATTTGTTCTGATTATTTGCAGGCGCGATTGTGCCAAACTGAATGTCCTTCTCCAGCACTCACGTGCTTTTGTTGAATACAACTGCAGCGTGAGAAAAGCTGCTTGGGGACGGGGTCCTGCTATCCAGTGCTGACTTTGTCATGCTTGTTATGTGGAGCATGTTCCAAAAAATGCAGCTCCACGTATGGTCTTCAAATTGCAACAGGACTATTTGGAGCTTGAAACAGTTGTGATTTTGTTATTTTGGCCCTCGTGTACTCAAGTCTGTGAAACGCAAACAAAAAAGTCTAACACGATATGCTTTTGTAATGAAGATCACTGATGATGAGTAAAGAGAATATACGAGTTCAAGTTTATTCAATATTTTATATCATTCATTATATTATTCAACATTTTATATCATTCATTATATTACTCAACATTTTATGTCAAGTTTATACAACATCAAGTTTATTCAAGTTCAAGATTTATTTCTTGCACTTATGCGTTTCAGGATACAATGAACGTGCAGGGAGGTCGCAAAAGGCTACATTTATTGTTTTGTGACCTTGCTACAATGGCAATATATATTTTGGGAATGACTATGATCAGGTACGCTCTCTAAATTTGTAGCACTCAATTTTAGGTTGGAGTGAGCAATGAATAGCAACTTCCCTCCTGATATTTTCTCATATATGCTAAATTTTAAATTTAATGTGATCGAATATGTGATAATATAACAATAATATATAAGAATATAATATGTGATAAATGAATGTGATCAACAGTAGATGTAAACAACATGAGTAGCCAGAGAAGGAGGAGGAGCACATTGCAAAAAATGCAGCTGCACATCTGAAACTCCAATCATTATCATCATCATCTAAAAGGGAGTGTGGTAGCACTGCCGTGAAACCAGGCACGATTTCTGAAGATCTTCTATGACACTTTCCGCAGTTTGCACACTTTTCTGTAGCGTCAGTCTCTCTCATAGGAGTTACTTTTCAGTAACGGTGACTCCCATCTTACATTTTAATGTGCGAGGGCTCTCTTGCACTACACATGTACGGTTTCCAAACTGCAACATGACGATTTGGAGTTTGAAACTCGAGCCCTGGTGTACCCTGTCTATGAAATGATACCAACTGAATCATGTCTGAAACGTGATGTTTAATGGAAGATGGCTTTCTTGGTTGTGCATTCTGCGTGACAAAGATGTAACACGATATGCTTTTGTAAAGAAGATAAGTGATGTTATGCTCTATGAATGAAGAGAATATACATTTTTCAAGTTCAACATTTATTCTGGCATATACGCATTTCACGATACAATGAATGTGCAGGGAAGTGACAAAACAATACATTTATTGTTTTGTGACCTCCCTGCAATGACAATATATATCTCAGGAATGACAATGTACACGTACACTATGCAAATTTGTTGCACCCAATTTTCATACATGCTGAATTTTAAATTTTTGTTTTGCTGCCTCTGTGCTCAGTGTATTACAAATTGCTTAATGCAAACAACACTTTGTTAATTTCAAGCTTTTTGCTCCCATCTAAGATATTCCTATCCTGGAGGAACTGCCACTTCGACACCATAAAATATTCAGTAGGTTTCACTCTGGCAGGCCCTGCCACTGCAAATTTCCTGAATTGAAACCCTTCAAACTGTGTCATAATCTTAAATACGTCAATATTTCTGCAAGTAGTTGACATGCTGGATGACACTCCTCCTGCAGCTAAGCAACTACAAAGAGTTCCAAGAGGCCGAAGGTAAACCTACAGCTGCATGAGTGTGATCAACAGTAGTGCATTCTCAATAAATAATTTTCTTCTTATAGCGTACATGTGCATGCCTATTAACTGGAACAATTATCACAGTGCCCTGACAAGTTTTAATTTCTGAGAGTGTACTGTAGAGGCTGCTTAGATCAACAACAGTTCATACAAGGTATTATATACTGTGAATGCCTTTAAAAATCCCATGTGACACATATGCCTTTACTTTCTAGAGGTGCTGTGGTAGTCAAAGTTTGTGGGCATTACGCAGGTTCTGCACCCATTTCTTGAGTATGTTGAGGCAGCTGTGAAGTAACCTGCATTGATGATGATTATTCCAATTTTTATGGTGCATCGACAACACAAGAAATAATACATAACACAGAACATTGGTTTGGGTGCAACCAGTTAAAAATGAATATGTTGTTTAATAAATGCATTGGACAAATGTTAAAACATCAGTTTAAAACATGGTTTACAATCCCTGTATCTTCTAAAAATTAAAAAGATTAAAGACTATTCTAAAAAGAATTACAATCTCTAATTATTATATTGCTGGGTGAAGGAGCCTAAAGTCTAAGGTGTGTTTCTGATGTGAACATGTAAGAAAATATGCAGAACTGAGAGAGGCTAACCACAGTGTGTGCACTGAGGTTGTTCCTTCCTGTAAAGTAGAAACCAGTGGATGAGGAACGTGATACTTACCTGTACACCCAGCCGGATCACACTGCACAGATAATTCACTGGGTAGCCCTCATGACGAAACCTGTATTGAGAGACCACTTTTGCCTTAAAAACTGCTACAAATAGCACGACACGCTACAAATTATTACTATCGTAACAAGCTGACGATACAGCTCAGACACAAAGGCGTTATTCAAGTCGCGCCACACCACCGTTACGTAGGATTCTTTGTCACAAATCAAACCAAGGCACAAAACAATACCAATACATGAAAAAAGGTGACAATCGTGGTCTCATTATGACGTAATACCGAACTTGTGCGTAAAGGTAATTCAAAGAAATGAATGTGGCACTTGCTTCCGCAGAGAACACCGTGTACCATGCTAGCAATGCATGCAAAAAAGCGCTCGAGTGCTCGCACATATATTGATGACAACACTACCTGTGTAGTGTAACGTGTTCTTTCAAGCATATTATGCACTCAAACTGTATTTGCCGCCGGGTAAAATGCAAGTGTGCTCGATTGAACGTCGGAAGAGCGATCAAGCAACCTGCATCCAGTGCTCGTTTTGGGCAAAAAAACACTTCATAATGGTCAACTAAATATACAGAATGGACGCCTATTTATTCCTCGATAAAGAGTGACTCACCTGTATAAATTTAGGCCCTGTAACCTTGCCAGTACGGTTGGTACGACCGTAATTGCAAGAAGTTGCCATGATCGCTGCGGCGACTGTTGTGGGTACAGTAAGATGGCGGCCGGTTTCTTCACGCTCGCGCTCCCTATCCGCGATCCAGCCTTTTACAATCGAGATCAGTGGACCGGGCCGTGGTCCCACCAAGTTGCTCGCTGTGTTTCCGCGCAGCATCTTGCCACAGCGCGGCGCCAGCAGTACTCCCCTCGCCGCTTCGTTTAAATTCGCTCCCGAGAATACTCATCGCATGACGAAGGTAAAATTTTGGTTCTAGTCTCAGAAAAATGTTTTCTTTCTGATGAAAGCAAGAAAAAAATCATTTCATGGTCCCTTTAAGGACCACGTAAGGCACGGATCATGTTAGAAAGCGTCTTATTAGTTACGGGAGCGTTCATTTTACCTCTTTATTTTTCATCGTCGCACCTAACGCGCTCGACGCGCTTGTGGCGTACACGAGATTTGCAAAATTTTGGTAAGCTAATAATTTTTCGCCATATAAAATTTGGGAGCTTCTTCCTCGAGTTTTCCTGCGAATTCCGGCCGCATTTATGCTTTGAACACACATAAAAAAAAAAGCTATGTCCCGTGGGTGCACTGTAAGCCGTAGCAAATAATCGCGAACTTGTGAGAATTCGACACAACGCACATTTTTGATCAAACAGCTCGGCGTGAGTAGGTCTGGATAGAAGCGTGATCAAGGTGTCTTTCGAAGAATCACTTTTTCCGAGATGAAATCAATTGCAGCATAGCATATGCTGAAGGGGACTCCTTAAGGGGACATTAGCAAACTCCTAAGGTAACGCCTTAATTAACTTTCAATAATTAACTTTTTAATTATAAGAGCTACGAAGTTGTTCCAATGAGAACATCCTATCTCTTCCGTCACCTAATACAGGAGGCGTTTTCAGAACAAAAATCCGTTCGATAGATCGTCCGCAAAAAATTTCGTGAAGGAACGCCTTTTTTTTTCGTTATTTTGTTCATCGCGCACCTTCGGAGGCGCGTCTCCGAAGATGCGCAATGAACAAAATAAAGAAAGAAATGGTGTTCCTTCACGAATTTTTAGCGGGCGATATATCGAACGGATTTTTTTTCTGAAAACGGCTCCGGTATCAGTTGACGAAAGAGATCAGATGTTCTCATTGGAACAACTTCGTAGCTTTTATAATTAAAAAGTGCGTACCTTTCGTGCGTATGCGTGTTTTCTTTTATGAATATTATTTTATCTCTTACACAGGACTGTTGTATATGTTCCATGTAAAAATGATTTTTTTGGGGGGGAGGGGGGGGCTGCAGCTCGGGCTTGCCTAGCAGTCCCTATTTAACAGTTTATGTACATAACAAACCTCCATGTTTATCTCCAGTATACGTACATAAAAATAACACAAACCTCCAAATTTCCAAACAAGAACTACTACCAAAGTACATTTGTCTTATTTGAAAATCGTATGGATCGAACCGAAAAATAAAATAAATAAATAAAACAACTGTTCCGACCTCTATTTATAAGGAACCACCTAAAACTTCACCTAAAATTCTAAGCGGAGGCTATAGCGGCACCTTTGGATCATTTGCCCTGGAATGGCCCTGCTGCATGTTGGGAACATAAATATTGGAGCGTCTTCGGCAATGAGATGCGTACAGCGAAAAAGTAGCGGCATAGTATTTACGTTACTTTTGTTTGAGAAAGGTAGCGGTATCGCGTTACTTTTTCAAATATGTAGCGACGCTAGTACTGTATTGCGCTGTCTGTTTTTCTTTTCTTTGCCTTTCTTTTTTCTTCCTTTCTTTTTTTTTTTGTGTGTGTGTGTGGGGGGGGGGGTAGCGGGTCAAGGTGTTGCGTTACTTCATTTTGGTAGTTGGTACTATACTGCCTCCGTGGGAGGCTGGCATCAAGGCAACTTTCTCACTGCACGGAAATAGTATGTGAAAAAGACCAAGGCACTAGAATTTCGGTACCTGTTTTTCTGTTTGCTCATTTTCTCGCATTTACATCAGCCATGTACGGTTCAAGCATATGATAAAAGAGTCAAGCCATGTTAAGCAACAAAATTTAAAAACGTTCCTTGTTATTTCAACGTTGTCTCTGACGACCACTGCAGTGGTGACGACAGGGCGTGCCCGAATCGAATGTAAATAGTCAGCATGTAAACCAATGACGTGTATATCAAAAATCTTTTAACATCGGCATGGTCAGACTTGCCGCATATTGAATTGATGTAATAGTTCAACCGAAATCCGCGTGGTGTGCGGCGAGCGGCTATTGGCGTGGCGAAGCGCGAAGCTCACGTGCTTGCTTCAAAAGAGGGACCACGCGCTCCCCATGTATTGAATAGGCCAGTGAATACATCAGTCCTTCTAGTTCACCCATAGCTTGGTCATTCTCACACAGCACATATCATGTGCGTGATGAGTGAACACTAGAGTGACCTAGAATACTGATATCTAGGCCACTCTAGTGAACACGCAACCTTGGAAAACTTAGCACTATCGCCAGGCCTCCATAGCTCCCCGCATTCGCGGCAGTAGAAAAATAAAATCACGTCATAGTCACCTGGTCATCGTCAGGCATCATGACGGATGCCCATTGGCCGAAGGAGGTTGCGCGCTCCGGGATTGGTTGACAAAGTCATCACGACGTAGGCACAGTAGGCATCACGACGCATTTTCATTGGTGGTATGTCCAGTGTTGCCTGAATTATCTCAAACTATGGGCTCTATGGGGAGCTGTGGGCGCCTGCTATCGCCGGGAGACTCTTTTCGGCTGTAGTTCGAGTCACACGGGCTCCGCCTCTCGGCGAACGTCATATGTCACGTGAGAAAGTCGCTTCTGCCCGCGCGCCGGCCGCGGACGATTCTTCATTCTTCTTGCTGCGGAGAGATGGGGAATGTGCACATGTTGGCATGGTGCTCGTAGTTTTCTAGGGTAAAGCGTAGTACTGCATAGCCTTGCTGCATGGAGATGAGATGAGTTTGTGTAAAACCGACAGCGGTTCGCTACACTGAGTGCATTCAGGTGGTTCTTCATCTCGAGCGAAACTGGGAAGTGTCACCGCTTCCCCACCTTCCCTCCCCCCGTTTTTTTTTTTTTTCATTGGTCTAATAAATAAACCCCCTCCCGCTTCCCCGGGCCAAAGCCGTAATACATGGCACCTGCACTGCCCCGGCCAAAATAGGGAAGCCGATCGGCGACAGCGCTGGGTATCTGGCACTCAAAATAATTCATACGTACGGCAAGGAAAGCTTTTGTTCGTTTGTTAAACCAAGGATATCATTCCAGATTGCAATTGCAATCTGGAATGATATGCTTGGTTTGATTCGTGCTGGTTATGTTCAGCGTCTTGATGTCTCTTCAGCGCCGTCTATCAGTGACACCCGAGTCTCCCTGACACAACAATGTTTGCAAAAGCTACACTCGGCCCTCAACGTTCCCTCGTTGCCTCTCCTAAAACCTACCGCATGGCAACTGAACATCAAGCGGGATTGAGCAAAAAACTCCGCCGTCCTTTTCGAGACCGATAAATCCTCCAAGTTCTTTATCTTACCTCAGTCAAGCTTTAATGAGAAAGCTCTTGCCTCCATCTCTTCCGTCCTAAAGCCTTTTGAGGGCAACCTCAAACTTGCTAAACGGAAAGCCTTAGATCTTTTACGATCCCTGCACTTCAAACCCTCGACAATTACAAAGATTTCTATTGCCTCAGCTGATACCTTTTCCGTAAAATTTGTACTTAAACCTTCTCAACCGCTTCGAGTCATTGTAAACGAGAACGGCACTTGGCAGAAAGTTATCTCCGACTATATTGAAAATTCTTTGAAATGCATTTTCCTGCCAGACTCTATCAGTATTCGAAATTCTGAGGATCTCCTTGATGACATTGTGCCTTATCACACACAAAATTTCCACTGTATGTCACTTGATATCAAGGACCTGTATTTCTCCCTCGACACCGCAATCCTATTTTCCAGATTAAGGGACATCATTGAGAAGAATTTGGTTTGTTTTCAAAGAAATGCGGGGATCCCACTTTCCTCCTTTCTCGAGCATGTCAAACTTTACCTTTCGTCTACAGTTGTCAGCTTCAACGATAGTCTTTTCACACAATCAAAGGGAATTTGCATTGGTTCTTCTGTCGCACCCAAGCTTAGCGAGATTTACCTTTCTGCACTCGATCGATCACTATCGTCCTATTCCAAATCATGTCGTGGCACAACTCTTGTCCGACGCTACGTTGATGATATCATTATTTTAGCCTCTCATTCAGACTCCATAACTGAACTCGTGGCTTGTGCTCAAAAGACTTGTCCTGAATTGGTCTTTACTTCAGAAGTCCCCTCAAACGGCCGTCTAGGTTTCCTAGACGTAACCTTCATCCTTAGTCCAACTTTGTGTTGGGAGTATGGCCGTACTGACCCGAAACCGCTACTGTCAAGGTGGAGTTGCCATCCCAAAGCCGTAAAGTCAGGTGTAATCAATTCCGTCTTGGGTTCTGCTGTTGAAAAATCCTGTGTCCATAAAGTCCCTACCACTGTGTCCCAACAAATCAGCCGCCTCAAAGAAGCTGGCTTCCAGTCGGATGCAATATATACCAGGGTGTCGAACCGCAAAAAATACGGGTTCGGTTCGGGTTCGGGTTCGCATTGTTTTGATTTCGTTCCGGTTCAGTTCCGGTTCGGCCACGCCAAAAACCGAACCGGTTCGCGAACCGGTTCAACGCTTCCGTTTTATATGTTCCATAAAACTGCTTTTATCAGGAAATGCGTGGCTAATAGCTTACTGCTGTTGTCTGCATTGACGACTTTAGCGGTGAGGTAGCTCTTTAGCGAGAGAAATAAGAAATGGATGAACACTTATTGCAAATAGAGTCCACGCTGATGAAGTGGTGTTGTCCCGCTACTTTCTGTTCCCAAAATCTCTTTTTCACACGCACAGTGCCAGCAAGATAAACTTAAAGTAAGCCTAATAAGATGGACAGCGTAAGATAGACGACAGTACTTGCCGGCACACTGCATCGATCTGAAACCGTACTGAAGCATGTCGAAAATAAGCCTGCCAGCCTTACTCTGTCCAAGCTCACAGCAGTGTACTAGTTAATCCACCTCACAAAGGCAATGTATCACGACACAACTGCACTACCAATAAGCAGAACCACATTTACTTTTCAAACCACGACCAATCAAACAGGCACCGTTCTGCGTACGCTCCTTCTCCACTTCTCATGTTTCTGACTTGTTTAATTTTTACTGCTCACGTGTAAAAAGAAATCTTGGGCGCTTATTTGATCACATATTCGTCGTGTAGAGCTACATAACTGGCCTACTCCATTCCTGTTGCATTCGTCCGCGTGGCACCTCGTCTCTGAAGAGTAGACGCCGCATCACCGCGTGCGTGGGGCGCCAGCCGCGGCGCTCACAAGGACAACTGCGCTTCAACATGTTAAAAAGATGCTGAAAGTATACTTACTATACGTCGTCGTCTGACTGCTAGGTGAAAATTTCTGAAATCCATGATATAGGCGCGTGATGATGATACCGATGTGTCTTCGTTCGGGGATAGAGAGGAACTCTTGTGCTGACTTCTATGTCCGAACCGTTTTGTTGCGAACCGGTTACCGCTATTATTTTTTATGGTTCTGCTCCGGTTCGGGTTCAGCAGTGTTCTGAAAATTTCGGTTCGGGTTCGGTTCCGGCAAAAATAACGGTTCGGGTTCGGTTTTCGGTTCGGGTTCGGTTCGACACCCTGATATATACACACCTGCAAAATCTCCTAAGCACCCCAAAACCCTTAAACCCTGAACGCCCACTGAACCGCCGCGTGGTCCTACCGTTTTACCACGGTATTTCACATGCCTTAGGAAAATTTGCAACCTCGCAAGGAATCAGAGTAGCCTACTCTGTTCACAACAAGCTGTCCACCCTAACACCCTTCATGAAATCTGTTCAACACCAGCGATGCACCACATCCCACACAAAAAAGTTCGTAGACTGCAAAAAGTCGTGCGTGTACCGTGTACCCCTTCGGTGTGGGGGCTCCTACATTGGCCAGAGTGGCCATTGCCTAAACGATAGACTTCGGGAACATGCTAATAATGTCAAAAACAAATCAAGTACTTCTGAACTTTTTAAACATCTGGAGGGCTGTTCCGGTTGCTCGACAGACCTTCCCGGAACCAACTGTTTAATCTCCTGCAATGACAAGCTGTCCCGCACTCTACTAGAATCCTCTCTAATAGCAACTACAAAAGAATGTGTGAGCCAACCTAGCATTGTCATCCCAGAAGGCTTGGTCACTCTCCTTAGCCCCGTTAGCCCCGGATAACTTCTTTAATCTTGACTAATTCCATGGGGAGACTCAAACACATTTTATTCCTTACCTTATTCACTTCTGAGTTTTGCTTGTATATTTATACTTTCATATATTTTACTGTTACTGTTACCAATACTTTTACTTTTTATCGTCCTTTTTGCAATCTGTACTGCTTTAGAATACCTTTCCATTCTTTACAATCACACACGTTCCCTTGTGCAGTTATCGATGCTACCACCGATTCGTTCGTATTACACGCCTCATATTCACCTACGCCGAGACGCCGGAGTGTACACTTTCTTTTTATCATATTTCCCTTGCCCTTTCTGTATTAAAGCTTCATTGCTGGTTCGTGAGTCTATCTGTTCATCTCGTCCTGTGTTCGTCCTGTGTTTTCCCCTCAAACTCAAGGCAATGTTAATATATCAATCACGACAAACAAGTCCGTTTGTAGCATGCGCTTCAATAAAGGAGAAAGCCCATTTGAACAGACAGTAACCCACAGGAACCAGGAGCTACCAATTTCACAGCTGTCTATTGATATTAAATACCATGTGGAATGTATGCGGAATAAACGGGTTTACATTTTGTAGCATTGATTCCTTTTTTTTTTTTTTTTCTTGTGGGGATGAATATTCCCAGCAGAAGCGGAACTGAATAAAAACCTGTATGAACCGTTATTTTTTTTACTCCGGAGCAGAACCGGTACCGGATCGTTTATGACGTACCCGGAACGAAAAACGTTTCGGTTCGACACCCTGAGCCAAATCGAAGAGCGCCTGTTGGCTCTGACTTGACGGTCATATCCATAGACTAAGAAAAAGTTCCTATTCAATCCATTCTGGAAGCTTGCGTGGTTTGTGGTGGTTTGTAGCGGTCGGCTGTGCAATGGGCTGATGTGAAACTCCCAAGGGTGTTTGCGTGAGTGTCACTCGGATTCGTAGGTCGTATTTCTCACAGTACTCATTGAGAAACAGGTTGCAGCAAAAGCCCCACATTGGGAGTCGCCAATATGTCTAACAGGGAACACACTCTGTTCAAAATATCAGCGGCTGCCGATCTACGACCTGCTTGCTTTAGTCTCTACATAATAACAGTTGAAGACTACTTGCATGGTCGCGCTGGTGCATTGGCATCTCTGCTAATTTTTACCTGTATTTGTTCTGATTTATGCCTACAATGTAAGGTGATGAACCACAGATTGTTAACACCTCCTTCGACTCTTTTCGATGAGTTCGATATCTTCACTTACAAGATACCAGAGGTTAATGTAGGCTTATACGTACCACTGAGGGCGCGTCTTGTATCCACGAATGCTCTAGCGCATCGCGCCAATCTTGAAAGTGTGCTCTCGTCAATACTTGCGGTAGGCGCACAAAATATGGCTGCCTTTCCAAAGATAGCAGCACATAACACTTAGTATGTGCACATTGAATGAGGCGATGCCCAATATCTTTGTCTATTTTCAGCCCACACAGTGAAACTATGGCATCACACAAAGCTACTCGTACAGTGCCAGTGGAAGTGCCTACCTCAGAAGAGATTATTGCTAAGCTGGACACTATAAGTGCAAATAAAGTCACAGAAATCTTGCCCAAGTTCTACGCTGCACTACTGTGCGACAGCACCTTGCTTTTAGGTACACATAGCACACTTGTACAAGATGCTACCTCAACGCTTCAGGACGTCTTTCCAACAATAAATCTCGAAGATATCATCTCAAGTGTGACAGGTGCTGAAATATCATCCAAGGCCTCCTGTGATACCCTTGCATTAGCAGGCAAGCTAATGCATAACAAGGCAGAAACAGCCAAGAGTTGCACCGATAATGTGCTTAACACTGGCATATTAGAAGGAAGCAAACCTGTGAGCAGCAATGAGGATGATTTAACATGCGTGGACAACAGTCCTGTAGAAATGGACCGCGTGACAGAGACACCACAGGAATGTGTACAGCAGACTCGTGTGAGCAGATATTGTGAAATGATGTGCCAATGGGAAATACAAATGGACACAGTCCCAGAGACATCGGCATCACAAGTGTTCACACCAAACTGTGTTGCAGCAGGAAGTGCAGTAAGCAATAAATTGTCCGATTGCGAACTTCAGCAAAATGTCACCTGTGTGGCGGACAAGGACAGCATCCAACAGTGCAGGCCTCGTCGGCTTTTCAGCAGTACACCTAAGATAACCGATCCAGTAGGCGAGTCTCAAGGCTTCCCAGTGTCACAGTTTTTGGCTGAGGAGCAGATTCCTGACAGTCAGAGTGATAGTAATTCGCAGTCGTCTGATATGACAACAAGCAGACTGCTATGGACCCCTGGGGACACCGCCATCATTCAAAAGTTGCAACTAGGCAGCGTCAGTGAATGCGACGACGAAGATCCTATGCCTGGTAGCATGTCGAGCAGCAAAGGAGAAGAAACGAGTGCAACACCTCCACAAAAATCGACATCTAGAAGTAACACCAACGAAAGAGCAGAGCCCTTGCAGCACGAGGCTGAACATAAGACACTGTCTGATGTCGTAGCTGAAGATGAGTCAGATCCTTGTAATACAAGTAGTGGCTCGCACAGTGAGGCATGCGGATCCTTACACAGCGCAGAATCTCCACAAGATCTCCCAGGAAACGGCAAGCCAGAGGGAAGTCCTGTGAAAAGTGCAACAACAATGACAAAAAAGACCTCGTTGTTCGGCGCATCAGAGAGTTCTGAATCTGAAACTGCAGTGAAACATAAGGTTTCTGATTGTGACGCAGACCTACCTTGCAACAAAAGAACTTTATCTAATCTATCACAAGACAGTAAAGACAACCAACCCTTAAAGAAGCCTTGTCCTATGCGTGTCAACGTTATCTCGCCAGTGGTTAAACTGACACGTTTGTCGCCTAATCTCATATCCCGCATCTCTGATATAGGAGATTGGGTTACGCAACCAAATGTGCACAAAAATGGTGCTACACAACGAACGACAGCGGTTGCAACAGAATATAAATGCAGCGAGGGTTCCGAGCAGCGCTCTAAAGAACACACGCAATGCTTGTCCAATTATTCGCACGAGGGAAGCGACAAAGTAAGGTCTTCGATCGATGCTCCTGAATCGGTGGATCGGAATGTAAGCCACATTTGTGAAAGAGAGTCTCCTGATACGGAAGCTGACAGCGTTGCACCAATCAGTGTCGTCCAAACGGAACAGGAACAACATTCGGAAGCAAGGAAAATTTGTGAACCTGGTGAGCACGACAAGTCGTTAGAAGCTACGGACCTGGAGCGCGAAGCCACAGTGTCGACCAGAGCCTTGGAAGGGACATCTAACGTCAAAGAGTCTGTTGTTTCTAGTGGGAACAAAAGTGAAGTTTCAGGACACGACGAAAGTAACAATGCGACAGAAAGTATAGAAGAGAGTGATGATTCCTTCCCTTGTTTGCCGACGGGCATTCAAGCTCGCGAAAGTGACGCAAGCGTTGTCGTACTGTCGGAGGAAGCAGCCGCAACCAATGCACCGCCGGCACGAGAAATGAGACGTAGAAGGCAAAAGACAAGTGGTCGGCCCACAGTGGAAATAAGTCTTCAGGCAAGAATGTTAGAACATGCTCGTGACCAGGAGGGAGCGCAGAACGGAAACTGCGAGCAAGTTGTTAATGTTCGATGTCGTAGAAAGCCCATTGCCTTCAGCGGCCTTGAAGAAGAAGCCATCTTCTATGGTGTCGCGAAATATGCGGGAGATAACATGATATGGAAAAAGATACACATGGAAGGCGGATTTGTGGGTCGCAAAACCACGGACTTGAGGGACAAGTTCAGAAACCTTGAAAGCAATCCTGAGGCATATAAGTTTGTAAAGAGCAGAGTTAAAGAGAAGCGTGAACAGAAGATTAACCCACTGAAAGAGCTGCGGGAATATAACAAAAATAAAAAGCAGTCCTTGACAGAGCGTGACACACTGCTGCGTTATGCTCCATTGTTTCCAAGGAGACTAGAAAATTGTGCCTTCGCAAGCAGCAAGACACAAGATGACGAAACGGTCTCCAGTGATGAGGGTGTGACATTGGTGGCACGCGTGCGTGAGAGCGAAGAGCAGAAGGGTGCAGTACCGCTGAGGGGCACTCAAACCCCTAATTCAGTTAAAAGTGGCAGAGGGCAAAAAGCAAGAAGGAGTCCGTGGTACTCGAAGAGAACGAAAAAGCCTACAGAGATCAGTGCCAAGTGCCCTGCTGTTTCAACGACCAAAAAAGGCACAAGCTCGACATCCGGGCGAGCCACGGTTACGGAGGCAGACGTTGATGACAGGGACAAAGATTCCGTAATACAGGACTCGTCTATCGAAGGCAGTCCACCGTCTGCAGCGCAGGGTACCAGTGTTGCTACACGCGGAACAGGAAAGAGGAAATTCTACTGCGATGCAGAAGTTGAGGCTCTCGTATACGGAGTGGTGAAGTACGGCAGAGGACATTGGGCACTCATTAAGAGGCTCGGTGGATTTCACGATCGCTCCTCGATTGACCTTTCAGATAAGTACAGGAACTTGGAGCGCTCGGCCAAGAATCTGTCAAAGCTTAAGGATAAAGTTAGAGAAAAAGAGAGAAAAGGAAAGAATCCACTCGAGATGTGGAAAAACAGAAGCGCGCAAAGATGAGACGGGCCTTTCATCTTGGGACATGTTTCGTGTGTGCTGTTAATTTTAATTTATTATAATTTTAAGGACACCAAAGAATCATACGAACATAATAAAGACAAATGCTTTTAATATGTAAGCTGTAACATGAGTTAAAACATAGGATTATGCTGTTGGAGCAGTCCTTATACTCATAAATAGGGTTCAGAGTTTTCGTCATTTATGTGTTTTGTTAAATTCGGAAATTGTCAGCATTTAGAAATGTTTGTGCCAAAAATCGTCAGCTGTCACCACTGGGCAGAGCTACACAGGGAGGAGCTATTTCCCTAAAAACCAGCTAACTTATGAAATTAAACATACTTGCATATCAAACTGTCAATCCATGCTGCAGACGATACTTCAAAATCACTATTTTCTTTCACGTAGTCATCAGGTACTTTCCTCATGCATCCCATTTCACACGACTCCTGACCTAAGCATGCAGGGTCATCGCTACTCCTTGACCAATGACAGGTGTTCCAGGCAGGGAAGAGTAATGGTAACGGAAACAGAAACGGTATATTACCGCAATTGGAGATGGATGCTCGTCAATAATGGTGCGTGCAGCTGCACACTCAGGTGTGCAGCTTCTGTGCAACATGAGCAATCGTTGAGGACACAGGTTTAGTTGGTCCTGAATAGATATGTAGAGTAGATGCATGGGATTCAACTGAATTTTGAATCTTCAAGTGTCCACAGCTTCGTAAGATTTGACGAAAGACAACATTACTGTGATCCTTCAAGTGATCCTGATCAAGATCAAACAGGCCAATGGACATTACAGCGTGTAGGCACAAACAGCATTAGCTGTGTGTTTGGTGAGAGTTAACGGCCCCTTTTTTTGCCACTCTGAAGAGTAATTTTACTTCTGAAGCAGAAAAGCTTCTCTTTCTACAATCTGTCGCATCACCATGAAAAGGCACTGTAGAGATATCTGAACACTAGCACCAGTCAAAACATTTATATCCATAAAATGCCAAAGAACTGTGGACAAAGCTCGTATATATATTATACAATAGCTTTAATGAACATATAGCATACATATGCACTTGTACTGAGATTTTTCAGTTACTCCCCTTTGAGCATCTTGGTATAACCTGTAAAGAAAAAGGTCTGTAGAACTCGCTCCTCTTCTTCCAAGTATCAGTCACACGGCACAGAATCAGACTCATTAAATCAGTCATTTAACTTCCACGATGGTGTCAAGAATTGTAGTATACATCATTTGTGGCCTTTAGACTCCAAAAATGTGTCTTACTAACATGTACGGGCTCTTTTGGTCCCCACAACGGATGGAATGTTGCACTCTGAAATGAAAGGTAAGCATGAGTATCGAAAAACGTGAGTATGCCGCGATACTTTTATTAGGAATTGAATCAGACTCATTAAATCAGTTGCGACTCACATAGTGCATTCAAGATTCAACTTGTCATCATGCAAACACATGTTCAAAGGAAGAAAAAAAAAAAGCAATATCAAGCATGTTGAACATATTCAACTGTCCAATATCAAGCATTGCACGTGTTTATCACATCTAAGCCTTGCACACGTGTTGCACTAAAATTTCGATCTACTCGCAATAATGTTGGGAACACGAAGTTATACGGACATGTTCCTGACATGATCTACGTATTAACCACATTGGTATCTCTTACCATATGGATTACATGTATTTACCAGGCTGGATAGCTGCTTGAAACCGTGTTGCTCGAAGGGAACAGGAGAAACGAAGGCAAACTGACAGAAAGAACGCACTTTTTCTAATGATAATTATTATGCTATTCACCGTACACTTTATGTTTTATTTTACTTTTTCAATTTTTGTTTTTACTAGTCTGCAATTATCGTTGCAATCCAAAAATTATATCGTTCTGGATATTTTTTGGTTCGACTGCGGTCTTAAGCTAAGGTGGCAAGTATGGCGCCGTCCAGTGTTGTGTTTATGGAATATGTAAAGATGAACCGCTAATCGGACCACGTCTAAAAACATGGAAAGAGTGCTGCCAGAAAAGTCGGAGCCGACGGCAACTTTATGCTTTCCGAGAGATGTGTTCATGAAGGTATGAACTTCGTGACTATAGAAACTGACGTGATGTTCTAACAGCAGAAGCAAATTCTGTTTCATCGTTGTACGAGCCTTAGTTAGCGTAGTTTAACTTATCGCAGGAAAACTTCTCAGTGGACACCTTCGTTAGCGAACATCGAAAGCATGCAAGCCTAGAGAAGCTTCGAGACGATCTTGGAATTCACCTAAAGTTCTTACGCTCATCGATGATAGAACTTATTAACAAGGACTACGCAGACTTCGTTAACTTGTCAGCTAATCTTGTAAGTTACTCGAACATCTGTGTAATGAGCTTTAAGTGTTGTAATACCAGATATTATCGACAGGTTGGGCTTGACAAGTTCATTAAAAATATATCCCAGCCTTTGGAGCAGCTGAAGCAAGAAGTCAATGTAAGCAAAAGGTTTAGCATGCGTTTCTAATATATGCTGGAAGAGTTTCTGCGTTCGTAGGACGTGAAGGCAACCGTAGATGACATCCTGAAGCAGTCACAAGAGCAGCTAGAGAAAAGGCGCAAAATTCGAGAGAAAAAGGTAAAGTAGTTGGAGTGCCTGTGTGGGCGAACAACCACTACAGACGAGACGTTAAAAGGAAATAAATCTAGCAATTAAACTGTTTTTTTTTTACAAAATGCATTGTGGTTGGTGAAAATGGATGAAGTCAATTTCACAAACCTCAAACTGCCAACGTAAATGTAGTGACCGTTCAGTCCTCTCTGCGATTAAGGACTCCGTTGACACCTCTTATATTTTCTGGCCCCCTACTACTACTGTTTCGGTTGTTTCACACTTTTTGTGATGCCTGCTTTTGTGTTTCTACCCATCACATTCTTTGGCACACTGGCTTTCATAAAACCAGCTGTTCTTAGGCTCCTTGAGGTGTGTGCTGTGTTTGTCTGTCTGTGTGCTCAGGAGGGTCGCTTCAAGTTCAGGTTCGCCTAATCCCTTTCGACCAGTGTTGTACCCGTTACCGAAATATGGTATCGCGATACCGATACTCGTTACTTGAGTAAAAAGTATCGAAATACCGATATCGATACTTCTTTTGTAAAGTAACGAAGTACCGCTACCGTTACTAAAAAAAGTAACGCGATACTTTGGGCGATACTTTTGTTTGAAATACGGAGATGGTGCAACATGGAAATATCGCTTACGTGAACAGTTCTGCAGTGAAAAGACAGCATATTTCATATGTAGCTCGGAAACGTTATGCTTGACTTTTAGCAATAGCTGGTTCTTGAAATCGTCTTCTGTCATCCTTGCAAGCTGTGGTGTCTCAGGCAGCTGACAGAGGCCAGTGTGACAATTATGTTAGTGTCAGGCCCACACATACCATGAAGTCCAGTGACCCAGGAATCCTATCTGAAGTTTACAATGCCACAGTATATGTGAGTGTGACCCAGTGCGACACGGCAGCTTAGCAGTGGAATTTAGAGTGCACTGTTAAAGAACTTGACCTCTGTTCGTTGACCTCAACTCTTTTGTTGAACACAGCGTGGTTATTTCCTTCAGTTTCAAAGAAAAACGGTGAACACGTGTTTGGTATAATTTCATAATTCCGGTTACGGAGCACGTAGGCGTGTCCACAAGCTTGTTGTCGAGGGCTAGACGGACCATTGACAATGAATAAGAGTAAGAAATATGGTCGGTGAAGAAAGGGTGGGGCACTAAAAAGTATCGGTATCGGTAACGATGTGTTACCATAAATGCGTAACGGAAATACTTTTCCGATACTGATTTTAAAAAGTATCGCCGATACGCACTCCGATACCGAAAAAGTATCGATTAGTGTAACGGCGTTACTTGTAACGGCGATACGTACAACACTGCTTTCGACACAGGGCAGGCACCTTGAGGTGCCACAGACGGAAGGTGAAAAGAAATGAAAAGAGCGAATTAAAATGAAAGGAAAAAAGACACAAAGAACTTGGCTCCAGGCGTTCCAGACAGGCTAGTGTCCGCTAGGTGGTTTCCTGTGTGTCACTTCCTGATCGCTTTCACTGGGGGTTGGCTTTGCTTGTTCGCAGGGTCTCCCGGTCTGTTGGCTGGTCGGGTGGTGCTGGTTGACTGGGTCCTGGATCACTGACCAGGCTTTGGTGCTGGCTTTGGCTAGCGTCTTAGTTTCTAACGTGTGCAGAGGGGTTCTTGTCTGTTTTTCCCAATTTGTTATGTGGCACTTGCAGCTGTCTGCGATATTGCTGGGGTTTTCATCATTTTGAGGGGGTGTTAGACCGAGCGCTGTTTTAATGTCTAAACCCTCCAGACGGATTGCTTGGGTATCCGGACATTTCAACATCACGTGTTCTATGTCGTCTTTCTCGATCCCGCATAGCAGACGTGTTTCGTCAGGGTGGTCGAAGAGCTGTGCGGTTCTTTTTCTGGTTAGGAGGGCGCCTGTTCTGGCTTGGAATAGCAAGCCGCTTTGGTGGTCACCTCTGTAGAAGCTGTATGGGGCACGTTCTTCTTTATATCATGCTTTGTTTTTTGTTTGAACATTGTCTCCAGCAGTGATGTTCGATTGCCTTCATTTCCTTGTTGACTTGTCTGTACCATTCTCGTACGTTTTTTTTTCTTATGTCGTGTCGTTCCCCTACTGCACTTGGAGTCTATCTTACTCATACATTTGATCCACTTTGTTTTTGTGCCCCTATAATGTACGTGTTGGAAGACTCGTTTTAAGTGTGTTTTCTGCTAGGTGGGTTATTCGCCCCAGGTAACGTGTTTTTGATCGAACCTCCCTGTATTCGAGGCTGGACCACGCCATTTCGCCTTCAATCGCAGCGCTTGGTGTAGCAAATGTAGCTGTAGCTTCCTATCATGCTCACTAGGTGCCGTTGTCTCATCCTGTGTTGTATGTATATGTACGAGGAAGAATGTGGAGAGAGATATCCTGCTTGATGAATGCAAGTCATTGGTAGGCCATGCCTGTGTATTGCAGTGGTTTAGATCACTTGACCAGCAATCCAGAGGTGCTTGGTTTGACAAACACAAAATTCTAAAGTAACTAACTAGAAAGGAAGTGGTTGCAGCTGCTTTAGAATTTCCTGTTTCTCTCTCTAATTTCAGAAATTTGTTGCATCTTCGTTCACTATCTTTCGCCTACTGGTATTCAACATGAACGTTCTCTCTCAGAAAGAGCGAATGAATATGGTTACTGGTTAATTGGTCAGTTAGTGATTACACTAGCTGAGGTTCCTCAAAGAAGCTACAGAGGTTGACAACAATGGGTTAAGTCACTAAATGCATCAAAGTATAAAAAAAGTTTGTTACCAGTACTCAGTTCACATGTATGAGATGGCGGCAGTCAGTTACTTGTACCCAGTGGTATCAGAAGTCCCTCGCCACATGGGGTACCATTTGAAATTTGAAGGACTCATGCATTGAGAACCATAGCTGCTGACTGTGTGGGGGCTTGTGGGGCCTGAGTCCCCCTCCGAGAAGTCCCCTCAGCTGACACCCAAGATGAACGTGGAAATATGATGAGGTGCCACCAGCCAGTGGACAAGGGGACGTTGCGCCCCTGCCCCCTACGGCAGATTAAAAACTCTCTGCCTATGTTAAGAACCTTCTGTATAGAGAAAAACGGATGAATAGAACAATGCAGGCTGACTCCAAACACTTTGAACCCTTTCCACTTACGGCATTTGGTTAATTTGGAAATGGCTAGCCTCTTCCTCTGTCAATGACAGAGATTTTTAGATTTGGAATGTGTTTTCTGTCAGAGGGTTGCTGACTGTACCCGTTAAGATGCTTACGCGAAGTAGCATATTTACTTTGCTGCTTACAGATGTTGCTAGGGTTGCCACCAGGCCGGTATTATACGGGCAGGGCCGGTTATTTGCTCGCTCTGCCGGTTGCCGGTAGGAAGGTGATACGGGCAGCCTTTTGCCGGTATTTGTCACTCAACACCTTTCATAGGGGTTTTTACGGGTTTTTCCTTTCAACATTCCACTACAGCTTGAATAAATCTGGAGCACAGACCCAACTCCGTAGTCAACAGTCGTTTTCTTAGTTATTCGTTGTTATTATCATTGTTGTCTAGAGCGAGTACGCTCGTTCTTTCTTTCTCTCTCTCTGTATACTCTCCACCCCTCACCCACTTTCCCTTTCCCGCAAACATTTCCTCCTTTCCCTCTATTCCAGCTCCTCTCCCTCAGCCTGTATTTTGCACTCCGAAAGGTGGCAACCCTAGATGTTGCCTGCAGTAACCAAAATTGATATGAGAGAACTTGCAAATCCTGTGAAACTCTGCCTTGTAATGCTGACTACCACAAGAAAGGGTGTGATGAGGCCCCCGCAAATCTGAGCTCAGAGGAACTATCCTGGATTCTCCTTACAGTTTACTTTGTTGCTCCCTCCTCAGGTTATCAAGAAGTTAACTGCAGAGATTATTTCTTTATTTTATTTATTTATTTATTTATTTATTTATTTATATATCCTCAGGGCCAAAAAGGCCTTATAGAGGGGAGAGGCATCATACACAAAACAAGACACTTATCAAAATAACATAAGATAATTACACGTGCGGCAAGTACATGACATTATTTGAAACATATATAAGTTATACACAAATAACACACAATACTACACAAATAAGTAATACAGTAACATGTAACAAATGTAATACAAAACAAGAAACATATGGTATAGGTAAAGTTGAAAAAGTTAACAAAAACAAATCGGTTGATGCATCCTTAAAAGTGGAAGTATCCCAGATGGTGATGATGTTACGGGGAAAAGAGTTCCACTCCTATGCTGTATGAATGAAAAAAGAACCGGAAAATTACTTTGTGTTAGTGAAATGAACCCGTACTCTTAGGGAGTGGTGACGCGATGGGAGGTGTAATCTGGTGATGAAAAGTAAGTGGACACCATTGGGTCGTTATGATGATTCAGTTTGTGGAATAGAGATAAACGAATTACTTTTCTACGAGATGAGAGCGGCGGTAATCCCAGATATCTTTTCATTGATGTGACACTTGCTGTTGGACAGTAGTTTGATAGAATAAAACGTGCCGCGCGGTTCTGGACAGATTCAAGTACCTTGATAAGGCTATCACTGCCAGGGCCATAGACTGAGACCGCGTATTCCAGTTTGGGGGGCGAATAAGTAACCTATATAGATGTAACTTTGCACTTGATGATGCCTGATAGAAGAAGCGTCGGATAAAGCCAAGGGATGAATTAGTGGCATTACATATCTGAGTAATGTGGGTTTTCCATGACAGGTTGGATGATATATGGACACCAAGATACTTGAAAGATGTAAGAGACTCGAGTACATCGTTGTTAATAGTGTACATCGGATGGGGCAACGCGTCACGTGAACAAAAAAACCTTAAATGTTTACATTCATCTATGTTTAATTCCATTAACCACGTTGTGCACCGCGATTGTAATGAGTTTAGGTCGGACTGAAGGAGATCAATGTCAGAAGGACTGGTTATAGCTCGATAAATTATACAATCGTCAGCGTAGAGTCGAATATGAAGTCAAATAGATTAGGACACAAGACAGTTCCCGTAAACTGGCTCATTCCAAGTGTGTTTGTTAATAAATTGTTGTACGCTGGTGACAGTAGACAATATGTGACACATTATTTATGCTTTGCACATTCTTGTCTTGTAACAGTTGCATCAAGTCCAGAGTCAAATGCTTCGATTACAAGAATAAATAATTTGCAGCCGAAGCATATCTGCTAAAACCTGTATTTGCATTGAAAATGCCAAAAATTGCAGCTTTGTCTTTTATAATATATATTATATTGTTGTATCGCAATAATAATTGTACTTGTTGCAATAATTTCAGACCCTGATACAGCATGCAAAATTTGTGTGCAAAAGTGTGGAAAAGGTGGAGCGTTTGCTTCCTCCTCTGTCTGCTGATGGCACAAGGAGGTACTGTCATTTATTCCTGTTTGAAGACTGCAAAATATGATTCACAACCAGGGTGTCCAACTGAATTTTTTATTTATTTCTGGAACGGTTTGATGGAAAGGTTTCAGCTTTGGTTCTTGCGTTGGCCGCATATGTCAAATAACACATGCCAATGACCTGAATGAATGAAACGACCTTATTCTCCAGAATACAGACCTTGTTCAGTGCAACCAACCATGTTTGAGAAGGCTGTGGCTGAGGGAACAATTTTTGTTCCTTTTGTTATGTATTCTAGCATGATATATGTCCATGGCTGTGAAATAATTAATTACAGATAAAATTGATTTTCTGTAATTAATTACTTTACCTAAATATACTTCAAAAACAAGTACATGTAGCTGTAATTTGATTACATTTTATCTGTAACTTGTACTTTCCGCTGCGGTTGTGTAAATTTCTGCTTGCAGTACTGTCTCTTTCCAAAGCCTGAAGCTTCCGTACTGCAATTGGATCTTGCATTTTTGTCCATATAGACTGGTCTGACACAGGTTTTAGCATTCATTTAAAACATGACATTTTCAATTCTTCGTGTGGACACTCATTGTACCCAACCAGTGATGGTGATTTTTAAATTTCATCTACTTTCATAAATTTGTTTTATAGTAGAATGTATTCACCACTTTAATGCTGTGTACCATGTCTGGTGCCATGGAGTGACTAATTTAACATCAATCTTACATCTGCTTTCTTGCTTTTGTTCATGTGTTCTGTTTTCTGCATGTAAGCTACAATGTCGACATAATACATTTGTGTCATCTAGTTCAGTGCATAAGTTATGAACTTCTGACATGGTTACATGAACACCGCATGAAGTAACTCGAGAGTGGCTTAATCACATTTAATGAGTAACAGTAACTAAATTACGTACATTTTGGTTTTAGTAACTTTTCCTGTAACTAAATTGCTTCCCGAGCCATATAAGTTATACAGCTGCCATAAATTTCCACTTCCACCAAATACTGCATGCTTTATTTTTTTTTGCTCCAGAAACAGAAAAGTTTCAGTTTGCTGTGGCTTGCCTGAAAATGTATTTTATTTTCTTTATTTGTTTTTGCCCTGTTGAGAATATAATTAGCTTTTTTTCTCATTATTTTTTGTTATCAAACTATTTAGATATAAAGACTCTGAAAATGTTTCTGCTTCTTTTTCCAGCTGGAACAATGATCAAGTTGAGCAGCTTGCTACAGAAGTCAACCAAATCCTGTTCTACCTCGAGAAATGCTACCAGGTGAAACTCGCTGGCGAAATGGCACAGGTATTAACCGAGCATATTGGCCAACAGTGCTGGTTTCATTTTGGTGTATTTTGGGTATTAACAGTCTTTTTTTTTTTTTTCTGTTGACTTTAAAACACCATGCAGAGAGTTGACGTCGTGACGTCGGCACTTCAGCAGCACCTTGAAGCATCGTTTCTGCAGAGCATCAACGCGGATGATCCGGCAGAGTTGTCGTCAGTGCTCCATGTGTGTGCCACAATTGACCGTGTCACGTCGATGGAAGAGTTGTTTCGAAAGAAAGTGGTGGCACCTGTGTTCCGAGATGTAAGGGGACACTTATTTCGTTGAGTAGAGTATTTGTGCAGGTGATGACTGTCCTGGGGGAGAAAAAATGTGAATATTTGTTCCATGTTTGTGCATAGGCTGTTCTCAGTATTTATGTCATTGTTGATTTCTGTCAAACTATATAGCGTGCTTGCTCTAACGTGTCCATAAATTTTATTTAAAGCAAGCGATAAAAGAGAAATGAGCGCTACTTTTCAGCTACTTGACTAAGAAACAGGTGCTACTAGTGAAGCAGTACCTGTTTCTTACTCAAGTAGCAGAAAAGTACCACTTGCTGTTCTTTTATCGCTCGCTTTAAATATAATTTCTGGACACACTGGAGCATACACCCTGTATAATATGTTGTATGGGGGGAAGGACAGGAATGGGCAGTGTACACAGTCCATGGCAGTGAACATTGTATTTTTTAAGTCACATTGACTGTTCTGTTGAGGATTATGTCGTTTAGTGCCGCACTCTTCCTGTCACCAGTCATGATGTTTGCTGGCGCCTACAATGTTAAGCAGATTCTATTTCCTGACGAGGTTACTTGTTTCAGCATTTTTCAGCTTGTCCGCTTATTGCACATAGAAGTTCAATTGCATTTTTCATTACGTATTTTGGTTTCTCAGTGATAAACATCTTGTAAGTCAAGAGCCTCTGTAGAAATAGAGCTTCTACTAGTCAGTGGTTAGATAAATGCTCTTAGAACACGGTTATGCAAAGGTAACGACTTTCGTCAGTGCCATATTCACAGCCAGCAGAAATGTACCGTAATATCCACAGCTTAATTAGCCACAGCTTATGCACGGTTTGTTTTTCTCACGGGTGCACTGTGGCTTATCTGATTACGTTTTAATGAAAGGGCCGACAATGTCTCTGGAACAGCACCGCCCTTACAATGCACGTCCACATTCGAGTAGACTGGCCCTTCTAGTGCCTTCCCCCAAGCAGCTTTAATAAAAGTGGTGACAGTGATTCATGTGTTCTGGAAGTCCACTGACCCGTCGACCCATGAAAAACACTCAACAAGGGTACAATCCGATCTTGGTAGAACACTAGAACTGACCTCCTTTGTTGTACACCATGCCGACCCCCATGTGTGGACCACAGGGTTTATGGCCTTCTCTATGGTCTCCTTTGTCGCACAAATCACTCGCGTCATATTGCCCGCGGCTTATCTGCCTGAAAATTTTCAAAACATTCCTAAAAACGGGTTCTGTGGCTTATCTGCGGTGCGGCTTATACGCGTGAAATTCCGGTAACTGGATTTGGTTTTAATGCCCATCGGCAACGGTGCCTACTACAGGAAACTACAGGGACAGTGTTCAAAATCGAAGCAATATCTCTCTGCCAGCTTTGTCTTTTAGTGTTCTTCAGAACATGCGTGCACAACCAGCGTGATTGTAACAGGTCAGAGAAATGATACTGATATGTTTATTGTGTCTCTACTGAGAATACAAAAAATACAAGACCACGAGGCCTGGCCTGTATGGGTTGCAGTTTGCCAGGATGCACTCCTGGGCTACTCTTTCGCACACATTCTAGCCTTCTCACTGCATATATGAGTATGCACTCTTAGTTTTATCATCATTGTTTTCTTTTTCAGATTGTATCAGAAAAAGTGATTCAGGAGTCCGGTTTGGAAGGAGTGCACAGTCAGGTGGTTCTCTTTGTCAGCACCAGGTGTCAAGGTCTTCTAAATGTTACTGTCAGTACACCAGGGTATGGAAACAGTATCTTCTTTCTGTCAACATGTCTTTCTGTCCTCCTGCATGGGGTGGGGGGTATTTACGTGAGTGTGTTAATTATGCGAGTAAATTCTTAGTCTGCGATGAAATGGTTGCATACAATATTTTGTGTATGATATCAAATTGTTGATTAAAGAAGATGCCTGAGACAGGGACCACCAATATTTTGAACACAGACCATTCTGCCACTGGGCCCAGTAGGAGAAAGGTACTGAAGGACCTTTTCAAAAATTTAAATAGCTGTTTATCACATGCAAGAAGCTCGTGTAATTCATTGAAAATCACTGAAATTATATGGCTGTGGCAGGTTTGCGTGTTAATTGACATATAACACTTTTTCCTGATCCACAGAGTATAACGTACTTGTTTCATATTCTCTCCATAAAATCAACTGTTTGTTACGAAGGAATAAAAATCATTTGCAAAACAAAATGCAAGGTCATCCAAACAGCCATCTCTACAGCTCGTGGGTACAGCTGTTTCAGGGGTTTGTTTGAGGGCATGCACCCAAGCATCATACAACCTATACATTGAGCCTGAAGTTTTCGGGAAATATTTTTATCTAAATTCGGGAGGCAAAATTTGGGTAAATAAACATGTGCTCTAAATTCATGCGACACGGGTGAAAACACTTCCAGTATGCTGAATTCGGGGAGAGACCAGGCTCATTTGCTCAAACTAACTGTACTGGTTTGGTACAAACAGTGGTGTAACTGCATTTGCTACCAGACAAGTTAGTGTGCATTCCTACAGACGTCTCAGTGAGGGTAATTTGCAAGATAAAAATGGGGTTTCACACTAATGAGGCAACCTTCCATTGATGGGTAAAAATTCGTGGAAGAATCGGGTTAAGGCTACGGTCCCACTCATCACCCGAAAAGTGTCATTTTCACTCAAAGGTTACACGGCTTCTCGGCAACTTACGTGAAATATGTTGGTAGCGTTGGAAAGCTTGTTCTTTGGGCAAGCTAAGCCAAGAACTCGTTTTTTTATGTGATGATCAGCTGTGGCGTTATAAAGCGAGAAGGACGACCATATCTTCCATTTTTGGTGTTTTTCAATCGAGGATGATGCGAACACGAAAAGAGATAGCGCTGTCAATCTTTTTTCAAAGTGACGTTGCACAGTATACAAAGGATAGTCAAGAACTTTTTTTCTCGCGTAAAGCGTCATTAATTGATTATTGCCTATCAAATTTAAGAAAAAAACGCTACTTTTACACTTGCCATAAAAAGCTATTCTGTACTTGTTCTCGGCTGAAAATATGATCAGCGGGCAGGTAATTATCAGCAGGAGTGATGTCCAAAGTTTTATCGCAAATGAAAGAATAATAAATAAACTAGCGTGGTTCAAAATCGCACACAGAAATGCAGAAAATATGGTGACAAGCGCCACCTGCCGTACGCGTTTGAAACCAGCGGCAGCTTCGCGTTGCAAGAGGTTGCCGAGAGATGGCACTGGTTCCTATGTGCTGATCACGTGATCACGTAGCGGTTCTCTGTTCTCTGACCTCCCTGACTTACGAAACGTTGGCCCCGTGCGTGATTCCGTATACGCAGGTTCCTGCCGCGTGTATTTTTGTTGATCGTACGGTTATATTGTGTCCGTTTGGCTGAATTTCGTGCTGAGGAGTTGCATTATTCTCCATTATGCTGGTCGCCAATCGTCCTTTTGTAGTACTGCAGGGCTGCACATTGGCACGTGTGGGCACGTTGTCCTCATGTGATTTCTTTATTCATATGTGTTGAAGTCAGGAGTTAAGAGCACCGGACCAACCGCATGGAGCCAGTTTGGCTTAGATCAGCCAGTTACCCACACACTGCAAGCAAACACCACTGAGCATTCACACTGGAATGGTGGAGCAGATGCTCTTGGTCGAAGTTCGGCCTTTGTCACGTTATGCGCACCATTTCGTCGTGTATTCGATCACCCAGGATTGTAATCAGACTACCTAGAAAATCACTCTCTCGCAAAAGCAACATATTTCGTTGCTGCCATCTTTCCTGCATATTTCGTGTTTCTGTTCGTGCTTCCGGATTACTGTTCGAGCTAAATTTAGATAGCAAAGAAGAGCGTTTACTATTATTATTTTTGGTGTGTGTTGTTGTTGTTCTACCCTGACAATTACGTCCCCCGCGGGGTGCAGGTTTGATAGGTATTTTCTCAGTCCTATTTTAGGCCCCTTTACTTTTCTGTTGAAATTATTCCTGTACTGTGTGAGAAATTTTCTACCTTTACGAATAACTGGACTCGAAATGTGGTACGTTACCAGATAAAGATGGAACGCGTTACTTTCGTCGTTACCGCCCACGTGATCAGAACAGTGCCCGTCGCGACGTCGTTGTGTACGATATAACCAGGTCACGCCGGAGCAAGGATGATCAAACAGCATCGAGAAATACACTCAAAGCAAATATATTCGCACTGGAATGGCGGGAGAGAGGCTCTTGGCGGAACTTTAGACTATGCAAAACGGAGTAATCACTTCGTCGTGTAACTGATCAGTCAAAATTATATTCATTTTACCTAGAAAAATTACTTGCTCGCAGAAGACTGATTGAAGTCAAATTCACTAAACGAGTAATCGATCTTCACGTGTTACGTACAACTCGGTCGTGACGTTGTCCGCTCCACTGAGGTAAACGTTGCAGCTTTCACAGAGGCATAATTCCATCTGAAACATGTCTACCTCATGCTACTTTCGAAAATAAAGATACCGTTCGAGGCAAATTTCGCCAGCGTTCCAATTCGAGAAGCGACATGAGAAGTGCGGCAGACACCGCGTTCAGGGGTGCGTGCAAAATCTCGCCCTTGGAGTATGGAGCCAGGGCACATCATCACGACAGGTAGCTGCGGGTCAGCTTCTTCGCTTCTTTTGTCTTTCAAACACACTTCTCTGTTGGGTTCAGTTTGCTTTCTCTCCGTTTCCTTGTTTGCAATTGCAAGGTACCATGCTCCCTTCTACCCGTCCCCATCCTTCCAGAGAAAAGAAAGAGAAAGAGCCGTCCCCCTGTCATTCACGATTGCGCCGTTCCTCGCCAAGAACAAGTTCAAATTCAAGAATCGGGTGCTCCAAGAACCAGGATAAAATTCATTTTGTAGACAAGGGGACGGCATGGTGTTGCAGGCATTTTGCTGTGAGGAACCTTCGCCACGCGATGCTGTTTTATTTGAAATCAGTTTATGGAAACCAATTTCTTGAACTGAACTCTCAAGTTTACATGAGGGATCCTCTGTTCGCTCGCAAGAAGGACGATCACTTCAATCACTTCACTGCAAACTAACGCGGCGGAAAAGACTGAACTAAAGTAGCGAAATCAGCGACTTGACTCTGAGAAAGGACACACGTCTTACCATCACATAAAGCAATAACTGCGCCCAATACCAAACTTAGGTGGCGGACTACTGCTACCCGCTACTCCTCTAAAAAGTAGCGCAATTACAAGCGGCGCTACTCATTTCTAAACGATAGTGTGATATATCACTCTTCCTAATTACTAATTATGTATTCGCGTTGTGGCAAACACGTACCCATTTTGACTACATGTTGCTATAATCAGGAGCAATGAGCACAAAAATCGTCGATACCAGCCCTGAAACCAGGATTCTAGACAGAATAGGTTGGCGCAGAAATTGAAAAATGTCACCATATCACCCGATCATGTTGGATTGTGGGGCTAAAGACACAGCTCCGCCTTGTCCAAGTGGAACGCCCTGAGATACGTTATACTTCTTTCCATTTTTCCCACTGAAATAGCGACAAAGTAGCTGTAGCAGCATCGAATCCGCTGCCAAGCTTTGTGGCGGAAATTACTTTTCCGCTAGTGGTTAGAAACGTAGCACATCCGCTCCTCAGCTAATGAAAATCATGTATAGCGATTAGCGACTACAGCACTGCCCATTGTGGTACTGTCACCGCGGCTGCCGTGCGGAATACAGACGGGTCTAAGAGTAAAACGCGCAATTTCCCTATTTTTGCTTCGTTTATGCCATTTCCGTATTACGGGCATTGATGCTGGTCAGTTTCCGTGCGCAGTGTATGCCAGTATGCCATTTCCGTGACTGCTCAGTTCCATAGGGTAATTTTATAAATAATTTCAAGCTGAAATAATAGAAATAAAGGTGAAAACACATAAACAAGCAACTTCACAGCAAAAAGCTGTTGACTACAATGTCTTTTTTATTATGATTGTTTCGTCATCTTGCATTTGAGAGGAATTCATTTTTTGCACACTGCGGAATTCATTTTTTGCGGGTACGTCACATGGCATGGACGCTGCAGGCAGCACCATACATAGGACGGTGTGAATGTTTGGGTTTTTGAGCACCGAAGCGAGTAATCGTATATCCTATTCCATTTCCTAATCAAATATGGAATTCAATGTTCGAATTCCAAATCGAATTGATGCATCTACTAAATTGACAAACTGTACAGTCATGGGCCTCCCGAGATGTGATACCGCTAGATATATTGAAATATATTTTTGCCTGTCAATTTTGTTGCTTTCCCCCCGCATTTTATTTCCCTCTTTACACATCACACCTCTCGTCATCTCACAAAGCGATAACACGAATCGCAGCCAAATAGAATATAAAAAAAAGGTATCTTCACCTACTAGTCACGGCCGCTACTATGCGGAATACGGACAGGTTACATAGCGTATAATTGTCGACTTCCCTATTTTACTTCGGTTATGCCATTCCTTTGATTCTTATCATTTTGTGTGCGTACTGTGAGTTGAACTTCTAGTTTCAACAGAAGTGGTGATTTCATAATTCATTTCAAGAAATCCTGTTTCTGTAAGCTGTATTGAGATAAAACTGCTACCGATCGGCACGTGAACAGACTCTTCACAGCTGACTGCAATTATTTAGTATTTGCGTCCATTTTTTATGACGGTTGTTTGACCATTTTGCGTTTGAGATATATATTTTTTTATATCTCAAATATATTATATTTTGCACAGTCTTCGTCACACGCTACGCGTGCGGCAGCTACCCCCGTGCTACTCAAACCACCAAAAATCAACTCGCCGTCTTGCACGACAGTTTCAGAAGGCTTTTACGAGACAATGCTCCCTTCTACACACGTATAAACACCGGGTACGGTGGCATACAGAAGAGACTCAAGGTCAAAGGGTCCAGTCGGGAGAATCGCGCGCGGTTCTCCCTAACGGGGTCATCCACGGAAACCGCGACGGTGGCGCCCCACCGTAGCAAGTCCGTAAGTAAATTCAAGATGGCTACCGTGAGACCGTAGCCTTAAACGCTAAAACTTCGGGCTCTACCTATACAGAATATCAAGGGAAGTGCCTCAGGATGAGGGCCGCTGATATTTTAAACAGAGGCTCTTCTTCTTTGTTCGAAATGTCGGCGGCTCTCATCTTGAGGCACTTTGGTTCTGCGAAGAGGACGGTACCAGAGTTATGCACCAGATAGTCAGCACCTTCTACGTACTCCTGTCAAGCACTTCGCTTTATATTTCCTTACGAGTTTGTTGGATTTTCTACCCTTTTACAACTGATACAGAAGCAATTTGCTTCATATTTCCTTTCTGGTTTGCTGGACTTTTTACCCTTCTATAGCCGATACAGAAGTACCGCTAAACTGTGCTTGCTGAACAGCAGCTTGTAATTGAAAGCTAGATTCTCCAAGTTTCATTTATATTTATTCTCCACTGTTTCATTTATAGCGTCCGTCAACGGTGACGAACGAGGCTCGCGCTTGGCGCGTAAACGTGAGGTGCGGTTTTGCTTTGAGTTCAGTTGGGTTTTCTGCCTCTGACAAATGACAACTTTAAAGGTGGCGTCCTGACAAGAAACACAGTTGAACTGAAGGTGCAATCAGAATAATGGGTGCCTTAAATGCATGTCACTGTAATATTTCGTTTTGAAGCAGTTCAAAACATTAGAAAATGAATTTAATCTGATTTTGAAGCCGGCTGCACGCTCCGGGTTGAATTTAGGGCACAGTGTGTGGACCGCGATCTACTACATTATAATGACCATGTCATAATCGGCAAACCCTATGAGGAGCCCATCCGCACGATCCACTAGGGGCGCTATTCATCGGCCCGCGAGATCTACATTTTGATTGGACAATGGAAATTTGAACTTTGAACACGCAGAAGCGGATATACAAGTACTGTGGCAGACGACAGCATCAGCTCCTATGAAAACGCGTAGAATGATGATGATAATCAACTTTAGAATGAAACATCTTCCATGGGATATCCACCGCTTGTACAAAAATACTAAGGTAAGCTGTATTGTAGAAGTTGAGGAAGCAATATCCAGGCCGATGAGTAGCGCCACCGCTAGCTTCCAAATGTGGCGCTGGGAAGGGATGCCTATGACATAATCGTTATAGTCTACTACGTCGTGGTGCGGACCAAACTTCGATCACTTCTGTCGGATTTCTCATTTCTGTGGCCTGGCTACGATAAGCATTCGACTGGTGAGCAACAAGGGAAGCAGTGATGGATTTGTCCGGGGTTGACTAGGGGCAGCGACAGTGTTGCTCATCACATATGCGTGTGTGAACAGGCACATGTACACATAAATACACAAAAAAAGAAGAAAAAAATGGGTAGCATTTGTTGATAAGTATTCGGACTACAGTCGTGCGTCGTCGTTACGAACCTCGTTAATATGGGCAAACTTTTTCAGTGTATTTATGTCTCGCTAATATGTGAACTTGCTTTTCGGACAAATATTCCGTGTAGACAGTGCAACAAGGTACCTAACCTAGAGATCGCAATGTATTTCTGTCTTGTTATTCTGGACCGCATCAGTATCGAGGGAACTTTGCCCATCAGTGAGCAAACATTTTCACTGCGTACAACAGAGGAACAGCTTCTGTAGAGAACAAAGAAGGGCATAGGGTACTGAACAGCATGTTGTAGCCACAGGGATGGCCATTTAACTTGTCTGAAGAATTAACAATTTAATTATATACAGTTCACAGGCGCTCAAGATCAACATCACAGGGGAGTGACTTCTCCGCGTTAAATGCCTTTCTCAGATTGGGGAGGGGGGAATCTGATGTCTGCCTTTCGGGTGTTATCTGGTGTTTTTGTTCCTCCATCCTGTCTATGAGGTTCTTTCCTTTCCTTTCATTCTCCTTCTTTTTTTTTTTTTTTTTTTTATGTGACCTACCAGCGCTAATCCCCGAAGACATAGACAGTGGTGACACACATGGGTGTATTTCTGGGAACGTAAGTGATCCATTTTTTCACGTGTTACACTTGGCGACGTCACTCGAGGATTTCATAGTGAATGGAATTCGGGGACAAATCGGTTTTAATTCGAATTGGTCGGAGGTCAGTTCAGGGGGAAATAACTGGGCGGAATCGGGTTTAACCTGAAAAAGTCACTCCCTACTTATGAGACACAGTAAACAGCGCTTAATTTTTTAGGAAATGGCGACCAGCACCACCCACTCTATGTTGTCGAGATTTTCTCTGCTTCAAGTTACACATCGTTATGCATGTGAACAAACCCTGATTACTGCATTTCTTTCTCGATAAGTTCCTTTTGTTTTCAACTATTACTCAATAATATGGATGACAAAGGACAGTACAAGTAAAGACAAACAACGACTGCACTGATTTTAACTTGTTCAATTTGACATAATTTATGTGTGGGCTCATATGCGATTGTTGAATGGAGCTAAAAGTACACATGCAGCCAGCCACTCCTCGACAAATCAGGTACTGCATCCCTCCTTGGTCGAGTACTTACCAGAGTCAGGCCAGAGACATGAGAGAGTTGTTAGAACTGATGAGGATTGGTACACAGTCATATGTGACAAAGTGAAATGCACATTTATTTTATTGGACGTAACTGTGTAGGCATGAGTGGCCTCTTTAGGATCGTGACACACACACTCAGTGACCTCAACAGTAATGCCCTTGATCATTTATTGCTACTTGCAGAATGGGTGACACATCCACTGTCAGTGGGTACGACTTCCTCAGCCATGCAGTATGGCCAGAGCTGGCAATGCTTCTGGAGACAAGAGCCCCTTTGGTCTTCGCTGCAGGGAACCCTGACCAGTTTCATGCACGTTATTCCTCTACAATGGAGTTCCTGGACCGATTTGAGCTCGCATGCCGCACTGCTGAGGTGTTAATCCGGTTGCGGAACCAGCCGTCCTATCAGACATTTTTGGCAAAGTGGAACTTACCCGTGTACTTTCAGCTGAGGTACGCAAAATAGCTGCAAGAGCAGGCAAAGTGACAATGGACTATGGCTCTTTTTATGTTCTAGAACTTTCATTTGTTACTGTGCAGGTTCCAAGATATTGCATCTCAGTTAGAAGCATGCCTCCTTCAGCCGTTGCAGTGCAGTAAGGGTAAGCCAATGTTCCTGGGTGTGTCTCCTAATTTCTGTGACGTATGAGCAGCATTAGTCCTGCGCCTCCTGCCTAACTGGTGAACGATATATGCACATGCCTGTAATTGTCTCATTGTCACGTGCAGCTGGTTCAGAGTTCCACACAAGCTGCTATGAAGTCTTGTGGGAGCAGCTTCAACGCTGTTGGAACCCGAATGTGTTCCTCACTCCATTAGCGCATCGCTTCTGGAAGCTCACGCTTCAGCTTCTGAGCAGGCATCGACGATGGTTGACTGAGTTCCTGCGTGACGAAGGTGGAGGGAATAAACAGGTAAGAGCCACTGGAGCTATTTTTGCTACATTCTTTGTGCACATTGCTAGATTTGGGACAACTTTATGTCAGGAACAACTCAGTACTTTACACACACACAAAAAAAAAAGAGAAAGAGAGAGAGAAAGGAACAGCTGCAGTACGGTCACATCAGCATGCTGTGAAAATGTGTTGTCACCTTTGTTACATCCGCCTGTCACTTGTGATCGTTGGGTAGTTGCATGGCATGACCAGCGAGTGGATAAAAGCATCTGCTCGGTGGTGATAGTGTCGTAGTCATTCTGCAGACTGGGACATGGTGGGTTCGAGTCCTACCACCGGCTGAGGCTTGTCCTGGGTTTCCCCCTTTTCAAGCAAATGTTGCGTGGTTACTCCTGAAGTCTCCCCAGCACACATACTAACCCCCTCTCACTCACTCCTCCTGCTGTCCTGTCTCCATCTGTCCGTGTCTGTACGACGCTTATAGCCACCTTCGCAGGACTAAACTTTAATAAAAAATTCATATCATGGCATTACTACTACTCTACTCGTTTGGGCATTTTTGGTGCTTTGCTTACCTTCTCCCTTTGCATTTGCAAATGGCAATGCAATTTTGAGGCTCACTTTTGGGCACTTCAGAAGCAGAAAAACGTGTAATTCATAATTAAGTTGGTCGTATCAGAGCACCTTATTTCCTGAATTGCTTCCGTTGGTGCTTTGCAGTAGAACAAAAGAATAACTGTTTGCAACTCGCAACAGAACTTCTTCAAGACCTTGAAGGGTATTTTCGCTTCTTCTTGCATGATTGCAAGACATTAGGGATGTGCGAATATTCGAGTTCTCAAATTGAAATCGTAAATCAATCACTCGAGGTATTCGATTCGCGAATCGAATATCTAACATTAGGTTTTTCCAAATATTTAACTGTTCCACGAATGTGAACAATACCACCCCAAAAGTGGACTCCACCTGACATTTCCCTGCATGAGGTGAAGTCTGCTTCACGAAATCGCTAGTGCTGCAGGACCAACACAACACAGGCGGACCATTATTGTTTAATGTGAGATAACGTTAGCCCAAGTTCATTGTGTATACTTCGCCTGAGAACGGGGCGGCACCCCTCCCACATGCACTTTAGCGGCACCAGCGGGGAATTATGACATTCGTTACATTCAAAATTTCAGCAATCCAACATCCTTAGGCGAGACATACACACTAAAGCAAAGAAGCAAAAGGATTTTCATCTCGAAGCTGAGGCAGGATGCCAATTTGTTTGTTTCACAAGTGACCTGTGGATGTTCAGAAACTATTACAATGTCATCTGTGTAGCATCCACTGCATGGCATCAAATTTTGAAATCAAGATAATTGCCCGAGTAAATGTAGATGCAGCTGAAAAGCTGGAAACACTATCATGTAAAGTTAAAGAATAGGGGCTTCCCACAGTAGATTTAGATGTCTCGCTTGCGACAGTTAATGGCAGAAAAATTACACTAAAGCGATGGGCTACAAATTGCAAACTTTTATTGCAAAGGGCACGTATTGTAAAATTTACACAAATATTTGATATTCGATTTAATATTCGGCATTTTTTTCCCCATTGAATTTGACATCAGATATTCGGATTCGCGCACCTCTACTAAATACATCGCACTCAGCGGCTCCTCTTGCCATCATGTGTTCACTTGATCTGTTCACCCTAGAATCTGCTCTTTCATATGATTTTGACACTGTTTCGTGTCACTTGCCATCAGACGCAATTTTTATCCTCTTGTTGGCCTCTGTTTTTCATTTGTCAAAGTTTAATAATATACTATGCTTTGATATTCTTTTGAGCGATAAGAAATTCCAGGTGAATAAGAGCCTTGTCAATCCCAGAACAAGGTTGCCATGAGCTTGCCTGCTGAAGAAAGCGTTTCTGCTTTTCTTGGAGGATGAGGGCCCACATATTTCCACTTCATATACTTGTTCTTTTTCAATTCAGATGTAAAGTGGTGGACCACGTCACATCAAAGGTCACATCAGAGATTAAAAATTTGTTTTCTTCTTTTCCAAACTGTTTTCAAGAAGCATTCAAAACTTTCCAAGGAACAGAGGCCTATGCAGCTGACATCTGCAAACCTAAGTTTCAGTCCTCCAGAAAGCAGCAAAACCACCTTTGAATATAATTCTGCTATAGTACACTGAAACTGAACTCTCTCTCTCTTTCTCATGTAAGTGAACCTGTCCGCTGTATTCTGGCTCAGCGCTTTGAGGGACCCTTCCAGTAGCTTGGGCAGCGCATTGTGCATGCACTGCGAGTGAGTGCCCAATGCATTGCCAAAGCTACTGGAAGGGTCCCTCGAAGCGCAGGGATCCCTCAGAGCGAAGCGAGAATACAACGGTGTGCAAGTGTGTTACAGCACGGCACACTCTTGTTTTCGTTTGCCTCAAACTGCGGAACGAAGAGCAATGCAAGACAATATACAGAACCGGTCAACTAAACCATACTAAGGCATACTGCCTAAATACTGGACCGTTCTATGACTTTTAGGGGTGTGGTCCAACCGTTGCTACTAGGGTTTGTGACAGTAAGGTGTGACTTTCTCCTTTGCAGGGTGAAAAAGGAAAAGAAGCATCCCCAGTACCTGAGAGCACGGACAGTTTCACTGCTCCAAGGCAAGCAAACAACGAAGCATCAGAAACCGTTTTATTGGTGCTGCTTTCTTGTGACACCGAGCTACTAGTCGAGAAGGTATGAAATAAACTGTTGAATTTGCACTTCTTAGCAGAGTCCATTACTACATACGTATTATATTTTAGTTGATACCATTCACCATCATTCCTGAGTAACTAACCTAACACACTGAGGTAAAAGTACTCAGGCATACTTCAAGTACCCAACACCACAAATGTCGACGGCAGAAAAATATTTTATAGTATCCTCAATGAGAACTGTACAGTCGTTATCGGTACGACAGCCATCACTCCTATCAGAAGGTTATGCTATTATTTGATACAGAAATAATTAGGGGTATGCGAATCTGAATATTTTAAGTCGAATCGAATATTGAATCGAATGGGGGAAAAAATTCCGAATACCGAATCGAATATCGAATATTTGTGCAAAATTTACAATATGTGACTTTCGCACTAAAAGTTTCCATGTTGTAGCTCAGGGCTTTAGTGTAATTTTTCTGACATTAACTATCACAAGAGAGACATGCAATTCTTCTGTTTAATTTGTTGTTAACTTGTTTGTTATTCGCAATGGAAATTTCTGTTGGAAATGGAAAAAAACTGCTCCCCAAAACTCAGGGATATGCATTCCTCGACAATTGTGCGAGTCGATTGTGTAATACTTCCACCATGTGCTCCTAAGAAACTAGAAAACTATGTAAGGTTTTACTTTGTCAAAGTTCTGTTCATGCTGCAAATACAGTTAAACCCGCGTATAACGATATTGACAGTAATCGCGAATTCCATCGTTATACGGGGTACATCGTTAAACGAGGGCCGACCTAAATAGCGCGTCCCCGAAAAGTCGCGCGCCACCCCGCGTGTAGCAAAAAAGAAAGAAAAAGAGAAAAACAAACACATGCTAAAAAAAAAACGCGAAGCTGTGTGACATCACAGTGGCTTGGGAAAACAGCGATCAGAACTCGTGGAGGGAACCAGACGACATAACAGAACAACTTCTGGCAACACTACACGTTACCATTCCGCAAGTCGGCTTCACCTAACGCCTGCGTGCTTTAAGAGTAGCTCGCTTTAGAACACTGTCGCGCGACTCGCGGGTGGAAAGCACGTGCTAGGCCTTTTGAATCATCTCGCGAATTTGAGCAGCATTAGCCAATTATTAAATTAAATAAAAGCATTACCACCTACCTCTTTCACTGACAGTATTGGAAAATGAGCAGTCTTGCCTCAATTTTTATTTTGGTTTAATTCTTTTGATGTGAATTTCGGATGATATGAATTTTTTCCGCTACCCCGTGAGATTCGTAGCATCGAGACTCTACTGTATCTTATTGCGGCGACAATCGCCGCGTGGTTACGCGCACGGGACAGCGTCCAACATCGTTATGCGAGTACTCGGAACCACGGTCTCCATCGCTATACGCGGGTTCGTTTCCCCATAGAACCAATTATAGTTTGACGGTAAAATCATGAACCATCGTTTTACGAGGGATATCGTTATACGCGGGTTTTACTGTATGCGACTAGTTCACGGCAAGTTTGTGTGTGCGTGTTCATGACAAAAATGTCGGCGATGGTCGAGCGGTATGTTAGGATCATCTGGTGTGGAATGGCCCATCTACGACATTGCTCTAAAGTGCACATTAAAGCCAAGATGGATATAAAGAGTTGTAACAGTTATTTTGCTTTGATATTTTGTACTAATAATTTTTAGGATAATGTTCTCTGCATAGCTGTAGCAGTAGAGTGCACACAACACAGTTCTGCGCCCATATACCGGGTGTTTCACGAAGGTCGTTCTGCTGAATAATTCATAAACAGGTGACATTATCAAAAAGCTTTCTTTCAGTCATCATCCCTGAGACATTGTCCATGAACTGAACTGAGTTGTGTGGCTCATTTGCATATGCTCAGTAATTTTATAAAACTCCTAACTTTAACATTTTACTTCTGATGCTTTCAGAACCTCTGTTTTACCGATCGGGACCTCCAGCAAAAAATATTCCTGGAAAAAATCTACGTCAAAACTTAGTGATTTTGTCAACTAATTAATTGGTTCCGGTTTACGTATTTCTGTGTGGAGCAGTGTACCAATGCGCTCTTTCGCTCAGCTGTCCGGCTGCCAATTATGTGTTCATCTGCCTTATTCACACGCGGGGGGTGACGGAAGATAAAGAACAGACAGAAGAGACGCTTCGGTGCATTCTTCATCATCATCATGATAAGGGCACTCTCTGTGGTGGTTCCTTATCTTCTGTCACTCCCATGTGTAAACCAGGCGAATGCACATGTAATTTGCAGCTGGATAGGTGAGCAAAAGAGCACATTGGTACGCTGCTCCACGTAACCGGGTCAGTTTGGTTATTTAGAGTCAGGAGGTCATTTAGATCCACTTTCATTTGCCTTCAGTTTGTTTTAGTGCACTGTTATCCAGACATATGTTGTTCACCAGCACTTCTAAGTAGGGCTCCCAGTTTTCAGTGATCATGATTATTGAGAACTCCGTAAACACTGCAAGAATGAACGCAAAACCAAATTTCTGTAGTATAAAGTTGATTGGGCTTATAGCATCATACGATAACAAGATAGCCTCTCTTTGCCACCTATCTTCACCCTACATCGTAATACCTTGGAAAATATGATCACCGAAAACCATAAGCCCTACTAAATAGTCTCAGTAATAGGCTTAAGTAGTCTCAGGTACCTGAACAGTAACAAGGTACACTGTGACCGTGTGCGTATCAAGGTCTTGTAAATTTTTTTTTACCTTTTTTTCTTTTTCGTGTTTTTCTATTGCAGGTGATGTACCTGTTCACCAGCATAATCAAACCAAAGCTTCAACGTCAAGGTTTCACATGTTTCAATGCACTAGAAGGTAACATGCTGCATCGATATGACCTTCTTGCGGAACATTTTCTTGCTGCCTAAATAAGTACCAAACACTCTAAAGTACTTTCAGTCCGTTCACGAGTAATGAATATGTAGCCATTCTGGTGAACTAGAACTCATCAGGGTTCTCAAACGCCATTGGCATCCCTTCCCATGCTTTAGCACATGCCAAAGAAGCCAATACCAGTGATGTGAGAAATGCTGTGGAATATCATTAGGCCCTTGTATTTTAGGGTTAAACCTGGTAAAACCTGTTTTTAACCCCTGATATGCATCATTATCACTTAGGGTAAAAACCGAATCCTACCACCGGCTGTGCTGTCTGAGGTTTTCCCTCGGTTTTCCAAAGACTTTCGAGAATGTCGGCACAGTTCCCCCTGCAGTTGGCCCAGGATGTATACTGACCCCCCTTCTCTCCCACTCCTTCCTGCTGTCATCTCTCAATCTGTCCACATCTGTATGCTGCTCATAGCCACAGTTGCTTCGCTGTGCTAACATGAAAAAAAAAAAAATCTTATTTTCTTGCTTTTTCTGAGCAAGTTAGGTATATCCCTTTTGGAAGGCCTCGCATAACATATAAACTGAGGAGTGAATGTTGATGAGCTTGTTCTTGCTGAAATATCATGGCAACGACGACAATCAGTGTTATACTAATTTATGTAACACCACCAGTTCTTCTACAGTAACGTAGAATGAAATTGCTACTACATTTTACAGAGAGTATATCAGAATGCAGCATCGCCCTAAAGGAACTAGAGCCAAATATCTCAAAGCGAATTGTGAATGATACAGCCAGAACTTGTTGTTCCCACTTGAAGCTTGTCAACGACATTCCACGACTCTATCGACGGACAAATAAAGAGGTGGGTGTGCTGACTTTCACCGTGATTTATGTGACTTGGTTATGTGTAGTGATACTACTTGTTGTACTTTTCATCCGTGTATTTATTAGAGTTTTTAAGGAGCCTTTTTAAAAATGGAACTAGTATACGGAATCATCCCGACGTTTGTTAGAGAATTGGAGAGTTTGTTGGAGAAGAGAGCAATACACTGACAAAAAATGAAAAGACTGACTGGTAACACTGAACAAAACCTGTTTTGTTTGGGCATATTGCCACGTATCATCTTTGGGGCGATCACACGCAACAACAACCAGGGTGCCGGAGTGAACTGAAACGCAAAACCGAAAAATACTGCTATTTTGGTGGAAACCGTAACAGAATCGAAACCGTATACGGTTTTTTTCGCTCTGGACTGAAACCAAAAAAATAATTTAACGGTTTTCGGTCCAAGAAAAAACTTCGCCGGTTTGGACTACGAATAGGCGAATGAGACTGACGTCGTGTGTTCTGAAGTCATATCACGGATACTTTACGGTTACGGTGGAATGTATGTCGATATACGAATGGACATCGTCCTTCCACATCGTCCTTCCAATGGACGTTCCACGTCGAGAAAGCCTCTTTGAACAGACAGTCTTTTTTTGTTTCAGGATTGTTTCTCTTCGAAAGTTCTTAACTGGAGCCAGGAGCTACTTCTCAGCTGCCTATTAATATTAAACGCAATGTATGCGGAATAACCGGGTTTACATTTTGCAACATTGATTTTTTTTTCTGGGAATGCATATGCCCACTAGGGATGGAACCGGTTAAAACCGGTATGAGCCGTTATTTTTTTGCTCCGGAACAGAACCGGTACCGAACCGTTTATGATAGAACCGGAACGAAAAACGTTTCGGTTCGACACCCTGACAACAACAACAGGCAATGAGGCGTCGAACGACGGGCTGCGGCCCGCGACACGTCGCGCTACACACAATACGCAACACACAACAGCGGAACTGCAGTTCCGCTGTTGTGTGTTTCTACCGTTGTGTCTCCGTCATCTCTTTGGCTGCAAGATTTTACTCATGACTAGACAGACGTACGGCAAACGTCAGACTTGAGGCCGCTCTGCTACCACTGTGAAGAAGCTACCCGGGTCTGCCACCGTTTCCCGTACTGACGACTGGGTCTACCCGGATTTTCACCTGACGCCTCCCGCCTTCAGCGCGTAGTCACCCCGCTGCAATTGAAGACACTCTAGGGCAGCAGCATGCTTCTGCTGACTCACGATGCGACCAGTCTCCGAGCTCGACGAACAGCAATACAGACCGCTGCGACGCTCAAAACCTTACCAGTGACCTGCAAATACTCATCGACAACCACGAGACAGCTGCATTAATCAATGACGGCGCCGACGACAATGTTAAAGACAACGACGTTGGCTACGAGGCTTCGCAGGGTGCAAACGAAATGCGATGAGCCGACACAGGTTCTGGCATTGGGACGAAGCCACGTCTACGGAGGGGGCAATGCCACGTATCGTCTTTGGGGCGAGCACACGCAACAACAGGCAACGCGGCGTCGAACGACGGGCTGCGGCCCGCGACACGTCGCGCTATATGGCAGGCGATCCTTCTGGAGCGTCTGCTCCTTCGCTCACATGAATCTCAAGGACGGGCCGACGACCTTGGAGAGGCTTCTGTATTTCCTTCTCTCCACCGACGCGCGCTTTCTATAATGTTCGCCGCTGTGCATAAAAGCTTGCGAGCTCCCAGTCGGAACGTTATTCTTTTACCTTAGTTCTGTCTAAGAGCTATCGCTCTAATGTTAACCAACTAAGCAGCTCAATAAAGTGTTCGCCGATTATTCCGCCGTCTCGCTCGTCTGTTTTTCATCCGTGACATTCCAGGGCCTCGGCCATGACCTTCCAAACGTGCGGTAAAAAGGCTCTCTGTTGCGTTTTTCGGGATTTTTTTCGTATACTTTTCTGTTGACCATATAAATTTAATAGCCCACGGTGGGACGTGCACCATCCACTCTGTCAGCAAAAAAAAATTCGTTCAAATGGGACATCTCGTTCAAGAGATACAAGGTCACAAAGTTGGAAAAAATTTAAGCCGCGAAATCGCGCCGGTTGCTTCAAAGCGCCGTGGACGGAGAAGAAAATATCGCACAGACCTGCAGTCAGGCACCTTTTGCATCTCTTTATGGGTGGGATAACGTATATTTTTTTCTAGAGAAATAAAAATGTGACCGGCGGGCATCATTCGATTATAAATGAAACAACCCGCCTGCAACTGACTAACAGCCCACGAAAGCCAATCTTGGAATTCCATTTGTGCTTTGACGTGACTTTGTTCAAACATAAATGATACGTGGCCTACTTTAGTGCACATTGCCCAATTGTGCATTGAATCGCTTTCACTTCTTTCGATCAGATATCTTCATATTGCTGACGGATATGCATTCTGCGTAAAGGACCTTTGGTTGGAATATTGAAGGAGTGCTGCAATTTTTCGTATTTATTTGTTTCTTCTCAGGTTCCTACCAAGCCTTCCAGCTACATTCACCTGATTCTGGAACCCCTGGTGAAATTAAAGAGACACGTGACAGAGACATTGAAAGTACAGTGGAATGCAGATTGGACGAGGAGTGTACTGGAAGAGATCACACAGCAGTAAGTATGGAAATTTGTCACCAATTAAACTCTAGAAAGCATTGTGGGAGAAACCTTGTTATTTTATCTTGTTTTTAAGATTTGCTGATGCATGTTGTACCGTACATGGATGCACGCATCATTATGTCCATGTAAAGCTTCCCCACAGCTCAATCATGAGCGTGCATCATGGTGACAGCCCAGAGTAACATGGGCGGAAACATGGAAAACACAGACAAAGACAGGATCAAGGGCACAGGACTATCAGTGCCGTACTGTCGCTCCTCGTGGGTCACTGCCAATTATCGCGCATGACTATTTTACTTGTTCATGAGTAGGATTCTTCATTTTTGGGCTAAACCTGAGTTTCCATGTCACAACCACGACCTAGATTATAACGACCATGCCATAGGCACCCCCTCCCAACGCCACCTGTGGAAGCTAGCGGTGACACTACTCATCAGCCCGGTTATTGCTTCCTCAATTTCTGCAATACTTTGTACTTCAGCTTGCCTTAGTATTTTTGAACAAGTGGTGGATGTTCCACGGGAGATGCTTCTTTCTAAAGTTGGTTATCATCATCATTGTACGCGTTTTCATAGGAGCTGTTGCTGTCGTCTGCTATGGTAGTCAGTGTCCGCTTCTGCGCGTTCAAAATTCAATTTTTTATTTTCCAATCATGATGTAGATCTCGCGGGCGGATGAGTAGCACCCCTAGCAGATCGTGAGGACGGGCTCCTCATAGGGGTTGCCGATTATGACATGGTCGTTATAACCTAGTAGCTTGTGGTCACAACAAACTAATATCTGGGCATCTAAAATGCAGCAGAAAATTGACTGATGCACACAATGATCGCCAAGGCTTGTAGAGGCGGTTCACTAATACATACAAATGTACAAGGCTACCTGTGAAGTGTCTACTCGAAACTGTCAAGGATTCCGGTGATTTCGCTGTTGCAGCACTAACAATGACTGGTGGATTGCTAAGAGCGTGGTGAAACGATGTGAAAGAAGTTAAAGAAGAGCAAGATTACAATAGCCATCCTTCATCCTAATGCATCTGTAACAACCTGCAATGTAGTAGTACTTAATGAACACAAGAAATATCGAGCAGAACAAGAAGAGACATGGCCGATTGTCCTCAATGGAATGCCGAATCATCATTGCAACAGAATTCTGAAACAAGAGCCCTTCTTCGGAGAATAGTGACAATTACTTTTTTGTTTTGTTATTACCACATATCCACAGTGACTATGAACAGTGTGCAGATGTGGGACAGGCAGGGAGGAGTTGTATGCATCTTGGGCGTACTTCAGCAGAACTGCGCCAATGTCTGTCTTGAAAGTCTCCCATGAAACATGAGACAGCACATCTGGTGTGATCCGATCCCATCAGCATGACCACTTTAGCATTACCTTGATGCTACCACCACCAATAAAATATAGGATTCTGTATACAGCCAGCCACTCCACTGGTCAGGAATAATCAGTGTTCTGCTGAGTTGGAGCGCTTTGCAATATGCTGCACCAAGGTTGTTGCCACCAGGATCAATTTGGCTCAGGCCACGGGCCTCAGAAGTCCCTCACCACTGGGGGACATGCTGAAGTTTCAGGGACTGGTACATGAAGAACGGTCAGTGTACAATAAAAATAAATAATAACAACATAATCAAATGAAAAGTAGTAAAGTGACACATACTACACACAGTGCAGAATTACTTGAAATATGGTGCTATGGAAAACAGCTTCACCTTATTACATTCAGTTGCCTAGACAATGGCCAGTCTTTCTCTATACTATCTGATGCACATTATGGGAATCAGATATTGCCGAGCCACATTTAGGTTTGCAATGTGTTTTGTGTCAGAGGGTAGTGATGCTACTCATAGCAGCAGATATATTCATGCCAGTAACAAATACTTCTGACATCAAAAAGCTTACCACTAGTAATCAAAGTTCATGCTGATGAATATACAAATCCTGTAAAAATATGTTGTATAGGGGAGTATCAGCCACCCTGTCTGAAATCTATGCATGAAAATGGGGGGGCCCCACAGCCCAAGCTCAAGGAGGGTGCCCGCCCCCCTTGTCCCCACCTCATGTGACGAAGGAGCGGAGCGATCAGTGAATCGGAGAAAGAACGTATGTTTATTGCGCGCGCTGCACCTCCTCTTTCATACGTCACACTCCCCCCCCCCCCCCTCCAAGAGAAAAGTGAGTAGGGGAATGGTAGAGGCGTAGTTTACTAACGTGGACGATGTCGGTTAGCCGCCCAAGAGGTAAGATGGAGCGGTCCATTTCATAATTAACAGGTGAAATCTTGCGAAGCATGGTGTAGGGTCCTTCCATGGCAGGAGCGAGCTTCCCATGGTTGGGGTGCCACGTGGTCTCATAGAGTACGGCGTCTCCCGGGGAGAAATCAGCAGGAAGAAATTTTCGGTCGTAGATTACTTTGCTCTTCCGACGCCCCTGGCTCAAGCTATGCATTCTTATCTATACTGCCACTTGTACCTGATCTGTTGTGTGTCTCAGTATGTGTTTTACTAACGACTGTAATGATATTTGAAAGAATTTTTCTGTTGTGACATTTATAGGTATCTGACAGTCACCAATGACGTGTTGGTATCTGTAAAGAAAATGGAAGACAGCTTAAAGAGGTTGAAGAGGGGAAGGGACCGAACTCCATTGCCAGAGGGGGCTGCATCTGATGACGACAAGATCCGTCTGCAACTCTACTTGGATGTCAAATGCTTTAGCCAAAAGGTAGCCTTCCAAACCATCCAATATCAAACTGTGCCTGCAGTTAAGCTAGGATGAACAATTGAAGGCTCAGAGACAACAGTCGTCAAGTAATGCACACTTTCAAAAGGCATAAGTGACTCGTTTGTTGAACTGGTAGGGCTAGAGGGAAAGGTAAAGAGTATTGCTAAAACATAGGTAACTGACAAAGACAGTGTTTATGCAACAATCACATAATGAGGCTATGTGCACGCAGTATAATTCATGCGAAGTACAGCATAGTTTTGGGTACATCCTCAAAGAAGAGCAACAAAATAAGTTCAGGGAGACTCCAATGTCTGCCCGTGGCCTAGGACAGCCACATCTTGTACCATGTCTAACGTGGGTGGCGTAATGCAATAAATGAACCACCAACAATCAGAATGGCCCACCTACAGCAACCCCTGCGGTGCATCCAGAGGCCTTTCTTGCATAAGTAATGCTGCACAGTGGATAGTGTGGCCCCGATGGCAATGACCACCATCACTGACGGGATATATCTCTTGCGACACTAAAGGAGCAATGAGGTGATCCCGAAACTCTTTTGTTTGCGTGTTCTGCAATTAATAGAATGAGCTCCTGCAAAAGAATGATGGGTGCGGGTGACCTGCAAACATGCCCACAAGGCCTCTGTTCTGCACACCTTTCAAAAACTCTTGGAAAGAGCATATCAGAGAATGAGGGGAGGGGAGGGACCCGTGAGGGGAGGTTACCGTGACATAACCTATTCCCCTGGCATGCGGCTCATGACTTAGGGCGGCGCAGCTCAAATGGTATAAACAGCGCATGAGCTGAGAAGAAAGGCACGTGCGGAACATGATGGGACCTTCCGCGGCTGCTTTCTCAGACTGGTTTCTCTGTCTGATCGCACAGTGACAATACAAAAGAAACGGGATTCATCCGTTGCATCGTTCATAATTTATGTGCAAATGAAATCACAGTTTACGTTTTCTCTATGGAGTGTACTGTTATTGGTTTCCTCAAACGATTGACCCAATCACTGTGGGAGAAAATCTTAGGAGACCAATGACAGGTCACTCCACATTGTCGTGCTTCTTGAGCAGGACAGGGATGGTGCAAATCGCGTTTTTTTTTTTCGTGCATATATTACGAACGACACAACAGATGAATCCTGTTCTTTTTGCATTGGTGTCAAAGTAACGGAATATTTAATTCTGTGAGAAATTTTACACCTTAGTTTCCCTTTAAAAGGTCATTTGCAGCAGTGTATGACCCGATAACACCCCAGAACTGTTTGAGACACTCCAGGACACATTAGTTCTCACACTTCTCTCGCGAGTTCTCACACTTCTCTTTTTTGATATAGCATGGCACTGCCTGCCTTTCGTTTTACGGTGCCGTCATTTCACATGCCTGTACAGATCTGGGCAAAAGTTTACGAAACGTGGGAAAGGCATAATTTATCTGGGGTGCGACACCCTTGTGGCAGATGGAAGCGGACGCGTGCACTCATTCAAAGGGAAAGACGACTACGCTCGTAGCAACTGTGGGAATTACAGCCCACATATCCCATGCGGTTCTAATTCGGACCTGACGGTACCAACCGCAACCCCGAAAAATACAAGCGACAATGTGGCTCGCAGCTAAAGAGCAGGTTTATTCACTTACGTACACCAGATTATTCCTGCGGCCGGCTGTGCCAACATTCCGCTCGAACAACAACCAAACGAGGAAAAGCCCCAACTGTCCTTGTGCGTCGCCTTAAATGCCCTCGGAAGGAAAACGGGGTTCGTCGTGCCACAGCACCGAGATAACAAAACAAAAGTCCTTCCCTATCATCATCCAGATGATCGCACCACACAACTTGCCGCGATTTCAATAAACAGTTACCCGACCACGACATCCGGCTCTTCCACCCCTCTGAATGAGTGCACCAAACGCTTCTGTCTGCTTTCAGTGTTGTACTGCAGAAACATAACACCGTTCCAATGTTCCTGAACTTTTGTCCATGGCCTGTACAGTAGCCTCAGTTCTTTTTTTCCCCAGTTTTATGTGTATGGTTGATTATGAACGATGTCGATGGCTACAAATGAAGTTTAAGATTACATGGCAGCACTTGTCAAATATGATGGACAGTTTGAGCAGATCCATTCCTAAGGTACCAGATGTGAAAGGCATCATTTCTTTTGCAGCCTTGTTTGAATCCATTTTGTCTTTCTTATGCAGATGGAAGAATTAGGAATTCCACAGTCCAGCGTTCCAAGCTATGGATCCCTTCTTGAGGTCGTAGAAGCTGCGAGAAGTTCTCCGACATTGTGACATAAGAGAAAGGACCATTCCCTGCCTGCAGTGTAGCCAGCTCCCAGTTCAAATACCGTGAGAAGGCTGCTTTTCCCGAGCCCGGTATGCAACCAGCAGGGCTGAACCACTACGAGTATTCTTTTGAGGGTGCTAAGATTATGTTCAATAATTTGGGAGGAATATGAGCATTTATGAAAAATATTTTAATAAAGCTTCACAAAGTGATTTCTTGCTGCTGAAATAGAAAAATGTGTCATCACATGGCACCGTATGCAAGCTGTTGCTCAAGCTGCTGCGGTGAGACCGTCCCATGGATTGTTTCAAAGTTTGGATTGAACACTGAGTACGCACTCAGTTCTCCTTTCTTTCTGGGTGATGTTCGTAGGTTGGTAAAAATGACGTAGAATAACGAAAGTATGAAGAAGACCGCACCAAATTCGACGTGCACTGCCAAGGTCATAAGCAAGAACCACAACGTAAATTTTGTAACAAGAATGGCCACATCCCACACAGTCCAGCGACAGCAATTTTCGTTCACCAAGGGTTCGTCCGTAAATACGACGGGGGAGACGGGCGACGCTCTCAAGCCTGATAGCAGCGACCTTCGCAATTCTTCTTTGAGGTTGCCTTTTGTTTCCTGAAATGGTATGTCACCGGTGAGTTCTCGTTCTGCATTGCTCACATCTATCTCGATGCACCTTGGTGGGATCTTTTCCGCTGGATTCTTCGTAATCTCCAACTGATGATGACGTGGTTGATGCATCTTCTTTGAGGCGCGCACGGAAGGCTGCCAGACTCTTTTCCATACTATAGTCTAAGGTCTAGGAATCATCAGCCTCCACGCTTGCTGCTGATGTAGAGTACTGTATGCGTATCTGCAATGATGTTGCGATGATGTTAAAGTTCAAGAGACAGAACATCTTGAGCACAAAGAATATGCGATAACGATGAATCGTGTATAAAGTGTACTGTCCACAAATCACAACGCTGTTTGTATTCAAAAAGCTTGACAGCGCTGCTGTGTTTTGTATACGTATACTTACGATGTGACATTCGTTCGGAATTTTTGTAAAAAAAAAAAGAAACTGGTCACCTGGTGGTGAACAGATGTCGGATATGACGTAGCGGATGTTTACGCGGTGAGCATGCGCGTTCACTCGGCACGCAGTTTTGGATGCGTGAATCTGTGAGGCCTTTTGCTCATCGTGGAATGTAAAGTTTAAAATAGCATAGTAAGTTAATATGTAGTTTTTCTGAAGCTGATTGACGAAATGGGTATGGGACTCTGCGCTTTTAGCTCTTTTTGTGCTGCATAGCGGTGTGTTATAGCAAGTAATCTCAAGGAGTGCGACCGGGGTCACTTCCTTTTCTGCGACGCATTTGTAAATACGATATCGTAACTGTTTTAAAAAAACGCACACACAAAGTGAGCAGCAGCCTAACTTGTTGACCCTCCCAAAATTACGCGTTATTGTTTCAGGTAAAGTTTGCGGTAAATGCTGAATCGGGTCGGCGCTGCATCGCTGTTAGTTCTCGCTTTGACCATGGCCTGGAGGTCCCACGGAAAAAACAACCTCGAGTTAGTGTCAAACTTGAAAAGTAAGCCATTTGCTGCCTCGAATACACCGTCATCATTGTGACGAGAGACGAAACAGCATGTCGCACGACAAAGTCTATGGACCATGAACTATATACTCTCTCCGAATGCACAGAAAATGGAATTATCCGAACTCAGAGGGTTGAGCAAGTCATGTCTTCGGTTGATCGAGGACACTACACGAAGTACAACCCATATCAGGATTCACCGCAGGGCATTGGCTATGCGGTTACAATCAGTGCACCTCATATGGTGAGAGAACCACATTCTGTTCTACTTTGTAAACGTTCGCATAACTACCATTAAGAAAACGTGCTTGGAGTCTTTAGACCTCTTACGAAATTTCCACTTTCTTCTTGTAGCATGCTCAAGCGCTGGAGTGTCTGAAAGATAATCTCTATGAGGGTGCAAGAGCTCTGGATGTTGGGTCTGGAAGCGGATACCTAACTGTGTGCATGGCACTTATGGTTAGTACTACAACACACAGATATGCTGTATATGCTGACATACAACATATTGTGCTCTTCCCCGTTTTGGCACATTGACCCACATCAACATGCCCGCCTCAACAAACTCTCAATACAACATACTGCACTGCATTACACATGTAGCTGTAAATATAACTTTGTAGAGGATGGCAAATGAAATTATCGACAAAGCAGATCAAGGAGTGAGATCGGCACATCTCTCTCCTTCCTCCAGTGTGTCAGCAAACTTAACTGAGCTACATGAAACGGAGCCCAGATTTCCCAGATTGGCCCTGAATGCTGTTTTGATGCCAGCCAATCCCAGACACCCACAAGATCAGCCTAGTCTTGAGGGAGTTGTTCTCGGCAACGTAGTGCCACTGCTGCAACATGTTCAGCCTATTTACTGCCGCAGTATTGCAGCTCTACTGCTGCAGAGAAGTGTAACTTCAAACAAATGGTACCGTTTATGAAGTAATCTTACTTGTGTTACTGAAGGCTTCTGGAACCGATGTACAAATAATACCTTGTGGCAGGACATTCCTCGTGAATGTAGCCTGGTGGGTCGAAGAAAAAAACCCTCATAAGATGCAGCATCATACGTGGTGGCCCGTATGAAACACTGAAATGATGTTGCCGCAATGATCGTGAGAAAAGGAGAAATCGCCACCATAATGTAGGTCCGGCGAAGTTTGGTTGTGATTTCGTTCGCTGCCATGTGCTATTTGGAAGTTATTAATGTTGAAATGCGAAAATTAGGGGATTTTGTAGAAGTAATGTTCACACAGTGCACAAACTTAGAAACAGCAAATGGATGCTGAACACGACGCTGACTAAAGTCAGGCCAGTTGGAACCCGTAGGACCTATGTTATCGCAGCCCATTCACAAGTGACTGTGGCGCCCCCTGCGAAGTGACGTCATGTGAATTAAAGGGATTAGGCGAACCTGAACCTGTGAATAAACCGTATGGTGCATGCCACGTTTACTAAGTATTATGCTAAGATAAGTATTTAATGAGATTGAAACATTCAAATAATTTATTTTACTAAAAAACAAGCTTTAGGACGGAGTCCATCCTTTATCAGGTGAGATACATTTGGCAGGTGGTAAAGATATTTGTACTGATGTACATCAGAGAAAGGGGACAGAGAAGGTGGTGAGGAGGGAAAAAAAATTCTTGTTCGAGAGGTTTGAGGGCACGAAAAAATAATAAACAAAAGAAGGCCATGTAGAGTAGGTGTGTTACCCACGACAAGAACCGTTAAGAGAAAGATCTCAGGTATACGAACATGGTTAGGAAAGACCAGGAAGACTGCTGGAAAAAATATTACACTCCTAGGGTTTGAGAAAATATGAGATGAGAAAACAATGGCAACACTCCTATTTAGCCTGCGTCCTAGCATAATGAAGCTGAGAAAACGCTGTCAGTTATTAGGATTTAACAGGTAAATTCAATTTTCGTTGTTAAAATGTTATTGTGTGTTATTCATCAGGTAAGACACATCATTGTATCTCACCTGATGAAGGACGGACTCCGTCCAAGAGCTTGTTTTTTAGAGAAATAAATTATTTGTATGTTTCAATCTCTTTAAATACTTATCTTATGATTCACTTGCAAGTGCTAGACTTTTCCCATTTTTGCCTGTAAGTGTTGTGCTACAATGTCATCGACCTCCATAATTTCAGTAAGCTTCGTTCAAAATTAAATCAACATTTTGAAATTAATACACTGTTGTTCTTATGTGGCTTGAGTGCTCCTTTAAAGCATGAAACACCTAGGAATCAGTTATGTTCAGGTAGCTCTGTTACTCACAAGAAGCCAGAATGTCATCAGTTGTATGAGAGGCTTGATTTCTGAAGCTGCTATCTGTGTACCTACTTTTTTCTTTCTTACTTTGTTGTTGTTTTCTTTTTTTTTTTTCTTGAACTCTGAAATAATATTGATACAATATGCATTTTTGGGGAGGGTTTTCTCATAACAAACGAGATGCCATTTCTTTCCTGCCTCTTCATGTTGCCATTAAAATAACTCAGTTATTATGAGTGCCACTCCACTTTATGTAACACCTACAAAATTCTTGGCAACCCAAAGGTCACAATCGCAGGACCAGACGGGTTACAATGAAAGATACAAAGAAAGGTGATGTGTATTATAAAACGTGTAAATATAAGAAGCAACAAATTGAATTGAATTATCTGCCTTAGACAGACTTGTGCCCATTACTCGAAGAAAGTAATTGATTACCGTTACTAATTACTCGACTCCAAATGTAATTGAGTAACGAGTAAAAAACTAACGCGTTAGTCCAGTTGTTACTCTGCATTCACGCAAATTATAACCGTCTTTGTGTGCCTCACAAAAAAGAACAAACAGAGAAAGGTTCAACAGTGGAACAGTGGAGATAACAACAAAAACAAAAATGCCTAGGATAAGGAGATCTGTATGTCTACTGTATTTATCGCAAGGGAAGACGTTGACCCGATTGTGGAAGAGCATTGCGTGGAACATCCCCATGACTCAATAAACCTCCAAATCTTCAGGTACCATCACACTGGTGTAGGAAGAGATTAGAGAGAGAGAGACCCTGAAATTCCAGAATGTCATTACAATGACCTCCGCTTGCTATAGTAGAACAGCAACAGCCCAACAAAGGCTGACGTCACCAGGGGCTTGACTTGGGGCAGAACATCTAAAAGATAAGCTAATATCTGCCGGGAAAGTAATCAGTTACTGAGTAATCGATTACTCAGAAAAGTAAATGATTACTAAAAAAATTACTTTGACAGTAAAGTAACTGATTACTCAAAAATTACTCAGAAAAGTAATTGATTACAAGTAACGCATTTACTAGTAACGCGTTACGCACAAGTCTGGCCTTAGAGGAATGTTATGTGGTGTGTTGCTGCTTAATTTTGGCTCATGCATGGCCTGATAATGAAGCTGTCTTTTACACATTTACCTAGACAGGTGCTCATGGTTGAACACGTCGTAAGAGATTTGTTGGAGTGAACTCAAATGTCCAGCAATGCAGAGCATATCGGCAATGTAAGAGGTTGTAATGGGCACCCAATACCACATACCAATACCAATAATGGCTGTCACGCCACAGCAGCATAGACAGCCGCCACACCTGATCAGTGGTACATTTAATTTGACATTCTTGCACTGTCCCGTCTTTTATCAACTCAGAAATGTACTCTTCATGTGATGATCTTGTGAGGTGTAACCATGGCACTGGATCTTTGTGTCTGTGTGCATGTGTGTCCCTCAAGGACAAACAACAACAAAAAATGCATTATTAGGACAAGAAGCACAAGCCCACAATTATAAATTTAAAACCTAAACCCAAAGGCATTCAAAGGGTACACTGATGCAGATCAATGCTGCATAAATACCCATTAACACAGTAGTGGAAACTTTTAATGCAATAGATGTTTAAATGATAGATGTTTCGTGCCTTTATTGCTCAAATCGCAATCTGAATAATAGCAATGCGCATACTCCTACTAACTGTGCCACATTGCCCCCAACATGGCGCAGAAGTATTCGTAACATTATTGTAGTGTAACATCATTGTGCATAACACAAGTCAGAGCAAGAAAATGTGATAAGACACTTAAAACGGCCCATTGGCAATAAGAATGCTTGGGCGATTGTGAAATGGCGTGCTCAGTCCCAAGTGCTTTTCGTGTCAGCTTGCCATGCGTTATAGCCAGGGCTGGGGAGGGGGAGGGGCACCCCGGGATGGCGTCACTGGGCCCGGGCCACTTCAGGGGCCCGTGGGACCCAAGGCCTGTTGTAATCATATACAGAAGAAATACTTGGGCTGTGTTATTGAGATCTAAGGAAGAGGCATGACACATCCCCGTAATTTCTCTCGCCGGCCCTGGGTACATCAACAGCTTGAACATAAAGCAGACAAGAAGCAATGTTGCAAATGCCAAAAATTGTAGCAACATATTTCAGCAACAACAGTAACACATACACACACAAAAGAGAGAGCTCCAAAAAATGTACGTCCTGTAGTTATTGAATGATATGCCATAATAAGCAAGTTGAGCTGTCTGGAAGATAGATTGGCACTGTTTAATGTGTTGTCCATGGAAAGAGATGTCTATATCTCTGCATTTATATTTTATAAAATAAAAATCTGCAGACACGTTATGTTTCTTTTACAACTGTGTAGACACCCAGGTGCTTGCGGCTGGATTTGACGCAGTTTGTTTATCTGCCTCTTCTCAGCAGCATATCATTGTAGCGACGGATATTAGCATCACATTGACAAGGCCATCTGTAACAGGATGACATACATTGATATTGATTTAAAAGCGTTAAAAGCCCCCAGTGCTGGGTACAAACAAGACAGTACACTAAAGGACATAAAAGGACACAGACACAAGCACGGACTTCAACCATGTGCTTTTGTTTCGTGAACATCTTTTAAAGACGTATCGGGAGGATTTTCCAGGAAATCTGTTTCGCTCCTATTGGTTATCACCTAATAACCTTCGCACATTATCTTTATATTCTACAGACGATTGGCTTATACAATTCTCTCCTGCCTGTTTTATCAATTGCGCTTCTTTGTATATCAGGCCTACTGCTCCCCTCCCTTGATAAAGAATTTCTGTGTTTTGGAATCTTGGACTATAGTCGTTGCAGATTCTTAAATGTTCCTGCATTGTTGAAAATTTATTTTTCCCTACGGCATGTTCGCAAAAGTCTAGTATTTACACCCCGGGTAGTCTGTCCAATATAAACTTTGTTACATGAAAGAGGTATTTGGTATAAATACAGTGTGTAAATACTAGACTAAATACTAGAACATGCCGCAGGGACAAATAACGCTTTTAAATTATGTACCATCCGGCCCATTTTGCAACATTGACAATAAGCCTGCTCCTGTTCCCCATTGCCATCCTAGGTGGGCAAGACAGGACTTGCTGTTGGCATCGACCATATTCCAGAATTGATCAATCAGTCAATCGAGAACATCAAACTGGATCAGCCAGGCCTCTATGAGTCTAAGCGGATAAAGCTGGTTGGTAAGTCATTCCACATTTTCATGCAAGCATGAACACAGTAATGGGCAAAGCAGCTGAATGTTGTACTTGCCACACAGGACACAGACAACAATTACTGCAAGTGCTACTGCCACTAGGGTATGCATTGCATCACTGCACAGTGATTTATCCAGACACCACCACCCCCGATTTGTAGCGACACTGTTCTGCCTTTCCTTCTTATGCACGCCCCTTGGTTTTCTCAGCTTAAAGTAGCACACAAGTCATTTTTAACACCCTGTTTTCTTCCTATAAAACTGTTAAGTAGGCCAGTAAGATGCACCATGCGAAGTAATTCACACCACAGAATCATAATTATCGCAGAAATTGAATTTAAAATACGTCACAAAAAACGACCATGCGCAACGGTGGTGAAGAGCAGTACCAGCCTGTGATCCGCCTGGAACCTCGCGCTGACGCTATAAGGAGAATGCTTGCTGATTGGCCTAGAGAAATGTTGTCTGCTACTCCGCTGTCGTCTGCTGCTCCGCTGTTCGGGGTTCTGAAAAAGCCTTTCTCCTGGCTCGGTAATGGTTCGGTCGCTCCTATCCCCAATTCTCCGGGAGAACTGGCAAAACTCATACCTGCCAAGTCTCCCGATTCATCCGGGAGACTTCTGGATTCAGACCGTTTTGTACGATTGTACGACCGAGAAGCAAACCTCCCGGAAAATGCAGTTTCCCTTTCTATATCTAGAATGTCTGCCTTTTTGTCTGGCCACACAGACGTAAACGTCAATGCCATACCAGCCCGATCGCCATCGGTATCGCTGCCGCTTTCTATTCTAGTTCTAGCGTTTCTAGTTCCGCACGTTCCCCCAGTGTTTTCGGGCGACAAGGGCGCCTTTGCCGTGTTTTTGCACATTGCAGATCACGGCTCCGTGTAAGCGAAACAAGTATCTGCACGTGTTTCTGTAGCAATAGACAACTGAATTGGGACGCGTGATCACGTCCAAGCAAGGGCAGAATGTGTTCTCCACAGTTTATGACTGCAACATCAGCATTCTGTGTGGAGGGTGGACCGACACTGTTGTTACCCACGTTACGTCGGGGAAGCACAAGGACCACGTTGAATGCAAAGACAAACTGTACTAGCTACATCAGTTTTTCCGAAATCGAGACAAGGGCCTGACTACGATGTTATCCGTGCGGGCCCTTATTCTCCGTGTTCCCAACTCCCTACATTGCAAAGCTGTACATGTGTACTAGAACTAAGTCGGCTGCAATTGTCGGTGAAATGGGAAACCGCGCACAAGAGCTCATGATAAGCGCGCTGAACGGGAAGTGTTTGTGGTCGCTGTTCACGTAACTGACGACGGCGATGTACAACTGTAACTGGTGGTCCTGACGTATTATGCAAACTACTTTTTTAATGACTTGTTAAACTGTTCAACAACTAGTTCATCCACGTTACTGAGGATGGCCTTTGTTGCCTTTGTGCCATCTCTCTCTCTCTCTCTCACGTTACTGAGGCAGTGCTGAATCTGAGGGCAGCTGAGTAGGCAGTGCTGAACGAGTAGTGCTGAATCTGAGGGCAGCTGAGTGTGGCGAAGAGAACAGGGACATAGTTTCGTGCCTTCACGTTCTTTTGAGAAAGTGGCATGGCCTCGTCACAGCCAGAGACCCAGATAGTTTCTTGGAAAGGGTAAAGTCTGTTGCTGCAAAACCAAATGTACCCCCCCCCCCCCAACTCCACACACACACTCTCTCTCTCTCTCTCTAAATCTCCCTGATTTGGATGTTCCCAAGTTGGCAGGTATGATTAAACTGGTTTACAGCGGCAAAGGGACGAGGCGCTGACCTTCACTGACCGGCGAAGCAGAACGAGTTCTCCTTGTACAGTCAAACCTCGTTACAACGAAGTCGCATGGGAATCGCAAATTGGGTTCGTTATATGCGATATTCGCTGTAGAAGTACAGCATTTAAATTCGACTAATGATTACAAGCTTCCGCCGGAACACATGTAGCGTCCACAATATGTCAAAATCAATTCAAAACACAACCGTTTTATTTGAAGAAATCTGTAATCTTCTGTTGCGTCGTGGCTACGGCGCTGTTAGCGACAATTACTTCAACCTTGTCAAGCAAATGAAATGCATCACGAACGATTTCATCGGACGCCGTCGGATGTTCCAGAAAGAGGTCCTTCAGTGCACGTACCATGGAGAGAGCCTCACAGTGTGTTAGACGGCGGTCCGTGTCTTCCGAATCTTCGCGCTCATCGTCACTCACGTCACTTATCGTACTTCGCACTCATCATCACGAAGAATATTCACTTTCGTTTCGATGCTCAGCGCTTAACGTTTCCGCAGCATACCGGCTACTCGATGACGGGAAGTTTCGGGAATGATGCAATCCACGATCAATTCGGCGGTGGCGAGGACGAAAGTGCGGTGGAGAGGAGGAACGCGTGTGGAAGCACTAGAAGCACGCAACCAATGAACGCGTTGCTCATTTATCGGGGTCATTCGCCTCCATGTGCAGGTCGCCTTTCCAAAACGGGAGCCAATCTCCTGAATATGCCGGAAAAAATGCGCTCACGTGTTGGAAAGTCACGATGAATCACTTCGTGGTGAATCACTTCACTAAAAACACCGATGCACGAGCTGAAGCGTCGTTCACTGCATAGTGCCGAAGCAAGAAAGAGTCCAGTGTAATTATTATTGGTAGTTTATGAATCTTTTCTTCAGAAATATTGAAAACCTGGCCATCAACTGTGTTTAACATCCTGGGCAAAATGACGACAGAATCTTAAAAGGTCCTCGAAAGATCCTTGAATTTTTCTTCAAAAATTTTTTGGCAACCATATGTTAAAGGGGTTGGGACACTTTCATAGATGTGGTTCATTACACCATGGACGCATTGTACTGTACGCCAGAATGCAGATGAAAAAAGAATTGTTCTTCTGTGTGTCATACTTGGAGAGATAGAAGCCCACGAACACACTCACAAGCAGAGCGCAGACGTTACAGAGCTGCGTTCATTCCTATTGGGAGCCATAAGCATGTGACTTCTCGTGTGCTGCCTCACCGGTGGTGGCGAGGGCTGTGATGTCAGCGCTGCATGAGTTTCGGTATTAAAAGGAACCAGTACAATTAGATAACAGAGAGAAAGTATCTGCCATAATTTGTGACTGCAAAAAAAAAAAAGATGTTCTAGAGCACCAGTGTACAGTCTGACCTCGTTTTATGAACCCTCGATATACGAATTCCCTCAACTTACGAACGGCTCCACAGGGAACCAAACTTTTTCCGTATATTTTGACCTCGTTTTACGAACCCTCGATACCCGAACTATGAACGGATTATTAGGGAATGGACCCAAAGTAGCCAAGCCATTCTGACCTCGATATACGAACGGGCGTTATGAACGTACAGAGGACAGGCCAATGGACCGGAGGATAATGAAAGTTCCTCATTACATGCTGCCAAGGTCAAACATACAATGTCCCAACGCCACTACGTTCCACAAACATGATCCACCATTGCCTGAAAGAATAATTCGGGCGTTTACAGCCGAACGGTTGTGAGTTTGGACCAGGTCACAGAGATGGAAACATCTTGCCATTCCAAGAGAAGGCGTTCAGTCCTGACAGCCGGTGACAAGCGTGATATTTGCCATTGGAAACAGTCTCATCAGCGCGCGATAGGGTACTTTGAGGACCAGGTGGATGAGTCAAGTGTCAGACTTCTGTCATCTCTTCTAAACAGGATAGACCCTGCAGAAAGTATGGTGCAAAGCACAATTACGCAGTATTTTCAAAAATAAAACTTATTCAGATCAATTTCCCGTGGTTTTGTGAGGTATTTGTGCACTGCACACCTCGGACCTCAATTTACGAACGATTTTCTGAGAAACGAAGGGTGTTCGTAAAGCGAGGTTTGACTGTACCTGCATAACAAGAATGTGTAGAAAACACATTGAGTACACTCAAACACTAGTCTCGACATGTACTTTGAGTAAATTTTGGTACTAACCAACTTGCTTACAGCAGTACTGAAGTACATACTTGACCTGTTGCTTTGAACTCTATGTCCAGTTGGAGATGGAAGGCAAGGACATAAAGAGGAAGGGCCTTATGATGCAATACATGTTGGTGCAGCAGCACCAGAGTTGCCAACACAGGTGAGTTTCAGCAGAGTTTTGCATAAAATGTGTCCATGTCACAGACAGCAGTGTGTGTGTGGAGCGATGATAATTCAAGAATTACATCTAATTACATATATGCATGCATGGCGCTGCACACGTTTTTGGTGTCAGAGTTTCAACGGACTGCCCATCCATGTTGTCTGTTCATACACGAGTGATTAAATTTTAATTGAGAAAGCTCCCAAATTTGCAAAGTCAAAGCTTTCTTTTTTTTTTTTTTTTTAATCAAAGGAGGGTTTGTCAAAGAAGGGCAAAGAAGAGTTATTATAAATTACTCCAATCCATCACACGGTACATTCCACTGAGCAGTGGTAAGAGCTGTGGAAAATCATTGTTTGTAAGGACACAAATACTATGTGTCAGTTCTGTCTCAGAAGAGTACAATAAGGTGGCACGAGGAAGGCACAGAGCGGACTGTTTTGTTCCCTTCTGAATGCTTCTGCTGGTAACGGCACTACTAGTGAGTAGAATATGTAATGGCAGGGCCATTTGTAGCCATGCCTCTTCTGCCATTTTTTCTGGGAACGGAATCTCTCTCAATTTAAAGTTACTTGTGAAATTACCTGTAAAGAGTGTATTCATGACTACTTTACAGAAATGAAAGAAAAAGGTGGAATAGGCTTGTTTCTGAAGACTGCCATAATTTTTGGTTAGCTAGTGGTTACTGTAAAACCCTTATTGTTTGCGAACCCTTAAAGGGGCCGTAAACAGGTATACAAGGTGCACATTTCTCTGCGTTATATTATTGAAACCCAGTCAGTGAAAGCTTCTTGCAATTACTAACGCTCAAAACCAAAAGGCACTTGCATATCGATGAAATACTCACTGCACTCTTTCGCTTTTTAGCTCCGCCCTGCGCTCTAACTTTACGTCATTTTGACGTGGCGCTTTCCTCACCAATTACGATCAAGGGTTCCACGTGTGATTTTATTTCACTTGCGAAAATGTGCTAGATGAATGTGTGTCTTATTCAAAATCTAAACAGTTACAACCTCAAACTGGAAAATAAATGCGTTCAATTTAGATGTCACACGCGAACTATGTTTTCCGCGCAGTAGCACACAGCACACCGCGAGCGCGAATGAATATCCGGCGCTACAGTTCCGGAATCTTAGGTAGGTGCGCGATGGGTCATCTTCGTCATCTTCGAATGGTTCCGATGACTGGGCTGCCGTACTTTGGCTTGAGCCACGCGGCATCGCGTCACCAGCTCGCGTGGCAGTGGTTAGCGTGCTGGCAATGTCACGTTGTGACTGGGAGGTACCCGGGTTTGAGTCTTGTCATATGATAGCAGCCCAATTATTGATGTTTGCGCCAGCCGAAGATGTTAGAGATGTCATACCCATAACGCTGAATTTCGGAAGCACGGAGCGCAAAATGTAGTTCCACACAAGCGAACGGAGCACTCCGCCTCACAGCTGATAATGAAGTCTGTTTATTGGCTGGTAATTTGAAACGTCATGTGCGGAGCTCGGCCCCCCGATTGGACGGCAAAAGGCTACTTAGGCACGTGACGTATTCGTGTTGGAGATAGGCGTGCTGGTTACTGATCTTTGAAAGCATTTCTATGGGTCACTGAGCTGGCACGAGGTGAACGAAATATATTTGGGTATTATGACCTGCGTTCTTTCATGGGGTACCATTATTTGTGAAATGTCTGGCGGCCTGTTTACAGCCCCTTTAATTTTTGCAAATTCAAAGGTTAGTAGATTTTGAGGGTGTTACGGCCGAAGCGAGATGGGAGGAAGCGGACACAGGCAGGCATTTGCAAAAGTAGTGTAGGTTTAATGGAGATAAAACGTGGCCGGCCAAGAAGAAGACAAAGTGTTCCAGGTGTGTGCTACCGGGTGACTCCAGTAACTTCTGCTCACTCAAGCTTAAGAACCCCATAGACCAACTAGGCCCATGATCTTTGGGCTCAGCAAGTGCATGCAACAACAACAACAATAACAACAACTTTATTTTGAGATAATGAATGGGGAGTTTCATCGCTAGGGGCAATACGCTACCCCATTGCTGGTGGTGATGCGGGGAATTAAATGATGAGCCCCTTCACAATAAGGATCCAAGTCCTATGGTATCCAGAAAGGGGAAGAGAGCTTTGAGGGCAGAGCGTCGGTGGGCTGGATTTTGCCGGGGACCAAGCACTTTTGAGAGAGGTGGGGGGAAGAGTCCAGCTGATAAAGAAATCCGGAGAGTGTGGTTCGGGAGGTTTGGTAGTGTGGGCAGTGAAGAAGAATGTTCTCTAGATCTTCTAGAACACTGCGGTGACAGCATCTGGGAGAGTCCACTTGTCTGAGTTGAAAAAGCTACATTGAGTCGCATTTGATGAATTGACGCAGCATTTTGACGAGAGGTGTTTCGTAGCATGCGGAAAGCAAGCGTTGGATCAACTCTTCTCAGCATAGATGGGGGGATAATGTCAGTTGTCCAGTGTGTGCAGAAATATCTGGCAAGATTTGATATTTTGAAAACTATGCTTCACAGTTGGTTGTACAGGTTACTAGTAAGCACTTGAACTGCTTTACAGCACAAGCATGTGCAATGTCAGTTTGTTCAATTGTGCTAGGGGTAACCACGAGCTTGTCACAAAGTAAGCCAGTTAAGCCACAAATCTTACCATCCGCAGTTTAGTGGCCAGAGTGTGCCCTGTGACAGCGCGGAAAATTGGCATAGAGAAATTACGGGGTTGTATTTAATTTAAAAAGCTGTCAGAGCTTGGTCTAAGCACTCTTATCATTTTATGACTTCTAAGATATACTGAGACGGGAAAAGAGGCCTTATCGCTATCATGATGCTAATTTGCCTGACTTTAGTTTATTGAATTATTGCGACTTTTTGCAGCTCATTGAGCAGCTGAAACCTGGAGGCCGCATGATCTGCCCTGTGGGTCGTGCAGGCCACAGCCAGACACTGGACCAGATCGACAAGCTGGAGGATGGGACTGTCCATCGGACCTCCCTCATGGGCGTGGTGTATGTGCCCCTGACAGACAAGGATGCCCAGTGGCCCGGCAGGTGGCTTTCTTGTACCGCTAAGTTTCTAGCGCGCAAGGGGAAATCCTCCTAACCGGTAAAGGTTGGTTGGATTGCTCAGAATGGTTAAACTGGTTGCCTCCACCATGACTTTCTTGTGCTGTTTGTTTTAGGCATGGATTTTTTGTTTGTTAGCTGATGGCTGTTTGACTTCGTTGCAGCGTAGCCATATTCAGAAGACACATAGGGGACTTTATGTCAGTGCACTTCAGGTAAAAGACCTCTGGGATAGAATGTATGCAGCTTACATAGAAACACTCCAAAGGATTTGGCCTGTGGGAAAATCCGATCCCATTCCCAGGGCGACATCCGTCTGCCCTTGAAGGAACACGCCACAATGCCATGTACAGAACAACGACAACAGAGGTTTTTTTTATACAAGAACAACGGCCACTGGGCTGTCACTCCACACTTTTTGCTCGAGAGCTGGCAGCACACTTGATTTTTGTAATTTTACGACCCCCCCTCCCCTTCAGATTACGAAATAAATACAGAGTTACCTGCCGCCTCGTCAGCTACCACCTTTTCTCTACAGGCTATAGCTCTGTCAGCGCAGTGGGTCATGGATAGAAAGTAATGTAGATGAGATGACTCTCTTACATTCTTTTTGTCTTTCTTTGCACTGACACAGCTATGTCTAAGCGCTACCAACTACCTCAGCTTTGCATGTTGACTCCAAAGGATGCATGGAAGTTAGTTAGACATTGTTTCGGAAGTACACGTCAAGGAAAAAGCACACGTGGCCTGTATTGCCATGTACAATACAGAATTTCAAAACAGATTTTGTTTAGCACGTTCTCAATGTCCCACTACTATGCCGCCCTGCTTGTATAAGTCATTATAGCTGCCGTTTTTTTGGCATCTATTTTTACTGCAAACATTTTAAAATGCTGAAACTATCCGTATTCGAAGAACATATACAATGCCAAAAATCGCCCGCCGAATCTCCCCAGGAATAAAGGCCAAAAACGTGGAACCCTAGTTATTATGATGTGATGCTTTATGATGGAGATGTTAGGTTATGGGCTGCGCAGAAATTCAATCATGATGTGATGTTGAGTGAATTCTTAGGAAAATGCCGACGTATGCCAACAGGTGCATCTGTGGAACACAGGTAGAACTGTTTAGTTTCCAAGTCTTATGCCTTTTCCAAATAAAGAGGGTAAAAACCAAGTTTTATAAGAAGCTCGAAAACGTGTGTGTTTTGGTGATATCACGTGAAAAAGCAGATTTTCAAGTGGAGAAGATAAAAAATGATGAACACAGCAGATGGCAAGTGTGTAAAGTGTACTTAGTCTTCATCCCAGAAGTGTTTAGTGTTCAGAAAGTGTAATGATGGAAGTCCAACGTACAGAGTACCACTGGTGCACTTTATCAGTAATTTTTTGGGGTGTGCAAATCTGAATATTTGAGGTCGAATCGAATCAAATGTGGGAAAAAATGCTGAATACCGAATCAAATATCGAATATTCATGCAAATTTTACAATATATGTCTTTTGCACTAAAAATTTGCAATTTGTAGCCCATGGCTTTAGTGTAATTTTCCTGGCATTAACTGTCACAAGAGAGAGACACAATTCTTCTGTGGGAAGACCCTACTCTTTAATTTTACATGATAGTGTTTCCTGCTTTTCAGGTGAGGCTACACTTACTGGGGTAATCATCTTGATTTCAAACTTTGATATCAGGGAGTGGCGAGGCTGTCATTGTTTCTGAACATCCCACAGGTCACTTGTGATCCAAACAAATTCGTAACTTTTTAAAGGCAACCTCCTAGACATCAAACCAAATCCTCCACTAATGTGCACGTGGGAGGGATGCCACCCCTTCCTTAGGCAAAGTATATGCAATTAACTTGTTCTAACATTGTCTTAAGCTATACAACAACAGTCCGCCTGTGTTGGTCCTGCAGCGCTGACAATTTCGTAAAGCAGGCTTCACCTCATGCAGGGAAGCATTAGGTGAAGCTCACTTTCAGGGTGCTGTAGTTCATATTCGGCGAATAGTCGAATATTCGAAAAGCCGAATATTGGATATTTTGATTCGTGAATCGAATACCTCGAGGGATTGATGTTCGATTTGAATTCGAGAACTCGAATAATCGCACACCCCTAGTAATTTTCCTGTGTCCTGCTGATTTTGGATGCATATATGGCCCCCTACTATATGTTCCCTTACCCCAAACACTCCAAAAGGGAGTGGCTTCAGGATCATAGCTTACTGAACACTCTCCTGCATTCCTTCTACTTGGTGCCTAAGGACAGAGTCATTCCATTTACAGGGCCTTTTTTGTCTGAAACAGCGCATCTAGTCGGGTCACTCTGGTAGGCAGATGTGCCATGGACAGTCACAAAATTTTGCACGGCGCATTGTTTCTTGTCCAGACTGAACGAAATCAAGACTGACACAGTGAGAGTAAAGAGTCAACTGTGCTCTAAATTTGTCCGCACTATCTCATCAGATCAGAGAGGCTACAATACAGTATAACACGATACAATATTAGTATACAATACAATACAGTACTGTTGTGTTGTGGCATGTTGAGGTGCTGCCTTCAAGATGGCTGCCGTAAGCAGCTGACCTGAAGGAACACAGTGTCTTTCTTCACACTGAGTGCAGAGAGTGCAACATACAGAGTACAAGGGCTGCCAGGGCAGGAGCAAGAGAAAGTGCGTGGATTCAAGGCACGCCTTCGCTAGGCTTTTCACTTGCAAGATAGCATATGCATCACCTCGTCCATCATCACGTTGCACAAAAGTCTTGAATGTCAAATTGCCATATCAAACATGAACACCAGTAACATGCAGTTCATATTTGAAATTCAAACAAGAGATCAAATGAAAAGGAGCATCGTCATCTATTTAAAGCAAGATTTTGTGCAGGAAGTGCAATTTTGTGCACAAGAAGCTTGTTTTATATAAATGTAGATGCCCCCATCTAACCTCTCTTTTGAGTTACACACCTTCATGTACCCGACATTCTTTTCATGATTTGTTCTTTCTAGAGAACCTAGTAGCTGTTAGCCTCATTGTAAAATATCAGTTTCAGGTTTTTTCTGTCAAGTCATCAAAACTTGCAGTCTTTAGTGACTTTGTCTTGTCTCTGACTTTTCATAGCCACTGTTGGCCATGGTGGAGGCAATTTTAAATTAGTCATTTGTGGAAAGCAGACTACTCAAAGGATTACACATTTCATGGCCAAAGCTTTTGTGCCCTCTGAGGCCACTGTTGCAACAATCACTGTGGGGTATCTGGAAAACGATGTGGAGATTAATAGAAGCAGCTTGGTAAGAGGCTAGTTGGTATTCTTCAGGCATAGTTCTTTTTTCCAAGCAACTGCTGTTACAGTAAGGAAGTACAGGAAATGCGAGACAACAGGCATAAAACAAACATGCACAACAAAGCGCCACTATGTGTCAACTGTTTCGCTCTAACATAAGGGAATGGAGTGGCCTTCTATGTTGCCCGAAGGCGAGGATATGTGCATCATTTGTTATCGGTGATCAGTTGATCGGTGTCATCATATGATCGGTTGTACATATGATACCAAGGAGATTGATATGATAAAATGCATATTTTCAAGGCACTTGAAAGAAGTAATTCTATCCCAATTTTGTTCCCTCTTTGAATCGAAAACTGGAGCTTTGCCTTGTGTGTTTATCTTGTCCCTGTCCTGTACTTCATTGCTTTCACAACAGTGCCCGCAACAAAGAGCTATGTCTGACAAAGGCTTAACCAGGCACCAGAATCCTGTAGTCTCATAGCATTAATCTTGCTTTCAGACTTTTTTTTTTTCGAGGGGGAGGGCAGTGATTACTATAAGTGCGTTGAAATTCGGTCAACAATCTTATTTTATCTTCATCAATAATTGGCAGTCAGTGTCTTGTCCTTACTCTTTTACGTGTCTGTTATTATGAAGCATGCCTCACTGCATTTTGGCTCTTTGTTTCTTCTGCACAGGCTTGGCACCGAGGAGCTTTAGCAGGAATTTGGGGAGACGCTAGCGGCCTGTCGTCTGCTCTCCGGAGCTGTGCGTTTGTTACATGACAGAAATTACGTGTGAAGCAGGATTGTTAAACTTTATTTATTGCACTGCGATTTATTTAACGGAATTTTCTGCTGCGTGGATTCTTGTGCGAATGTGGGATGGAAAGAATGGTGAATAATCTGAATGAGAGTTGGCTGTGAGATGAAATGCTGAATGCTGGTCTTCAATGTTGACCCGGCTTGCCTTGGTTTGATGTCCTAGTCAGCTGTTACACACTTTTTTGTGTGTGTTAGGTTGTAGCTGTAATCATTCAGTTCGTAACTGCCCTAGAAAAGTGTAAACTGCCGTAGAATTGCTTTAGTGGAGTACAAAGTGCAAGCTGGGTTTTATCTTTCTCTTATATATGCCAGGTGGGCTGCACAAAATTGGTTTGTGTATGAATTATTATTCTCCTGGTATGTGCGTGTAAATCATGTAAATCTTTTATGTGGCCTGGTAAACAAGCTAGGGCACGAGAGAAACGATGTAAGAAGTGTATAATAAACGTTGCTCGTGGCTCTTTTGTCTGCCATGCAGTCTTCTGCAAGTTCAGAACCCTGTAAAATGGAGCCATCATGTGACCAACTTCTGCCTGTGGGCAATCCACAAACTAAGCTAAGCAGTGGGTGATTTTGGCAGCGGTCTTGCTACCATTGTGTCCGCTGGCCAAGTAACCATATTACAAACTAGGATATGAAACAAGCATGCCAGGACATACAAACATGCTGGAGAAACTTCGTCCAGCTCTAGGCATCTTTATCTTTCTTTAATGATAATTTGCAACTTTACATTGGGAGACAACTACCATGGTCATGAACAACACAGGAGACTAGGCAAGCCAAGATCTCCTGTGCTTCACCAACTGAAACTGAACCATATGACAAAAGATTTTAGCTGCTGACTTGCGAACCGTGCAAGCCGTGGTCGGGAACAACCCTTAACTAGCATTAAAACTCCTTCAGTCCCATACGGCTACACAAAATACTGCCAGATTCTCTCTCTTTTATATTTTTCTTTTGACTCTTAGGAATATGTTTGAAAGTGAAAAGGGAAGATGGAGACAGCCTTTTCTGAAAGCTAGACTCTGCTGCTCCAGACGAGGACACGACAGTTTCTGTGCACGAATAAAAGAGGAGAAATGCAAAGCGCACCATTTCATGTATTCTCACAAGCGACATTCCTCGGAATACTCCAGCGGAAGATGCAAAAATTATCATTGATTTTAGCTGCAGCGTAAGTAGAAGTGCTGAATGTCATGTCTTCTGGTGGACTGCTAACAGAGAGGAGTGTCCTGAGGCGCGGCCACAAGATATTCCGTAGCAGACAAGGAAGAGACGTATTCCAACCCAAAGTCAATATTCCAGCGTGGTGCAAGTGGTCAATATAATATGCAACGAAATTTTTGCCCAGCGACTTTTTTTCGCTTTCTTTCACTAGAATGTTCTGTGGGGATGACAGGATGCACAGATACGGTGGATGTGCAGTTGGATCCTGCTTGTGTCTTGTAAAAACTGCTCGGGATTCCGAACACCAGAAGCGATGTCATTTAGAGATAGTTATTACAAAATTATGCTAATTAGGAGAATGAAAGTCTAAAAGCAGAATAATATGCGTTTACAAAGTATGTGCCAGCAGACCAGGTACAACATAAAGATAGCCAGGTTTGATGCTTCAAGTTGATGGTCAAGATGCGGCACCCAGGGAAGGCTAGGAATACAAAAACCTGTAAACACGTATCAATAAACATATCCCCGCCCCCGGAGGTCGTTTCCTGGGGACTGAGCACCAGAATATGGTGGTGGGTGCCTTCCTCAGCCTATTCTAAAGGCTCGAAATTATGTTATCAGACCACAATGTTCGATTATAGTTTGCCCTAGCTTTTTTATGAACAAAGATTGCAGTTCCTTGTGCACGCCTGATATAGAGAGTGCCTTGTTTTTTTGTGCATGCCCCTAGTATATGGTTTCTCTGCAGGCCTCGCTGATGTCCCTCTTGTGTTGTTTAGCTATAGAACTAGTTTTTATGCTGTGGGGCCAGTGTGAATTTTGTCAAATTAGAATGGAACAAAATGATTTGTCTTTTTTCTTTGTGCAAGCAATACATTTTTTCAACTCCTATGCAGCAGTTTTCATTCATTTTAGTTTTATTACAAGTGCTCTATATATGGGGAAACCCAGCACAGGGCCCAACTGTGCCACGTGTAAAGTGGCTACCGATTTAACGTGCTGCCTGAGCCGACATCATGGAGATCTATGCCTGCCTTTGAGCGTACCGAGAAAAATATAATCCAGACAGAACAGCGGCTGTCATGCCACCAGCTCGCTTTCGATTATTTTTTAACCGTTCGTTGAAGCTCTGCCAGGAAGGTCCAGGAGTGTACATGGAACTGAAGAGAACCTAGAAACAAAAGCCTGATCGTTTTAATAACGTGGCCACGTGGCGTTCCAAATAGGAGTCCGCAAATCACGACCGCGCTCCGGCGGCCGACAAGGTCGTCGCAGTCGTGGACGAGGCGCCATATCAGCCGCATGGGCAGCCAAGCAGATAGATACTAGATACTACCACGTGATACTACAGATTATAGAAACAATCAAAACTTGTTGTAAGTTAGCGCTGTGTCGTTCACGTACCGCAACCCCAAACTGATGCTGACGCATTATACTGTTTGTTTGAAGTCGGCGCCGATCGGCTGACGGCTGACATCGTGCGAAGAGCGAGAAGGTGGAAGGTATTCGCCAATCAGCGTTGTTTCTGGGAATAGGTGCCATAGGTGCATTCTTTTCGCTTGCACCTTCTGTGCTAGTCACTAAATAAGTGACTCTATTCTGGACCAGATCTGAACTGGTTGATTTGCGTGCTGCACTTTCCTGTTGAAAAGAAAGGCATTACTAATAAAGTTCCTTTCAGCTGGAAAGTGCAGCTCCCGAAAACCCGTCTTGCGTGGAGTCCAAGGTAGTGCAGTCCAGTGCAAGTGAAAAGAATGCGCTTAATGAATAGAAATGGATCTGTGTTCTGTCTGTTCTTACGTTCTAATTCCGCTGTGCAAGCAGTGCAAGTGCGTACTGGTTGGAACTTTTAGGCACTTGTTGGGGAGAAACGTGCCGCTTACTCTGAGCAGGCAGACCTCAGTTGTGATGGGACTACCTCATGCCTCAGCTCCTCCTCAAAAGGGTTGCAAGGGAATCACATGGGGACGCTCGCCTGTAAACAAAACATCCCGCTCACGGCACGGCTCATGCTTGTGCGGCACACAGCCGACCGATACGTCACATTGCCGTCATCGCCGTCATCGAGTCACGTTTGTTCGTTGGGCTTCGTGTGCAGAGCAGAGGCGGCAGAGAAAGTCTTTCATCCCACAGCATGGTTAGATCGGACGCCAACAGCAACATCGAATTGGTGGCGAATTTGAAAAGTGAGAAGTGATGTATTTATCGCCGGAACAGCTCATACAATATTGTGTGTCATTGTAGAGAACGGAGTCCTGAAGAGCCAGAGGGTGGAGCAAGTGTTGTTGACGGTCGATCGAGGACATTACACGCAGAACAATCCATATGAAGATAAACCACAAGGCATAGGCCATGGTGTAACCATCAGTGCCCCGCACATGGCGAGTAATGTACAGTTCAACACTTCCTTGCGCGTAAAGAAATACAGTACCGGATTATCGGATGCAACAGGTGCGGTCACCATCGCGCGCACACCAATTTATAGAGACCAAAAGTATAAATGGTTGTGTATAGTTATTCATGTTGTCTCGCTTTTATAAACTGGGTTTGCCACTCTTTACAAACATAAGCTGCCACCATAGCATTGTCTGCTCAGCAAGTGTACTGCAGCGAGGCACCTGTTGCCTCAGCACATGCAGGTTGCAGAAACATTGTAAAAGAGAAATTTGAAAGTGCGACGTGGTTCATGTATGGAAGGACACTTACGAGAGATGAATATGGGGCACGGATAACCACACATAGGCTGAGGGAGCATGCAAGCTGTTGTGGCAGTTCTGTTGTGTGAAATTCAAAATAAATGTTGCAAAAACTTATGGTGCATTTTTAGGTGCCATTAATGCTGCGCACTCCTGACAGACATTTGATCTCTAACGGACCCACAATTTGCTCCTTCCATCACATCGCTATGCTCAAAAAAGAAAATTGGTTTGCGTTAGAGGATATACAAGGGGTGTTCAAGTCAAACCGGGACTTTTCATTTTTCGCAAAAGTAAAATGAACTTACAGGCGAGAAATTAGTTTTATTTTTCAACGTAATCTCCAGCTGCACTAACGCACTTGTCCCAGCGTTTCACGAGAGGTTGGATGCCAGCAGCGTAGAAATCCTTACCGGCGCATAGCAGCCATGATTGGACCGCATTCTTGACCTTGTCGTCGCAGCTGAAGTGGCGGCCTTCAAGGAATGCCTTCAGTGGCCCGAAGAGATGAAAATCGCTGGGGGCGAGGTCTGGACTGTAATGGGGGATGTGGCAGCAACTCCCAGCCAAGTTCCTGTAAGGTGTGTGTCGTGATATGCGCAGTATGCAGGTGTGCATTGTCCTGTAGGAGGAGGACTCCTTTGGTGACAAGGCCCGGCCACTTTTGCTTCAGCGCCTTATGCACATCCCTGAGAGCCTAGCAGTAATATGCACTATTGATGGTGGTACCACTGGGCAGAAAATCAACATGAACAACGCCAGCCTTGTCCCAGAAAACCGTGGCCATGACCTAACCCGCAGACGGGTGCTTCGGAACTTCTTGGGAGCTAGCGAGCCCGGATGCTTCCACTGTTTTGATGCGCGTTTAGACTCGGGAGTGAAATGGTGCACCCAGGTTTCATCGCACGTGATGTTCCGATCAAAGAACGGCTGTCCTTCAGTGTCGAAACGGTACCTTAGCTCTTGGGAGATTTCCAGTCTTCTCTGCCGGTCAAACACGGAGAGCTGCCTCGGGACCCAACGGGCACTAACTTTCCGAAACTGGAGGTGTTCATGAATGATAGTGTTCAACGTTCCCACAGAAAGGTGTGTCTTTTGAGCCAGTTCGAGACATGTTATCTGTCGGTTCTTGAGGATCAGGCGCTCCACAAGTTGGATGTTCTCAGGAACTCTGACACTGGGCTCTGAGCCGCCCAGGCCAGGATCGTCCTGCACTGATGTACGGCACTCTCGGAACCGTTTGCACCACTCAAACGCTTTGCTGCGGCTAAGTGTATCGTGGCCATACTGAGCCTGAAGTCTTCTGTGAATTTCAGATGACTTTACGCCTTCATTCACGAGAAACTTCATGACAATTTGCTGTTCGATGTGGGCGCTCACTTCGTTGTCAGCCATCTTGTCCAGCACGTGTCTTCTGTTTCGCACAAACTTTGGACCACCACGTGGTGAACGTGGAGTCCTGTCGTGTTGTAAAATGACGAAAAAGAAGTAGCTAGAGCCATTTGTACACTCAGGAGACAGAAAGTTCCGGTTTGACTTGAACACCCCTCTTATATGATGATGAGACTTCTTACGTACATCAGCAAAGTAAGAGCATGTTTGTTTAAAATGCAGCATACTCTGGTTCTGGAATACCTGAAAGATAACCTGTACGAAGGTGCCAAAGTACTGGACATTGGATCAGGAAGTGGTTACTCCACAGTATCCATGGCACTTCTGGTAAGAGCTAGATTTTTGCAGTCATGCCTGGATACTCAATATAATAGATTATGTGTCACACGAACCACATTTTGACTAAATCTTGCTGCTATGTAGCCCAGTTGTAAAGTATGCAATGATATCAGTGGCACACAAGAAAATTAATATTCTTTCATTTAGACTTCCTTTTTAATACTTTTTTTTCTTTCTGGTACTGATTCGTCTATTGATAAAAGGTGAGACAAGCATTATCAGGATATCCAACATACATTGGTATGAGATGTCAATTTGTAAACATTCAAAAGACAGAGGCAACATTCCCTTGATGTTTCAGGAACTTTGATAGGAAACACCATACTGGCAGTGAAACTTAATACAGTACTGGTATGTACTGCATGGGAAATGTAATTGCCAATCTCTGCAGGAACTGAATTTGATGCATGCAATCACCATAGATTGAGAAGTTACCTATCAAAAAGAACTCGTTACGAGTTAAGTTACTGTGTGAAAAATGTAATTAAGTTAATAACGAAGTTCTTCAGCCTGAAATGTAACTCGCAGTTACGGAGTTACTTAAAAAAAAGAACAAGTTACTTCCAAGTCACTTCGGACACAAAATAGCAGTACACAGGTGGAGCGCGCATGAGCAGTCGAGTTCGACCTTGAGTTGCCTGCGGAGGAGTGCAACACGCTTAGATCGTTTTTGTTTATGTCCAACAATTTGAACGCTTTGCACCTTACTCCCTGTCGGCGCACAATGGTTCAGCTTCATAAGTTACAAGTTTCCAAAAAAGGAACTTAGTTACAGTAACGAGTTACCTCGAACTGTGGCAATCACTCTCATTCAATGGTTAGTGGAACGTAAGAGCTGTTGGTGACTGAACAAAGACATACTGCATAAGGACAAAAGTAATTTTAAGTGAATAGTGCAAAGCGAATGTGATGTACAGCTTGCGACGTACTTGTCTGGAATCGAAAGCTTGCGGTTTATCCAGCCTTTGAATATCCAGGTGTTTGTTGAAGATTGTTTCAACTAATAAACATGTACTGGGTAGCATGCCGTATGTGTCTATTAGTTGGAAGAAACATTCTTGCAACACCTGTAGATTTCAGACAGGACAAACCGCAAACTGTCGATTCCAGACAAGTATGTTGCAAGCTCTACCATAGAGTGACTATTTTATGACTATCCTTGCGTTTGCTGACCAAGAGCGAGGGAGGCTTCGCCTCCTAGATGCTGGCCAATAGGAGGACGTGGAGAGCAGGCACTTCCCAAGCCTCTGCTCTCGCCTAAGAGATGGCGCAGCGTTACCATTGTTTCGCGTGTCGCCAGGCTTCTGCCATAGCGCACCAATCTAACCAACGGATTCGCCGTCGTCAACATGGGAACGAGGCCAAGCAGGAGTCGCGTGTACGCCGGTCAACTGATGGCGAAGCTGTTGGTTAGAATGGTGCCCGATGGCAAAAGTCTTGCGGCAGGGAAAACAGCGACAGCTGCTGGTTAACGGACGGCGAAGCAGTTGGTTAGATTGTTGTGCCATTGCAGAAGACTTGCGACACAGGAAACAACGGTAACGCTGTGACATCTCTTAGATGAGAGCAGAGGCTTGGGGAGTGCCTGCCCTCCGCGTCCTACTATTGGCTGACATCCAGGAGGCGGAACCTCCCTCGCTCTTGGTCAACAAACGTAAGGATAGTCAGATAGGCACAGGAAAGAATTTTGTCAAATAACAACCAATCCAGGAAAGACGTTCTAAAGCTGTGTATGTTGAATGTCTCCATCATTGAAGTTCCTTTGAAATGATGTTCACTTTCTCCTTTTTTTCCATCGTTGATTATTCAGGTTGGACAAACGGGTCTCACCATTGGGGTTGAACTCATTCCAGAATTGGTCGCTCAGTCAATACAGAACATAAAGCGTGATCAACCGGGCCTTTATGAGTCTGAGCGGATCAAGTTTATCGGTAAGCTTATTGGTGTTGCCTACAGTGCATAGGCAGAATTGCATACACGGGGTCACTCTAGCATTTTTTCACAGCACATAATAAATGTTGTTAACCTGATTGCCATAGTGTCTTGTCATAAACCTCGTAACCCTACTATACTAGTCTTGCACGTCTGTGTCCGGACTGATTCCTCTGTGTAAGAGTTGCTAAGAAGCAAGCAAGCTGTTGACCGGAATGCATGACAGTAAAACCTCATAGTCCACGGAGTTGTGTGTCTGTTTTTTTAACTCCCTAGTCTTGGGGGGGTTACTGCCATGCATCCTCAGTGATTGTGAGTTTCTCAGTAATTAATTGCATTGAACTTTGCACTAGTTGGTGATGGGAAGAAAGGATATGCAAATGCAGCACCTTATGATGCGATATTTGTTGGAGCTGCATCACCAGAAGTGCCTAAGCAGGTGAGCACTGTGAACGCAGTCGACATGCATTTTTGACAATGTGTCAAACAACATGTTACTAGATCAGGTAGTAGATTTCATTATCTGCCACAAACAGTTAGTTTTATGGAAAGTAGTGATGCAGAGTACTTGAAGCACCAGATACTGAATGAGTACTACTACATTGTGAGACACCTTCAATGTGAGACACCTTTATTCCAATCTGGCCCCTGCCACACCCGTTTCCTGTTCTTCCACCTCCGTGCGGGTGCCTGCATACATTATGAAATAATCGACCTCGAATTTCTCTGAATGGAAATACCTGTGCCGTAAGAGTTTCTGCGTGTCAACTTTCATGTTTGCTAAAACTGTGTAAAGACCTCAAGGTTTGGTTGACTAACTTTTAGTTTGTCACAAATTGTACAAAAATACACTCCAGAATTTTCTCATCGTGTCTTACAAAATTGATACCTCCCTACCAGGGATGAGGAGTTTTTGAAGGACTAGGTGTGCAGGAACCCATTTGACTTCATTTCTGAGTAGAAAGTTGCACTGTGCTTTGAGTACATTTCAAATTGTATACTTACTGTACCTTAAAGTACTTTTGTACTTTCCATCAGTTACTCATGTACCTAACTAATAGCAATACAAAGGAGCATGTCAGTTCTTATTTTTTGTTTTGGAAAGTTTGTATTATATAAAGCTCGTATTTGGGGAGAAAATCGAGTGTGTGGTTGACAGGATGTAAATGTTGATGCACCGTAAGAAGCAGTGCATTTTAAAGAAAACCTCCAGTTCAAGTATTATAATGGCCAAAGTCACATATCTTTTGAGCCTGCTCTGCGCTTGGCCTCCATTTACACGCTAGCGATGTTGTAACCAGGGCTTTGAACCAGAATGCTGCATGCTAGATAGATGAACCACTCTGGTAATCACTACCCTCAGGATAGGAATGTTATTAAAGGGACCATGAAAGGATTTTCGTGAATTCCAAGTACTCTGTCGGAAATGGTTCTCATGGTCCCTCACTATCATACACACATCGACTTTTAACCACATTAAGTGCACCGGGGGCGCAGTTACCATGCAAAAATAGCGGGGCGTGACCGCCGGATACATCCCTTCGAAGCGGGCTTTCGTCATCAACGTCCAGTCCTCTCAGCCAATTGTGGACGACCGGGAGCACACACCCCGCTGGACCACGTGGGTGCATGGTTTCGGTTTGGACAACAACCATGTCGTATATCTGCCGTCAAAATCAGTAGAAATATGGCGAAACGCAAATTGTCAGCGATGGAGGAAGGGATTATGCGATGCACACAGCATCTAGGAATTTGTACGCAGAAGCTCCCAAAAGGCCACCGACAGAGACATTTTCTGACGAAGAAGAAGCTCAGAGAGGAAAACGTGCTCCGGTGACAATCAACGGCTACATTACACTTCTGGTAGGATTCTGTGTCAACGATTAGATACGATCTTAGCTCCAGGTCAAATTGAAACATATTTCATAGCGAAATTTGCAAGTTTACTTGCAAATTTTGCAATCTGCTCGCAAAGGACTGTCCGCAAATCGGCAACATCTCCTGCGTATGATGTCACGGGCATCTCGCTTCGCAGGTGGGCTGTAGCAGCTGCCGTTCACGGCCGTGGTTAATATTGAATATTTAACGATTTTCAACTTCATATTTCACAGGGTGAATGTTTTAATACAGAGGAACAAATTGAAAATGGTCATAGGTTTGTCAAATATCCTTTCATGGTCCCTTTAATGATAAGCCTTGGAAGGTCCCCACCAACATGTTTACCTATGGATACGAACAATGCAATGGGACTCTTCTGATGATACTTTGAGGCCTCATTTATTCTGTCCTTTACATTAGCCCAAATTAATCCATCCATTTCATTACGTATTCGTGAGTGAGCAGCAAACTATACCATGCTCTGTAAGTTCAACTTCTAGAAATGAACAGAATTACTGGGTATTTGCTCTGTACCTCTTTTGTCTTTTTTGCTTTGTCACCTGCATCAACACATATGGACCAACATTAACATACTCGACAAGTGTGTGCATTGCCTGGTACTTTGTATTTTACTTGTGGTATGTTTGTGCAGTATGGTATTGCATACTGTACTTGACTGCCAGTGATACTTGGTATTGGTACTTTTCCTTATGTGCCATTTTTTAGGTACTTTGCCCATCACTGATAGAAAGACGTTAACTGTTGGTTAAGACAGTGTTCTTTATTCACAGTTACTCGGCCAGTTGAAACCTGGTGGCTGCATGATCTGTCCGGTGGGTGCCTGTGGAGCAAGTCAGGCTCTGCTTCAGGTCAAGAAGCTAGAAGATGGTACAATCAGTCAAACTTCGCTAATGGGAGTAATGTACGGCTACCTTAAAGATGCTAGCTAGTTCCCATTTGCCTTGCAGGTGAATTTGACTTTAGTAGCATTATCATGCAATGTGTGCCAATATTCCTGTATGAAAGTTTTAAAATATGATTCATGAGGCTCTTTGTACAATGGGTCATCCTCCTTGAAGAATCCTAGCACACATACTTTATGGTATGAGGGCATGAGTGTATATATTCTGTGTAGTACAGTTGACTCTCATTTATACGATCGCCACCGGTTCCGCAGATTTTCATACTGCAACTGGTAAAGCGAGGGAAAATAATTTGAAAATTTCAGTGAATAATTTTTGCATGTACAAGGGTAATTTTTGAGGATGCTTTTGTGATGCTTCAAGAGCACAGTAATGGTAAGGATTTGTGACAGTGAGGTGAATTATAATGTTTGCTAACTGCGAGGGATCTGTAGCGTCGCAACAGATCAAAGATGGGGAGTAACACATTACTAACTAATGTGTTACGTTTTGTAGAGGAATAATGAGTAATGTAATGCCGTTGCATATGTACAGAGTAATGCATAATGGCATACTTGAGTTGAAATTTCACGCATTGCGTAAAGCCAGGAGGCTATGAATTGTGTCTGGTATGGGCAAGGAAAATCTTCAAGCTGGATTTTCCTCAGCCTACTTTGTCATTGATTAAGGAAGAGGACGTTGCCCATGTGGAGTCTTTGAACACAAACTCCTCCTATGCTGCATTTAATATTATCTATGGTTGATCATTTAAAATCTGCATACTGCTCTGATATCTCGACAGAATCATCAGCGATTTTGCAGGCACTGTGATTACTATCACCCAGTATTTTGTATCTGCATTATAGTCCAGTAATGTCTCTTTACAATATGTGTTTTGAACACTATGGAGGCCTGCATTAAAGGCTTCCGGAAAAATGTAATGCCAAAGTAATGTCCGTACTCTGAGAATGCAGCGACGTTAGTAATGCATTATTAAATGTGACATGAGCAATGTACCGTAAGGAGTACCGTAATTTCACGCGTATAAGCCGCATCACAGATAAGCCGCAGGACCCGTTTTTAGGAACGTTTTGAAAATTTTCAGGCACATAAGCCGCGAGCAATACGAGGCGACTAATTTGTAAGATAAACGAGACCATAGAGAAGACCATGAACCCTGCGGTCCATACTTGGGGCTCAGCATGGTATACTACAAACGAGGTCAGTTCTAGTGTTCTACCAAGATCGGATTGTGCCCTTGCGTGTTTTTCATGGATAGACTGGTCTGTCGCGTTCCAGAAGACATGAATCACAGCCACCACTTTCGTTACAGCTGCTTGGGGGAAGACACCAGGAAGTGTACTCGAATGTGGACACGCCCCTGTTACGCGTTGTCCGTGTATTGCCAGGGCGGTGCTGTTCCAGAGGCACTGTCGACCCTTTCTTTCAAACCGGCGTATGGGGAAAACAGTCATCAGATAAGCCGCACCGGTAGATAGGCCACAGAGCGCCCGCGAGAAAAAAAAATCACGCATAAGCCACGACTAATATGCGTTAAATTACGGTAATGGTAACACATTACAAAATAAAAGTAATTTCCCCACCTCTGCAACAAATCAAGGCAGACTACTATGTATTTGTTTCCGTTAAACAAGCTTGAAAAGTCAATGAAGAAAAATTGGGCAAAATGCACACAAAAAGCTGTGGACTGACCATTTCACGCAGTGTTGTTTCTGATGTAGTAATTTTTTGCTGTATGAATAATTTGGTACAAACAACATGTGCTCAATCATGCCCAAAGTGCTACCACAGAAAATGGGCACGCTTGGCTCCAAGGGTGTCATGATGAAAACGTGGAAAGGAGAAACGTGGTTTATTAAACTACCTGATATGTGTGTACTCAACAGGCCCACTCCTGTAGCTTGATCATGGTTATGAGCTTCGCTGGTAAGGAACGTGAATTCCTTCATGCTGCATGTGCATGAAATTTGTAGAGCTACACACTACAAACGTTGCATAACGTATGTACCATGCTTGCAGCTTTGTGGAATCTACGATTGGGATTTCCTAGTAAACACTTTATTCTTTCACGCTTCAACGTAAGGCACACGCACGCAAACATACAAAGCACTTCACATACTCTTCAAGTGTTGCAACAATAAGTATTTGTTTACACGATGACTGGCTGAATATTGAAAACTTGCTGGCTTTCATAGCAGCAGCACATAATACACTTAACAAGCGTCTTCAACTTACAACTGCAATATAAACATTCACAACTCGGCAGCTAGCACAACACACGCTGACAGGCTAACTCACGTGTCTCGCACACTGTGAAATAAATGTGAGAGCAGTGTAGCGGGCTCGGATTGTGTGGAATATCGTCTGCAACAAAATGGAAAGCTCGTTGCATCGAAGACTGACTTGGAATTTGATACTCAGTTATACTTGGAAATGTGCAAGGCTGAAGATTTGTCTTTCATGCATCGAGTCCTGAGAAGCAAGAGACAATTGTCATTGGATGACACAAAATTTACACCCACTGGACCGAAGGCATAATCTGCTATTACAGTCGTGCCTCATGGAACCAGGCATGAACTAAAAAATAAACTAAGAGTAAACACTGAACTAATAAAAGACAGGTTGGACACAAAGATAGTCAAATTATAATGTGTGTAGCAGGCAGACAAGTGACATGTAACGAAAAAACGTGCAATAACACTAGCACAACATGCCTGATCATGTACAGGCTCTTGAGTCTTTGGGTTTCATGTTTTTCCAAAATCTTCCCCAGTGCCCGTATTGGTGGCTGAATGGGCACTTTGCCAAGTTATTTTTCGGAGCTATTCAGGTTTTATCCGAATTGATGATGATGAAAATCTGGCATAATAACAGGTTTACCCGGTGTAACCCAAACCACAAGACTCTAATCACACATTAAGGCCTCATGGCCTTTTTTGTTTTCATCTGTGTTTGTGTGTCTGTGGCGGTGACCCTGGCTCGATGGTTCCTCAACCAAGCTTCTGCGAGCATGATACTGTCGAGCTCCTGCAAGTGAAACTTTAGCAAGTACCAAGGCACTTGCATCGTGATAGGCATAAAGATCACTGTACCAGTGTTGTCGTGGCTAACGCTCCGCTCGTTGTAAAGAGTATGGAGCCAGCAAGTGTCGTCCAGCTCCACAGTCTCTCCTTACGACATGGGGCCCCTCTTACTTTTCTCTTGTATTGACCTACGACCTGCCTTTACATAGTTGCATCCATCATTGTGTAGTAGAGGATCCTTGAAGGATCCTTGATAACAGGATCCTCGTAATAGGATCTTTGAAGTCGTGCTGGCACGATCGCGGGTTAGCTCGAATAACGTAATTCGAAAACCACTGTGTTAGAGCATATTAGTTTGTTTTAGCTGTGGTTGTGCTCTTAAGATGTTTCTTGAGTTAATTTTTCACTGGAAAACCCAACTATACAGGATTTCTTAGAGGGGTTGTGACATGTCACCCCCACGTTCTATTAAATAGATGTTTGGGACGAGTATTTGCAACAATATGAACTTTTAACCCATTTTTTTTACAGCGAAGCATGAAACAGATGCATAGAAATTCAGTACTAGCAAATGAATACCAAATCAAATGCCAAATCTGATTAGGCTGAGATGCCATGGCAGGCGTTATTGGTGTCACACACTTCTGATTACCACTAGAAATGATCAAAGCTTCTTGCCACAGTCTGCTGAAGGGACTTTGCCTGGACTTTTTTTTTTTCGCCTGTTATGCTGATGTGCAGTATCATACGTATGTGATGCAATTAGTTAATCACAAATATCAGTGTGTCACAACCCCTTTAAGAACTGACATTGCAGTTTGCAAAACTGAAGTCTGAGATGTGAGGTGTGTGTGAAGATGCTGATGGCAGAATTTCCCTGGGTGAGTCTCTTGTGAGTCACCTCCACATATTTCCATTCGTCTAAACCAGGAAAATGCTACCTTCAGCTCAGATCCACAAGTACTACCTGCTCGAGATTGACATGCCTCGCAATATCTGTAGTACGTAATGTTCGTAATCCTTGACTTGTATGGCCCCCAGTGAGTTGTGCTGGACCTTGGGATAAAAGTGACACAGTGTTGCTGGTGATAATTGCAAACGAGCCTTGAATACTCCTTTAAAAACATTGTGATTGAAAGACAAACACACTTTAGCCTGCCAATGCCCACCTTTAGGACAAACCTGCATCTATAAGCATTTTACAGGTAAATTACCTGGTATAATTTCTCAGGTAAATTTAATTGTATAGAAAACTAGGTGGAAAACTTCATAATGCCACATGGATTCTGACCAATCCTGGTGGAACTGGAGACTCTAAAATGAATATGTAGAGCCTTAAAGGGACGGTCTCGTACAGCCGGGGCGATTCCGAAACTTAGCCAAAACTAGTTTCACGAGTACTGTACACATACAACCGTCAAAGTTTCATTCAGAATAACCAAGTCGTTTTCGAGGAATTTGTCGAAACGTGCCGTAAGAGCAGACAACGAAAGCTGCGCTTCTCTCATGCATACGTCACGTATGACGTCGCCCTGCGGGTGCGTCGTCGTTGTCATGGTAATTGTAACTTGCAGAAGCACCTTGGGTTGAGTAATCCCCTTTGCTCTCGAAATGGGGACGCTCAGGCATATACCTCCGCGAGCGGAGAATGTAGTCCCAGCATTGACTGTGGGGTCTCCCATAATGTAGCGCACAATCGGATACGTGCAAGCTAAGTCATGTGTTTTCTTTCCGCGAGTATTTAATGCGGTTTTTAAATAAACACGCACTCCTTCTCCATGGACATCGTCAGCGACACTTCATTTCGAAGCATGATCAGTGTACAACGGGGAGTGTAATGGAAGCGCGCGTAATATATTTTTGGTCGGAGCTGTAATGCGACCGCACGCGCCGATGGCCAGCGACTTCAGATTTGTGATTGTGGATGGGGTTGTCCTGCGACTTTTAACTTGTCCCTGAGGATTAACATAGTTGTTCTGAACCACCATGCTTGCCACTACTTAGAATGCACGTTTTTCACCTGAGAACTGAAAGAAAATGTACGAGAGTTGCCGCGGTGCCCAGTAACTTCTGAAAGTTGTCTGCTCACGCCGATGCACTAGCGCGCGCAAAAGCAGACGATTTCTGTATCCTATCACAGACTTACCCGCAGGGAGACGTGGCCATTCTTATTGTTGCCAACACAGATCGTGGCTAGCCCTGCAGTCTTTATCAATTTAATTCGGTTATTTAGTAACTGCGGCGTGTTTTGTCGGGTAAATTAGCAGTATTCCATTTTCAACAAAGGGCAATCGAATGGTACACTTTATGAAAGGGGCAGGGGATACGTGACCGTCCCTTTAAGTTTTCGGGAAATATTTTTTCTAAATTTGGGGGGTAACAAACATGAGCTCTAAATTCATTCGAATTCGAGTGGAAAAACTTCCAGTATGCTATATTTGTGGAAACATCGGGCTCAGTTACTCAAACTAACTGTACTGGTTTGCAACAAACGGTGATGTAACTGCATTTGCTCCTAACAAGTTAGTGTGCATTCCTGCAGATGCAGTGAGGGCAATTTGCCGCGTAAAAATCGGGTTTCACCCTAAAGAGGCAACCTTCAATTCGGGGTGAAGAATTGGGTTAAACCCTAAAACTTCAGGCTCTATGAATATATGACACAGACTTACTGTGAGAAAATGGCATGTCTCGTGATTTGAAGCATAGTAAGAGCCCAAATAGTTGCCAAGTTTTCCAAGTTGCCAAATTTTTGCCAAGTTTTCCTTCTGATGGCTTCTGTTGCCATTGTAGATTTTGAAAGGGAAAAAAAGAATTTCCTCAGAGATACATTCCGTTAACGAGGTAGTCTGCATCATGGGCGAGTGCAGACCTCCCTCCCCTACGGGCCAGGCGGTGACGTGCAAGCCGTAGTCGACACCCAACAAGCACGAGCAGGAGTCCCGTGACACACAGGCCCAGAGTGAGGGCTAGAACAGCAGAACTTGATTCTCTGTTGGCCACCCTGCCTGCCTGTTCTACTTGGGTGAAGCTGACACGCATGTTGGCAACTTCGCTGAGGCTACCGAACTGTACCGACGGGTGTGGAAGCGTTGAATGAGGCTTGTTCTTGTTTTCTAAACAAAGGGGTGAAAGTAATTTTTCAGTTCTTTGATTCAAACATGCAAGTTGAGTTTAGTAATCTGTCTGGGAAACTGCACTCGAAAGATAAATTTGTACAATGTATAGGGTGCTTTTCTTTATCCTACACTGATACTTTATATTTTTATTTATTTTTTAAAGCTATGAGAGATATCACCAAATTTTGCTAAGCAAATGAGCCAAAACAGAAACCAAGCACGTGAAGGGTGAAGGAAGGACACGACAATCGACATCGATGGCTTATGTGTGCAGCAAAGTGGTTTATCTGGCCAGCAGATCACCGCCTACTCCAATGAACTCCGTTGCTTCAAAGCAATGTGGCTCTCTGGAATTGGTATTCTTCCTGTGCTCTTGATGTAATTGGTCTCAGCACATTTGCATAGCAAAATTCGGTGATGGATACCTCAAGGTCAGCTAGTAGTTGCACACTCCCTTTGACAGAATGTCTGCCTGATCACCTAACCCACCTGCAAAAACGGCATTTATGCCGGGTCACGGCTTTTTAAATAAAAACCTGTATCGAATTAAAAAAGAAACACGGCATAATGCAGCACAGGAAGATGACCTAAGATAACCTAAGCACCATGCATTACAACAACTGCTAATTCCTAAAAGTATACTAAAGGGTCGACATGCCGTATTAATGCGTGCTTTCTATGGAAGGGGATGGGTGGAAGGTCTTTGATGTAACTATAGTGCTTTCTGCGCATATCCTGAAAGAAATCTCAACAAACCCGCAAGGGTTCAACACCCCCCCTGAAAACTGTACCATTGGTAGTGCATTTTGGAAGAGGGAAACGACGGTAAATCCTCTCCCCATGTAAAGTTTCCGTCCATAGAACCTGCAGAATATTTTTCCGTGGAATATTTTTCTGGCTACACTACAGTCCCGAGACATTCACAAATGCAACAGCATGGGAACCTCCATACATACGAACGGAGACCTATATGTGTTCTCATCCCATTTCAGTTTTTCCGTAAATTTTTTTTAAAGACTTAGTAGAAAGTCTGTAGTATAGCAATATACTTACTGGTAGCCTGCTTAGCCTGTGCTTTACCATGATGATGCTCTGGAACTGGAGGAGGCTCCACTTCAACTACTGTCTCGTACAAATTATCTGAAATTATGTTCCATGAGCCTGAACGCTGCAGTGCCTCTTTCCGTCTCTTACCATTGCTGCTAGTTGGCGGTGCTACCGGCTTTGCTGCCATCGGAGTGTGTTCAGACTCCGGGGCCACAGCAGCTGTCTCCTTCGGGGACTGGTGCTGGACAAAACCGCCTTCGGAAGAGCCAATGTTGAGTGATAGCTGTCGGCCGCCCGGCCTTACTGGTTCATTTGATATTAATGGTGGGGACTCTGGGAGGCGCTGCCGTAGCCCTTCGTATGTAACAGCGGGGTGAGGACGAATGTAGGACGACTCCTGAAGGGGAATTTCTGGTTGCTCAAGCACTGGTGTTGGTCTGCAGAAAAAAATAAAAGTTAGTCGGATTGGCATACAGATGAGGTTCCGGGTTTCCAACCAACTGGAGGGTACGTTTTTTCGGGGCTTATTACTTTATCAGAATTCAAAGTTATTCTGCGTTTATTCGTTGGAATCCTTTCATTATCCGAGGTTCCGAGAAAAAGTGGCAGCTGAGAAATAACGTTATCACAAAAACAGTGAGTGTCTTCCGTGCAATATCATCTCTTACTTTTTTTATGTATCTTCACCAAGCTTCATGCGTTTACGGTCTGATTCTGAAATTGTCATAGTACACAGCGATGTACAATGCTACTCTATAAAATCGGAACTTCGCTACATAACAGGTTCTCTTCCCCCTCTCTTTTTAATGGGGGGTGGGTGCACTTTTGTTATGCTTTGGCCTAGGTTATGCAGGATAAACGTAAAGGGCAGTTATTTGCATAGCTATGAACCTGTATTCCAAGCTTTACAGCAAACACGTAGAAAAGTGTAGAAAAGCAAAGACACAAAAAAGCAGCACCACAAATAACAACTCATCTGCCTCTGATATCATGGCGGGCATCACCGTCAACGAAGAGGCCACATGAGATGCCCTATGCTTATGGGAACCAGCAGGCATGGTTGAGGCTTTCCAAATACAATACGTAGAAAAATACTTGTTTCTTCCTTACGCCGTACTCTGGTGTGCGTACAATGTGTGTATCATGTAATGAACGCCACATATCAAAATGTCACAACCCCTCTAATGGTCCTAGAAAGGCGTACGCCCATAACGGCATCATTCTGTGCAGTGGTTGGCCTTGAGCATGTTGCGTGGTGGAGTTCCGTTTCAGTGAAGATTACGCCACGTGGCTGCTGTGTTCTTGCAGAGTTCTCGGCTACGGGAGTCCCCAAAATCAGTCTTCCGGTAAAATCTGAACAGTTAAAATTTTTATTTTTAGTATGTTTTTCAAATTTTTCTTTGGTTCTGATTTGTGTTTTTCCTTCCAAACAATAATGCATATACCTAGGGCCCTCTGTTTTCAGGTTTTATGTTTTTTGAAAATCTGGGGTAAAAATCAGGTTTTATTTCGAGTAGCTGCAAAATCGGGCGATATTGGGTGGAAAAGCATATCTTCGGGTCAAAAATAGAAAAAAGAGCAATTCTCGTACTTTGCTGAACATGAACAAAATACTGAACATGCTGTGCTTGGCATTCAGCAGTGCCCGTATTGGTGGTTGAATTGGCACGTTGCCAAGTTAGTTTTCGGGTTTTTTCTGGTTTTACCCTAAGTGAGGATGGTACAAATTGGGGGGGTAAAAACGGGTTTTGCCGGGTTTTACCCAAAAACGCAGGGCCCTACATATACAAAAAGTAAAACGGAACATTCATTTATGGGAGTTTTGGCCCACTTCTTGTGATGCAGCCTATATACCGATAAAGTGTTCATATTAGGTCGATGTTTATTGGTATTCTGTTCCAGATATCAATGTTCATCGACATTCAAAATTCTGATATTTTTGCACCCCTGGTTTGCCCCCCTTAGTTGCTTCGAATTATGTGTGCACCATGCTATGTATCTGACTGTGGATGAGAACATGCACTCCAGAATCTGTTATGCTTAAAGAAGTGCAGAAGGCACTTCAGTCACAACCCTACTTTTAAACCAAGTTGTTAACCTGCCTACTATAAGATGCACTATGCAAAGTGATTAATTCGACAGAATCATATATATCCATAGGTGGGGATTTTGGTGAAACCTCACTCGCCCTCACCCTCACGGCCCTCACGGGCTCATGCCCTCACTCGCCCTCACCATCACCGCCCTCACGGGCTCATGCCCTCACTCGCCCTCACCCTCACGGCCCTCACGGGCTCATGCCGTCACTCGCCCTCACCCTCACGGCCCTCACGGGCACATGCCCTCAATCGCCCTCACCCTCACCGCCCTCACGAGCACAGACCCTCACTCGCCCTCACCCTCACGGCACTCACAAACGCAAGCCCTGAGGGTCTTATCCTCATAAGGTCTCCTGTGAGTGCACTCATGAGGTTGTGCCCCTCGTGAGACCTCCTGTGAGTGCGCTCATGAGGTTGTGCACCTCGTGAGACCGCCTGTGAGTGCACTCATGAGGTCTGAGGGGCGCCAAGTCTCTGTGAGTGAAGTCACTGGTGAGGCCTGAGGTGTGTGAGGTCAGTATGAGGACATTCAGAAATGAGGTCAAATGACGCATATCAGACGTGCGCAAATTAAATTATGAAGGCAATTGATGACATGGTTCCAGCGACACAACCACCGGCTGTGTACTTTAAAGGGCTGGTGTGCACGTATTTAGCAATTTCGTCTACGTCGCGCTGGGAACACAGCAAAGCGTCCTGAGCTGACTGATTACTTCATGATATGGTACCAGCGACCTAACTACTGGCAGGGTGCACTTTGAAGGGCTGGTGTGCCCGTTTTTAGCAATTTCGTCTATGTCGCACTGGGAACACAACAAAGCCTCTTGAGCTGACTGATTACTTCATGATATGGTTCCAGAGACCCAGCTACTGACAGGGTGCGCTTTAAAGGGCTCGTGTGCCCGTTTTTAGCAATTTCGTCTACGTCGCTCTGGGAACACAGCCACGCGTCCTGAGCTGACTGATTACTTGGTGATATGGTTCCAGTGACCGAACTACCGGCAGGGTGCACTTTAAAGGGCTGGTGTGCACGTTTTTACAAATTTAGTCTATGTCGCGCTGGGAACACAGCAAAGCGTCCTGAGCTGACTGATTACTTGGCGATATGGTTCCAGCGACCCATCTAGAGGCAGAGTGCACTTTAAAGGGCTGGTGTGCACGTTTTTACAAATTTAGTCTATGTCGCGCTGGGAACACAGCAAAGCGTCCTGAGCTGACTGGTTACTTGGCGATATGGTTCCAGCGACCCAACTACAGGCAGGGTGCACTTTTAAGGGCTGGTGTGCACGTTTTTACAAATTTAGTCTATGTCGCGCTGGGAACACCGCAAAGCGTCCTGAGCTGACTGATTACTTGGTGATATGGTTCCAGTGAGCGAACTACCGGCAGGGTGCACTTTAAAGGGCTGGTGTGCCCGTTATTAGCAATTTCGCGTACATCGCGCTGGGAACAGAACAAAGTCTACAGAGCTGACTGATTACTTCGTGATATGGTTCCAGCAACCCAACGACCGGAAGGGTGCACTTTGAAGGCGCTGGTGTGCCCGTTTTTAGCAATTTCGTCTACGTCGCGCTGGGAACACAGCAAATCGTCTTGAGCCGACTGATTACTTCGTGATATGGTTCCAGCGACCCAACTACCGAGAGCGTGCACTTTAAAGGACAGGTGTGCCGGTTTTTAGCAATTTCGTCTATGTTGCGCTGGGAACACAACAATGCCCAGGACAATTGGCTGTGTTCCCAGCACGACGTAGACGAAATTGCTAAAAACGTGCACATCAGCCCTTTAAAGTGCACCCTGCCGGTAGTTGGGCCGCTGGAACCATATCACGAAGTAATCAGTCAGCTCAGGAGGCTTTGCTGTGTTCCTATCGCGACATATACGAAATTGTAAAAACATGCACACCAGCCCTTTAAAGTGCACCCTGCCTGTAGTTGGGTCACTGGACCCATATCACGAAGTCATCAGTCAAATCAGGACGCTTTGCTGTGTTCCCAGCGCGATATAGACGAAATTGCTAAAAACGTGCACACGAGCCCTTTAAAGTGCGCCCTGCCTGTAGTTGGGTCGCTGGAACCATATCACCAAGTAATTAGTCAGCTCAGGACGCGTGGCTGTGTTCCCAGAGCGACGTAGACGAAATTGCTAAAAATGGGCGCACCAGCCCTTTAAAGTGCACCCTGGCAGTAGCTGGGTCTCTGGAACCATATCATGAAGTAATCAGTCAGCTCAAAAGGCTTTGTTGTGTTCCTAGTGCGACGGAGATGAAATTGCTAAAAATGTGCACACGAGCCCTTTAAAGTGCACCATGCCTGGAGTTGGGTCGCTGGAACCATATCGCCAAGTCATCAGTCAACTCAGGACACGTGGCTGTGTTCTCAGCTCGACGTGGACGAAATTGCTCAAAACGTGCACCCCAGCCCTTTAAAGTGCACCCTGCCGGTATAATTGGGTGGCTGGAACCACGTCACCAAGTAATCAGTCAGCCAAGACGCTTTGCTGTGTTCCCAGCGCGACATATACGAAACTGCTAAAAACGGGCAGACCAGCCCTTTAAAGTGCACACTGCGTGTAGGTGGGTCGATGGAACCATATCACCAAGTAATCAGTCAGCTCAGGACGCTTTGCTCTGTTCCCAGCGCGGCATAGACGAAATTGCTAAAAACGGGCACACCAGCCCTTTAAAGTGCACACTGCGTGTAGTGGTCGCTGGAACAACGTCATCAAGTAATCAGTCAGCCAAGACTCTTTGCTCTGTTTCCAGCGCGACATATACGAAACTGCTAAAAACGGACAGACCAGCCCTTTAAAGTGCACACTGCATGGTCGTTGGTCGATGGAACCACATCACCAACTAATCCGTCAGCTCAGGACGCTTGGCTGTGTTTCCAGCGCGACGTAGACGAAATTCCTAAAAGCGGACACATCAGCCCTTTAAAGTGCACACTGCGTGTAGTTGGGTCGCTGGAAGCATATCACCAAGTAATCCATCAGTTGAGGACGCTTGGCTGTGTTCCCAGCGCGACGTAGACGAAATTGCTAAAAACGGGAACACCAGCCCTTTAAAGTGCACCCTGCCGGTAGCTGGATCGCTGGAACCATATCACTAGTGCCTTCATAATTTGCCCACGTCTCGTAAGCGTCATTTAACCTCATTTCTGAATGCACTCACACTGACCTCACACCCCTCAGGCCTCACCAGTGACTTCACTCACACAGACCTGGCGCCCCTCAGACCTCATGAGTGCACTCACAGGAGGTCTCATGATAGGCAAAACCTCATGAGTGCACTCACAGGAGGCTTCGTGAGGATAAGACCTCATGAGTGCACTCACAGGAGACCTCATGAGGGTAAGAACCTCATGAGTGCACTCACGGATGGCCTGATCGCGGGCTTGCCCTCACTCGCCCTCACCTCAAAGGCGTGAGGTGAGGGTGAGGGGCACTCATGAGAGCCCTCATGAGTGAGTTCGCCCACCTATGTATATATCACAGAATGCGATTTTAAAAATCGCGACCGTGCGCAACAGTGACAACGGCCGCAACTAGCTGCCCGAGTAGGTTTGACATTATTACAGTACAGCCTGCTGCTTGGTTTAGAGAAATGTCATCTGCTACACAGGGAGAACTGGGAGAGAAGCAAAAAAAAGAAAGCGGAAAGTGCCGGCCTCGATTGGAACGCGGTCACTCTTGTCACTGTAATGGCATCACCGGTGAGGTTTTGCTTCCTCCTCCTCCTCATTTCGCACTGCAGAGCGAATTGAGCGGGAATGCGTGCGTCGATGTTTGGGTATGTTTTTTCCTGAGAAAAATATTGCGTACAGAGTATTTTTTGTGTTACTTGTCAAGTAAGGTCACATCCTCTCATAATGTGTGACACAGAGAAAATCTTTGAGATGGCTTTCTGGGCTGCTTTAAAAAGGCGCTAATTTGCAAAAATTCCTTCCTGTGGAATGAAAGATATGGTTACATTGACACCAACACAAAAGGAATGGGACACCAGCACAAAAGGAAAAGGAATGTTTGTGATTTACGAGCGAAAAAAAAAAAGAACAATGTACGCTTTCCCTCTCCTTCCCTTCCTCCTTGCCCTTTCCTTCTCAAGAAGTGTGACAATGTGGAGAGCTTTGGACTGGTTTTCTCAAACGATCTCCTGTGATGATTGGACAAATCGTTTGCGGAGACCAATGAGAGAGCGCTCAGCATTGTCAGCCTTCTTGAGATGGAGAGGGAAAGGGAAAGTGTAAATCGCAGGTTCTTTCTATAATACGAGGGGTGTTCAAGTTAAACCAAAACTTTCTGTCTCCTGAGTGTACAAATGACTCGCGCTACTTCTTTTTCGTCATTTTCACACGTGACAGGCCTCCGCGTTCACCACGTGGTGGTCCAAAGTTTGTGCGAAACAGAAAACACGTGCTGGACAAGATGGCCGACAACGAGGCGAGCACGCACATCGAACAGCGAATTGTCATGAAGTTTCTCGTGAATGAAGGCGTAAAGTCATCTGAAATTCAGAGAAGACTTCAGGCTCAATATGGCCACGATAGACTTAGCCGCAGCAAAGCGTTTGAGTGGTGCAAAACGTTTCCGAGACGGCCGTACATCAGTGCAGGACGATCCCGGCCTAGGCGGCTCAGAGCTCAGTGTCAGAGTTCCTGAGAACACCCAACTTGTGGAGCGCCTGATCCTCAAGAACTGACGGATAACATGTCTCGAACTGGCTCGAAAGATGGACCTTTCTGTGGGAACATTGAACACTATCATTCATGAACACCTCCAGTTTCGGAAAGTTACTGCCCGTTGGGTCCCGAGACAGCTCTCCGTGTTTGACCGGCAGAGAAGACTGGAAATCTCCCAAGAGCTAAGGTACCGTTTCGACACTGAATGACAGCCGTTCTTTGATCGGATCATCACATGCGATGAAACATGGGTGCACCATTTCACTCCCGAGTCTAAACGCGCATCAAAACAGTGGAAGCATCCGGGCTCGCCAGCTCCCAAGAAGTTCCGAAGCACCTTGTCTGTGGGTAAGGTCATGGCCACGGTTTTCTGGGACAAGGCTGGCGTTGTTCATGTTGATTTTCTGCCCAGTAATACCACCATCAATAGTGGGGTCAATTACTGAGATGTGCATAAGGCGCTGAAGCAAAAGCGGCCGGGCCTCATCACCAAAGGAGGAGTCCTCCTACAGGACAATGCACGCCTGCACACCGTGCATCTCATGACACGCACCTTACAGGAACTTGGCTGGGAGTTGCTGCCACATCCCCCATTACAGTTCAGACCTCGCCCCCAGCGATTTCCATCTCTTTGGGCCACTGAAGGCGTTCCTTGGGGGCCGCCACTTCAGCTGCAACGACGAGGTCAAGAATGTGGTCCGATCATGGCTTCTACGCGCCGGTAAGGATTTCTACGCTGCTGGCATCCAGGCCCTAGTGGAACGCTGGGACAAGTGCATTAGTGCAGCTGGAGATTACGTTGAAAAATAAAACTAATTTCTCGCCTGTAAGTTCATTTTACTTTTGCGAAAAATGAAAAGTCCCGGTTTGACTTGAACACCCCTCGTAAAACGGACTCACGAATCTCGTTCCTTTTGTGTTGGTGACAAGGTAGTGGGGTCTAGCATTCCGCGAGGAGACATCCTTACAGGCTGTTGGATAGATTTTGCTAGAATGGGTGGCTGTTTGATAATGAAATTGTAAGCTTGTTTTAAAAATTGATGTAAAATGATTATATCACCTGTGTAGCATCCTCCACTGCTTGTCACCTCTTCCTTGCATTGCTGCCAATTGCTTCTGCTGTTGAAGTTGATGCTGAAGTTGCTGCTGCTGCAGAATTTGCTGCTGACGAAACTGACGTTGCATTTCTTGCTGTCTGAAGCGTGGAATCTGCTGGAGACTTGAATGCTGATTCTGAGGTCTCGCCTGTTGCGGCGTCATGGCACCTGCGTGGCGAAAAGTGCGATCCGTTTCCACCGTGACGCACACCCCTTCGTGATAGCAAACGTACCTTCGGGTATAGAAGGATAAAGCTGGAGATCATTGTCTCCAACCCACAGTCTACCATTGTCGGTATAGGCACCATAGTCGTCGTATTTGTCTTGGTAGCCCAAATATGGGTCGGACCCGTATGGGGCGTAGTCGGACCTTGAAGGCTGTGACTGTCTGGCATCTCCAGGCCAGCTGTTCAGTTCATTTCGTGGCACAGAAGGGAGCCTGATGCCAGTCTTGTGGTGAAAGGGGCTAGGCCGCCCTCCTGTAAGATGTGCGTAATGTCACTTGTCTTTCGCTAAGGCTTAACGATAGGCACTTGTTCGTAGTTCATAGCTAGGGTTCCGAGTTTTCAGAGTTTTCATTTAGGAAAATTCGCAGGCTGTTTATAGGAGTTTTCAACTTTTCCGAAATTCGGAGTTTCTCGGAGAAATAAAAAGTAATGATGAACGAAAAATGAACGACGCCGATTTCGGAGTACATTTCGGAGTAGTCATCGCAGAGACAATGCAAGGAAAGGAGTATAAGAGTGACTGAGACCACACGATATAGCGCACGGATGTTTTACTACCCAGAGCTATTGAAGTAAAAACAAGCGTATTTCCACATATTGTGAATGGTGCCCAGGCTCAAAATCCCAGACTATCCCAAACTATCCCAGTGCCGGGGACAAGTAGAGTCACGAGGGTCGAGGATGCATAGAACATATGGGACAAGTGTGTGCACTATGCTCCTTTTGGGCCATTCATGTGTGGATCAGTTTGAAATCAAAAAGTAGGTGTGGAAGGAAGGGGACAAAGGAAGAAGGGAACGGGAAAAACCGTAAGGCTGCCACGTGGGCCTTGGAAGCATAGGAGTTTATCGGATAAATCCGATTTTTTGCCAAAAACATCGGAGGGAGTTTATCGGAGTTTGTCGGATAAATCCGAAAAGTCGGAAGCCTATTCATAGCTTACTTAATTCCTGGTTGATGTTGTTGCTCGGGGGCGGTTCTCTCGGAGGAGACGGATCTCCTGTCTGAGACAGACCACGGGAAGGGGTGGTCGTCACGTCCGCTTGGAAAATTGTAGGTGGCAGCGATGATGTCTGACTGTTTGGCGCTGCTGTGGCTTTATCTCCAGATTCTGATATCCAGACAAGTATAAATGATATTGAGAGACCAGCATCAGATTGGGTTTTGTAACTCACACCCAGCTACTGTATCTACATTTCCATGAAAACTTCATTTGACCTGCATTACTTCTATTTACAGAAGACTATATTGTAAGAGAGAGCAGCCCAAACTTTTTACTGTCTCCCCCCCTCATTAATCATATGTTTTGGCCTTGCCATAGGAATGCATTGAACAATATATTGTGGTGACAAGTTCATGTTAATGGTGCAGGGTCAGCAGGGGTGGATCCACACCCTAACTTGGGGGCTGAGGGGGTGCTTTCTCAAACTGCATAGTGGGGGTGGGAGAGAGGGTTATGCTTAAACACATGTATGTAGCCTGGGGGCTTTGGGGGGCGATTGACCCCCTGGATATGCGACTGAGGGTCAGCCATTTTTTTAGCTATTCTTTTGTTGCCACCAAAAATTAAAATGGCTGTATTGTTCCACATGCATTATACCACAAAGCTTTCTCGTGTCTGGTGACATTTTCTGATTTTTTTACCATGGCATTTCTACCGTGCAAGATCGTACTCTTAGGTGTACTAGTACTGACCACATAACAGCATTACAGCAGCACAGTTGTTTAGTTTTGTTAGCATGTTATCTCGTTGCAAAACCAACTTCATGGTAAGAAGGTACACTCACTAGAATGCAGATTTTCTGGCTATGGTTTGGTAAGGAGTAGGAGGGAGAGGGGTTGTATAGCATACTGTGCTGAAAATGCATGCATAACGCATACTTTGCAAGATTTTCAGATAGCAGATAGGTGCGAGAGCACTAACATAGCCAGAGCTCTTTTCTTCTTTCTTTTTTTCATGAAAGGCTTTGCTGGTTTTGAGAAAGCTTTGGGTTCCCCTTAGCGAAAATCCTGGTCATGATGAAATATTTTTGATGTTTCAGTGCCAGACAGTTTCCACTGCGCAAAATAGATTCAGCATCAAAGCACTGCCAATCGTGCGATACCCACGAATGTTTGAGATATTTTCTTACGGCGGCATGTGACACTCGCAACCCCTGTTTGGGATTGTAGAGTCTACGCTGTGAGCGCACGGCTGACAGGCCGTACTTTGCACTTCCTTTACTGTTACGAATACAAATGGCATTCGCATTTTAATAAACGATTTTAAAAAGATGCGCGCGGCGCAAAGCAGCATGGGAACTTTGAGGGACACTGCTCTGTCGTCTGCTTCAATTATGGGTTACCCCGACTGACGCTGACGCTACTGCTGCGCACACCGGGAATGTTGTTGTTCTTCTTCTACCTCCGCCACTGGCCATCTCTCGTAATGCTATAAGACACTCTAAGTTCCCATGAGTCCTTGCGTGTGACTGGACTTCCGCTTCGATGCCAATACATGACAGGTGGCGCTTACTTTTCTAAAAAGTCTATTTGACCGTGTTGCAGTGCCGAAAGCAAAGCATTCTGCTGCATGATTATATTTGTTTCTGGCACCTTCTTTTGTCATGTGCTCCCGAATGAGGGCTACACTATTTCACAGTGTAATTCCTAATAAAATGCTCAAATTTTGTTCAAATATGCATCTGATGCAGTGTTTTCATGTGAAGAACAAGGAAGAACATTGCATATATATTGAGGGTTTTACTGCACATTTCAAAGTGCATAGTTGTATGTGAACTGTTATACCTGAACTGAGTCAGAAATGCTTTTTGTTAATAGCTCCGCTAATAACAGAATTAATGTCTTACTAGCTCCAGGGCAGTTTAAGTCGTCACTTTCGTCACTACCGTCCGGGCATTGTGGTATTCCATCACAAACGTTGTACACTGCAATGCACTCGCTGGAGTTTTGACACTGGAACTGAAATCTCTGGCAGCGTGTGTCTGAAACGAGTTTCCAATTCCTTGTGTTAGTAAAACTATTGGGATTTCAAAATTCACTTGTTAATTGTCACGCAACACGATTAGAACAGCAAACCTGGAACAGCAGTTGTAATTCGGGTTGCACTTTCGGTAGCCGTTGGGATCAGAGTGGGAACTTGGGACTCCGGGACCTCGGGTGGGACCTCGGTAGACAGTAGAAGAGGTGGCTGGCGCAACTGTGTCAGCTCATCTTCGTGTCTTGAGGGTAATCCCCACTCTGTGTCCCTCGGTCCCACAAGTAGAAGGGAAACAGTATAAAATGCGTGTGACGTGAACAAGCACAGAAAGGCAGATGGCGGACCACAGTCAAACAGGTAGCAGCTGCCTTTGCTCTGTGGAGGAAAAACAGATTTGCTTTTTGGGCAACAGCTCAGAGTACAAACTGGCAAGACCAGCGTCACTGTAAGAAGCATCATGAGAAAAATAAAAATTTAGGGGACTATCTCTATTACAAAGATATGCGAGATTTTGGGCAAAGAATTTATTTTGATGACCTATCTTTTTATGAATTAAATTAGTTACAAGAACTTAACCCTTTGCCAAACTGTAAGTCCAATACGTTACATGAAATTTATTAGACTTAAATTCCATGTCAGAATTAGAGCTGTGGAGAAAGTGCAAAAGTTCTCAAACAGAATAATTTGTTGAAAATTTGCTAATTTTTGTTTAAGAACTTGTGCGTTTTTTTTATTCTCTAGCTACCGGAAATGCTTATTAATTGTTATTTCTTTGCTATACATTATGACAAATATGTTAATATAGACATGCATGTATGAGCTAGGACATGCATGAGGACAACGGACATTTTTATTTTCAACCTCACTCTGATTAATTGTTCATTTCTCTTCAGTTTCTCACCTTTTCTTCAAAGACAGCCACATTGCAGTTGGTTGTTTCCCAGCACCAAATGATGCAGTCCCTATTGGAGCCGACCTCAGTCTCGTTCAAGTACTTCGCTCCCATTCGACGTGAGTCCTCGGTTCGAATTATGCGGTTTTCATTCACCTGGAATCCTTCCAGGATATTTCGAACATCTCTCGAAGCTTGAGGCATCTGGGCGGCACTTGGTCGCTTGTGAATCTTCCGAGGCACAATATGCGCTTTCGATTCCAATGCAGCTGGCAGTGCAGTGAAGCTCTCTTCACATGATATTAGTAGCGCTGCCAGAATTAGTATCGCAGCTTGCAGTTGCAACATGACCAAACCACGGCTTTCCACGAGCATACTGAAAAACGATTACGCAGGGCACGGCACAGGATAATCTGTCAAACGTAGGATAAAGCCATCTTGCGTTGTTGTTGAATGGTGGAGATGCGGGAACATTGGAAAAGGAGGGAGGAGGAAGTGGACCTCTATTATATGGTGTTTTCTTGGTGAAAATTACGCATGTTCGCTGTCAGCCCTGTATGTTATATACTTCGTGCTCCGCATGGAAAAGCCTGACGCAGAAATTCTGTATCTTAATTTCATTATAATGTCGTCGGGGTAATGCGGATGCTGAATCTTAGTTTCGGTTTCATCGTATTGTGCATTGCATTCTCTGACGATGGCCCGCTTTTATGCCATGAGTGATGATTAAAAAAAATTGTGCGAGATCGTACTGCACAAATAACGTTAACAATGTAACGTTCTCATTGTCACGTGACAGTGTAAGAAACGAGGGGGAGGAGAGAGCATAGAGCATGCGAGAGGAGAAAGGAGACTTCTGCAACGGGTGGAAAGTGGTTGCTGTGGTTCCGCGGGTTTCCGCTTGTTCCGCCGTGCGTTTACTGACACGGTCGTTCACACTTGAACGGTGCGCTTTGTTGGATACGAAACGTCACTGCAGAAGCTTGAATCATCATCATAGCCTCAGGCACCGTGCGTCAGGTAAATACTTTGCTTTGTCTTCTACCGCGACACTTTTGTGCGAAAGGAACGGCAATGCATGACTCTGGCCGCACGTTCACGGTGCTTATTCCGTGTGCTTCGTGCTATCTCCCCGTAACAGACCAAACGTGGTTCGCATCTTTGTGTCAAGGCTGAGAGAAACATATTAAAAGTATTTTTGGCACAATACGATGATTAACTAGAAAAGTTGAAACGCGGAGGTCGTGCGTGCTTTTTATATTTACAAGGCCGTTCAGATGCGTCCTTGCCGTGGTCAACGAGTTATAACGGCGGCGGCGGCTACTGTGCGTTTTTCGTTTGTACTTTACGCCGAAAATCGAACGTCGTAATGAGTGCGTGACTGCGTTTACATGGGCAGCGGGAGCACACTCGTTACAATCAGAATTATCTCTACAGAACAAAGCGTTATTGTGCCGGTGAAAGGTGAATGCCACATGTTGCGAATGGCCAAGGAGCATGACCTGTGTGCACGAAGTCATGACTGCGTGCATCTCACTTATCGCACATAGTGTCTTCCTTGCCTTTGTTTGGTCTCGTAGAAGCTATGTACGTGTGGGATCCTCGTTCGGATAACAGTGTTCTTTTGCCCGTTTGTCTGTCCATTATGATTTCGTTTAGTCTTGCGAACGGAGCAAGACCGCAAAGTCTCAGTCTCCGCAAGACAGCTCCAGCTAGTAAGGAAGTGTATGACTCACTTATCCTTATCGTAGTCTTTGTGCGCTAAATCCCCACGAAATACGACCATCTGACGTTTGGATCAGTGGTTCGTGCATAAAGTGGGCTAAAGGGCCTGCTGTCGTTTTTGTAACTTCGTTAGTATTCCGGCGACTGTCCAAGAGATAAAAGGACGACCGCAAGCAGGTTATGGGCCATTGTGGTCCAAGGAACAATGAAGCAAGTTGGATACGTCAAAAACAATGAAAAGGAAGTGCCTCGGAGGCAAATGAGCCCCTAACAAGGAAAACTTAAACCACTTTCGTCGGTTCCTCAACGCGAAGGAGTATTTAGAGAAATCGCTGATGCAAAGAAAGAGGGCCTTTGTGCTTCGTTTTCACTGTTGGTTGTGATCTATCATTTTCTTTCATCCTCAACGAATCATCATCGCCTGTGGTTCTTCATTGTGATTCACTGTATTGATCGAAGCATTGTGCATGCAAGTTCATTATGCAGTGTCACTTTTTGCTTTTGCCGTTCATTGATCATTTGAACGGAGCACTGCGAATTCCAGTGCAAGGATATGAATCCTTTTGTGGCTAAGCTTTTCTCCGCTACAACGAATTAAATTTGTCAGTTTGTTTATAGAACCGTGCATAAAAGTTGTCTGACAATATTTTATGACTTTTTAGAATGTCAGATGTTTTGTATTTAATGTTGCTCTTGTACCAATTAATACAAATTCTGTTTCCATTTCAATATTTGAAATCTAAATCTACTGTTAATCGTAGTCAATGATAGTCAAACAGTCGGTGTCAGTTCAAGTCAGGTCGGTCAGTCTAGAAAGTTCGTTATATGATCTGTTCATCTGTTCTGTTCATGTTGCCGGCGTCAAGTAAAAAAAAAACTGGTAGCAGTATCCTAGTGATTCAAAGTCCAATACTACAAAACAATAAGAAAAAAAAAAGGAATTCTGCCAATAAGTACCAACAAGTGATACAATCGGGGTACTGGACCATCCGCGATATGGCGTGTGCATGTGAAGGGCAGACAAGTATTTGCAAAGATATTCCACTTCGAAATATAGTATAGTGTAACCAAAAGTTTGCGGGCACTCAATAGTCCGCTCAATTAAGAAAATGCTTTCTAAGTAGTGGTCATTCATGAAAACCCTGGCATCCCTTCCATAGTCTCAGGGAAATGATGGAAGTTTCCATGGAGTCAGTACAGTTGCATAATGGTCTCGGTTACAGGAAGAAGTGAGGACCTTTATGACTGAAAGATATATTTTTTCTTGTCATTCAGCTAATGTTAGCCACTTCCTTGCAACGTTACTCCTGTTCATTTCTCTCCACTGCCAAGTGTCATCTCAAGTCCCTTTCCTGCTGCCATTTTAAACTGCTGACCTTTCCTTCACTCACAAGTAGAGAGTGTATTTTAGGATAGCTATCTTTCTTCTGTCAGTGTCTTCTAGCAGTTCTTCGATTATGTCTGGCACTTTTTTGTTTGTTTTGTTAAATGTATTTTGTTTCTTGCGTGTAATTGAAGGGACCTTAATGAGAGGATTGCTAATGAGTTGGAAGGTCATTTCATACTTTTGTTCACCAGGCCATTGAGAGCACTATGGACAAACCTTCGTTCTTTTGTATGAGACTGTGCGTTGTCGAACTGGTTTGCTGTTTGTTTTCTTTTAATTCCTTTTTAGTTTTTTGAGGACTTAGAGGGTATGCAGCATATTAGAACTTGTTATACCAGCAGTATGTTGCAAAATTTGTTCCAGCACACATTCATAGGAGGGTGCGTAATATCAGTTTTATTCAATTTTATTTTTGGAGGTTTTACTACAAAACGTCTTCTGTAAGCATATTTTACATTTACATCTGGTATGTCTTTGCAAAGCAATCTAGTATTCAAACATGTTTCATCTGTTAGCTGAACAAATGAAGTCTTATTGGAGTTGCAAATTTTTCTACTTACCAGAAAACATTTGCGTCGGTAAAGCTGTGATGAATTATGACTTATCCTCCAAAAGGCATCATCACCTCTCTAAAAATCTCTAATGAGAATGTCATACGTATAACATTTTATATGGTGTTCCAATAACACGACCCTGAGATCCCTGATACTGATTATCTGAAACATTATTTCACTTTTACATTTCACATAAATAGTATTTATTTTGAATCAAAAACTGCACCAAGTACACTTCTACAATAGGAGCAACACGTACTATGAAGCACGTCAAACTCAGACAGTACGCTTTCAGTTACTGTCTGGTGGTTGGCACAAGAAACGACCATGCAGCAACTCTCACCTCTGCGACGGATAAGTTCTCAAAATTTGAACCTTCCAAATCAAGCTAAATACAAGTTTTTGGAACCAAATAAAAACAATCTACAGGGAATCTTACCTTTATTGCAATTATGACGTGAGAGTGATTTTCGTTTACTGCACCGTAGCAAGGCAATATCTTTGAAAGGTTGCCCGTGTACAATAATGTTGTGTGCAGTAAATATACAGTGCACAGGCATGGGGTCTTGCACGTATGGAAAGCGAAATGATGCCTAAAGCCATTTTAAATTTGAAAGCATAGGGGGGGGGGGGGGGGGGAATATGTTTATTAAGAAAAAGAAAGGAAAGGTCAGCCAGACGAGGGTCGGCTTGCTATTCCAAACAAAAAGCAAAGAATATGAAAGAATTTGAAAGCATAGAATATGAATGGTGGTAGCCAAGAACACAAATTATTGATGCAAATGACCAAGTCACATGCCTAGGATAGAGGCTGCTTGGATGCCCTTCAATGCCTGTCGTCAACAAGTGCTCCAATTGATATTAGGTAGTTTATGCGGCATGCCGACCAAGGCCAGACTTCCTCGTGAGAAAAATCTTGGACCAATCCCTGATTGACACAGCAGACATCAAACAGTGGATATCTTTCACAGGCACCAGTGTGGAGTTTGAAGTAAAAATTCAGTGGCATTGATTTTCATGGATTAACTACATTGTTGAAGGATGGATCTAAAAGTGGTTGTTCTTTCGATTAATTTCATTCACCCACAGCTTCATTAACATATTTCTGTTCATTCCATATTTCTTGTGCATTTCTCATAGCAGACAATTCTCATAACAGAGAAGGCTGCACCATTCCACATGGCTGCTGACATCATCTTAGTGAATTTGAGCCTACGACAGGAGCCAAAATTATGACCGGAATAGCACAGAGGCCTCCGAGAGCCCAGCACGAAATGCATGGCACGAGACATTCTGCATGAAAGTAAGGCTGCAGCATTAGGCACAAAGCAGCCATAATCAAGCCAATTGCAAGCAGTGGCATTTTGAAGGAATGGGAATTTGAGAGATGATTTTTTTTTTTTTAAATTGTAAATGTAATTATATAATTTTAGTATTTTGTGTTTGCATAATTTTTGTTTGTAAGTATATCGTCCAATCAATGAGAAATTTGGCAATGCTTAACCAAGAAATTTCTGATCCCAAGCAGAAGTCATGCACCTTAGCTTGTAAGTTATGACTGCAAGGAACATTTTTGTCTAAAAATCAGTGTAAAGGAGAATGCACATCTATAACCATTTACTCTCTGTATGTTAAGGACCTACCAAGCGGGTACCACAAAACATAGGGTGAACATAACCTAACAGTACACGCATAAAAGTTACATTAGACCCGAACACTACATGCTATCACATATTTATCATACGATCTGACTAACCAAATCACTAAGGTCAGAGGCACAAAACTAGGTTATGCATGGACATAAAGAGGCACACAGAACCAAGGATGGACATAAACCGAGGGGGGAACGAATGAAACATACATCTAAATTCCAGGAAGCAAAAAAGGAGTAGATTATGGACTGCAGAAGATGTCAGAAGTGACTTGTTTAAAACGAACACTGTCAATGACAAGTGCAACTCGTGAGGAAGGTCATTCCAATGTCTTGATGCGCGAGGGATGAAGGATTCAAAAGAGTAGTGGGATTGACTTTGAAAGCGTGATCCACGTGCTAGGATAAGCAGGAAGGAGGTTGCGGCATAGAGGGCCATAAAATGCTATTGCAAAAAATCTTATGGAGGAGGTTTAAACCTGACAAATTGCAGCATTGTGCCAGTATGGGAAAAGCCACCCCGCGCTTCACTTCCGTTGTGCTGCTATCGGAACGACAGTCATTAACAATAAATCGAGCTGCACGGTTCTGGACGCTTTCTATTGTATTTGTGAGATAAGCCTCGTGCAGGGTACACTGTTCAACCGTATCTCTTGCGTAAGTAATGTCCCATTCAAAAGTACAGCACACTTTCCGTTTTGTTGCCTCTCATCAGCTTCCTCTGATCGAGCAAGCTTTCTAGGCATCACCCCGATGCCACCTCTCGCATACTAATGTGCTGACAACCCTGATGGGGATCAGAGATTGATTCTGTCCTTGCCTCAGGCAGAGGGTGAATAAAGAAAGAGAAAATGTGCCAAGCTAAAGTGGGAGAAAATAAAGAGGTGATCGTATCGGATAAAACGAAGGGTATTGAGGGAGGAACGGCAAGGCGTGTCCTGTGGAAACCTTGATCTCTATTGTTGCAATTGGAACACTACACTAAGGGAAAGTAAATGTTGGCTATACGTTATGGGCCTGATAGCTTGCATGCGTTTCACTTTATTAGCTTGAAGACTTGCCAGTGTAAATATGGGCTCCACTAATGTGTGCTGTGATTTATACACTCCATGGAGCTCACTTTTTCTGGTGAAGTTCTTCAGATTACATGGGTGTATATGGTGGAATGATCTGGCAGCACCCCTCCATTGGGACTTCCAAAAGTCCCATACGGGTGTTACATGGGAGGAGTGGGTTACAGGAAGTGTGGGAAAAAAATAATGCATAGAAAAAAAGGCAATAAAACAGCAACAACAAATGGAAGCAACAACGCTATGCAAGTAGGTTACATAAGGTATCATAAATTACGCAAGATTTATACACTGGAAATAGAATTATGAAATTGAGGCGGGTCAGTTATGGTAACGATGTGGGGCTGGAGGTTATTCCATTCAATGGCAGTCTTGGGGTGGAAAAGGGAATTTAAAAATGATTGAGTGTTACATCTTAAGCAGGAGACTTTGAGCTCGTGGTTGATGCGAGGTGAGGAAGATGAGACTTTAGAAGGGATCTGATATGCCCCGCATTTTTACAATATTCATTATGTCATTATGAGATTCTTGTACATATAACATTGTGGTAGTATTGGCTCCATTGTTAACTGGTTGGTTCACGATGTAGAACAGGAAGACAGACAACACCTCAGATCTTAATGAATAATTGTTGTTACACCAACTATGCTACTTAGACAAGCGGGTTAGTATGGGAAATTGATTGCGTACCCAGTGCTAGTGAGATGGTTAGGGTGAATTGTACTTTTTCTTCTAAAAATAAGTAAAAATACAAAGGGCAAACAGTAAACTCTATATGAAGGCTAAATTCAAATCTAAAAATGGGGTATTGTCGTTTATGCAGCATGGAATATATATATTCCTGCTCTTGTGTTATCCAGGATGTCGAGATACATTTAGTAACAGATGAAAAAGGCATTCTTACTGTATGACTGGTTTATAATTATAAATTTTTGTTGTTTAGTTTTGAGCACTTACACTGTGGCGACATTGCTTACTTTAAGCTATAGAAGAAGGAAAAAGAAAGAAAAAAGAGCGAAAGGAAAAAAAAGGAATGAAGAAAAAAAGGGAAGAGAAAGAAAAAAACAGAAGAATCCGTACTGATTGTCATACTATACAACAGGGCCTCACAAAGCCAAGCCCCCTCAAAATATTCTGGAAACTGTTGTTTTTGGTTCACGAAAGCACTCTTGTGCAGCAAAATGTGCCTGCAGTAATAGCAATTAACTATGCTTCATTGCTCAGCCATAAAGGCTTGTACATATTTGTATGTGCATGAGAAAGAAACAGTCATGTCAGTTTTTATGCAGATTTTGATTTGTTTTCTAATGTGCCATTGAGGGCTTGTGGACCCACCGATACACATGTTCCAGAGTTGTACTAGGGGCCGCATAATAGCTGTGCAAATCCACGTTTCTTTGGTGCACCTGTAGTCAAAGGCCAATGCCTTTATACACGTTCCCAGCCACTTTAGAACCGACGCAGGTGCTGCTGCTCCCCTCCGTGAGAGATCAGATTTTTCATGATTGAGCGTGCTCTGATAGAACTGGTAGAGCAGGGTGGGGACAGGATGGGCTTCCGAGAAATTGGGGGGTGTGCCATTCCTCCATCTAGCTTCCTCCTCTCCTCCAGCCTGCTCTCTCTCTCTCTCATATTTCATTTCTTTCACGTAGGAGTACAAGGTAAGAAGAAAGTGAATAGCAGGGCAGTTTCGTCCAGTTTGTTTTGTGGAAACCGTAGAGGATGTTCTTACACGCATAGTCTGGTGGTGTGGAGCTATGGGGCTCATTTTCAAGTCTGATGCACATTTAAGCCGTATAAGAGCAACGGGCCACATCACTTCATTTTACGTGCTTAGTTCAACAAGGTGCTATATTTTGTATTCCAGTTCTGACCTTGTGCAAATTAAAGGCTTTCAATGTTCCAAGGCCACGCCGAGATCTTTTCAATATTTTTGGTCTTTATACTGCAAAGCACTTAATGTTTGGGAGCCTCAAACTCTTGCGAATTTGGCTAATTGAAAAATTTGACAATTTTAAGGGTGCACAAAAATTTTGCCCAAAAATTTACGGTTAAAAAGCTGTGCTGGATTTTGTCGTACAGCTGTGTCACTATCTCGTACGTGAACTGCTTTGCAGCAGAAGCACGTGTGGTGCCAGTTTTGTCAAAATGTGGCACAGACAATCTTGGGCTCATCATGAAGTAAGCCACAAATTTTTGCATCTAGAATTTGCAAAAAATTTGGGGCCACAAAATTAGTTTTACGGTGTCACTGAAACAGCATAGTTCACTGTGATTGATTTTCACAAGCATGCATGCCTATGAAATCTTGCTGACAGTCACAAATCAACCAATGGGGATACACTTCAGCACTTAACCTTATTAATGCATATCCTTTTGTTTGTAACTCTCTAGTTGAATCCATTCCATGCTCACTTGAGTGATCCATTCCAGGTTGACCACAGTGCAACTAGCAGTCATGGAGTGCAGCCTTCCGGCCTCCTACTGTTCACCGACAAGGCCACCTGTGGCTCCACCTGCAGGGAGTGACCTGTGTGGGCCTCCAAAGGGGCTGCACGTCAACTTTGACACTGACAAGGATGACCCACAGGACAGGCGCAAGAAGTACCTGACGGCAAAGTATGGCCCACACCAAATGAGTCTCATCAAGAAACGTCTGCGTGTTGAGATGTGGATGTACGAACAGCTGCAAGTCCTATACAGAAGTTCGGTGAGTTTGCATCGAAGTAAAGTTAACATAAAAGTAGTGTCACGCTTTGCTGCATCCTCTCTTTAAACAAAAACGTTCTAAAGTATCTGAGCGAAACATTTCAAATCAATAGTGGATTCGAGGTTACTTTGAATTTCATGTTTTTCCCACAAGACTGTGAAGGCTAGGCTACTACAGAGTAAGCAAAGTGCAAGAGCTGTGGGCATTGCAGACCTCGAGAAAAGAAAGAAAAAAAAAGATTGTGTTTTACTCACAAATAGGAGTGAGAGGAATACTTGCTTGTTCTGAAGACTGTGATTGGGCTGGTACAGCTTCCGTCAACCTTAATAATAACACTGGAAAAAAAATTCTGCCTCATTTCTGAATGCGATAACAGCCACCCTGGAAGCACTGGGTGAATGTTAAGTGAACAACATCCTTGCGTTAAACTAACAGAATAATTTTGTTCAATTAAGATTTCTTGATGGCCCCAAGGGTTGCTGTAATCGCAATCGGGAACGAGACCATATTTTTTTTTTTTTTTTTTCAGTTTTATTATTAAGGGTGACGTGAGCTGTACATCCAGTAGGTATTCCATGGTGTATTAAATGTGGCATACTGAGGCATAGCAGAAGTGTCTGCCCTGGTGAAAGCAGTATAGGGTGACACTTTCTAGCTTGATGTGTATCAAACATCGATCCACAAGAGGGATCTGACAAAGGGATCTGACAAAAAAAACGACAAAAATCGCTAATAAGGTCATAATTGAGAAATTGTTTGTTACGTGATTTTTTAAAGTAAAATTCACTTATGTCTGTTATATTTAGGGCCCAGATCTGTAGGCAATTGCCTATAAATGCCTATACACGCCTAATTGCGACATTTTTGGGGTTACCTGCCCTTCTATCGACTCTATTGAATTGTAGCCTCTTTAACATTTTTTTGCGCCATAACAGCACTTTTTTAGAGATTTGAAGGAGCATTAAAGTGGTATCTAACATGGCAAAAAACTGCTGTCATCTTGTAAAGCAGTAAGTGAAAAGCATTCCCCCAAAATATTTTTGTCCAAAGTTGTTAAACTGCGGCGCAGTTAATTTGCAAAATCGCCCACCCACTCTCTCAAATCACCCACGCTAAGTTTGACGTTTGTGGTAGAGAGCCCCCTCATTCATTGGTAGGAAAAACCGTCTGCTATGAACATCGTAAGCGGTTTCTTGTTGACTTCCATCCTTTATGCGACTTATATCACGTTTTCTAAGAAAAAACAGCATATATGCAGCCTGACACAATAAGGTTGCATTCACAAGAGTAATATATCCGTGGCTTTTGCGCAATCTCAGAATTCACTGTAGCAGAAAGCAAGCGATGACGGCTGTATTGTGGCACTACCTGTTAGCCACTGAACCAACTGTGCGGTGAAAACGGTCAGAGAGGTTGCACACTGTCGGGAAGCACTGGGGTTTCGCTGTACAAGACGCAGTTAATTTCGGGCTGCAACACTCGTTCCTCTCGTGGTGTCTGCGGTCCCAAAAAATTGTGGTTGTGTCGTTGACAGCCTTCAAACCCTCCGTTTCGGACATCACGCAGCCGGAGAACGTGTGGCGTTGCTCACCTCGATCATGTGATCGCAGGTCCAATGAGGAGCGTCCCTACCACTCGCGTTACATAGTGACGCGTGTGGCGGCGCTCATCACGTGTCTATTGTGAAGGCGAAGGAGGGTGTTTCGTGCACGGGAGGTTCAGGCAGCTATTGCAGGCGTCCCAATTTCACTATAGTTGCACTAATTGTGGGAAAACTGTTTTCGGCCGCCTAACATTCCATACCGACCAGAAACAGAAACAAAGTTGTGTACCTCTAGACTGCTCCTTTAAGTGCGAGTGTGCCTTAGGCTCGTGTTGTTGTGCTGCATTTTTGCTTTTCGGGTCCGGGTATTTGAGGCCTTTTGTTCCTTTTTTGCGTTTGGTTTCCTTCAGTACATTCGTTTTCTGGAAGGGGTTCATGTATATTTGATCAAAAGATTTGGCCTCTCTGGGCTTTCCAAGATCTTTGAGAGCGGAGAACTAAAAGTATTATTCCATATAGTGTGGTTGCAGGCTGCTTCCGCATTCGTGTACCAGACGTCAAAGCTCGTATGGTACCGTAACCTATAGACAAGCTAGCTTTCTTTGATGGAGCCATTCTGAAACACACCAACAAAGCCAAAGAGCGCACCAGATTAATGTGCATTTTATTGCCTATTTTTGAGGGCCTAAATGCCTGCCTATCTCCATCGTTTTTAGTTGCTAAATTTCCGGGCCCTAGTTATATTGTATTAGAATTTATGCATTGTAAATTGTATGCTGCGCACAGCTATGCCATGTACGTGCATTACATCTGCTATAAGTGCTTCCTGTACACCATAGAAGTGATAGGAGTGCAGTGTCGCACCCCTTTGCTTTGACAGAGACAACAGTGTAGTTACATAAATGAAACAATAGAACAACTAACCCTGAAATATTAGCCAAGCGTGAGAGGGGAACAAGGTGGACAAAGTGTGGCAAGAAGCCTTTGTTGGCGGACACAGGCGTTCCAAGTGATGCATGGCCGACCACAAGATGAGGAAGGAAGCGGTGGGAGTATTTGTAAGGCACAGGCGACAGTGTTGCTGAACTCTGTCATGGGAATGTGAGGTCAACAGTTTGAGGACTTGAATTGTTTAGGAGCAATGGCCTCGCTTCTTTTTTTTTTTTTTTTTTTGTGCAAACAAAGGGAGCCTGGGTTAATTTTGCAAAATTACTGTAGAATCATTTTATCCCCATTGCTATGCTGGCAACAAAACAAATTTGATTGTTTGATAAATTCAATAAACAATGCATGTTTAACCTATTAAATAAATGCAAAACGTATGAAGAGCAATGTCAAGTTGTTGACGAAAGCAATCCACAATAAAAAAAAAAAAAACAAGACCGTTTAAAGCATCTATTTAATATACGAAAAACTAGACTTTTGTGCGGTAGGTTGCACTTCTTCAGGTCTTCTTCCAAACAACAAGATAATATATTAAACATGTCACATGGCAGAGAGAGAAAACAGGAATGGAAACTGGTTGCAGAAGTGCAGCCTACTGCATGAAAGCCTCGTTTTTTGTGTAGTAAATAGACGGTCTCAAACTTTTTTTTTTCTATTCAATAAATTTAAAATAAAATACATACTACTAATATACATAAATACATACTAATCACTAAAATACATACTAATCAAATAAGAATGTATTCAATTGCTAAGGTATAGTACAAATTTCTGTTGTGGTCTTGCTGCACGGGAAGTGGGTGTAGAATATACTTGTAGCTGTGACATTGTCAGACCAACTCGGGAATATATGTGCACACAGAAAGTGATAGGAATGCTGCACCAGGCTGTGCAGCCTTATAATGCCTGCTCAATACTGTGCTAACTAGTTCCTTTCATGCAAGCAACTTTAGATTTGCATCTAGTAATTTGCGGAAGATATGTGCAGCAGCGACGCATCCAATGACAGCATCCTGTGCCTCGTTCCGTTCATACTGGGGCCCTACAGTTTCCCTATGAACAAGTCGCATTTTCAGCATGAGAAGCACTAGAACAAGAACACTGCGAAACTGAGCAGTTGAATATAAATTTGCACAAGTGGGCTGTAGCTCAAGAATATAAAATTGCTATATACTCATTGTTAGATTCCAGACTTGGCATCTTGATGCATGTTGTTTGCTTTTGAGCATCGGTTGAGAGTAAATTATTTCTAAACCCAGGACAAAAATATTCGACAATGGATAAAGAGTGTCTTACTTCCATCTGGGCTGTTAAACATTTTGTCGTTATCTGTACGTTATCTGTTCAAGCTTATCGCAAGTACTCTTTTAGCAGTCATGCGTAAGACACTTAGTAACAAAATTATAGCTAGTTTGTGAAAGTAGTAACTGAACCACAAATTCACTTTATTTTTCAAAATTTAGCTAGTTGCTCTACAGTTAGGAAGTTAGATAAGTTGGTTATCTCTTGGGGCGGGGGCAACAAAATTGGAGCTAAAAGTTAACGTTAGTAAGCTTTCACGGCTTCAGTTCAAGCAGATCCCTTTCCACGTAATACTCCTTTCCCTTTCTTGGTGTATGTTCTAAGAACAACAAGGCAATGTTTGGAAACTGGTGCATGAAAGAATGTGATGCTACATATCTGCATAACTTAAAGGAGCACCTGCAAATTTGTTTTTGTTTTTCGCTCAGGCATGATCTGCAACGAATAAAATGAGCTCCCGCAAAAGGACGACGACTCCAGGTGACCTACAGAGTGTGTGTGTGCGCGAGGCCTCTGTTGCCCACACCTTTAAAAAAAAATCCTCCACTCGTGAAAAGAGAGTAATGGAGAACGAGGGAATGTCATGACGTAATGTGGTCCCCGGGCACGTGACCCATATCGTAGAGCGGCACAGCTCAAGCAAGTATAAGCGGCATGTGAGCTGAGAAGAAATAAACAAAGTAAAAAAAGACACTGGGTCTTCCCTACGTCATGCGAGAATCGTGGTGGCCATCCGCTACTGCTTTCTCAGACTGTTTTCCTAAATTTGATTGCGCAGTGACAATGTACCACACGGCAAAAATATTTTGCAGTGTGGTTCCTTGTGGGCAGCTTGGTGAAAGCAACAGGGTTTCGTGCCATATTAAATGTCACCTCACTGCTCCTTTAGTTGAAGTTACACTTTACAGAAAGTTTAAAGGGGCATTAAAATGCAAAAACGAGTTTACTGTAAAAGTAGAAATTTTTGCGAGAACTTAATTTTTGCGAATTTCGCGATCGGACTTTTTTTTTTTTTTGCAAAATTAAGGTTCCGCGAAATATAGGTAGCGGGGATGAAAAAGTATGGGCACTGGAATTTGCGACGATATGACCTCCGCAAAGACAAATCCACTTACTTGATGACCTTTATTCTTACACCTTGTTCTTGTCAAACATTTCTATAATTGAAACGCCTCTTCAACATCAGTAGTTTATTCGCACAGTGTATCACTTGGCATTGCAGATACCTGCTTTCACAAAACCAGCACTTGTGTCATTGTTACGGGATTTGAGTTCACGGTAAGCGTCTATAAGCCAGCCGGCAGTGTCATGATCCCCTGACCTCCCCGATCCCGTGATTTCTGCTTTCGTCCGCTTCCAACAAATTCGCAAAATTAAGGTTCCGCGAAATATTCCCAAAACACGCTCCCACACGAATTCGCAAATTATTAAGACAGCAAAATTAATCACTTTTACGGTACTTCAAATTACGTTACACACTATATTGATTTTGTACCTGTTATCATAATTCAAAACTTTGATTCCGTTACGAAGCTGCAATCAAAATTATACTGGACCCTTTCTTACTTCGGTGCTAAACAGTGAACGACGCTTCAGCTCGTGCATCGGTGTTTTTAGTCCACGCCATGGAGCAGTCCCGGTGAAAAACAAAGTGCGCGTTGTGAAGCGGACTTGCGTTGCTGTCCAAAGGATATCAGTGGAACACTCGCAAGAACTGTTGTGGGCTACAATTCTGTGAATCTGTATTTAAACATGTAGCAGTGCGCATCATGCCGCGCATATACGGAACACTACGATTGGACCCGTTCCAAATCCACACACCCACGATAGGTATGTGCGCGCTTCTCCTGCTGTCTCATTGGATGCCACCAATCTTTGCCTCCTGGGGCCCCATTCATTGCCGCCAAAGACGGCTCTGTTTTCATTACGTTTTTCATCTAAACAGCATTGTGTGAACTAATTTTGTTTGAATCTACTAATTGAAACAGTGACTTTCATTTGAGAGCAAGTTATTTTTGCATTTTAGTGCCCCTTTAGCTACTTCCCACGACAGCTTTGGAGTCTTCAACAAAATTAATGCGTTTGTAGTGTTATTTCATTATGAAGACTTACGCTGGAAGCATGCTGACATTCGTTGTATATGCAACCAGTGAATACTGAAGGTATTATATAAAAAAGCTTACTATAATTTCACCGTGTCTTTGATTTAGTAAGTCATCTTGACAAATGGATGTCACGATGTTGGCACGCTACATATGCACGGAGATTGTCAGCTTGCTCAAGGCCATCATTGTAGTGTGGCTTTGATAGTGCAGGTCCCACAATGTTAACATCCTGAATGCACTTCCTGTCACATTAAAAGCATATACAGGTCGGTGTCTGTAGTCGAACAGGATGCAGCACAATTACGCTCGACTTCTTTACACGTTGAGTACCATTGGTGGTTTGACTGTGTCCTTGAACTGTAGTGATACCTTTCATATGGAAATGATTTGCTTCAATCTCTATGATGGAAGTTGTTCATGCTACTACCCTTTGAGGCAAGGTAAAACCTGACTTTACCTTCATATTGCAATAAATACCACTCCCCCCTCCCCCCCCCCCCCTTCCCATTGAACGTTGGGTTGCCAAGTGCTGGTCCAGGCAGTGAATTGGGTGCACCTATTATTAAATTAATACAAATAAGCTGAACCTAAAATAGAAAAAAAATTGAATAGCTATAGGGTCATCAGAATTATAATTAAAGGACATCGAGAAAGATATGTAATTCAATCCACTAAATTAGCTCGAAAAGTGATTTTTGTGAACTTTAATTCACCAAAGCAGGTTGAAGGTACTCGGCTTTAAGCTCGTTTCACCTCAGAGTTCCATCTCAGGTCAGGTCACATCGGAGCATTTGTCTTTGCTTCATTCCCTTAGAGCAACGTCACCTATAGAGTAGAATTTATGTAGATTCATCACACCAGCACTTCTCCTGTTTGATCACTGGTGGGATTAGCGGATGAGAGCGCCGTTTTCTAGGTCAGGAACAACTCTCCTCAAGGGTGCTTGCCAAGCCATGTGGAGCTCTGAATAAATTTGCCTTGTAGAGCTGGCAGTGCGAGAGAATACATTTCTGAGTAAAGACGTACTAACCAGTTATCTTGTAGGCCATTGGCTACACGCAACAGTGCTTTCTATTGCTTTAAAAGGCAGCGCACGCTTTTGCTTGTCTGGGAATGCAACGGTTATGCTTTAGAGCAACTTCGTCTGCTGGTCTCTGTTTTGTTATCTGAGCTGTAGTAGCAACAGCACCGCACCATCCTGTGTGTTTCATTCTGCATAGTTCCTCTGTTCTCTGTAACAGTGAATATAACATCACAAAAGATGTGTAAAGGAGGATTGCAAGCAGGGATTCCCCACACACACACTAATAATAAGAAAAAAAAGCTGAAAGGTGGTCACACCTCTCCTATGTAATTGGAACACCTTCTGAGATGAAAAACGACCACAAATCCCTTATTGCAATTATTAGTCAGGCGGTAAAAACAAAAAAAAATCATTTCATACCCTGTTACTTAACATTCTCTTTGACTGCTAGGCTGTGATTGAATGACTGGATTTACAATTTGCACTAATGTGAGTTCAGTGATGGGTAAAGTACCCCCAAATTGTACTTATAGCAAAGTACAAAGTATTTGCATCAATGGTACTTGAAGTATACAGTACAGAGTACCATATTGTAAATGTACTTACCCGTCAAGTACATTGCAACGTTTGCATAGTGTCACATGTCACCGTTTGGTGGTGTTTTGATTGGCTAAATGCCATTGCCAACATTTTTTGCCAGAGGTAGTTCTGAAGCCCAGCTACTTGGTCCTTACTCAGTAGGTATGAATTACATCTGATGAGACAATCACCTGTTGCTAGTGGAAAGTATTTTTATTTCCTTATTTATTCATCGGTGCATCTCTTGGTATACTACGAAAAAGAACAGCAATCCATTTGCTTGGTCAAAAATACTGATTCTAGACACTTATTGGATATTTTCCATCTTTTGTCTTTGCATGTCGAGTTGGGTAGTTGAGTACTTGATGGGCAGGCACCAAAGAAATGTACTTATTGAAGTACTATTAGAAGTACTTCAAGTACTCCCAATCACTGTGTGAATTGAATTGGAAAAAGAAAAATATGGGTGCTGTCTACTACAGAGCACTTATAGCTGCATGCTGTGTGCTAATGAAGATTGAATTGAATTGAATCCTTTGTTTTTGCATTGTTACGATGTGGGGAGCCAGAACAAAAAGCTGGCAGCAGCTTATACACTTATAAAAATGCTACAACTATAATGCTAACTGATGCATCATTCATAGATAGTGAAGCATGTGACATCTACATGATATTGTCATGCAAATACATGAAAATATTACAAAACATGAAGTAACACAGACAAAGCACATGTTACTTCAAACTACTGTGGCAATGAAATAGAAAAATAATTTAAAGTTAAGGAGGGATATGACTTCAAAGATATCGAGGCAGACAAAGTATTTTGAATCTTAGAGTTATTTTGCTCTTATGTGAAAAGCAGACTTATGTGGGCTGTTTCTCCTGTATGTTTATGGTCTTGCTAGTGTTCCCAATATTCGGGAGCTCATTGGCTACATTATCGACAAATTTCTATTAATTAACTAGCATAAAGGACATACGTGGTACTAATGCATGCTTACAGGGTCTTCTGGCTCATCAGATTCATGTTGGTTGATTTGGTGCAAGAAGTGCACTGCCAAAAATTGCACTGTTTTGGTGCAGCACTTCTGGAAGAGTTCATCTCCTCATCTTAGAAAGGGGTGTTACTGCAACGTGATTTTACAGATTTTTTTTTTTCCACAAAGTTGGAGGTGTATATCAATATAACCTACACTACACCTTCATAGCTCACTTTTCTCTTTCTTTTGGGTACTGTATATTATGCCACCTAAGATGAACCTTGTTTCCACAGGCATACATGTGGGCAGTAATTCCTTTGCATTTCACTTCTTAGGATGACAACCACGATATTGAGATAGACTTGGACGAGCTGCTTGACATGGAAAGTGATCGTCACCGAAGAGAGTTTCTCACTGTAAGTGACAGTTCTGATAATTATATATATATTTTTCCCTTTATATATTTTATTTTTATTTTTAATATATTTTTATAATTGATATATTTTATAATTGATATGTTTTATAATTGATATATTATATATATATATATATATATATATATAAAAGTGAAATAATAAGACTTGGACTACAGATTACAGGAACGTTAACAAAAACTAATTTATTTAATGGGCATTTTAACACATAGATTAAAAAAAAGTAAAAAAATTCTTTTTTTAATCTATGTGTTAAAATGCCCATTAAATAAATTAGTTTTTGTTAACGTTCCTGTAATCTGTAGTCCAAGTCTTATTATTTCACTTTTATTCAACTTCGTAGCCGTCTGATATATTAACCTATTTTATATATATAAAATAGCCTATATAATATAAATATATAGCCTATTAGGCTATAATATAGGAAAGGAATATATATATATAGGTTATATTATATAGCCTATATAATATAACCTATATATATATATATATATATATATATATATATATATATATATATATAAAGAGGGGGAAAAGCCATAAAAGAAATAAGTAAATGACGCTAGACGTGTTTGAAATTCAAACTTACAGATTAAGATGGCTTCTATGGCTGCATATAGAGAAACAGATACTCATGGAACGATGCGACAGCACCAGAGGACACGTGTTTCGCCGTGTTTGCGGCTCGTCAGCCCTGGGTAGCTGCGCATCGTTCGTGATTGGCAAACCAGGGGATATATATATATATATATATATATGAATAATAAGGCCGAAACAGCTGTCCAATGCTGGTGTGGCGACGTTTAGGACTTATAAACATATGTTCAACGTGCAGCCAAAGAGCCTATGCTATTTTTTTTTTCACTATATATATATATATATATATATTTTTTTTTAAAGGAGCACTGAGATGACCCCCAAACGTAAAAAAACATTGTGGCGCATTCTGCAACGAATAAAATGAGCTCCAGTGAGAGAACGACGAGTGCAGGTAGCCTACAGAGCGTGCAAAAGACCGCTGCTCGCACACCTTTAAAAAAATCCTCCACTCATAAAAAGGAGCATATCGGAGAACGAGGGAATGTTGTGACGCAACGTGGTCCCTGGGGATGTCACTCGTAACGTAAAGCGGCACAGCTCAAGCAGGTATAAGCAGCGCATAACCTGAGAAGCAAAACGAAGAGAAAGTCCACAAGGACTCCCCCCCCCCTACGTCACTGGCTGCTTTGTCGGATTGTTTTTCTAAAATTGTGCGGTTATAATACACTGCAGAGCGGAAATATTTTGCACGATATGTTGCCATTTTAAACATCACCTCAATGCTCCTTGAAAGAAATGTTCTGTCACATGTGCATACCTGTAGGATTTTAAAAAAAAAATTTCCTCCACGAATGCAGGCTAAACTTGCTGATGCCAAGCAGAGCAGTGATCACGTCCAGGTAAGTTAGCATCATCAGGGTTATTTTATCTGCACTTCATTGCATGTAAATCGACTTCACTATATGTACACATAGTGCAGTTCTTGTGCCTTGCTTGCTCATAGATGGTGCATCATCATTTCCATTGTTATAGGGCTGGCAGAGAAAAATTGACTGGGTAAAATAGAAACTGCCAGTCAAGCTACCTTGTGCATGTTAGTCATGTGTCGATGTGGTGTACACATGACTACAGTTTAATGTTTTCAGTTTTTTTTTTTTTTTTTTTCTTCTTCTTCTTTTAAAGGGGCGGGGGATAAAACTTTAAAAACTAGAAGCCTAAAACACGTCAAATCAGGCGAGATACCCCGGTGATGGGAAACCTTCCTTTTTCCCCTTTCGAAAACCTGATGTGTCCTGTAACAGAGTGTCTACCAACACGGAGAACCGAGAATTGTCAGGTAATTTTGATGCAACTGGAAAAGTCAGGGGACTGTATGGGGAATTGTGAATTGTGAGTGCCGATCAGTGCGGTTGAGCAGCCACGTCGCAGTAACGTTGCATCGGGGTAACAGTTCGCCGGTACGACAAGCTCAGAGCAGAAATGTAGAGCAGCCTCACTAACAAGTGACCTTTAAAAATAAAAATAAGGGCCATAAATGAGGTACAGTACGAGGTCTCCCTAGTGCAGGAAATAAAAAAAATATTGGTTGTTGTAAATAGAGGAAAAAAGGAAGAGGAAAAGTTTGGTAGTTCACCAAGTTATTGAATTATTCAATAAGTGATCTGTTGTATGAGTGATCTGTATCAAAACATAGGAGCAAGGCACTAAGTTCCTTTATTTTTTGGTGAGGGAATTTGCTTGAAATAGACAGTGAAAACTTGGAAAGGTCAGGGCGGCTATGATTTGGTAGACACCCTGTGAAAAGAAAAGAAAAGAAACAGGCTACACATACAGTAGGCAGGCATCTACAAATATGCAGATCAGTGTGCATTAAATTTGTGTTCTATACAATTGGTTGCGGACGTTTTTATAAACCTTTTTGCGTCATTAACTTTGCCTGAACCAGTTTATATTCAGGAAACCAGCCTTGTGCTAAACTGACACGCCACATTGTAAGCAAGCATATGCTAGGACGTGTAGTCTGTTCTAGGTTTCATTAGTTTTTGTGGTACGTGCACATCACCTGAACAAATGAACAATGCAGTACTTGCAACACTCTGTTCTCAGCTAGCATGGGAACTGTGACAGTGCTTTGTGTGAAGTTCTACGCAGTTGTAAAGCAATGTTTTGTGCCACTTTAATCCGCAGGCATTCATCACCGAATTGCTTCAGCGAGCGAAGACACTGTGAACTGCTCTCTGGAACCTTTGTCCTAGTCATCAGGACTTCCTCTTTGATTGTGACAGCAGTGCTTTCATGTTATGTTTGTCTTGTTGATTGTGAGTCCCACCCTTTTTTTTTTTTCCTCCAAACTTTTGTCCTGAGATTCGCAGGTTTCCTGCAAGATGCAGCTGTCTTCTCAGTACCATCTTTGCTGCAAATTTTGGTTGTGTTTATCATTCTAAAACTACACCAGATGTACATAAGAACTCTCACAAATGCGTTGCACGTAGGTATGCCAAATTTAGTACTATTGAGTCTTGTCGTGTCTTTGGAAACACACCTGTCTGTCATTTTGGTTGAAAAAAAAAAGTGAAAGCTGTGCTTATTGGTAGGCATATAGGCAATCATTGCATTTTCTTTTTTTTCTTTTTCCAATATATTGTCTGCCAGTGTTGCAAACATTTATTTTACTATATTTAGACTTCATTAGACCTTTTAGTTTTCGGGTTTTATGCTTCTCGAAAGTAGACCTCCCACTGTTCACAAGAAAATGACGTCTAATGGTACAACAGCGCTGCCAACTTCATAGACTGCTACTATAGAAAAAAAAATCAATAAGTAACAAGAAAGCCACATTAAAATACAGCATTTGATATTGTAAGAATTTTATGTGATTTCTTGCATATTATTATAGTTGTATGGCCTTGTTTTGCTCCAGTCTACCGGCAGCCCTATCTTTTCGGTAGCTCTTTCTAAAGATGGCTACCAGGCTGTTCTGGGCTGTTACATGTTCAAGAGCCTGAGGAGTACGGGTTTCACCTCGGAGTACATGTGGTGTTTCTCGACAAAGCAAGAGCACTAAAAGTCATACTGACAAACCACACTCCACACAGGATTACGACATTCACTTTCGATACAATGCAACCAACCCTTGGGTGGAGCCTTCTTTCGTTTCTGCAGTGTACTGGGAACAGTATAGTACAGTACAGTACAGTACAGTACAGTACAGTTGGTGAAGACACCAAAGCGACTAAAAAGATGACCTCATTTGTGTGTATCATTAATACAAAGAAGCGAACCGTGACCTTCTTGAAGGAATACGGCTTAGTGAAACAGCGACGTTTTCCGTCCGCATTGTTTCGGTTTCACTGTGTCTACCAACGTCATAATTATGTTCCTTTGGTAGAGGTCTATTGGAGGGGGCGAAAATTGAGCCATATGAACATTAGACGCCAAGCAGCTGTGCTGAATGTGCAGATACAAATCTGGGCAAAAACAGGTTTCATCCGGCTGAACCGGCAAACGAAAGCCACTAACTATATTTGCTTCAGGATATGGTAGGTTCATCAAATGGCAATTTCTTTTCCTTGAAGTACTCAAATATTTAGAAAGATTTGTGCCTTTACACAAACTTATACTTAATATGCTACTCTTATTTTTACTAATGACATTTAAACGACATGTGGTGTTGCTCGATACCATGTGTGGATCTGCCATCTTGCTTCATCATGCAGTCTTATCATATTTCGCACATTTGACGAGGCAGTATTATTGCTCGACATTAAATCACATTTGCCGTTGGAAGGCCCTCTGTATTTTGTACGGGAATACTATGTGGCTTGGCACAAGTGTTTCCAGGCCTCTTGCAACGTGTTTGTTCCTGTGATTTAGATCCCCATACCTCACCGAAGCTTAGCAGCATGCCGTGGGCATTTGGACAAACTCTTTGTTGCAAGCTGGAAGAGGAATGCAATGGCCATTTTTGCTTTATACACTTAGATTTGCAGTACAGCCAGCATCATATGGTTGCATTTAGATAGAGGGAGAGAGCACTGCAGTGTGTATTCCTCATAAAAATAGCAGCTGCATCTATACCTGCAAGACTTGTATTCACATTGCATTATTCTGATTCGCATGTCTCTGATAGCATGTGCCATTATCTGCCTCTGTATGACCATACAACCTGATTCGCTATTACTGCAGACCAGCACAACTAGAGACAGGGAACATTAATATATCAGCACGATATATATGCTCTGTGTGCACACGCATATTTATCTGTGATACTTTACTAGCATGCAGCAAATTAGTGAGCCGAGAACACACCGCAGAAGAACTGCAAGATTGCTAAAGCCCCTCTAGTTTTGTGTACAAGACCATGAAAAGTCTCTTGGTCGATGTGTGGATGTGCACACAAGTAGCCTCGTATTTCTGCGAACACAGCTTGGTGCTTTCGCAAAATTAGTGGGTAGAATTTGAACGCTACATGCCGGACCATTTTTACCTGCACTCATGGTTAGCAGCGCAACTTCAGGTGACTTAATCCTATCCGAATTAGTTTCTTCTAGGCCAGCTTACACGTGTTCTGTAGTGGCTGTTGTCATTGTTTGTGTGGATATGACGAGTTTCAAATTCAAAATGCGTAAGGGAATTTGAGTTTTCTATTTGTGATTGTGTGTTTGCACGCAGTGTACAGCATACCGGGGTAACGAGCAGAAACAGAATTATTATTCGTAGATTTTTGTTTCGGTGGCTAGCATATTAACCCAATTCATCGAATTCTTGCTTCAGTTTTCGGCGATCTTGAGCGGTATAATTTATGATCACCATAACAAATCCACATGGTTTGAAATTCCTGGGCTGTGAGACACGGGGGCGTTCTCTTCAACCTGGCTTCAACCGTGTGTGCTTCTGCCGTGGAGAATAGGTGGAGGAAGAGATGCGGGAGAGGGCGCTCACTCTTTACCGTCCTAGCGGAACATCAGGGAAACTAAACGCTAGCTGACGAGGAGACCCTCTCCTCCTTGCTTCTCCCCGTGTGTATGCTGCCGGCAAATTATGTGTATCTGGTATCTATGTGTATCTTGCAACAAATTATGTGTATCTGTGTATCTCTCGACAAATTATGTGTAATTCTGCAAATACTCTGATTTCGAGCAAAAGGCCTCGCACGAGGGTTGTTGGGACTGAGGCGCTCCTGCCACACACATTTATTTCAGTTGCACTGGGGGCGAACTTTGTTTTTCCAGCGGCTCCTATCAAACACCATCTTCCTGGAGAGAATACACTGCAAATATCACTGCCGCCAGCTTTTTGGGAACCTTGCACGCGTTTGATGTTTCTACATTGTGATCATCGATGTTTATGTAGCGTCTTGGACGTTCTTCTGCCAAATGAGAAACTTGGCAAAGTTTTGTGATCTCTCACATAATTAGAGGTGAGCGTGGATAGAACTGACAGTATCCGCATCCGCACGGCATCCACACATGTAGGATCTGCGACCGCATCCGCAGCGGATATGGGGAATGCCGTACATCTGTGGTCACTGCAGGTCACTGCATTTGTAGGAAATGAAACCTGCATGACAAAAATGATCTGCTATACAAACATTTTTACTTTGTAGCATACAAACTCTCTCAGGAATGTAGTCTACAGTTGTCCAATAATAGCAGTTAAAGTAGCATCAGTTAATCCTCTGCGTGCTGTCAGTTATGTCAGGATGTTAGGGGACGTAGAGGCACTACGGCTTATTTGTGGGTAAAAGGCGGATATCGGCGTGTACCGCGGAGGTGTTGGATTTACCCGTGCAGGACAGTATTCCTATCCGCAAACCATATTGTGTGGCTATCCGTGCGGATCTGCGGATATAGCTGCACCCGCGCACCTCTATGCATAATTCTGTTATGGAGTGTTTTTCTTCCCACATCTATTATAAATATTACACTGTTTAGAAAGTTTATTGTCATGCACAGTTAACTTATTTTCTAGTTATCAACATACTATATAATGCTAAAAGGGTTGTGGTTCTGTGAGTGGGGAAGTTGTGGTTATCGTATTTGTGACCTACAGAATAAATCTGTCTGGTGTGATACTGTTAGGGGTACTCTGCACATGAAATGGTAGGGAAATGTGTTCACATTGTTGGATTGTGCCATGTTGCTAACAACGAAAATATGACTGTGAAACATTTCATAGAAACTGATGGGGCCATCATGCACACTAACACCCTCTGTTATTTTCCTGAACAATGACACAGTTTCATCTTTGCTCACTTTACCAGCGTCACAACGATTTTTATGGAAGTAAGGAATTCGGCATTGCTTGTTGTACCCAACTTTCAAGCTTGCATGAGTGTCATGACGTTCGCAAAATGGAATGCGATATATTCATGGCCGGACGTCCACTATCCAGTTATTCTACTCTAATCTGATATGGTTAAATTTTGAATGCGACTTTTGCTGCGAATGTTTTTTTGTGTATAAAACATTGTACTACGAGCAAGTAATCCATTCTTTATTGACATGTCACACAGCATCGATTTATGAGCACATATTTATGAAGTCCTGTTTTACTATGGAAGTTGGAACAAACAATAAAACTGAACAAAAAAATTACTTTGGTTCTTTGCGATTGAGCACTGCCAAAGGCCCATCTTGTATGTTTGGTTTCTTGAGGTATTCGTTGATGTCCAAAAGTGGCTTTCCAAAATCAATTTTCAATTTAGTTTTGCCAAAATAGTTGTTCAGCTCCTGCCAACGCTCCCTCGGTAAGCGTTCCTCGTTGTGAAGCAGGCCTGTTAAGTAGAAGTGCAAAGCAATACATAGTTCAGTGAAAGATAATCTGCAAAGTGACCGCAATAAAAACACCAATACCATAAAAATACCAATAAATAAATAAAGATCTTGTAGGTTGGACCAATTCTGACCTCTACTGGTCAGTTGTTGGGACAACACTGTCAAACCGCTGACGGGAGAACTCTTCATGTGTGAAGCACACCAAATACTACGATGATGACCATGGGTGCGTCAAGTAGCTGCTCCAGAGCTCCGGGAGTGCGCTGATGTTTACTAAATGGTATCACTCCCTTTCCAAAGCACTGCGCTCTTGATGAAATCTTGCGCTCCGGGTTGCAGGTCAGAGTGCATAAGTGCTGCTCTGCTCCGTGATGTATGAATAGGGCCCTGTGCTTTCGGGTTTTATGCTTTTTGAAAAACGAGGGGTAAAAATCGGGTTTTATTTCAGGAGCTGTAAAACAGGGTAAAATCGGGTGATATCGTGTGGAAAATAAAAAAAGAGCGCTTCTCCAATTTTAGATTGACACAGAATGCGGAACGGCTGTGCTGAATGTTAACAATCTCCGGTGTCTGTACTGCTGGCTGAATTGGCACCCTGCAGAGTTCGTTTTCAGGGATTTTTCGGGTTTTACCCTAGAACATGAGGCCCTACGTATAGAGGAAGGAGGAGGCCGGCAAAACAATGAGCGGCCGTGGAAACTTTGCTTGGGTGCATGTCGCGCTCGTGGCTCTGGAAGACCTTTTACTAGAGGAGCAGAGTACCCTGAGCGCGTTTGATAGAGCCACTACTTAACAAGCGCCACGTTATCAAAAGCACCTGAGCATACATTACAGTTCCATCAGATCTTTGAGACTGAGACAGACTGGGGCAACATCGTTCAAAAAAATTTAGCATAGCAGTAAGGTGCTGGCAGTTAGAGGCCATCAAGAATGCTATGTAGGGCATCAGAAGTCCCTTACCACAGGAGAGGTAAGTTGAAGTATGAAGAATTGAAGAGCCATTGCACTTGAGCCATTGAACACTTTGCCATAAAGTGCAGAATGGTACCAAGTGCAACCAATTCCTTTCCTTTCCGAAACGTGGCAGAATTTTGGTGTATCATATCTTGCTCTGATATCATGTGGTGGCACGTATTGTAGGGGTGCCTGACTTTCAGTAGCAGTATTGTGCCACTTTTCAGCGTACGCTTAAGGAAAAGAAAGACTGGACAGAGAATGCTTGCCATTTTTAGCGTATAATTGCTCGTTACATTTTGTGAGCAGAACACTGGCTGTTTTGATGTTTCCGTGCTATTTCGGGCTGTACATATTGTTTGTATATGCGCTGGTTTAGGTAAATTATTTTCACATCTATGATGTACGTCCTTTTTCGCGTAGCTCAATCATTAGTGCAGCCAGACGAAACTGCGTGTGCGAGCCAATGACCTGAAGAACCTTGCTTAGATGTGGCTTACAGAGTAATTTGCCCCCATTTGAGGTTGTAATGTAATGTTGAGGTTGTAATGTAAAACGTTTACCACTTCTCTGTGCCTGGTACAAAAGCAATCCCATCTGCTTGTGTTGTTTATTGCACAGCCCTGTGACGTGTTGTGGAAGAAGCTTTCCTTTAGAGTCCATGAACTGACTAGTTATTAGGACGTCCTGAAAAGTTGAAAACGTGAAGTAAAACAGAGACAAATTTTGCGGTCAAAACTTTTGCACATAAAGAATACGTACAGTGTATTTTAGATTTGTGATTCCGAGTCTGCAAAGCGGGCATCCTGGATTGCTGTGCTGTGTTTTTACAACACGGCCCTTTCGTGGTGAATCCACATAAATGGCTTCTATTATGGTAGTACCGTTCTCTTCACGCTCTTGTACTAAAATTAAGTTGGGGAAGACGGTATCATTCCTTACCCCTTCCATACTCTAAAGTAAATTTCGCTATATTGCAATAATACAAACCCTTAAGCTACTGTCATGCCTTACTGAGGTTAAAAGAACAGCAATAAGGAGTATCTCATACGTGCGTTTTACTGTTAGAAAGCCAAGTATCGCGGACCAGAAAGGTAACGATACTGATACACTATTGCTGTGTTAGTCCCTCATCTGGTTAGCACTGTTGAATTTCTAACGCTCGAGATGGTGCACTACGTACTTTTCTTCGCTAGCTGAGACGAAGATGTTTGGAAAGTTCTGATTTCTAGCGATTTTAGTGCATTTCTTGCTAAGATGCGTGCCGTTATTCTGGACAGTGCCATTTTGGTCTCGCCAGTTTCGCTTTTAAGCAGTGGCATAAATTGTGAAATCTCGTTTATTTGCTTAATAATTATTCAACAACCAAACACGTATGAAAAAGTATATTTCCATAAAATTGCAATAATTTATTATAAGCGTTAAATTTTTCCTTTACGTTTGCCAGCATGTTGGCACGAAGCACCACGGATACAAAGCAGCAGCAGCAGCATCGCTAAGACAATATGATTCCGGCTCATTCCTTTTCTTGCACGTACTGCCCGTCTTTGCTGATTTGCTATCATGATTGAGTCTAGAGAATCAGTTTCATAATCCCATAAGTCTCTTATTACCGTCGTTACTCGCCAGCACCACTCGCAACATGGATATCTCCAGCCCGGTGTTCAGCCTCAACTTGGGCACCCCGCTCTCAGTGTCCGGCCAAGCTGACAATGTTGAAGAACAGCACTTACAACAGCTCGCACGGCAAATTCAGCCATCACCTCTTCAACCTCAACAGCATGACACTCCCCTTCAGCAGTCCCCGCAATCTCAGCAGAGAGGAGCGAGTGTCATTCAGCCGTATGCTGCGAGCGGTGGAATGACCCCTCAGAGCCTCATGCAACCTCAGACTCCAGTTAGCCATGTTCATGTGAGGATGGATACTTACTCAGCATTTTTCTAACCGTTGTTCTTACATACTTTACACACGAAAGGAAACTAGTAACGTGGTGACATGCCAAAATTGGTACCCTGCCAAGAATCAAAAGCCAAGCAATCTGTGCAAATTCTGTATTTAGTAGATTGTCTAATTCAACGTAAAATAGAGATAATAGACCAGTTCGCAGTTTAGAATGAATACACCAGGACTTTTCTTTTTTTTGCAAAGCGAGTAAATGCCAAATGATGGATGATGGCATCTCTCAAATAGACTAGTGAAATACATGCACCAGCCTTTATAGAGTCTCTTCTCGTTGTACAGCAACCATCATCGGCAAGTGCCACACCGAATGCTTCGGGTGCAACGCCACACTCAACTGGTGGCAGCGCCCTGTTCCCCCCTACGCCAGGTGCCCCGATGACACCCATAACACCAGCATCAGCCGATCCAGGCATTGTGCCCCAACTCCAGTAAGATGCCATCCTCTATTTTATATCCATGAGAGTTTATGCTTGTTTTCTCCTCAGGAATATCGTGTCTACCGTAAATCTAGGCTGCAAACTGGACCTGAAGAAAATAGCCCTTCATGCCCGTAACGCAGAGTACAATCCAAAGCGGTTCGCTGCCGTTATCATGCGTATCCGTGAGCCAAGAACAACAGCACTCATTTTTAGCTCCGGCAAAATGGTCTGCACTGGTGCCAAGAGGTGAGGTTTCTGTTAGTTCACATGTCACGCCGATCATGCTACACTTGCAGCATCGAGACATGACCATAATACTTCTTTTGTTTGTTTGTTTTTTCAGTGAAGAACAGTCTAGGTTAGCAGCACGAAAGTATGCTAGGATTATTCAGAAGCTCGGCTTCGAGGTAAGTGAGTTTCTGCAGATATTTTTTTTTCTTTGCCCAAAAGCTCTTTGCCGAGGAATTTGAAAATTACAGTGAGGAATGCTCCAGAGCACAGGTTACGTAACAGTTTTTGTGGCTTGGAAAGTTCTGGCACAATCAGTTTTATCTCTTCATACACTGACACTTCACAGCTGGTGTAATTTGACACGGATAAGTCGAAGATTTACTGTTTAAAAAAGTTTTCCTGTGCCTTGCTGTTTCTTTTGATGTTATAACGTCTGGAGTATAACCCGCATGGAACACATGGTCTGCCATACATGCCCCTTTAACTGCGGGCCGCGTGCTAGACAGGAAGAACAAAACTAAGGCGACAATGCTCGACTGTATCAATAACACTGGGTTTCCCACCAAGCTACATATTTAAAAATAGCACCTGATTTTTCTCTCTCAAATCTGGGTAAGGCAAAAAAAAAGTCAGACCCACACGATGCAACTTTAGTTGCGCCACCTGGTTGCACCGTGTGAACGGCGAGGCTCTGGTTGCACAACCGATTGCCCCACAGGCAATTTCTGCTGCAGCTCTAGGGGCAACCGGCTGCCATGCACAATGTTCGTGATGAAACTTCTGTTTGACAGCTGTTGTGGGGGCAGTACGTGGGACACTGAAATTATGGAAGTCGCAGCGACGGTTGAGGTAAAACATTTTGCGACAATGTGGCTCACAGGTGCTTTGTTGAAAACTACGACATTCCAAGTTGCTCGCTATGTGAAAGGGGCCTATTTGGTGCAACCAGTGCAACTTCGGTTGCGCACAGCTGTTACGGGAACCATGTTGCGGCTAAAGAGTTGCATTGTGTGAATCGACCCTTTTAAAGACTCCCAGTGATCTGGAGAAAGTGCTGATCCTTGCTGGTATGACTACGTAGTTCTTTGAAGCAAGATTATGTCAATTCTGATGCGAACACTGCGTAACTGATAACACTGGGGACACATGATATCAGCGCACATAGGACACGGACGAAGTAAAGACAGGACAGTTCGCTGCCCTTACAACTTGTGAAATGATTTATTGAAAAACCTTGATGGCCTCTGCCAACATTCCCGCTAGAGGAACGCCTACATACCAGTTACCATTCCTATCGCCTGTTCTTTCAGATAAGCTATCTCTGCGGGGAGTAGACTGATTGATGGGCTGCTGATGCATAGATCCCCGCACTCCCCGAAGAGATAGCTTATCTGAAAGAACAGGCGATAGGAACGGTAACTGGTATGTAGGCGTTCCTCTAGCGGGAATGTTGGCAGAGGCCATCAAGGTTTTTCAATAAATCATTTCACTAGTTGTGAGTGCAGCGAGCTGTCCTGTCCTCTTTTCTTCGTCCATGTCCTATGTGTGCTGTTATCAAGACTCCCCAGTGTATGAACCGACTACCCCCTACCGCACTGTACTAACTGATAACATGTGAATACATAGCAGGAATGAGTTTGCACATTTAAAAGGATCACTCATGTAATCTCTATCACCATGTCCTTTGTGTTGAAGCCTAATACCCCTGTCACGTGGGCATTATCTGCCTCTGGCATACAAGCCACATCTTGTTTCGGGGCGCAGCTTTTGTGTCAGAAATTTTGCCACAAGTCCATAACCGTGTATTCACACGAGCATCGTCCCCAGGGAATATTCTAATGGAAGAAGAAACAAAAACACTGCTAAACGGAGACGAAGTTCCGTTGCATGTTATGTTGAGCATTCACACTGTGCCGGAATATTGGGAGTGGCGTACGGCACACTTAGCAGATGACACCGTCAGCGTCTTTTCCTGTCGACTGCTATGGACTGCCATGTCACAGACATGTCGACTGCCATGTCGCAGGATATTCCCCACGGTTAGCAGTGTACGTGAAGACACGACGTTGAGCACTTGTGCTCATGTGACAGCAGAACGACGTTTTTCGCATTTTCCGCTGTAGCATTGTGGAGGATGTCACTTGTGGATACACGGTAAAGAGCTGCCCTGTGTCCAATGCATGTGAAATTATGGTGCCCTGCATGGTACATGCTCGTGCCTGCACTTAGAACTTAACTTAGCTGTCACGAGCACACTGAACCAGGTCTTCTCTGACTATGTTTTGTGTAAAAGTTAGTTATGGCACAGCGCTGGCATTCCCTTCATTGTGACTTCTCGTTTTTTTTCTTCCCAGGCAAAGTTTCTAGACTTCAAGATTCAGAACATGGTAGGCAGCTGCGACGTTCGGTTTCCGATTCGTCTAGAAGGGCTCGTTCTTACGCACAGCCAGTTCTCAAGGTGCGATCTTGTGCAGCATGCTTTTTAAGTTTGATGTTGCCCTTCTCTGCTCTAATGAATGTTGCATTCGCCAAGCAGCTACGAACCGGAGCTGTTTCCGGGCCTCATCTATCGTATGGTGAAACCCCGTATCGTACTTCTCATTTTTGTTTCGGGCAAAGTGGTGCTCACGGGTAAGTGTCGCTCTTGGTCATTTTACATTGCCGCCAAATCCCTGAGCTTTGGGGGAAAACAGCAAATGCACTGAACAAAAGGACATTGTCATGTGCTGTTCATTCTTGTTCTGTGCATTTGTCCTTTTCCCCTGAACCCAATAATAGCTGTCTATTCACGAAAAAGTGCAAGAGGCAGTGTAAAGGAGTGCAAACAAAGCGCACGATACGTGCTGCCCTCGTGCAAAGTGCACTGAGCCCCATAGAATAGAAAAGTGTAAGCCTAAGATGGTTTCTCACAGACGTCCGCACTGCATCACAAATTTCTGAGTGATTATTATCTACAAATTGACTCGTTGAGTAAAAACAGGCCCATCTTAACAAAATTGATTGCCAGTGTGCTCCAAACGACCGCTGCCCTATGCACGTCGTCTGCTCATTGTGCACGAAACGTTGCACTGCGTAGGAGACTGTGCAGCATTTTCGTGAACCCGTGCTGCACTTCCGCTGCGCTTTTCCAATCGAATGGTCGAATGTAGTGCAAAGGCTGCACCTCCGCTGAACCGAATGCGGGAACTTGCACCGTTCGCACTAGTTCACAAAATGCAGCCCTATGGAAGACAGCTATTATGTTGGCAACATCAAGTAAACACAGCATGCTTCCACATTACTTTTATGGTCAACTCATTTTGTTCAACACACGGGCCCATAACTTCGCAGATTAGGCATGCGGGCTGTCATTTGGTTTGACTGCACACATGTGAACGACACTGACATGTCGCTACAGTTTTTGCAATCTGTGCTAGGTGAATGTTATCCGTTGTCATCTGCTGTGAAATATCTTGTAGCCGAGCTGCAGGATATTCCACACAGTTAGCATTGCATGAAAAGACACGAGGCTGAACGCTCGCACGCCAGCACAAAGCTATGATGTTTTGTGTGGGGGGTACTGCCGTGGGGTACTCAGGGGAATATCGTGGATACACGGAATGTGTCTCAAGCACGACCTACTAGATTATAACGATCATGTCATAATCTGCAACCCCTATGAGGAGTCCATCCGCACAATCCGCTAGAGGCACTACTCATCGGCTCGCAAGATCTACATCATGATTGGACAATGGAAATTTGAATTCTGAACATGCAGAAGCGGACGTACGACTACAGTAGCAGAACACAGCAACAGCTCCTAGGAAAATGCGTAGAATGATGGATGATAATCAACTTTAGAATGAAACATCTTCCGTGGGACATCCACCACTTGTACAAAAGTACTAAGGTAAGCTGAAGTACGAAGTATTGTAGAAGTTGAGGAAGCAATAACCGGGCCAATAAGTAGCGCCACCGCTAGCTTCCAAATGCGGCGCTGGGAAGGCCGTGACATGGTTGTTATAATCTAGTAGGTCGTGGTCTCAAGTCCATATTGTTCATGAGAACCCAGTCTGGTGATACTTGCAGTTCTCTCTTTCATGATACCAGACTATCCTAAAGCGATTACCACATCATCTTTGCAGGTGCGAAGGTGCGTTCAGAGATATACGAGGCGTTCGACAACATCTACCCCATTCTGAAAGGTTTCCGCAAGCAGTGAGGAGCTCTGAACGTAGTGGTTGTGTTCTATTCATGTTCATCTTGTAAATACGTTTTGCACATCACATGTACCTGCCATATGGTAGGCCGTTGTGTCACAAAAGGGAATAATCGTTGGTACTCAGTTGTGCAGAGATTCCACATATAAGTAACAGCTTCGCTGCTGCTCATCTAGCAACCAGTATCTAATTGTTCCAAACTGTTTTTGTAGGGGAAGCTGTTTTGGTAAGTGTCCCATAATTCGTTGGTCTGTCGCTGGCATCGGTTGAGTGCTATACTTTTGTTTCTTTTCATTTCTCTGTACATATTGGCATGTTCTTCATGAAGAATTCGAAATGTGTATTTAATACGAAAATACATTGAGAACAAAGGCTTTGTCGAGTTTTGTCTGAATGAACAGGGAAGGTCTCATTATTATCGTATCTTAATCAGGAATGCCCTTGTGATGACGAATGCATGAATGACACTGCAATTGCAAATTTAGAATGAAGGTGTCGTCTAAGGATTTAAACATCCTCTGATCCTGCACATTTTGACTCTAAATGGATTCTAAATGCACTATACGTGGAATTTCGCATTCAGAGTTTTCACGAGACTCTGAAAGCAAGACATAGATTTTGAAAGCACCGAGACCATTGCCCTAGCATTCGTGGGTGAAACGAATGACTCACTAAATAATGCAACATCACTGCATAAACATGCTGGTGTACCCCACAGAAGTCACCTAAAACCAAATTTTTCATCCATGAGCAGGGCGAGGTATTCAACTTGTTGGTAATACATTGAGAAATGGCAAAGTGCTGGGACAACATACACGTGAAACAAGCACAGGATATGAGTGCTCGTGCTTGTCCCATGTTTCTTCCACATGTACTTTCCTACTGTGTTTTCCTGCACTCCCAAGTTTGCCAGTCTTCAGCCATGTGCTGGTATAAACACAGATGCATACCAACAGTGGCAGTTTTTTTATTTGCATTTCCTTTTTTTTCTGCCAAGTTTTGTTAAGAGGTCGTGTAGCGAATGTGAAATTTGGAGACCAGCATATCCATCCTTAGCACTTCATCAGAATATCTGTACAACACTGCAAGCTGTTTTGACTCCTGGTCCAGTACAGCCAGACTTTGGTCAGTCATATATGGGTAGGGCCTGACTTTTTCGGGTTTTATTTTTGACCAAATTCGGGGGGTAAATACCGGGTGATATTTTTCATTTGAAAATTCGGGTGTATTCGGGTTAAATCCCGTTACGGCATATTCTGTCGTCAGGAATTCGGGTGATTTTTTTTTGTTTGTTTAATAAAAATTTGTCTTTACATGGAACTAATGTTTAGCGATGTTATCAAACTTTATTTTAATGCACGCTCATGAGTGTGCCACGCGACCCGGATGTTTTCGGGTAGATTCGGGTTAAACCCGAATATTACAGATTTCGTTCGGGGGGTAAATATCGGGCGGATACGGGTTTAACCCTAAAAAGTCAGGCCCTATATATGGGTTGCTCAGAAATCATGTCAGGGATCTTCGGCTTTCAGATTTGTGAACTATGAAAGAATATGGAAATATGAAATTTTGAAAAATCTAAACTGCACTTTCCTATACTGGAGTAATGCATAGTTCCTTGATTTGTCAGGACATTGCTGATGCTTTGAAATTAGCTGTAGAAGGGATATTTAGTATTGGTACAGAATTTCATGTTAGGATCCAGCATTTTAAAATAGGCAACACAATAAATGTCAATGAAACTTTGACTGTTACAAGACTATGCAAGCACATATACACTGTAGCCGGTTGTTTGCGGTTTGTCGACAAAGAACTTTGATTAACAGTATTCGAAAATGGGCCGGAATTATAAATTTGGACTTGTACAGTGGTCTAGTGTTGTGCCCACACAGCGGTATGTGACAATTACTGAAACATGAATGAATGAAGTTTATTTTTCTGTAATAGAGCTATTTATAACAATTATATGACAAATGCCAAAGGTGTCATCTGGATCAGGAACAATGATCATACGACAACTCTACAAGCAGTTTCTGTATCTCATCACCCACAGCTCTGTGTATTTCCTCTTGGTTCCCGGCTCCATCGAGGTAAATAACATCCTTGACGCTCCTCTCCATCTCTTCCTTGTTTTTGAGGTACATTGGCCACACGACAAGATCGTAGTACCCAGGTGGGTCGGGCGGATCGTACGTACGGTACCGTCGACGGTTGTAGCACTCTTCCTCGGTCAATGTGAAGAAATACTTCCTACGAAAAAGCTGCACGAGCTTGGGGTGATTGAAAATGATGTGACCCTCTACGAAAAACAACGGTTCGCCCGTTGGAGGCTGATTCGTCGTCTCATTTATGGTGTCGAGTAGCCTGTCCCAGTCAATGCTGCACATTGCTTCCCAATTAGCATGGTTGAGCTCGGCTACCATCACGTGATTCGGATCCTGTTCCGACCTGAAGAAAGTATCTTGGTTTATCGTGACTGACCCTGGGAAACGCTGCTTGAGGTATTCCGTCAGGTGAGTCTTGCCGCCGTTTGTAACTCCGGAAATCCCAATGAAAATCCAGTCGCTTTCCAACAGTCTACGATTCGTAGCATCAGATGTATAGTTGGACATCGTTATATGAATATGAACGCA